>NC_092142.1:86515828-87187328 GCF_043159975.1 Macaca nemestrina | reverse complement strand
AGAAAAATACGTGAAGAAATGACATAAAACTTCCCAGATTTGGTGCAAAATATAAATTTACAGTTCTAAAAATCTCAGTGAAGCCCGAGCAGGATAAACATATCCGTCGACAACAGAATGGATAAACAAACTGTTTTATATTCACGAAATGAAATACTATTCAGCAATAAAAAGTATAAACTAGAGCTATATGTAACAGCATGAACAACTCTTCACAAAAAATATATGGAACACGTCTGTAATCCCAGCACTTTAGGAGCCCGAGGCAGGCAGGTCACGAGGTCAGGAGATCGAGATCATCCTGGCTAACACAGTGAAACCCCGTCTCTACTAAAAATACAAAAAAAAAAAAAAAAAATCAGTCGGGCGCGGTGGCAGGCACCTGTAGTCCCAGCTACTCGGGAGACGGAGTCAGGAGAATGACGTGAACCCAGGAGGTGGAGCTTGCAGTGAGCAGAGATCGCCCCACCACACTCCAGCCTGGGTGACAGAGCAAGACTCCATCTCAAAAATAAATAAATATAAATAAATAAATAAATTATGTATATATAAAAATATATATATATATATATAGAGAGAGAGAGAGAGAGAGAGAGAGAGAGAGAGAAGCCTAATGCACAGGAATAATGTGATATGATTCCATTCATCATTCATATAAAGTTCAAATAGGCAGGACTAACTCAAGGTGATAGAGGTGAAAATGGCAGTGCGCTTTAGTGAAGAGGAGAGGGAAGGCCCACGGAGGTGCGGTAGGAGCGTCTCTGAGGTGTGGGTTTTGCTCCGTTTCCTGATCTGATTGGCGGCTTCATTTTGTGAAAATTCTTTGCATTAGATATATACAACTTCGCTTTTCTGCACATACATTTTACTTGAATTGCAAAGTAAGAATGTATTTAATTTTAAAAAGGGATAGAGAATAATGAGAGGTAAGTGACGTTTTCACTTGAGGAACCAACTTTAACCCAAATCCGGGAGGTGGAGAAGGAACCAGCTATGCTGAAGTTCAGGCAGGAGCACTTGGCACAGGGGCCTCGGGGTAATGAGGAGTCACACACAATCTAGAAGCAGGTCATGGGGGCTGGGTGCAGGGGCTCATGCCTGTGATCCCAGCAATGTGGGAGGCCAAGCAGGGAGAATCACTTGAGCCAGGAGTTTGAGACTAGGTAGGGCAAAATAGCAAGACCCTGTTTCTATAAAAAATTTAAAAATTGGCCAGGCATGGTGGCTCACATCTGTAATCCCAGCACTTTGGGAGGCCGAGGCGGGTGGATCACAAGGTCAGGAGATCGAGACCATCCTGGCTAACACGGTGAAACCCCGTCTCTACTAAAAATACAAAAAATTAGCCAGGCGTGGTGGTGGGTGCCTGTAGTCCCAGCTACTTGGGAGGCTGAGGCAGGAGAATGGCGTGAACCCAGGAGGCGGATCTTGTAGTGAGCCGAGATCGTGCCATTGCACTCCAGCCTGGGAGACAGAGCAAGATTCCAACTCAAAAAAAAAAAAAAAAAATTAGGTGGTTGTGGTGTAGTCCCAGCTTGGGAGTCCTGCTTGGGAGGCTAAAGTGGGAGGATGGCTTGAGCCCAGGAGTTCGAGACTACAGTGAGGTATGATGGTGGCACTGCACCCCAGCCTGAGCAACAGCCTGAGACCTCATTTCTTTCTTTGTTTCTTTTTTTTTTTTTTAACAGAAGCTGGCTGGGGGTATTGATGGCATATTGTTATCTTACCCATAAAAGGAGCGGAGCTACTATCCAGCAGTGGCTTGGGACACCTGGGACGTGGGATAGTGGATAATCCCTGTGGCTATTTCATTTGGGGTGTCAGCAATGGTTGTGGGGTTAAAAAGAGTGCACAGACACGTGTGTGCAGCGTGAGAAAGCGAGAGACAGCCAGGGGCCAAGACACACGGACACACACTCACGCAGTCACAGAGGGAGACAGACACACTGAGGAAGGCGGACAGAGAGGCCAAGGGACACAGAGGGGGAAGGAAAGACTGAGACTGAGGCCATGGTGCGCACACAGAGAGATCATCCCTGATGGGCAAAGGAAGCACAACTTCAGGTGCTTTAAAGTGGAGAAAGGGCACCTGCCTCAGCCCGACAGCCGGTTTCTGATCCCCGCTCTGCTACCGCAGCAGATCTGTTGGAACAAGTGGCCGGACCTCCCTGCGCCCATCTCCTCATCTGCAAAGTGCGGCAGCTCAGACGAATGAATGCAAAAGTTTCTAACTCCAAAGTTCCATGATGCTGAGTTCATAAACATATTCTAACACTCTCTCTTCTATTTGATTTTATAATTAGCCCATCTTCCTCTCTCATGGTACTATTATAGCATATACTCAGTTTTATAAATTCTACACAAGTTAAAATTAGTTGGGGGGAATTGTTTTTCTGATACAGGGGTCTCACTATCTTGCCCAGGCTGGTCTCAAGTGATCCTCCTGCCTTGGCCTCCCAAAGTGCTGGGATTACAAGTGTGAGCCACTGTACCTGGCAGTTGGGGGGAATTTTTAGAGAGTGTTGCAACTCTGAGAGAGAAACTGGACTAATACGACAGTCCCAGAATGTCTGCTCACAGCTTTTATCAAAGACACGGATCCATTTGACCACCTTTTTCATGCTTGGTCCTATCAGGCCAGGTTCGGCTGTGAATTTTTCTTGATAATTTCCACAGTGGTTACTAAATGCCTTTCTACAATGAAGGGAAGTTCTCTCACCCTAAGAGTGCTTTCTCTATTCCCTTAAAAACAGCCAATTCTGTTTCTCTCCTTGTCTATCCCACTGGTTGGTTCACAAGCCCCCGAAGTCAGAGACTGGTTCTCTGGCTCTCATCTGTCTCTGACCTGGCTGTGGTCTGTCTCTCCAACCCCACTGGAGCAGCCTTGTGTGGGTGGCCTCCCACTTGGTCAAGGCTGGTGGCTCTGATAGCCTTCTGTCCAGCCGCATCACAGCTTGGGACAACCATTGAACGGTGCTTACACGTTCCGAGGGTCAGGAATTTGGATGTCTGGTGGCTCAGCTGGGAAGTCTCAAATCCGGACATGACTCAACCATGGGAGCTGGGATCACCAGGGCAGTTACTCATTCATGCACTTTCTCACTCACTCACTCACTCGTTCATTCACTCATTAATTCATTCACTCACTCATTCACTCGTTCAATCGTTCATTCATTCACTCATTCACTCGTTCATTCGTTCACTCATTCACTCGTTCATGCGTTCATTCACTCACTCACCATTCACTCATTCATTCACTCCATTCATTCACTCTCATTCACTCATTCATTCGCTCATTTACTCACTTATTCACCCATTCCTTCATTCACTTACTCACTGATTCACTCACTCACTGATTCACTCATTCACTCCCTCACTCATTCACTCCCTCACTCACTCATTCACTCACTCAATCATTCACTCCCTCACTTATTCACTCACGCACTCATCCATTCACTCACTCATCTACTCACTCATTCACTCACTTGCTCATTCACTCACTCATTTACTCACTCATTCACACACTGACTCATTCACTCATTCATTCACTCATTCACTCATTCACTCACACACTCATTCACTCACTCATTCACTGATTGACTCGTTTACTCACTCACTCGCTCACTCACTCACTCATTCACCATTCACTCACTCATTCACCACTCATTCACTCATTCAGTCACTCATTCACTCACTTACTCATTCACTCAGTCATCCACGCACTCACTCACTCTTTCACTCATTCACTCACTCTTTCACTCATTCACTCACTCATCTACTCATTCACTCACTCATTCACCATTTGCTCACTCATTCACTCATTTGCTCACTCATCCACTCATTCACTCACTCATTCACTCACTTTCTCATTCACTCACTCATTCACCATTCACTTTCACTGATTCACTCACTCATTCACTCACTCACTCATCCACCAATTCACTCACTCACTCACTAATTCACTCAGTCATTCACTCACTCAGTCATTCACTCACTCATCCACTAATTCACTCACTCATTCACTCAGTCATTCACTCACTCACTCATTCACCATCCACTCATTCACTCACTCATTCACTGAGTCATTTACTCACTCATCCACTCATTCACTCACTTGTTCACTCACTCATTCACTCACTCATTCACCATTCACTCATTCACTCCCTCACTCACTAATTCACTCATTCACTCACTTTCACTCACTCATTCACTCACTCATTCACTCACTCACTCACTCACTCACTCACTCACTCACTCACTCACAGTCACCTCTTTACCTTTGCCCTTGCTGCTTCCTGCTCCCTAAAGCAGTGGTTCTCAAGGTGTGGTCCCTGGACCTGCAGATCAGCATCACTAAAACTTGTTGAAAACGTAAATTCCTGGGCTTCACTTTGACCTACGAATCAAAAATTCTGGGTTGGGGCCAGTGATCTGCCTTTTAGCAAGTGCTCTGGGCGATTCTAATGCAGGCTGAAGTGTGAGAACCCCTGTGCCAAGAGAGCCTCCTCCTACCCGTCTCTGTTCCTGACTGATGCCTACAGGCCCTTCAATAAATTCTCCCCTCATCCGGGGATCCTTACTTGGCTTGCTCTGAGATGATGTTCTGGTCCCCCAGCCCCTTTGCTCCCCCACCATGACGCTCGTCCACCTGTTTCTGCCAGTCTCCCGGGGAAAGTTTACTGAAGATGGAACTGGTACCTGACACATCAAGTGCACAAATGTTAAATAATGAAGGGATGAATAAATGAATGAAAACATGAGTGAGTGAATGAACACAGACTTTACTGAGTCTTTTCTGGTGGTAGAGTTGGGGTTATGGACATGGGCAAGGTGGAGCTGCTGCCCTTGGCTTGCTCTCAGTACATCACGGGGAGCAGAGAAGAAATGAATGAGGCCCTCCAGGGGCTTGGGGCCAGAGCTGATGGCTGCAGGAGGGAAGCCCTTTGAGCACTGGCTGACCTTCCTGTGTCCAATGATCTTTGCATGGCGCCCAGGCAGATGTGTCCTCTCTGCTTTTGTTGGATGAGCCAAAGCAATCATTCCAGCTGCTGAGCCAGGCAGGAGGATGTCCTGGGGCTGTGTACTGCTCCAGCCCCAGTCCCTGTGGTCTGTTCAGCTGCCTTTGTCACCAGGACACCAGGCACGCTCAATGTCTGGACTTCAATCATCCTTCCTCACTGGTCTTTGTTCTAGTGTCTGGTGGCTGCATGGAGAGTTCCCAGAGCAGCTCCGATCCAGAGTAAACAAACCCTGCCCACCGTGCGATCTGAAGAAATGGCCTAAAAATAGGCTGGGGAGGCTTGACTCATGAGCTCTGTAGGCAAGGGGGAGAAGGACACTTTGGGGTGAGAATTCCCCTCTTCGGGATTTGGGCTTGTGGAGGATGAGGAAGGTGACCGTCATGTGGTGACTCATCTGGGAAAGCTCAGAGGCGACGGTTGCCTGTCAGCCTTGGATTTCTCCTGGGCAGCTGACCTCCCAGCCTCAGGGCTCATCTCCAGGACCCACAGAGGGAGATGACAGCAGTGAACTTCAGCCCTGCTGAGTCTCACAGGGGCTGCAGGAGGACGGTCCAGGAGGGAGAGGCCAAGAGCCTACGCATCCTCTCCCCAACTGTTCTGGAGCCAGACTCAAGCAAGGAGCAGACCATGAGAAACAGCTCTGCTCCCACAGCCTGCAGGACTGAGTCACAGCCGCCTCCTCTACTTAATCATCCTCACAGCCTGAAGTCCTTACTACATCTGCCCTAAGTTCCTCATGCTGCAGGGACCCTGCACCAGGCTCACATGACTGTGCCTCTACTGAGACATCTTCATCAGGAAGGACTCAATCCCCTCAGAACACACGCCTTCTGTCCTCCTCTGCCTCATAGCAACATGACCCTTGATGAAGGGTCCACAGAGACCAAACTCTCTTTCCCTCAGAAACAAAATCCCTTTGCCCGACAGGTGGGTCCTGCTGCTCAGGGGTGCTGGGACTGTACGACAAGGCCTAGTCTTCTGATGGGTCTTCTGATCCGTTCATGGTCTTTCTTTTAGCAGTGAAATACTGGTGTCTTGGGGCTGTGCACTACTTCAGAGGGTCTCTTCTTGTTATTGCAACCAAGTTCCACATCTCCTGGGGACCATAAGTTTTTCTGCTTTCTTAAATCATGAACTTTCTGAGCCATGCCACTGGGCATATAACATGCACCAGTTGTCAAACTTAGGTGACTGTTTTATGCTTATCCAGCCATCACTCTGTTTAGCTACCCGTCCACCCACTCATCCATCCAACCATCCATTCACCCACCCATCCACTCATCCACCTACCCATCCACCCATCAATTCATCTATCCATCCATAAATACATTTACCCACCTATCTACTAATCCATGCATTCATGCATCTACTCACCCGTCCATTCACTTATATATCAATCTGCCTAGACATCCATATATCCATCCATAAATCCATTTACCCACCCATCTACTAATCCATGTATTCATGCATCTACTCAACCATCCATTCACTTATATATCCATCTGCCTCGATACCCACACATCCATGCATCCATCCATCCATCCACCCACCCATCCATCCATCCACCCATGCATCCATCCACCCATCCAGCCACGCACCTGCCCATCCATCAATTCACTGATCCATCCATGCATACATGCATCCACGCACTCATCAGTGTATCCACCCACCCAACCTTGCACCCATCCATCCTTCTATCCACCCATCCATCCGTCCATCCATCCATCCACCCATGCATTCACCCATCCACCCATCCATCCATCCACTCATCCACCCATCCACTCACCCACTCATCCACCCATCCATCCATCCATCCATCCACCCATGCATCCATCCACCCATCCAGCCACGCACCTGCCCATCCATCAATTCACTGATCCATCCATGCATACGTGCATCCACGCACTCATCAGTGTATCCACCCACCCAACCTTCCACCCATCCATCCTTCTATCCACCCATCCATCCGTCCATCCATCCCTCCACCCATGCATTCACCCATCCACCCCTCCATCCATCCACCCATCCACCCATCCACTCACCCACTCATCCACCCATCCATCCATCCATTCACCCATCCATCCATGCATTCACTCTCCCAATCCCCACCCACCCATCCATGCATGCATAAATGCATGTATCAACCCATCCATTAACCTACCAACCTATCTGTCTGTTCATCCACACATCCACCCATCCACCCATGCACCCATCCATCCATCCAGCCAGCCACCCACCCACCCATTCAGTCATCTACCTATCCATCGAACCATCCATCCATCCATGCACTCATCCATTTACCCATCCATCCATGATCCATGCACTCACCCATACATACATCCATTCACCCTTTGACTCATCCATCCATCCATCCACACATACATGTATATATGTATATATGCATCCAGCCAGTCAGCCATCAGTTCACCTATCCAACCATCCACCCATGCATCCAACCATCCATCCATGCACCCATCCATCCTTCCATCAATGCATCCATCTATTCATCTATTCACCCACCAATCCATTTATCCATCCATCCATCCATCCATCCATCCATCCATCCATCCATCCATCCACTCATCCTTTCATCCATGCATCTATTCATCCACCCTTCCATCCATCCATCTATCCACCCATCCACCCATTTATCCATCCATCCACCCATCTGTCCACCCATCTACCCATCCATCTACCCATCCACCCACCCATCCATCCATCCAAACAACACACAGGAAGCATCTCCTCTGGGCCACCTGCTAACGTACATGCAGGGACCATGGGGTTGAATGAGATGCTCTACTCCCTCTGCTCACCTGGGAGCTCAAGTTCACTTGTCCTTGAGAAGTGCAGTCTTGGGGAGGTCCATCAGCAGATGACTACAGAGGAGAGGACAAGTGCCATGTGTGAACACAACTGATGGATGCTCTGTGCCTGGAGAGTCTAAGGAAACTTCCAGAAGGGGTGGGTACATCTTACATCCCAACTGTGGCCAGAATCCTCTTGTAGACGGGGACTGGATCCTACTGGTATGACCATGGAAGAGCTCAGTGGCACAGGCATCCATGACTGAGCAGGCTTAGAGTGAGTGCTGTCAGGCTGTGAATGGATCTGCCAGCACTGGTGACCAATGGACCAACACCGACTACCTCAGGTGGGTGCCACTCTATGGTGGTCACACGAGGATCTTATGAGCTGGCCACCAGCCAAGGACACTTCACTGTCTTCCAGCCTCATGAGCCATTTGTTGAGCCCTGTGCCATGAGCAGTGATGATAAAGCAGTGGAAAGTGGGCCCAGGGAATGCAGAACACCAGGGCTGGCCAGCTGTGAGCTTGGAGAAACAAGGCCAGTAGACATCCCCCACCGCATCAGCGTCTCCCTGTGGGGTTGGGTGAGCTGAGTCAAAGGCTTCTGTTCCTTTTGTTTTTGCTCATTCCATAAAGGATTTTCCTTGACTCGTGGTTTCCCAGCCAGCTCCTTCCGAAGCCCCAGCAGGCAGGGGTGAATGCGTGCTCCGGGCTGCTGCTCCTTGGGTTTTCCCCTCCGTGACAGGAATGTGTAAACACCCTGGGCTTTAGAGACAGTGCCAAGCCCCATGTGCCGGAGATGCCTCATGCTTTCAGGCAACAGCTAGCATCCTCGCTGTGGGAACCAGGCTGACCCTCACCCTGCTGCTGCCTAGGACCCTGCCTGGGAAAAGGGGCGGTGGCCAAGCTGGAGCTTCCTCCCTTCTGCTCTGGGCTGAACTGTGCCCTCCCAAAGTGCACATGTAGAAGTCCTAACTAACCCCCAGGGCCTAAGAATGTGACTATATTTGGAGACAGGCTTAGAGAGGTGACTAAGGTAGCATGAGGTCATCTGGGTGGGCCCCAGTCCAATCTGCCTGGTGTCCTTCTAGGAGGAGATTAGGACATAGATGCACAGAGGGATGGCCATGTGAGGTCACAGGGAGAAGGCGGCCTCGACAAGCCAGGGAGAGGCCTCAGAAGAGCCAGCCTTGCCGGCACTCTGACCTTGGACTCTGGCCTCCAGAGCTGTGTGGAAATGCATTGCTGAAGAATTTTGAATGCATTTTGAATTTTGAAAATGCATTTAGAGAAGAAACCACAGACCAGGGTGAGATGGATGAGAAGCCGCTATTAAGAAGCCCTTGAACCTTCGGGCCCAGCGTGGGGCCCCAGGTTCCTCACTCTTGACCACTAGAGCCGGTTGCAGAGCACCGGGCTCTGAGTGCCTTTTCTGAAGGATGGATCGGGCCGCCTGCAGCTGGTGCTCTCTGCGACTTCCAGTGTTGGGGGACCCGTGCCAGCCCCACCAAAGCCTCATGAGCTCCCTGCACAGCCTTCAACTGTCTCCCCAAATCCCCTGGGTACGGCATGAACCCCCTTCCTCCCGTCCTGTCTGCACAGCAGTGGGAAACAGCGCCTTCCAGCGGCAGGGCACCCCCACTCCCACGCATTACCAGAACTCTGGGAGGTGCCCTTGGGCCTCTCCTCTCCAGGTTGAGTCTCCACAGGACCCTGAACTTGCTGGAACAGGTCCCTTACCCTGAAGGACAGGGGCAGCTGGGAGCACGTTGTTTCACTGGCCCCAAGCATGCTCCTTTTCATCTCATACCACCTCAGACGTGGCATCCTTCTCCCCATGTCCCAGTGTGCATGGTGGAGAGGCCGTGGAACATCCCAGGGGTACAAGGTGATGACATCAGTGGTGTGACTGGGACGGCTGGGGACCAGATGCCAACACTCCCTGCCAGGGGGCTCTGCAAGCACCTACCAGGATCCTCAGCCTGTCATGCGTGGAAGGGAGGGACAGCCACTGTGTCTGGTTCAGTGCTGGTTCCCCAGTTGTTGCCTGGAGCCTGGTGACACCTGAGCCCACCTCGGTGACAGCACTGTCCCCAGAGCTCAGCCACCAACAGAGCTGCCACCAAGTCTGGGCTCATCCTCTTGAGCCTTACAGGTCCCCAACAAATAAACTTTTCATGTGACAATAGGGCTTTTTTTTTTTTTTTTTTTTTTAGAAGGAGTCTCACTCTGCCGCCCAGGCTAGAGTGCAGTGGCATGATCTCAGCTCACTGCAACCTCTACCTTCCCAGTTCAAGCGATTCTCCTGCCTCAGCCTCCTGAGTAGCTGGGGTTACAGGTGCGTGCCATGACGCTTAGCTAATTTTTGAATTTTTAGTAGAGACGGGGTTTTGTCATGTTGCTCAGGCTGGTCTCAAACTCCTGACCTCAAGTGATCTGCCCACCTCAGCTTCCCAAAGTGCTGGGATTACAAGTGTGAGCCACTGTGCCCGGCCTAACAATAGTACTTTTAACCCGTGCTGCTCCGTGACCAAGCAGGGAGGATGGCAGAGCCCTGCCAGGCAGCGTCTGACACGGTGTGGGTGGCCCTCCAGGCAGCCAGGGTCTGCAGGAAGATGGGGTTTCCGCCCAGCCCCTGGGGTGGGCCTCGGTGGCAGGCAGCTTGTGTGTCTCTTACCCCCATGGAGAGAGGGCTGGCGGTGCAGCCTGGGGCACACTGAGCGTCCCTGGTGTCAGCTGGGGAGGGGAAGTGGGCTGGGAAGGACTTTTCCAGTACAAGGGGCTTTTCTTTTTAATCATTCTTCAAACCAACTTGCGGTTGGTTGCCTGTGGCTGCAAGTGACAGTGGCGATGTGCCGGTCTCCAAAACCTCCCGAAGCTGCCTTCCGCCTGGAGCGGTTAATTTCCCCTACACTGAGGGCTCTGGGGTCGGCAGAGACCCGCTCTCCAGCCTTGCATCTTACACAGTGGCCTATCCCAGCTCCAGAGACGCTTCTCTTACTCTCTGGTTGATGCATCTGCGTCTCCGTGGACACCACGTTCCGCACATTAGTACATTCCCTTTTCAATTCTGGACCCCGGTGGGCACAGTGTTGAGGCCAGGTGGTCAGGATGCCCATGACCGATCCCATACAGAACGGCCAGCCTCCCCACACAGCCCTGGGCAACTGTCAGCTGCTGGTTGTGGCCTCTCTCTCCCAACAGGCTCTTTCTCTGCCTCTCTCCTTCCCTCCCTCCAAATCTCTCTCTCCCACCATCACACGATTATTGGAGGAATGACTGGACTTCCTCCCACTGCTCCTCAAGTGACTCATTTCTGAAGGTCAGGCCACACTGTGGCTAAGTGAAAGAAACCTGTGCGAGAAGACACGTCCTGCCCTCCAGAAATGACCGGGAGCACCTCCCACCGCCGACTGGGGCTGGCGGGACACAGCAGGCTTTGAGAATCACCCCCTTAAACCACCACAGGCAGCCAGCATCGCCGGCTCAGGGTCAGTCACCAATGGGCACGGGTGTTTGGCTCTTCTCTGGGCAGGAGGGTCGACGGCCCCGAGCACAGGCCAGAGCAGCAGCCCCTCCACTGCCGATGGGGCCTGGGCAGGTCTGCCTGAGTTTTTCCATACAATCAGATTGTAATACCTACTTAGCTGGGCAATTTCAAGCTGGAAATAATGTAAATTTCTGGTCATGCAAGATGACACGGTCGTTGAGACACCAGTGATTGTTGGCCGGGCGTGGTGGCTCTCGCCTATAATCCCAGCACTTTGGGAGGCGAAGGTGGGTGGATCACGAGGTCAGGAGATCGAGACCATCCTGGCTAACATGGTGAAACCCCGTCTCTACTTTAAAAATATATACACACAAAAAAATTAGCTGGGCGTGGTGGCAGGCACCTGTACTCCCAACTACTCGGGAGGCCGAGGCAGGAGAATGGCGTGAACCCGGGAGGCAGAGCTTGCAGTGAGCCGAAATCGCGCCACTGCATTCCAGACTGGGCGACAGAGTGAGACTCCATCTCAAAAAACAAAAACAAACAAACAAACAAACAAAAAAACCACCATGAAAATTCACACTCAGGGCCGGGCGCGGTGGCTCAAGCCTGTCATCCCAGCACTTTGGGAGGCCGAGGCGGGTGGATCACGAGGTCAGGAGATCGAGACCATCCTGGCTAACATGGTGAAACCCCGTCTCTACTAAAAATACAAAAAACTAGCCGGGCGTGGTGGCGGGCGCCTGTAGTCCCAGCTACTTGGGAGGCTGAGGCGGGAGAATGGCGTGAACCCAGGGGGCGGAGCTTGCAGTGAGCCGAGATCACGCCACTGCACTCCAGCCTGGGAGACACAGCGAGACTCCGTCTCAAAAAAAAAAAAGAAAATTCACACTCAGACCCATTCTTGACCCCATCATATTCCAAGTCTCACGAAGCAAAGCAGCAGACAAAAGAATCCTGTAGTTCTTGGCACCTTTTATACAAGTGGCTTTCAACAGTCAGTGCTAGAACTTAAAGGATCTTCTTCATCTTCTTTTTAACCACATAAAGGGGAAATAATTAAAACAACTACTTTTCAATTTTTTCCCAGCTCATCTACCCGATTTACAACTCTGGATTGTAAAAGGAACAAAAATGAGTAGGACTGGTAGAAAAAGCCCAGAGAACAGCCGATGGCAGAGACTTGGACAGAACCCCACCTCCCTCACCCACACTACGGCAGACATGTCTAATCTACACAGAGCTAGACCCAGACTCCAGGCAGCCATTACCAGTCGATCCCAGTACATGTGCAAGATTAAACCAGTTACTCATAGCCCATTTTACCATGAATCAGACAAGGTCAGAAAGGGGGCAGTGACTCATCCAGCCTCACACAGTCACCAAGGAGGCTGAACTGTATCTCCTGAAGCCGGGCAGAGAGCCAAGGCCACGGGAGGGAGGGAGGCTGGATCTCCACAAGGCTGAGGGGCAGCAACTTTCAGAAGCGTGTTCTGTGCGCAGTGATACCACCACAAAGCAGAGCCGCCCGCTCTTCTCAACAAGGACAGTGGGCTCCTGGGCTCTGGTGGATTATCACAGGGCATGGCTGCCCCAGGGTCAGGCCCCGGGCTCTGCCCGCTTCCCTGCAGAGAAGGCTGGGACCTCCATGGTTTTAAGAGGGTTGATAGGAACCTATCAACTTCATTGCCTTCTGGTCCCAAATGTTCTCAGAACATATATTTTAAAGAGTTTAAGTGGTGATTGGCAAACCCCAGTCTCCAACCCAGAGAGGACCTGGGCAGTGGCCTCCTAAGGGAAGCTCTCAAGTTGGCTTGGGCAAACCAGGGCAGTCTACCTAGAGTCTACCTAGAGTCTATCTGGGGTCTATCTATCTAGGGTCTATCTATCTAGGGTCTATTTAGGGTCTACTTAGGGTCTACCTATCTAGGGTCTGTCTAGGGTGTGCGCCCCCCACGTTAGGACGTCCCTTCCTCCTGCCTCCCTCCCAGCAGCACCAGGGAGGGACCCCTGCCTGTCACTTGTGCGGCTCTCCACCCGACAGAGGGACAGAAGGGCTCATTCCTCTCTCCCTTCCCACAGGGAACTTCCAGCCTCCCTTCTGTTCCCAACCATGCAGCCCAGCAGACACAGGGTGAGAGGGTGCTGCTGGCCACATGGCAGCATGGGCATCCCCCTCCCTGCCAGAGCTTCCCAGTTGTGAGGGGCGGAGCCCAGAGAAACAGGTGAAAATTGGAGGGTGGCTTTCATCATCACCAGAAACTGAGGAGAAACCGAGATACCTTCATAGGTGAATGGATAAGCTGGGGTCCCTCCAGACAATGCAATGGTTTTCAGTGCTAAAAAGAAAGGAACTGCCAGGCTGTGAAAAGCCAGGGGGGAATCTTAGATGCTGCTAGGTGAAGAAGCCCATTGGAGAAGGCTGGAAACTGTGATTCCAACTCCATGACATTCAGGAAAAGGCAAAACCATGAACACAAGAAAGATCAGTGGCTGCCGGGGCCGGGCAGACGGGGAGTGAAAGGAGCACCGAGGGTGGGGAGGGCGAGCGGCGGGAGCACCGAGGGCGGGGAGGGCGAGCGGCGGGAGCACGGAGCGCGGGGAGGGCGAGCGGCGGGAGCACGGAGCGCGGGGAGGGCGAGCGGCGGGAGCACGGAGCGCGGGGAGGGCGAGCGGCGGGAGCACGGAGCGCGGGGAGGGCGAGCGGCGGGAGCACGGAGGATTTAGGGGCCCAGGCAGCTGCTCTGTGATACTGTAATGGGGAGCATGTGCCACGATTCATCTGTCAGCACCCACAGAATGTTCTCAGTAGTGGAACTGGCGGGCGAGGGGGGACGGAGAGAAGGGATATGGTAACTGTTATCTGCTCTATTTTCTGGAAACCTAAAGCTGTTCTTAAAAATTGTCTATTAATTAAGAAAAAAATTAGAGGGCTTGCTTGGCAGAGCACTGATTCCTTTAAGTCTGTGAACCAAAAATATGTATATATATATTTTTGAAACAGAGTCTTGCCGTGTCTGCAGTGGCACTATCTTGGCTCACAGCAACCCGCCTCCCAGGTTCAAGCGATTCTTCTGCCTCAGCCTCCTGAGTAGCTGAGATTACAGGCACCTGCCGCCATGCCCAGCTAATTTTTGTATTTTTTGTAGAGATGGGGTTTTGCCATATTGGCCTGGCTGGTCTTGAACTCCTGACCTCAGGTGATCCACCTGTGTTGGCCTCCCAAAGTGCTGGGATTACAGGCGTGAGATACCGCGCCCAGCCCAAAAATAAAATTCTAAACCCCCCAACCAACTGAATGAACCTCTCTTCTCAGCCAAGAGGATTCCAAAGTAAACCTGAAAAACAAGTTCAGGCTGTGATGGGAAGTGGGGGTCAGACACGTCTCTTTATACACCCCTCCCTTTGGAATTCAGGCCCAGCTGAACAGCACTGACATTAAAACGGAGACCTTAAGACTGACAGCACAGACTCTCTGTAGCAATAAGATACCAAATTCCAACCCAAGTCTAGCATAACATCACATGACAGGGAGCAAGTCTTGGAAGGGATAGGAGTGTTTTACACCAAAATAGATTTCTTTGACATAATTTAAAATGGCCCCGCAAAGCTGTCTCTTGTGGGGAAAATCCACATTCTGTAGAGAATCATCTTCCCTTTCCAGGGCTTCTTCTGATGCTGGAGAGATTGGCTTAGCGTCTAGCATGTCTCAAAAGTCTCAATAGGAAACATTTGCCATCTATCGCCTTGAAGTAAAGCCCCCTATGAGATTTCATCTACAGAACGAGAACCTTGGTCTCCACAACCCCTTATCTTAACCCAGACACTCCTTTCTATTGAGTCCAGGTGATTAGATAATAACTTCACTCTCTCAACCAATTGCTAATCAGAAAGTCTTTGAACCCACCTGTGACCGGGAAGCCCCTCCCCACCTTGAAGTCGTCCCTCCTATCCGGGCAGAGTCAATGTACATCTTTCAAGTATTGACTGATTCTGCCTGAACCTCCTGTCCCTGTAAAATGTACGAGCTCACGCTGTGGCCCAACTCCCCAGGGCACATGTCCTCAGGACCCCCTGGGGCTGTGTCACCGGCCATGCTTCTCACGTTTGGCTCAGAATAACTCTCTTCAAGTATTTTATGGAGTTAGGTTTGTTTTTCATCAACAAGTCTTCATGGGGAACTATGGTTTGGTGTCTTTCTCTTCTCAGATACTGAACTCCTTGAAACCTTGACCTCCAAGATGCTAACTCAGGTGGGAGGAATTCAAGACAAGGAAGGGGGCTCTTTTGGGTTCCGGTCCCACTACTGAAAGCCTCTGATGCAGTTCGAGGAGTTCAACAGCGCTGGTTTCAAATCCAGGTTTGCAGCCTGGTCGCGTGGAGAGATTTTACTCTTGGGAGGCCCAGGAGAGGCAGAGGCTCTGGGCGGTGGAGGGCTGGTGTCCACGGCACTCCCCGTTCCGGGCTCCAGGCGTGTTGGGGGAGGGTGGCCACTCAAAGCAGAGAGCCTCAGAAGAGGGCACTGGGGATCCTGCTCTGAAGGCAACCTTGGCAGGAGACGAACCCAAAGAAATGAGCCCTTAAAAAGGAGAGAAATGTGTGCGGAAGCCCGGAGCTCCTCAGGCAGGGAGGGCTGTGAAGGGAACCAGGGACCGAGGAGAGACCCCGGGGCTTTGACACTGGCAGCCAGGACCCTCTCCATCCCTGGAGGGGCCGGTACAGAATAAAACCGCGGGGCCCCTTGTGAATCAGTCTCAAGAATTTCAGCAGCAGCCCCAGCGCCGGGCCCTTCTGAGCGGGATCCCACACCAGAAGGCCGGGGCCCTGCAGGAGCCGAGCTTGGCGGCATCCCTCTCCTTCTCAAGTCTAGGCACCTGAAAGGGGATGAAGAAGGGCAGAACCGCCCCCCAGCTCAGCCGCCTGCCGCCGGCACATCCCTTCACACCCTTCCCAAGGCCGAGGGGGAAACATTACAGCTTCTGCACGAATTCCTGTTTTCCTCCCTTCCTGTGAGTCAGGCACGATTGCTCGTCCGGCAGCCCCAGGCTTTATCTGATGGGAACGAGGCCTGGCCTAGGGCCTGAGAGACTGCAATGGGAAAGACAAACACGGGCCGGGCCGTGGGGCCCTCTGCTTTGTGACGAGAGTGCTGCCCCCTTGGTGCAGGGACGCTGTGTCCAGCCTCCCCATTGGAGACACTCTGAGGGGCCCCCGGAGGTCGTCCAGTTCCAGGAGAGCGCGCCCAGCTCCCCACAGGCTGCATCCAAGCCGGCCCTCTCGGGCACCCCTGGTGGATGATCCACAGGCTGTGCCACTGTCAGCACCTGTCTGCGCTGCAAGATGGGAGGTGGGAACTGGTTTAGCCCAGCTCTGGCTCTGGTTCCCTCCCTGGCTTCGTCCTCAGCGTTACTTCTTCGTGCCGTTCTGAGCTGAAGGCCCTTCTCCCTGCCCCTCAAGGTCACACGAGTTTCTTGGCCCTTACAAAGTCTGGCTGCTGCAGATGTTAACCGCCATCCCATCTATAATATAGGAAGCTGACAGTTCTTAAATCCTTCAGCTTGCTCAAGAGGGAGGCCATGACCCACGTGCCTGCATGCTAAGCTCTCCATGGGGGCCTTACCAGAAAAACGCAGCGATCTCAGAGGATCAAAGAAGTCGATGCTACGTTCACAACCACCTCCTCGGGGACTGCTGAGACCCAGCGGCTTTTGTACACAGGGCTTCTCCTCTGGGTTCAGAAGTCCATGGCCCTTCCAATCACCCAGTGCCTGCAGCCCACACAAAAGCCAGTGAGCTCATCCGAATAGGAAAAAGATAATTTCATCGTTTCAAAAAGCACTTAAACAGCAAAAGTTCCTGTGGAAACCACATGTGGAAAACCCACTGACAAACAGGCCAAATCCCCAAACCAAGGTTCAAATTGCAGGGGCTTCAGACGGGGCTGCGGGCGAGAGAGCAGGGTATTAGGGCTGAACGTCCACCAGCAACCGAGAAGGCGGCCGCACAGGGCCCGCCAAAGCGCTCGCGCACAGGAGGCACTCATGGGCTTCCCGCATCCTTTACATCCCCATCAGGGTCCTGAAACAGTTCTGCCTCCGGGCACCTCGGCACAGCCAGGCCAGTCCACCATGGCCCCAAAACATCTGCTTTCCCCTAGTGGGAGAGTGGGAGAGTCATGGGGCTGAGGTTTTGGGATCCTGTTTCATGCCCAGGCGGCCCTAAGCCTAATCAAACTCCCTCACCAAAACCGAACCCGGTCAAGGCCAGCTGCTATACATTTGGGCGCCTTCCCTCCCGCAGAAACCTCCAGAACACGGCATCCAGTAGCCCCCTGCTGCCTGGGGCCCATCCAAGGTGGCTTGGCCAAATTTCCAAGAAGAATAACAAAGTGAGCCCACGGCCCAGGCCAGAAAGACAGCAATGACGTTCAGGTTCCCAGGTGGCCCCAAGACTTCGGGACACAGGCGAGGACAAAAGGGATTCACAAACCACTGGCCGTGGAGGGGCTGCCCCAGTGCTGAAGGCTGGTGATTTCCTCCCAAACCCCACACTGAAAACAGAAGGAGAAACGAGGCTACACATACGAAGAACCCGGCACTGTGCAGGGGAGATGCTTGCCGTGGCGCGCACAGCCTCTTTCTCACCAGGCCGCAGCCGCGGTTCATCCAGCCTTCCCAAGCCACACGGCCCCAGTTCCCCACACAGGAACAGTGAGTCTTTCGGAAGCCTCGTCCTTGAACGGCTGGAAGGGGCAGACAGAGGCTCCCCCGGGCCGTGGGAGGCTGAGCCAGTGCCTGAGGATCTGGCGGAGGAGGGAGAGCCCAAGGTCAAGGGCAGCCCCGCCCCAGCCAGCCTGCACCCGGCTGGAGGTGGCCATGCAGGCCTGCTAGGCGGGGGGCCAGACCACGGGCCCCTCCACCTCCCAGCTCCTGGCTGCTGCGGAGCTGAGAAGTCTGGGGCACAATATGTGACGTGCCCAGAACCCTGAGGAGCAGCTCCGAATGTCAGATGGTTGCTGGGCTCTGGAGAGGAAAAGCACATTGCCTTTGTTCAAGGACACATGAGTTGCAATCTGGGCAATGCTGCCAAACAGACCCTACCCAGCCCCAGGCAGGGCATTCTTGGGGCCAGCAGAGGCCGCCGTGGCCTGTTCACTCTGCTGCTACCCTCTTGCCGCAGGCTGACCCTCTCTCAGGCAGAGAGCGCCCGGGCAGTCTGCTACCCAGGCATCCCTGCACCCGGGTCACCTCTTCTCAAAACGAGGACGGTGCTAACTGGGACAGGAATGATTTCAGCAAAGGCCAGGCCTAATCAGGATGGAGGAAAGACGCTGGGGTTTCTCTGCTCTTTCCAGAGATTGCAGTGGCCAGTGGCCTGGACACCCCCGAAAGTCCCAGGCTTGGTCCAGCTGCCCCAGGGAATTGGGACACTTGGTGGTGGTGGTGGTGGTGGGAGGGGAGCTGTTGACGCCACCTTCCAAAGTGGTGTCTCTCTCATTGACCAGCCGTATTGGGTGGGGGAGGTTCTTAAAATCTGTGTTCTAAACATCCAGGTAATCATTGAAACAGCCCGAGGGCTGTGTCGGGCAATCCTTTCATCCTGCCCACAGGTTGAAGCTGGGAAAGAAGTAGTGGGACTCAGCGTGATTTCGTGCTCCAGTTTTCTTGAACCTAGGAACCACTGCAGCCTCAGCAGAGACCTTGCCATCAATGTTGGCAGTGCCCAGCCTTTGCGTGGTCGAGGTCCGAGGGTCAGACGCCCTCCTCGTGCCCGCCCTGCCTTCCCTCCAGGCTCCAAGTCCAGGAAGCTGCCCGGAGGGTCCACCATCCCTGGGTCCACGCAGAGGGTGGCAGCAGGGAGATTGGGACCAGGTGTTCACTCCCCGGCTCCTGCGGCTTGGCCATCCTGAAAGCCCATCATGGGCACCTTCAGACTTTACTGTTATTGGCTCAATAATGGCCCTGAAAGATGCCCACATCCTAATCCCAGATCCTGGGAATATGTTCCCTGGTGATATTTACACGCGGACGTGACTGAGCAGGTGAGTAAGTGAAGGCTCTTGAGATGGGAGTGGCCCTGGGTTGTCCCGGTGGCTCGGTGTCATCCCAGGGTCCTTGAAGAGGGAGGCAGCGGGGTCACAGGAGGAGGAGGTGTGAGAAGGAACACAGAGTTAGAGAGAAATGGAAAGGGGCTGCGCTGCTGGCCTGGAAGGTGGAGGAAGGCCGTGAGCCGAGGAGTGCCACGGCCTCAGAGGCCACAAAGGTAAGAAAAGGACCCTCCTCTGGAGGTCCCAGGAGGAACCGGCCCTCACACACCCTGATTTTAGCCCAGCGAGGTGTGCGCCAGACTTCTGACCTCCAGAGCTGACAGAGCTGTGAGCCTGTGGTCATCTCACCGCAGCCCCGTGGCACTCACACACCTGTCCTCTGTGGCTTCCAAGAAAGGGCCCAGCCCCAGTGTTCAGGCTTAAGGTGATGGGGCTTCTCTTTCGCGAGGTCCTCGGTCCCTTCGCACAGGTTCCCCGAGCCCCACTCAAATCTTTTCAGCACTGTGAAGCCGTCCTCCAGGTGCCGTCTCCCTCCTGCTGGGCTCTGACCGATGTGCCCCTGTTCCTCCCGTTTGGGCGACAGTGTTGCCTTCCCCTGCTACCCTGGAAGTCCCCCCAGGCAATGCCATCCATGGGTTCTGATGAGCACGAACCAATTGGCGTGACCACCTCGAGCCACCGTCTTTCCAGCCCGGGAAGGGCTTGCGTGTGTTGGGGGAGGGGAGGGCACATGCGACTGGTCTGAGGTTTCCTCCGTGTGACGTACCAGATTTCCAGGACTTTTAGAATTCCGGGCGTGTGTCCTGGGTCCCTTCGCCAGAGCCTACACCAAAGGCTCTGGCCCATGGCAGCTGGCACTCACCATCCCCAGCGTGCTGATGGCTCCCGCTGCGAGAGCTGGGGCCTCTGCCAGGCAGCTTGATCCCTGTCCACGGGAGAGGCCACGGGGCCAGGGAGGGGGGCCACGGGAGCAGCCGCTTCAGCAGCGAGTGGGGACTGCGGGACAGATGCCCACTCCTTGGTGCGTTCCACATTCCATTCCTCTAGTGGGGATCCCCGGAGGCTCAGAGCCCAGTTACCCACAGCAGAGCCTACTCATCAGCCCTCATCAGCCCTTTCCTGCCCAACTTGCCCACTCCCCAGGGCTGCCTGGGGTCACCCCCAAATCCTGCTCCCAAGGCCTGGCTCTGGGGGCCCACGCCCAGAGGCCAGAGGCTGCCTCAGCAACCATGAAGCCTCCTTGCCGACTCTCATCAGCCAACAGCAGACGGCAGCCTCAGATCAGCCCTTTCTGGCTGTTTCCAGGTTCCAGCTGAAGGTGGAACTGTGGTTCTGCTGTCTTCTCTTCCTTGGAATTTCTGGGAAAACCACAAGTAGGACTAGAACCCAAAATCTCCTTTCCATCGTCAGTGAAACCCAAAGACACCTGGACCTTGGAAAGAGTCTGAGCCTTCCTGATGGAAAGCAGACGAGGACCGGAGGGAAAGGGCCCTGAGAAAGGAGGCCGTTGCCCTGGATCCCAGACCCAACCAGAGTAGCACAGAGTCTTCCAGAACAGAGTGTGCCCTGGGGAGAGCCACCGGCCCTACTGCACTTGCTGGTATGTCCCTGCCGTTGCACCCTCCCTGGGCTCCTTGACCACAGTGGGGCAGAGTGGAGGAGGAGGTGTGCACAGGGGCGCCATTGCTGCAGGAAGCAGTTTGTTGATGAGGAGGAAGCTGCAGTCTTGCATGACATCAGCACAGGTGCACACACACTCATCATTCAGACAGGACTAGCACACGGACTGCATGGAACGACCACAGCGCGTGCCCGCCCAGCGCGTGGGTCCTGGCGGGAACGGCAAACAAGCTGCCTCCAACCTCGTGCAGCCTCTTTTTCCTCCAGATCATTGCTAAGTCCGCCCAGGGCTGGTGTGCCCGAGAAGCAGGAGGGTTCCTGAGAGCACCTTGCTCCCAGGAGTAGCCGGTTTCTGCTGCCTGACGGGCTGCTTGTGGAGGAGGCTGGAGTCAGCCATGTTTTGTCGAGACCTTCACTAGAGTCTCTCCGGTTGTTTTTTTAACTTGAGAAAAATATTGGAAAATTGGTGAAAATATTTACATTGATTTTATCTCTTTATCTGGGTTTGACTTTTTTTTACTGTCCTTTGATTCATTTTAGTGAAGTGCAAAACAAATTCTCATGTTTGAAGTTTTGGAAAAGTCTGCAGTCCTGGGTAGGTGGTTGGTTAAATGCTGTTTGTTGACCGTGGACTGCAGATGGCTCAGCTCTTACCTTGACAAGGATGGTGAGGACGGCAGACACGGGCGCCCAGCGGCTGTGCCTCCCTCCCCGCCTGGCTTCTGCCCGATGCCGCAGCTGAGCCCCCGAATTGCCTCACCAGACCCCGTCCACCCAGACACTGGGAGCCCATGGCCAAACTGGTGTGTCTTGCACTGAAAATAAAACCCATTTATGACATCTGACACGGGCAAGCCTCCCAGGGGCTGTATAAAAATTGTTTTCCAGGTCAATCCCAACTCTTGAAACAATTCACAGCAGGAACAAAGCAAGGCCGGAAGTAAACTCCCCAGAAGATGAGTGAGAGCTGGCTTTGGTGTCTCTTTGGTCCTTTATCTACTTTTATGTGTTTTCCAAATTCCTCATAATGAGAATATTTTGGAGGGGAAAAAAAAAAAAAACACAGAAGTTGCCAGGTTTAGACACTCAGGATGAGCTTTCAAAATAAGTTACAGAAAATATTCTCCTCTCCAGGGTGCGTCTCTGCTGTAATCAGCTTGTCTGAGAGTAAACCCCCATTGCCGTGCCCCCTCCTCTGCTCTGACAGGGCCATTATAGGGCTTATCTCGGGAATCCCGCAGTAGTCCTGTGGGGCAGGTGCCATTGTCCCCATTTCACAGACAGGGAAGGCCCCAGGACACACACCCCAGGGCTCAGACCCAGCGCCCATGCCAGGCGCCATGTGTGCTGTCTCACGGGACCCACAGGGCGACATGCGCAGTGGAGCCCTCATCCCGTTGCTGCGGAGCCTGCAAAGCCAGCAGGCGGCACCAAGGAGCGACGAAGGGTCCCCCTGCTCCACAGCCCACACCCTCCCAGTGAGCCAAACAGTGTCCTCCAAAGCCACGTCTTCCTGCAACCTCAGAAGGGGGGTTTATTTGGAAATAGGGTCTTCACAGGCGTGATCAGTTCAGCTTAGACGAGGTCATACTGGATTGGGGGCCCTAAACACAATGGTGGGTGTCCCCATAAGAAGAGGAGGAGCCAAGTGAAGACATGGAAGGAAGAACACCCCAAAACTACAGAGGCAGAGCCTGGCGGGGTGCGCCTGCGAGCTGAGGAACGCCGAGGACGGCTGGCACCCCTGGGCCGGATCCTTGACGCCAGCCCTCTGCTTTCAGGGCTCGGGGGATGCGTTTCTGTTGTTTTAAGCCTCCGGTGTGTGACATTTGTTACAACGGTGACGGGAAACGACGTCTCCATCACTGTTGGGGCCGTCACCACAGAGATGAAAATGTGTCAAGGCAGGGACCCTTTGGAGGGAGGAGGGGAGATGGGGACACAGGGAGACGGGGAGATAGGGAGACCCGAGGGAGGGAGGAGGGGTGGGAACCAGGCCGGGGGCCAGGAGACAGAGAAATGGGGAGACAGGGAGACAGGGAGAAGGGGAGAAGGGGAGACGGGGAGACGGGGAGATGGGGAGATGGGGAGATGGGGAGACGGGGAGACAGGGAGACAGGGAGACAGGGAGACAGGGAGAAGCCAAGGGAGGGACCGGAGGCCGGTGTGGGCCGCCCAGGCCAGGAGCTGGGAGACAGAGAGAAGGGGTGGCGGCCGCCCAGGCCAGGAGCCAGGAGACAGAGAGAAGCCAAGGGAGGGACTGGAGGCTGGTGTGGGCCGCCCAGGGCAGGAGCTGGGAGACAGAGAGAAAGGGTGGGGGCAGCCTGAGACCAGGCATGGCTGAGTGATGGGTGATGGGTCCTCCAGGCCTCCCTCCATCCTCCTCCATCCTCCTCCCTCTCTACTCCATGGATCCTCCCGGCCTCCCTCCATCCTCCTTCCTCCCCCTTCCCTGCTTCCTCACTCCTCCTGTGTTAGATATTGTTCCCGGACCTGGGGAGACAGTGGGAACAAGCCTAGTCAGGCGCCCGCCCTTATGTGTCCCCATGACGGGCAAGGGGCTTTCAGACACAAAGGCAGCAAGTCCAGCCGCAGGGATCCCCGCAGTGGCTGCAAAGTGTGGAAGCCCCGGCGTGGAGGAGGTACGGGGCCTTTCCGGGGCCGTGGAAACGTGCAGGCCCTGGCGTGGAGGAGGCACGGGGGAAACGTGCAGGCCCCGGCGCGGAGGAGGCACAGGGGAAACGTGCAGGGCATTTCTTGGGACTCCTTCCCAGGCGAGACACAGGGGGCTGGAATTCAAACGTGCAGCCTGTAGTGCGTGATTTCCCACACGCCTTTGCTTTGGAACCCACGCTTCTTAACTCAGAGGTGAAGTATGCAGGGTGCAAATAAGACGATGAAACCAATAAAGGCAGGAAGGGAGGAGGAAATGGAGCTGGGGGGGCAGGGGCAGGGCCTGTTTCTGGCCCTCCTAAGCCTGGTCTGCCCCGGGGTCATTCGAGGCCTGGGCGAGCATCTGGAGGTCACCCAGCGCCATCAGCGTCTGGAGGGCGGCACCTGCTTTCCAAAAGGAGGGCCGCGCTCGTCTCCTGAGCTGCCGTATGGAAGGGCCACAGACTAGGGAGCCGCAAAGCTTCAGGAACTCCTCTCTCCCAGACGGAGGTCACAGCCCAACATCAAGGTGAGGGCAGGGCCGGCTCCTTCTGGAGGGTCTGCTCCCTTCCCACCCCAGCTGCAGGAGGCCCTGACGATCCTGGGGGTCCTCAGTGGGCAGCTGCACCACGCCAGCCTCTGCCTCCCGCTGCACGTGGCCTCTCCTCTGTGCCTCTCTTCTCCCAGCCTCCTAAGGACCCACCCTAACGACCTCCCCTTAACCTCCTCACATCTGCAGAGGCCCGATTTTCACACGGTCACATCCTACGTGCTGGGGGTGAAGCCTTAACATGTCTTTTGGGTGGGGCACAGTTCAACCCAAAACAACTGTCCAAAAAGATTCACGACTTTAACAAGGTGGAGGGCGGTTAGCACCCTCCACCCCCAGCTCAGACCCCTTCGAAAAACCTCTGGCTCGGTTTCATTTGTGACCATGGACCAAGGCCCCCAGACACCAGCAGGGCCGCTGTGACAGGCACCCTGCAGCTGGGGGAGCGGGGTGACCACTCTGGGGCTGCAGGGAAGGCCCTCCTGCCATGGGCAGGGACCCAGGGTCTCCCCAGACAGCCAGGAAGGTCCAGCTGCCAGAGACCTCGGGACTAGTCAGGGAGACTGTCTTAGTACGTACATGCTGCTATAACAAAACACCTGAGACTAAGTAATCTGCAAATTGCTGACATTTCCTGCTCCCAGCTGTGGAGCTGGAAGTCCAGGATGAAGACGCTGGCAGGTCCGTGTCTTGGGAGGCCCCTTCCTGGCTCATAGGCAGTGCTTCCTGTGTGTCCTCATGCAACGGGAAGGGCAGGGGTCTCTCCAGGACCTCTTTGTAAGGACACCAATTCCACCCACGAGGCCCCACCCTTGTGTCCTCCTCCGCTCCCAACACCATGGCCTTGGGGGTGGGGTTTCAACACACACACCTGGGGGCCACAGACACGGGCTGCAGCAGAGGGCACGGGTGGTTCCTCTTTCACCCCCTTTGCCTTCACCTTCCCCCACGAAAAAGGCAAAGCCCGCCACCCCACACCCCTCACCTGCCCTTTGAAGGGTCTCCCCAGTCCCTGCCCACCGATTTCCTTTCTGGTGATTAGAAAGGGGGCCTTTTATCTAAAGCCGCCTTTGAAATGCTTCACACTCTACAAGATTTGGGGATAAGCAGTGGAGACTGTGTCTCAAGTTTAAGCCTCAGGGACTGTGAATCGAGTCAATGCAGGGATTCAGCCAGAATTCAGCCACATCAGGAAATCAGAACCCAGCTCCCAGTGAGTGCCACCAAGTGTGATTTTTTAAATATTTGAGGAAACTCAAAGACAGCCACTCGTGTATGGCTGGCTGAGGGCAAGTGGCCTGAGGAAGCCAGTGAGGAACAGAGGTTGCGCAGGGTCCAAACTACTGAGAGGGTGATCCCTGTGCCGGGTGCCCGTGGGCACTGAGGGGAAGGGGCGGAGGGGCCGGCGAGGAGGATGTAGAGTGGGGAGCGGAGCAGCCCACGCTCACACCCCGCACGGTCAGAGGCGGAGGTTAGGGTTAGGATTAGGATTGGGGCCTCACCATCCCACCATGGGGCTGAGTCACATAGGCTCAGCAGTGAGGCCGGGGCACCTCTGCCCCCCCAGAGCACAGCAGTGAGGCCGGGGCACCTCTGCCCCCCCAGAGCACAGCAGTGAGGCCGGGGCACCTCTGCCCCCCAGAGCACAGCAGACCCTGAACCACTCAACACCCCTAGCAGCTGGGGACTCACTGGGCGCTTCACAGATAAGGAGTCAAAAGGCTCTGGGCCCAGGGCACACGTGTGTGCACACACAGACACAGACACACACGCACGCTTACATATGTATGTGCTTACACAGAGACACACATGGACACGCTCACACACACACAGACACACTGGCAGAGCTCGCGGCCTTGCTGGGCTCCGAACCTGCGAGCCTGGATTGAGGTGCAGCCCAGACGCCGTCTTGCTGTGTGACCTCGTCAGGCCACTCAGCCTCCCTGTGCCTCAGTCTCCTCATCAGAGAAGCTGACAGGTTTACCACTAAGTGCCACGCCGCAGGCCACACCCGGGCCAGCCCTCAACCCCGCCCACATTCCTGTACTGCTCAAGTGTTTGCTGGGGACCTTGAAACAGAAGGAAGGCCCTTACCTCCAGCGCATGTTACAGACACGAGACCCGTATTCACACCTCATCTGCGTCAACAGTGACGTTAAAAACCGGGAAGAAATCACTCACCGCCTGCCAGGCTCCGCGGTGCCGTGTCCTGGCTCAATCTGCTTGGCTAACACTGTGCCTCTCCACTGTGATCCTGGGGTCAGGAGGGACAGGCCCCGGTGTGCAGGGTGACGGTCCTGGGGCCGCTGGTTCTCTGCGTGGCCGCGTGTCTTCCTCCAGTTGAGGAGGGAATGTTTCCTTCTTTTCCTTCCAGCTCCCTCCTCAGCGCCCGTCTGCAGAAGGAGCTCGGCTCCCTTCAGACCCCTGACTGAGAAAACAACAGGCGTCTTTTGTTTTATTTTATCTTATTTTCAAGCATAGAAAAGTAAACATCGCTCTTACCATTTGAAAGAAAATGATCCACATTAGAAATGATTGGGCAAATGGAAAACTAATAAAAATGGCCCAACCCCCATTCCTCCACTCATTCATTCGGCAAATGTTCATGGAGCCTCCGGGGCGGGACGCAGTGCTGAGCTGGAGATGAGGGCACAGTAAGACAGGCAAGGCCTGCACACCACACAGTTTACATTCTAACGAGGGGGCGGATGGTCCAGAGGGACGGGAGAAAAGTCAAATAGCCACAGATTGAGATGAGCGCTGTGGAAGGACACAGCGGGCGGGATGAGAGGCAGCGGAGAGCTGCTTTCACATGGTCCCAGGCAGTCTTTGCTCCTGCGCTCTGTCCCCTCATTCCTTCAGCAAACAGGGACGCCCCACGCACCAGGCATGGCTTCAGGCACCAGGGTCGAGTCATCCTTCCCGAGCCCGCGTCCTTCTTCAGCGTCCTTCACTCGGCTTTGTACTGGGGGTGTCTGTCCACCTTTCTGCTCGGTCTCTAACCACGACTGAAAAGGCTGTGTGATACTCAGTGATGCAAACACCCCACAGTTTACTCAGCCTCTCTGTATTCGTTCGTTTTCATGCTGCTGATTAAGACATACCCGATACTGGGTCATTTATAAAGAAAAAGAGGTTTAATGGACTCACAGTTCCCACAATCACGGCAGAAGGCAAAAGGCATGTCTTACATGGCGGCAGGCAAGAGAGAATGAGAACCAAGAGAAAGGGGTTTCCCCTTATAAAACCCACAGATCTCATGAGACTTATTCACTGCCCCAAAAACAGAATAGAGGAAACTGCCATCATGATTCAATTATCTCCCACCAGGTCCCTCCTGCAACACGTGGGAATTATGGGCACTACAATCCAAGGTGAGATTTGGGTGGGGACACAGCCAAACCCTATCACTCCCCTATTAGGGGATACCTGGGTGGTTTCCAGTTCTTCCCTCTCATAAATACCACTGCTGGGAACCTCTTCATGCTTAAGGCTTTTACCCATGTGTGGCAGGTTTTAAGCAACTGGTTTCAACCCTCTTTTACAAATCAGTATGACTTCCTCTAGCATGGAACCCAGCTGCCGGGTGCTGTAGGGAGAGGCTGACGCTTTGCAAAAATCATACTTTGGGACGAGTGTGGCGGCCCATGCCTATAATCCCAGAACTTTGGGAGGCCAAGGTGGAAGGATCGTTTGAGGCCAGCAGTTCAAGAGCTGCTTGGACACCATAGGCAATTAGGGCAATAGGCAATCTTGCTTGGGCAAGATCCTGTCCCTAGAATTTTTTTTTTTTTTTCGGGACAGAGTTTTGCTCTTGTTGCCCAGGCTGGAGTGCAATGGCGTGATCTCAGCTCACCGCAACCTCTGCCTCCCAGGTTCAAGTGATTCTCCTGCCTCAGCCTCCCTAGTAGCTGGGATTACAGGCATGTGCCACCACACCCGGCTAATTTTGTATTTTTAGTAGAGATGAGGTTTCTTCATGTTGGCCAGGCTGGACTCAAACTCCCGACCTCAGGTGATCCACCTGCCTCGGCCTCCCAAAGTGCTGGGATTACAGGCGTGAGCCAGCGCACCCGGCCTTAGAAAAATTTTAAAAATATTAGCCAGGTATGGTGGCATGCCCTTGTAGTCCCAGCTACTCAGGAGGCCGAGGCAAGAGGATCACTTGAGCCCAGGAGGTTGAGGCTGCAGTGAGCTGTGACTGCACCCCTGCATTCCAGCCTAGGCAACCCAGCAAGACTCTGTCTCTAAACAAACAAACAAACAAAACAAAGAAACAACTTTGATCCAGGCTGCAAGCTCTGGGAATCAATTAGTGGGTTTGTAGCCAGTGTTGAGGAGGAGGGAGAGGAAATAGAAAATATTACCACACAGAACGTGAAACAAGGATTCACATTCCAAAACTGCATTTCAGCTATGGATGTGAGTGTGTGCCCAGGGCAAAGATGAAACAATGTATTCCTTACTGCGGATCTCAGCTCAGAAAGCCTGAGAGTGTGATGAGGTGGGATTGAATGACAGCCCTCAAAAGATAAGCGCATGCCCCAGAGCCTGGGAGTGGCCTCATCTGGAAAAAGGGTCTTTGTAGGTGTGGTTCAGTGAAGAATGTTGCGATGAGATTATTCTGGAGTAGGGAGGGCTCTGAATTCAATGACAGTATTTTTAGAAGAGAAAGCCGCGGGACAGTGAAGGCAGAGTGGACTGAAGCGTCCCAAGCAGAGAAGGGCCAGCAGTAGCTGGGAGCGGATGGAGCGGGATTCTCCCTCGGAGACCCCAGAAGGAGCCAGCCCTGCCGAGGCCTTAGGGCTCCTGGCCTCTGGAGGATGCATTTCTGTTGTTTGAAGCCTCCCGGTGTGTGGTCCTGCTACAGGACCCCTGGGAATACATGACTGGGGCTCTTGCTGATCTCAGAGGGGCACACGCTGGAGACACAGCAGACTGGACGCCGGCCTGCAGCCGGGGCAAAGAACAGCCAGGCCCCTTCTCCGGCGCAGTCTGGAGGAAGCGCTCAGAAGGCTTCCCATCCCCCTGAGACCACGCATTCTTGCTCGTTTACAAGGCCCTGTGTCCTGGCCCCACAACCTCCTCCGGGAGCAGCCTCCATGTGAACAGCGAGGCCTTAGCTGGAGCGGAGAGGAAGTGCGGCGGCCAGGCGCGATAGTGGCCCACAGAGAGCGTTTTACAAGTGGGGAGGCATTTCCTCTGCACTATCTCGCTGGAGCCCTCACGGCCGTGGGAAGCTGGTTTTACAGATCTGGTGATGAGGAAGCCACGGCCAGCAGGAGATGACATTCTGTGGCCCAGCCAGCCCGGGTCTGTCCTTACGCGAAGCCCTCATCTCTCTGGTATGAGTCCTGCTCTATCCAGGACGTGCCAGAGGGTCCAGGCCTGGGTCACTGTGTCCTGAGCACCCCCAGTGCCTCACAGTGACACGGAGCAGGGAGCCCCAGAAGGGCCTGGCTTGAACTGGGTCCCCGATTAACGCCTTCACCGGTGTTCTGGCTGATCTTCCCTCTGGCCGTTCAGGGGCCTGTGCCAGGTACAGGGTGGTGTACGTGGGGCTTACTGGTGGCAGTGAGTGCATAAGTGACATTCCCTGTGTAGGGCAGGTGGATGGCAGCATTTTGAGACCTGGGGAGCAAGTAGCAAGTGGGAGCCAGACCTGAGCAACGTGTTGGAGAAAAGCCCAGAGTTAATTTGGGAGCCCAGCCAGGAAGGATCCCCTTGTGGGGGAATGTTCAAGGGTGTAGGGGCCTCATGGCTGCACCAAGGTCTGTGCTGTACGGTGGCTCAGAGCTCAGGCCCTGGAGCCGCAGACTCAGGTTCCTGTTCAGGCTCTGCCGCTTAAAGTGACGTGACCTGGACAGTGTGACCTCTCCCTCATCTTCCTCAGCTGTGAAATGGGACCATAACCGTGATTAGTTCACAGTGTCATGAGGATTAAATGAGATAAATCACGAGAATCAGTTTGCTCCAGGGGCTCGGTAAGTGTTGGGTGAGAGCACCCAGTTCCCCCCGTCCCATCATGGGTCACACTGTGGCATTCTATCTCCTGGCTGCCATCTGCTTGCAGCACACTTCCTCGGGGCAAGAAGGCTCTGGCATTGCTGTCTTACAGTGGGAAGTCCGGTAAATCATCCCCAGATCATCTCAGCAGATCTGAGGCCTCCATTACTTCCTCCATTTACAAACAATTCTCCAGGTTTTACAGCAGCATGGGTGTGGCACTGGCTGCACGCTGAGTATTTTCTAATCTTGCTGAAGGATGTGCTCACCCGAGGGAACCTGCAATGCCCTCTGCTTCAGCACCCCAACAGCAGGTTGTGGGTGGCAATGAGGCCAGCATGGGGCCACGGCTCACTGAGAACAGATAGAAAAACTCTATCGGACACACAATTGTCATTGGAAGGCATCATGAGGCTGCCGAGGTAATGTCAACTAGCGGAGGACCCTGGAGAGGGGAGAACCCGGAAGGTGAGCACGCGTCTACAGATGCTCTCTCTCTAGGGAGAACCAGGAAGGGGAGCAATGTCTCAGATGCTTTCTCTCTAGCGGTATCTGCCAGTTGTGGGTACAGGCAAGAGGCGGAGAATCTTGAGCTGCACCCACGGAGGGCCACTTCTGGGGACAGAGGAAACAGCTGAGCTCTTGGTGGAGACTTGGGATGCCTGAAGGACGTGGCCAGGTTTCCCCTCAAGCCATGTGATGAAAACTAGGGTTATGTGGAAATGGGATATATGGAAGGCCCCAGGGAAGTAGGTTGAAATTTCAACAGTCACAAGACAATGTTTAGACCTCAGGACCCATCAAAGACTGGGGCCCCAAGGAACACATCAGGCTTTCCACAGAAAACGCTAAAGGATCAGAAAGCTCAAAGGAGATACGGCTTGTCAGGCTGCAGCCCCACTTGACTCAGCAGAGTACCTGGCTGGATTAAGGAGAGGAGTTACTACTGTACCATCCTAGCACAAGAAGGGTAAACCCTCTGTGCAGGAAAATAGCATCAGCTGGAGCCTCCACAATGCATTTTATTCACCGTGTTTAGTATTCAATAAAAAATCACACATCATGACCAAAGGCAGGACCACACGACCAAAAACCAAGAGATAATACACATCTTAGAAGCAGATACAGAGACAATCCAGATAACAGATTTATCAAGCAACAACTTTCAAATAACCTTGATTCAAGAACCATAGCTCAGGAACATAGAGGAAAGGATGAAGAAATTCACCAGAGGGAATTCTAGAAATCTATGAAGAAGAAAATCTAAAAGAAGAACACAGATTAGACAAAGAAGACAGACTTGGTAAACTGGAAAACAGTTTAATAGAACAGAAGCAAATTGAAGCAACAGGAAAAAAATAATAAAAAATACAGAGTTAGAGACAAATGGGACATAGTTGAAAGGTTAACATGCAGTAATCGGGACCTCAGGAGAAGAAGTAGGGAATGAAAAAGGAAGCAATATTTGAAAAGATACCTTCCCAAACCCTTTAAATCAGAAGCATGACAAAGACAAAGGCACACCTAGGTACATCATACAAAGACTTCCAAAACCAGACAAAATCTTAGATGCAGCCAGAGACTCTGTGTCTTCCAAGAATCAACAATAAGACTGACAGCCAACTTCTCAATAGAAATTAAGGAAGTGCAGAGGCAATGAAATAATATCTTTAAAGTGCTGAAAGATGGTATCTGCCAACCTAGAATTATATGCCTAGTGAAAATGTCTTTAAAATGAAGGTGAAATAAAGACATGTTTAGACAAGTAAAAACTGGGAGACTTTGTTGTCAGAAAATCTGTACCAAAAAAAAAAATATATTATATGGAAGAGAGTTCTTAGGGCAAAAGGAAAATGACCCTAGAGAAAAACATGAAATTGCAGAATGGAATAGAAAGAAAATAGAAAGTAAATCTGTGGACGAATATGGAGGAATATTTACCTAATATTAGCTGTACAAAGTAATGATAGGAATGGATTGTGGGGTTTAAATTATATATAGAATTAAAAATGCGAGACCATGAAAACACAAAGAGTAGTAGCGGTTAAGATTCTGGCATTATCCAGGAGTAGCAAAGGCAACATTTCAAGAACCTGTTTTAATCACTAAGGTAACCACTAAAAGACTAGTAAAAGTTAATAGAGGGAAATAATGGAATAATAAATTTTTTTATTGATTTCAAAAAAGGCTGGCCAGGCCTGGTGGCTCATGCCTATAATCCCAGCACTTTGGGAGGCCGAAGTGGGCAGATCACTTGAGGTCAGGAGTTCGAGACCAGCCTGGCCAGCATGATGAAACACTGTCTCTACTAAAAATACAAAAATTAGCTGGTTGTGGTGGTGGATGCCTATAATCCCAGCTATTTGGGAGGCTGAGGCAGGAGAATCACTTGAACCCCAGAGGTGAAGGCTGCAGCGAGCTGAGATCATACCACTGTACTCCAGCCTGGGTGACAAGAGTGAGACTCTGTCTCAAAAAAATAAAATAAAATAAAATAAAATAAAATAAAATAAAATAAGGCAAGACATGAAAGAAGGGAGATATAAAAGAGACGGCTCAAATAGAAAGAAAACATGGTAGATATAAATGCACATATTTCAGTAATTACATTAAATGCAAATAAACTACTCCAATTTAATGACTATGATTATTGGAGACTAGGTAAAAAAAAAAAAATCTGTCCATATGCTGATTACAGTAGACACGCCTGACAGAATTATAAGACAGAAAATTTGAAAGATAAAAATATGGAATTAAAGATTATTCAAACAGTAACCAAAGAACTCTGGTGTAGCTATTCTCATATTGGTTAAATAAAGCTATAAAGCAAGAAGCATCACCAGAGACAAAGAGGGACATTTTCTGAAGATAAAGTGGTCAATCCACCAGAAAAATATTTGAATCCTAAGTCTGTATTTATTCAATAAAAAATCAAGAGAAAATGTGGCACATATACACCATGGAATACTATGCAGCCATAAAAATGGATGAGTTCATGTCCTTTGCAGGGACATGAATGAAGCTGGAAACCATCACTCTCAGCAAACTATCACAAGAACAGAAAACCAAACACCGCGTGTTCTCACGTAAGTGGGAGTTGAACAATGAGAACACATGGACACAGGGAGGGGAGCATCACACACTGGGGCCTGTTGGCAGGTCAGGGGCTAGGGGAGGGATAACATCAGGAGAAATACCTAATGTAGGTGACAGGTTGACGAGTGCAGCAAAAAACCATGGCACTTGTATACCTGTGTAACAAAACTGCACGTCCTGCACTGTACCCCAGAATTTAAAGTATAATAATAATAATAAAAGAATTAAAATAAAACCATACCTTCTAAAAAAAAAAAAAAAGCCAAAAGAACTAAAAGGAGAGGTAGTCAAATCTGCAATCAGAGTGGGGACATTAATAGCCCTCTTCAAATGCCCAGTGTCACCCTGACTCTCCTCATACGGAAACTCGAACTTCTGGAAACTCTAGCTTCTGGAAAATCTAAGCAGAAAGCTAACCAGCCCTCACGTGGAGAACATCTTCTTTATGGGAAATCGTTGCTGCGAGCAAACTGCAGATGGGGCCATCACCAGAAACCCCCTGAGCGTGCTCTCATCAAGAGGCTATCAGTGAATCCTTCCTGGGGTGTCATATCCTCTTTACAGAATAGAGTAGCTTTCCCTTGTATTAATTCATGTGCCTCCATGCTTCCCTGGGGTCACTCAGGTCAAGGCACACACAGTTCCCTGTTAAATGGAGAGAGGACGGGGGTTGTGACTTCTGCAGCCAAGACAAGAGTGACCACCTAAATCTGAATCTTCCCAAACATCCTCTAAAAATCACACAGATCAGCAAGAAAAAAATCACACAAATTCCACACTTTCAGTATGTCTGCATGACAGAGAATGATACAAATGTTAAATGATCTGCAAACAGGAAAACAAACACCAGTTTCAAACAGAACTATTTCTTGAGCTCTCATGGTAAGCCTCTGCAGAAAGCTGGGGGCAAGGGGAAGGGTGTGGAAAAGCCACCCAGAAACCAGAAGAGGAGACTGAGCTAAAAGCACCTCCAGAAAGAGAAAGGCCACAGTAAGTGTGGAAATACTGGGAAAAGAGCACTGACTTCAGGAAAAGCTCTTAGAAGGACACACGAGAGTGAGGAGCTGATCTCAGAAAGGCAACCCTTTTTGGGGAGGAGAAGGAGGCACCCTTTGGAAATCGCATCGTGATGAGAAGGATGAGGAGAGAAATTTAGATTCTCTGAGGACACAAACAAGTGGGTGAGCACACCAGTCCCTCTCCATGTTCACCCTGAAGACTTTTTGCTCTGCTAACAAAAGACAATGTTCTTGAAACCTTGTAAACAACTCCAGCTTGCCAACCCTGTTCATTAAGTACAAATATGTAAGAAGTCCTTTTCTATAAAAAACTACTATTAAAGGCAAACAGAGGCCAGGCGCGGTGACTCACGCCTGTAATCCTAGCACTTTGGGAGGCCAAGAAGGGCAGATCATGAGGTCAGGAGATTGAGACCATCCTGGCTAACACGGTGAAACCCCATTTCCACTAAAAAATACAAAAAAAAAATTAGCCAGGCATGGAGGGCGCCTGTAGTCCCAGCTACTTGGGAGGCTGAGGCAGGAGAATGGCGTGAACCCAGGAGGCGGAGCTTGCAGTGAGCCAAGATCATGCCAATGCACCCCAGCCTGGGCAACAGAGTGAGACTCCATCTCAAAAAAAAAAAAAAAAAAGAGCAAACAGAATACGAGAATCAAAATATTTCAAGTGACTAAAAATTACCACCCCCAATATCAACACAAAGCAGAAGAAAACAGTAGCATGACATAAATTAAACATTCTTAAACAAGCATTTGAGTATATAAAAATCACCTTCAGATGTAAAATTTAAAACTAAGGACATAGATGGACCAAAAAATGGGAAGAAACAAGGTAGAAGTTGATGGAACTGAAAAAAGAGGCAGGGAGCGGTGGCTCGCACCTGTAATTCCAGCACTTTGGGAGGCCAAGGCAGGTGAATTGCTTGAGTCCAGGAGTTCAAAAGCAGCCTGGGCAACATGGCAAAACCCTGTCTCTACAAAAAAAAAATTACAAAAATTAGCTGCATGTGGTGATGTGTGCCTTTAGACCTAGCTACTTGGGAGGCTAAGGTGGGAGGATTGCTTGAGCCCAGGAGGTAGAGGTTGCAGTGAGTCAAGATGGCACCACCTCACTCCAGCCTGAGTGACAGAGTGAGACCTTGTCTAAAATAAATAAATAAGTCAATAAATAAATAAGGGAAGAAAGAAGGAAAGAAAGAGAAGAAAATGACAAACATCACACTAATGATGAGACAAAATTAAAAGGCACCTCAAAGAGAACAGATTGGAATGAAAATTCAGGGATACCACTGAAGAAGAGCTGAAAAATCAACCATAGCAATGAAAAAGAGATGGTGTAAAAAAGCAAGAGTGTCAACGATGAAGTGGTTGAAACAGGAGACAGGAGAAAAGCCACTGTGTAGAACTGAAGTCATGGAAAAGAAAAATTTAATGCAAGAGAACTCTCAGAGATAGAAGACCTGAATCAACCTATGGCAAGGATCCACCAGGTGCCCAGGGCAAAATCCACTGGGAGCAAGTGATTCTGAGGTAGAGCTCAGTGAGGCTATTCAGCTTTACATGTAAAGAAAGAAATCCTCAATGATGAAGAAAAAAAAAATCCTTGGGTCCGCCAGACAAAAATATCAGGCAACTTTAAAAGGACAATATATATATAAATTTTAGCCTAGCATCAAGGAATAAACAAAGGAAGGCAACTGAAATTCTATTTGCAGGAATGGAGAAGTCATCCCTACAAGACCAGCTGCTCCACAAATAACCACCATAATAACTGGACAAATGGTTTTTAAAACATCTGGAGGAACTGGAGAGCAAGGAAAAGCATGAAACGGAGGGTGCTACACATGGGTGAAGGGAGTGGTGGTGAACTTCCCATTTTCTTGCCCCTTGCATCAGGACAGGGCCCAGCTGGCACCACAAAGGTGGCAACCATTCTAATAGGAAACTCACAAGCATGCCGGCTCAAACAAGCAAAGGACGGCATTTGTGGAGATCACAGCAGCTGGACAGTTGGAGGAAAAATCCAGAAAAAGATAAATACAGACAGAGCCCACAATTTTGCATATAAACTCTGCCCAAATCCTTGTCTAACACCTGAAGTATGCAGGTATCTGCTCAGCTAGGTGAATTGCCCATTAAAACAGACACCAAGACATCAGTACATATCAGAGAAACATGACAGAACCCAGTCTTTATTGCAGAACCCAGGGTTTGTACAATGTATCAGTAACAATGTTCGGAATACAATAAAAAATCACTAGACATTCAAAGAAACCTACAATGTGACCCCCAGTTGATATCGACTTTCCCTCCTGACAACCACCCACCCTGAAGACTCCAAGACCCAGCGTGAGATGTGAAGACACTGGCCTTCGAGAGCCATTTAACTAATGCTGAAGTTGTAGACGATCACGCCTCTGTACTAAGTCTTGTAACCTCTGTCTTGTAGTGATTCTGCGTCTCCAGACCTGACAGAGGCAGCAGAATACATGATACACACATGGGAATCAATACCCTCCGTGTACATCAACAATAACTAGGCAAGAGAGCTACTGGTCGAAAACCTCCGTCACAAAAGCAACAAATAAGATGAAAACATTTAGGGATAAGTGTATCAAGAATGTGGAGAAAAACTGTTTAAGGAAAACATTAAAATACTCCCGAGAGACACACACAAGTAGACTGACAAACGAGAAGGCATCTCCTGCTCCTGGCCGAGACCACTCAACAGCCGAAGGCGACGGTTCTCCTGAAGTTAACTCCTACTGCTAAGGCAACCCCGCCCAATGCCAATGAGCTGTTTACAAGGTTAAGTTGATATTAAAGCCTATACGAAAAATAAACATGTATGCACAGTAGGGGCTGGTGGGGGGTGGAGGAGGAGGCCCAGCTTTACCAGGCATTAAAACACACTAAAAAGTCTCTAGAGAGAAAAAAGTGTGGGACCGATACACAACAAAACAGAACGGTGGAAAAGAACAGCCAGAAATAGCCCTGAGGACCTCTGCATAGTTCGTAGATGGTCAAAGTGGCGTTTCCGTCTCTGGGACAAAGATGATCTTTTTAACAAACGGTACTGGGACAACTGGTTAGCCGTTTAGTAAAAGATGGAATTAGATTCATATCTCCTACTATATACAAAAAATAAACTCCAAATGGATTAGAGATCTATACATAAAAAATTAAACCGTACAAATACTAGAAGGAAACGTCAGAAAAGCTTTTTAAACTTCAGCATCCAAATGCAACACGAGAGAAGATGGGTCCATTTGATGGTATAAAAACAGAACAAATTTTCAACATCCAAATGCAACACTAGAGAAGACGGATGCATTTGATGATATAAAAACAGAACAACTTTTCCATGGTTAAAAACACCGTAAAGAAATCCAAAGGACAAATGACAAATTGGGAGAAATATTTATAACATACATTGACTAAGGGGAAATAGTTCTAATATAGAGGGCGTTATTAAAAATTGAGGGAAGAAATGACCAAAACCCAATAGGAAAATAAGCAAAAGACATGAAGAGATAATTTACCAAAAATGTATATAAATGGGCCTTGAACACATGAACAAATGGCTCAACATCACTCAAAACAGAAATGTCAATCAAAGCCACATTGGGCTTGCATTTCTCACCTCTCAGACTGCAATAATGTAGCAGCGTCACTGACAACATGTTCCCATGGGAAGGCCCTGGGGAAGTGGGCCTTCCCTTACTTTGCTGGTGGGAATACAAATTGGTAAAACTCTCGTGGAGGAAGAGTTTACTTTTGCATCAGTAATCTCATGACTAGAATTTACTCTGAAGATACTCTTACAATAGCATGAAGATACATTAAAAAAAAAAAAAAAACAGATGCACAGGCTTATTCTTTGTAACACTGCATGTAATTACAAAATATCAGAAACAACTGGAATGCCCATAGACAGGAGAGAGGTGGAATGAACTGTGGTATGCCCAAACAGTGGAGTACTATGCAGCCGTAAAAAAGAATAAGGAAGTCCTCTATGAACTCACATGGAGTCATTTCCAGGATATGTTATTAAGTGGAAAAAAAGATAAAAGACTATCTCTAATATGCCATCTTCTGGGTAAAAGAAAGGGGAAATAAAACAGTGCTTATCTTTTGTAAAAAGAAACACAGGGGCCGGGCACCATGGTTCATGCCTGTAATCCCAGCACTTTGGGAGGCCAAGGTGGGCGGATCACGAGGTCAGGAGATGGAGACCATCCTGGCTAACACAGTGAAACCCCTTCTCTACTAAAAATACACAAAAATTAGCCAAGCATAGTGGCAGGCACCTGTAGTCCCAGCTACTCGGGAGGCTGAGACAGGAGAATGGTGTGAACCCGGGAGGCGGAGCTTGCAGTGAGTCAAGATTGCGCCACTGCACTCCAGCCTGGGCAACAGAGCGAGACTCCGTCTCAGAAAAAAAAAAAAAAAAAAGAAACACAGGAAGAACAACCCAGAGACTGATGAGACTGTGTGTGTCACATGAGGTGAGGGACAGTGTTGGGGAGATGGACTAGGGAGTGACATTTCTCCGAATGACTAGGGAGTGACATTTCTCCGAATAGACGTGTGTGTGTCGGGTTTTGTTTTGTGGAACCAGGTTAATAGTTTACACACTCAAAAGGAAAAAGGAGGGGGCAGGTGACTCTAAATGGATTGCAGATAGAAACCAAAGAAGCTCACTGTATTTCAGATGAAGAATATGTGGGGTGAACAGATGTGTTTTCCACAGTGGGGTGGGTTAGCAATGCTGAAACTATTTTCTGTTTATTCTAGGACTGAGCAAATAAGCAAATACCCTGAGAATGGTGGAGGGCAGACCTGGCCCTGCTGGGGAGGGAGTCACAGGTATTCCAGGTTGGAACTGGAGGCATCGTGGGAGCTCGTCGCTCATGGTCATGGATGTTAGTGTGTGTGTGTGCGCGCGCACGCGCGCATGCATTTACTATGGAGAGATTATAGATGCAGATATATGTGTGTGTGTCTTCTCTTGTCCTGTCTTGTCTTATCTGTCTCTGTTTCCTTCCCTCCTCCCTCTTTCCCTCCCTCCCTCCATCTTTTCTTCCTTCTTCTCTCTCCCTCCCATCTCTCCTCCCTCCCTCCTTCCCTCCCTCTCTTTCTCTCTCTCCTTCTCTCCTTCCCTCCCTCCTTCCCTCCTTCCTTCTTCCCTCTCTCTCTCCCTCCCTCCCACCTCTCCTCCTTCCCTCTCTCTCCCTCCCTCCCACCTCTCCTCCTTCCCTCTCTCTCTCTCCCTCCCTCCCTCCTTACCTCCCCTTACACTGCCTCACTGAAGCCACTGAAACACCCTGGACGCCGAGGCACTCCGGTGGTAACGACACACTAGCACCCACGTCTTGGTTTCTGGATACCTTTTGCTATGAACAGGCTTCACGGGAAAAGTGCCAGATTGCGGCACGTGACAGGGAACGTGCAGATGAGCTTGGGATATGTTTTCCTGCTGCAAAGGAAATATGTCCTTAAAGGATGATGGAGACACAGGAATTGGATTGAAGGGGCTGGGACAATGTGGGCATCAAACACATAATGATGGCAATGGATTATAACCCATTAAATCTCAAAAAAGCCATGAGTCCATACTAATATAAATATATAAATGAATACACAGATAAACAGGGAGAAAGGAAATCTGTTCAGTTATCATGAAATTTAACAAAGTACGGGACATTTACATATTCCCAAGGCAGCTCACAAAATACTTACTAAGTCTGGCAGGCTAAATAATGGCCACCAAAGACACATCCACTCCCCACACCCTCGAGCCTGTGACCGTGTCTTCACATGGAAAGGCAGATGGGATCGAGATGCAGAGGTGATGTGAGTTCTCCAGGGCGCCCCAGCTGCTCTCAGGTACATCCTTACGAGAGGGCCAGAGGAAGATTTCAGACAGGAGAGGAGGTACTGTGACCATCAAGGTGGAGACAGGAAAAATGCGGCCACAAGCCAAGGAAGCCAGCAGCCCCGGAAGCCAGAAGGGCCGAGGAGACTCTCCCAGGTGCAGGTCGGCCCCGCCGACACCCTGGTTATGTCTGGGGGAGGCTGATTTTGAATTTCTGGCCTCAGAATGGAGAGAATAAGTTTTAAGCTCCCAGCGTGTGGTTCGTTGTCACAGCAGCCACAGGCACCCACAGCTGCCAGTCCCTTTACAGCGGGGACACCTGGCGGCTCCACTGCACCCAGGTGGTCAGAGTTACCCTCTCAGCCACTGAACAAGGAGGCACACCCTCACCTCCCTGCCGTTCCCACAGAGATACCAAGCGGGATCTCTCACCAGGAAGCGCCCGCTAGACCCGGGCGGAGGGGCAACCTGGAAACTGGTCTGTTCCCTCCAAAGCCGTCGAGGTTTAAAAAGAAAGAAAGCTTCGGGGTTCCAGGGAACCAGAGCCAGTCATGACAAACCAGCACCACTCTGGCTGCTGGGCTGGACCAGAAACCCTGCTGGGCTTTTGTTTGTTTGTTTGTTTGTTTGTCATAAAGAACACGACTGGGGTAATCGGCAGCCTTTGAACAGGGTCTGTGGATCTGATAAGAGGACTGTGCTCATGGAAGTTTTCCCGTTTCAGAAATTGAGCTGTGGTTATGAAAGGGGCTCTGCTTGCTGTTAGGAAGTACACCTGAGCTATCTGGGGGTGAAAACAAATCAATGCAATGAATGAAAGTCTCAAGGAGGCGCCCAGACCCGCAGCCTCCTGCGCTCAGTTCGGGTCACCCATCTGTCCAGGCAGCAGGCCCTGAGCCCAGGCCAAGACCCACGATGGGCCCCAGGGGAGGGGCCGGGACCACGGCAAGTCCTGGCCCCTCCGCCTCCAGCGCTGCTGTTGAAGAAAAACAAGGCCTATCCTGGCTGGACTTCTGGGTACCATCTCCGGGCACAGCTCAGCTTTTCCTAAAGGCTCTGCCCAGCACTGAGTGAGCGATCATGGAAAACACGGGGGTCAGCACAGCGCCCGCCGCCCTGACCAGAAACGGTGTCTCTCCCTGGAGGCTGAAGGCCCCGGGCACCCCTGTGCCACCCAGGGTGGGAGTTCAGGGTCCTTCTTCAGACCTGTCATGGGCTGGGGCCCCCCTCCCTCTGAAACCCTCCACTGCTCCCCAGTTCTCCACACCCTCTTGGAACATTTCCCAGGTTGGCCTCATTGCCGACTTTCCTTGGTTTTCAGGATTTCTTTCCAGATCCGTGTTAAAGCCATCATTTTTTCTGGCCTGTGCGAGTCCTCACACACATCACTCACCCCCCATGACTGCTCAGAAAACCCAGCTTCCTCCCCACAGAAAATGTCTGAAATGACCGCGCGTCTCTGACACCTTGTCACTACTACACCAGGGAGAATGAGGCGCGGGGTTTGGGAGCCGGTTCCACACCTGTGCCCTGTGCTGTGCCGCTGTGGCTGCCGGACGAGCCCCAGGCCCTCTCTCTGCTTATGTGCATTTTTATAGAGTATTCTAGCATCACCCCGAGACTGTTCATTTCACTTTCAGGATTGCCACGCTGGAGCTCAGCCCCTTAAACTGAATGTTAAGAAAAAAAGTATGAGGTTGATGTGAGGCTCTTAACGATGTTTGAACACAGGATTAGAATCCTTAAAAATGCCTTCTCAAAACACAGCCAAATGGGGAACTCTGCCTAGAACGGGGTTTCTGGGCACGGCCCTGCAAAGTGCCCCCGTGCCCTTCAGGAGCCTCCTCCAAGCCCTTCTGTCCCTCAGGAGGCTCCTAAAAATCCCTTCGAGGAAGCCGGAACGTAACCAGGTGGTTCTACGAAGCTGACATTCTGCCGGGAAACATCTCCGTTGCGGTTTGAGGTCATGTATTCGGATATTACTTTCCTCATTCTCCATTTACTTTCCTAAAATAATCAGCTCCCGAGGATTCCTGTGGCAGAGGGCTTCCAGTCACATCGGCGGCGAAATATCAGGGTGCAGGGAATGCGAGCTGCTGGCAGGGGCACCTCACAAAAGGAGGCCTGGAACACGATGGCGATGGACGCAGGCTCTTCCCTCGGCGCTGCCCCTTAACGCAAGCCCTGATTTTTACATTATAAATCCTGGAACTGGCGCACACTCGGGTTTCTATTGCAGGTCCCCAGCACTGTGCTCTCCAACTTCCTAGATGCCTGGACTCTGGTTGCCAGCACCCAAACTGGAACCTTCAGAGCAAATGACTCCCTTTTCCACGTCTGAAGGATGCAGGTCTCAAGAGTGACAGTGAAAAGCTGCAGACTTCTCAGCAGCACATCCAGTGAACGCCCCACTCCAGGACCCTTTAGATTCCAGAAGGCCGAGCGAAGTCATCTGAGACCACAGCGGAGACGGCTGTGACCATCCTGGAATGCCCTCCCACCCTGGCTGTGTGGGCACCTTGTGCCTGATTTCCTCTTGACAGGCTCCTCCTGCGTTCTGGCCAAGGCGGCTCACAACCATTTTGAAAAGTATCTCTTCCTCCTGTCAGAGAAAATCCTTTAGAAGCTTGAAGTCAGACATCTTTTCTCTTCTCTACCCGCCTCCCTCTGCTCGGTTTGCCATGAAGAGGGAAGAGGAGGGCCTAGTGGTGCTGGCCAGTGGCCACAAGCGGCCTAAAGGAAGCAGGAAGCAGAATGGCAGGGGCTTCTCAGAATCTCTCCTGGTCCACTGGTGTCGCAATCCCACTCTGCTCCAGTTCCCAGGATGCCCAGAAAAACAGAGACAAAGCCTGGGGTGCCCTGGCTGTTCTACGGGGCTTATGGGGCACCCCTGGCTGCTCTATGAGGCACCTCTAGCCAGTCTATGCAGTTATGAGGCACCTCTGGCCACTCTGTGGGGTTTATCAGGCACCTCCAGCTGCTTTCTGGGCTTCTGAGGGCTTCTTTGTGAGTCTGTTTCAAACCCACACTTGCTATGGGTTGAGTTGTGCAGGGTGCAGGGAATGCGAGCTGCTGGCAGGGGCACCTCACAAAAGGAGGCCTGGAACACGATGGCGATGGACGCAGGCTCTTCCCTCGGCGCTGCCCCTTATTGCAAGCGCTGATTTTTACATTATAAATCCTGGGACTGGCGCACACTTGGGTTTCTATTGCAGGTCCCCAGCACTGTGCTCTCCAGCTTTCTAGATGCCTGGACTCTGGTTGAAGTCCTTTCCCCTACCTGTGTGCGTGTCGCCTTATTGGAAATGGGCTCTTTGCAGATGTCATTAGTTAAGACGAGGTCGTGCTGGAGTAGGGTGGGCCCTAAATCCAATTACCAGTGTCTTTATAAAGAGAGAGACACAGAGACACCCAAACTGGGAGAGACAGAGCAGAGGCCATGTGAGAATGAGGTGGGACTGGAGTGGCACAGCCACAAGCCAAGGATGCCTGGAGCCACCAAGAGCTGGAAGAGGCAGGAAGGATCCCCGGGAGCCCTCGGAGGGAGCATGGCCCTGAGACACCTGGATTTGGGTCTCCAGGCTGAGAGAGAGTGAATTCCACGGTTTTCACCCCTGCCCCTGCCTCTGCCATCATTTGTGGTGCTTTGATGCTGCAGCTCCAGGAGCTCACAGGGGGCCCTGCTCCCTGGGCTGCTGTGGGATCAGGAGAGGAGGCAGGCGCAGCCCTCAGGTGACATCCCCGGACACCTGTGTGTGGACTCACTGAGAGTGGTGGGGGAGGGCCCTGGGCACAGAGCAGGAGGATGGGTAACCCACCTGAGTTCTGAGGACCCTGTTCTTCCTAGACCTGGGTCTTGGCCATGTCCAAGGGTGCAGCCCTGTGGGTTGGGGGCTCCTCCCTCCCTGGGTGGTTCCTCACTCTACGAGCACCTGGGCAACTCGAGGCTGCTCCGGACTGACCCTTCACCACTTCTGCCCTTCCCGCTCCAAGCTTCAGACCTGCCCTTCCCGGCCTCTGCCCTTTCCGCTCCAAGCTTCTTCTTTGCAGCCTGACTCACAGTCCCCACCCCTGCTCCCTGATTTGACGCTCTCCCTACGCTTGTCACTGAGCACAGTACCTGGATTCGGTGAGGGCTGCCTGCACTGCACGGACACTGTCACGATAAAGGATGGGGCATTGGCCCAGGCACCTGGCTCAGGGCCCTTCCCGAACCTCCAGCCCTCAAGGCCACCGTGAGGCCCTCATCTCACCTGGGCTGCAGGGACCCTGCCTGGCCTCCCTTCCAGTGCTCTTGACCCCCAGCCCCTGCCGCTGCCCCTTATCACCTCCTCACCCCTAGTGCTGACCTGGAGCAGACTCAGGAGATGCAGGCAGAGGCTGAGGATGCAGCACAGGGTGAGGAGTGAGGCACACCCACCACCATCTAGCCGCCCCCACCACCATCTGCCCACCCCCACCACCATCTGGCCACCTGGAAATGCAGACACAAAGACACAAAGGTCTCTTCCAGAAACTCAAAGTCCATTCTATACCCCGGAGCCTCAGGTTCTGAGATGCCCTGGACCAGATGTGCTTCCTGCTGTGCCAGAGCCAGCACCTGCCCCGCCCTGGGTCTGCCTGGGAGAACGACAGATAAGAGACAGGTGTCACCTGCCGCAGACACCTCAGGGGTGCACCTGAGAGGTGCTGACTATGCTCCTGGGGACAGGTGGGCGCAGCTTATCCACAGGGGCACCTGGAATGGCAATGAGAGGACTTTGGGGCTCACAGGTGGGCAGGACAGCCAGAGCCCCACCCTAAGCAGCCCCCGGTCCTGTGCCTGAGCCAGAGCAGCCTCCTGCAGCTTTGGGCAAGCTCCTGGGCTGTACACGGAAAACGCACGGTTGGTGCCTTTCTCACAGTGCAGCTGCCACGTGACCGGCGTGTGGAACAGGTGTGTGATCCTTGTTATAACTGGTTAATAGTAACGACAGCCAACATGGATTCGCAGCTGCTACATCCATGCTTCACACCACAGATGCTGAACCTGGCATTCCGGCCACTCTGGCCACTGCCTGTGGGGTGGCTGTGGAGACATGGCTACTCCTGGGGGGAGGACGGCAGGAAGTCACTAGAACCTCAGAGTCAGTGGAGGAGTCTCCTCCAGGCAGAAAGGGAGAAGGAACAGGAGAACACCCTGGACCCAGCAGGGTGGGCCTGCATGGGAGCCCCAGGCCGTCAGGGGACACCACGGCCCCCACCTGGAGGTTATCGAATTGTAGTTGAGCGCACAAATGATAGGGTTCAAAGCTCCCCCAACCCCTGCCAGCAACCAGCACCTTACGGAATTTCTGACCCTTCCCAGCCTCAGTTTCCTCATCTGTAAACCACAGGCCAACAGGAGCAACGCCGGGCACTGGCATGTAAGGGCCTGCTCAGGATGGAGCTCCAGGAAGACCCAGAGACCCCTGGGCAGGTGCAGCCTCACCCCATAGCCCACTCCAGGGCTGCAGGACGGCTGGCAGCTGGAGCTGTCTGTGCCTGGCCTCCATGCTGAGAGTGGCGTTTTAACCCTTTGTTTTCATTTTTATTTATTATTTATGAGGCAGAGTCTCACTCTGTCACTCAGGCTGGAGCACAGTGGTATGATCTCGGCTCACTGGAACCTCCACCTCCCAGGTTCAAGTGATTCTCCTGCCTCAGACTCCCAAGTAGCTGGGATTACAGGCGCCTGCCACTACACCCGGCTAATTTTTGAATTCGTAGTAGAGTTGGGTTTTCACCATGTTGGCCAGGTTGGTCTCGAACTCCTGACCTCAGGTGATCCACCTGCCTTGACCTTTTTAAAGTGTTGGGATTACAGGCGTGAGCCACTGCGCCAGGCCAGCGCTTCATTTGTAAAGGGTTATTTTCTTTAAAAAGAAGACACAATGCAGAACGAGAGAGAACTACATTCACCATCTGCCCCTTTCTGGAAAAGAGGTTGCCACCCCTGGTCCGGACAGGTAAACTGAGGCATGGGGTGGGGAGAAACTGCCGCTCAGTGGTGACAAGGACAGCGCTGGGGACGTGGGGGGTGAGGATTCCCGGGACACAGAGGGGGCCCGGCCTCTGGCTCCAACCCGTGTGACGACATAGTCCCAAAGAAAGACAGGAGTCAGCCGGCCCGGCCCTCTCGCCCACACACACAGGGGCCCACTGCAGGCAGGGTCGGAGGTCCCCAAGGCCAGAGCCCACCGTCCATTCTCCTGCGGTGGGAGCAGCCGGGGGCGGCCAGAGGAACGCGACCTGAGTGGGAGGGCGGGGACCCTTCGCCGGAGGACAACAGAGGGGTTGTAGCTGCTCACACGCGGCTACTCAGTCTCGGCAGCCTCAGAAGACTTGGAAACACGTCTTGTTTATTGGAATTCCTCTGCAAAGTCACATTTTATGTGTTTCCTCTTCCAGTAGCTTTAGAAGTGAGACCAGGCAGAGGGAACCAGCTGCTGGTCCCTGGTCTGGGCCGCCCCTACCTGGCTGTGGTTTGATGTCCAGCCCGGGGCGCTTGCAGAGGAAAAGCAGCAGCACAGGCGGAGCAGGGTGAGGGCCGATGGCACAGCACCTTCTCGGGTTGCAGCCCGGGCTCCGGGAAGGACAGCTCAGCTGGGAGAGCAGAGAGACCGTAGGGGCTGGAGTGTGTTCACTCCACGCTGGCCCTCGGTTGCTGGCCACGGGGCAGGTTCGGTCCCTTCTGCAGTTCCTCAGTCTCCTATGGGGCATGAGCATTGGAGTGTGTGTCTTCTCAGCTCCTTCCAGCTCTGAGGCTTCTGTCCAAGCAACCCAGGCAGTGCCCGGGCACAAAAGGTGTCCCTCATCTCAGGCTGACGGGGAGAGCTGGGCACAGGCCAGCCCTTTCTCCGTTTCCCACTTCACCCACTGGCTCCTGCTCAACCTCTAATTTCTCCCCAAATGCCGCCTTCTGCATGAAGCCTGCCGGGGTTTGGCAGTGCCACTGTTGCCGACGCACACTCCACTGCTGGGCTGTCTTTGGCCGTACCGGGTACTCCTCCCCTCACCTGTCATTCTCACCCCAGGGCAGGACCCCCAGCCCTTGCCTGTTTGACTGTCCCAAAGCTGGGGGTGGGAGCAGGAGGCATTTGGCAAGGTCATGGAGGGAACGGGGTGGTGAGCCCAGTATGAAGGGCCCTTGCTGCTGGGTCCTCGGCCCTGCCCAGTGGAGAAGGCTCATGGGACATGTGGAGAAGGCTCATGGGACATGTGGAGAAGGATCATGGGACATGTGGAGAAGGATCATGAGACATGGAGAAGGATAATGGGACATGTGGAGAAGGCTCATGGTACATGTGGAGGAGGATCATGAGACATGTGGAGAAGGATCATGGGACATGTGGAGAAGGATCATGGGACATGTGGAGAAGGATCGTGAGACGTGGAGAAGGATCATGAGACATGTGGAGAAGGATCATGGGACATGTGGAGAAGGCTCGTGGGACATGCGGAGAAGGATCGTGGCACATGTGGAGAAGGCTCGTGGGGCATGTGGAGAAGGATCGTGGGACATGTGGAGAAGGATCGTGGGACATGTGGAGAAGGATCATGAGACATGTGGAGAAGGATCATGGGACATGTGGAGAAGGATCGTGGGACATGTGGAGAAGGATCGTGGGACATGTGGAGAAGGCTCGTGGGACATGCGGAGAAGGATCGTGGGACATGTGTAGAAGGATCGTGGGACATGTGGAGAAGGATCATGGGACATGTGGAGAAGGCTCATGGGACATGTGGAGAAGGATCATGAGACATGTGGAGAAGGATCATGAGACGTAGAGAAGGAGCATGAGACATATGGAGAAGGATCATGAGACATGTGGAGAAGGATCATGAGACATGTGGAGAAGGATCGTGGGACATGTGGAGAAGGATCATGGGACATGCGGTCCGGCCTCACCTTTGGAGTCACCACCAAGACAGCCTAGACTCAGAGAGGCTTGATCTGTGGGACCACGAACCAGCGCCTCTGCCTGAGCCCCCATCCTGACTCCCAGGTGGGGACGCTGAGCCCCTGGAGCCGCACAGACAGTGCTGGAATGGTGGTGTGACCCTGGAGCCCTGTGGCCGCACCATCCTCCTGGCACCTGGCCTGAGGCTGTGTCCCCTCCCCAGTCCCCCAGCCAGGCTCCCTCTGTGGAAAGCAGAAGCCCAGGAACTGTAAAATACGTGGGTGGTCTGAGCCAGCTGGTTCTGGCGAAAAGGAGATGGGATGTTCACCAAAGAATGTCAGAGGAGAGCGGGCTGGGAGCAAGGGCGCCTTCATCAAACAATGGTTGGCACAGGAGGAGGAAGCGGAGTCCTCAGATCCACAGGCCATGGGGGCAGGGGGATTCCTTTCTTTCTGGCCACTCCCAACCCCTGAAGACCAGGGATTCGTAGGCCGGTGGATTCTGCAGTGACTGGTGAGCCCTGACCTGCTCTCATTTGCCCTGTGTGGCAGGATTTCCCTTGGAAAACACCCTTTGGGTACCGAAAGGCACCTCTCTGGCGAGCTCCATGGTTGGCTCTAACCTGTTCCTGCCTCCTGGGATTGTCGGGTGCCAGGGCAGGCCTCCGGGGACCCGCTCATGAACGTGTCATCTGCCAGGCAGGCGGTGCCCATGCTCTTGACTGTGAGGTCCTCGTTCCCATCTGCAGCCTCCTCGTAGGAAACCAGCAGGGCCTTCAGCTGCAGTCTGACATCTCCTGCCAGGTCACGGAATGGGAACCCTGGTGGGATGTGGGGGAGGGTCGAGGGCCAGACTGGAGCATTGGGTCACAACCCACCTCAAACATGGCCTGCAGAGCCCGGAAGACCCCGAGCCAGGTAACAGAGAACATGAGGCAGCAGCGCCTTGTCAAGCAGCCACCCCAGAGCTGCACGGAGCCCTCACCTCGGGTGGCTTGCAGGGCTAACGCCAACCCAATGTGAGCCACATACAGGCTCAAGTCTGCTGCATTTGTGCCTTGCAACATCCTGGCATGACCAGCAGGGCCATCGCCCTCTTTTTAATAAACAGGGAGTTGGTGAGGTTGTGAGTTCTGTCTAAGCTCACAGAACCACCACGAAACAAAGTCCGGGTTCCAGCCCAGGTTTCACGACGCCAAGGCCTGGCCAGTTAAAAACCCATTCTGCTTGCCACCCAACCGTCAAGAAACCCGGCAGCCCTACCCTCAAAGTGCACACTCCAGCACTCACCTGCTTCGCCAAGGCCAGCCCTGTCACTGGCCTGCCCTGCCTTCACCTGGGCCTGCCCTGTCACTGCTAGTCATGGGTAGACATTTAACATTTAAAGTGACAAGAATTAAATGCAATTTAAAATTAAACTCCTTAGCTGCACCAGCTGCATTTCCAGAGCTCGATAGTCACGTGTGGTTCATGGTCACCTTACTGGACAGTGCAGATCTAGAATGTTCTGCCATTGCAGGAAGTTTGGACAATTGCAATAGCCTCTACCCAGCCCCCCACCAGAGGCCTTGACACATGCAATGAGGCGTCTGCCGGGCTTCCCCACGTCCCCCAGGCCCCTGCTCCAATGTCACCCGCTGGGGAGGACGTCCCTGACCTCTGCATCTGTGACAGAAGCCCGTCCCCACGCTCCATCCTTTCACAGGCTCTTTCTTCAGGGCACGTGATGTGGGCTACATCCATACGTCACACATCTCACCCCGTGCAATGCAGGCTCCGTGATGGCAGGAAAGGGCTCCGTCCTCAGCCCCAGGGCTGGGCACACGGCAGGTGCTCAGGAGACTGTTTGTTTGTTTGTTTATTCATTTATTTATTTATTTAGTTTGAGACAGAGTCTTGCTCTGTCTCCCAGGCTCCTCGTAGGCTGAGGATGGAGCCCTTTCCTGCCATCATGGAGCCTGCATTGCACGGGGTGAGATGCGTGACGTATGGATGTAGCCCACATCACGTGCCCTGAAGAAAGGATGGAGCGTGGGGACGGGCTTCTGTCACAGATGCAGAGGTCAGGGACGTCGTCCCCAGCGGGTGACATTGGAGCAGGGGCCTAGGGGATGTGGGGAGTGCAGTGGCCCGACCTTGGCTCACTGCAAGCTCCACCTCCCAGGTTCAGGCCATTCTCCTGCCTCAGCCTCCCGAGTAGCTGGGACTACATGTGCCCGCTACCACGCCCGGCTAATTTTTTTGTTTTTTAGTAGAGACGGGGTTTCACTGTGTTAGCCAGGATGGTCTCAATCTCTTGACCTCATGATCCACCCGTCTCTGCCTCCCAAAGTGCTGGGATTACAGGCATGAGCCACTGTGCCCGGCCAGGAGACAGTTTTTAAATGAGCAAATAAATGAGATTTCTGTAGCTGTGATGGGTGTGGTGGTTTTAAAACATGCCCCCAAACTCTGACACTCTCCCTCAAAAGCTGCCCTCTTGAGTGTGGGCTGGACTCAGGGACTTGCTTCTAACAAGTAGAGGGTTGTGGGCAAGCTAGGGTGTAGCTGCCAAGACGAAGTCAAAAGACACACAGGCCTGCCTTGTGCTGCTGGGATCACTGGTCCCCCCGGAGCTGGTTGCCACGCTGTGAGGACACACAGGCAGCCCATGGAGAGGCCCGCATGGCAGATGCCCACGGCCTCCCACCAGCAGTCAGCACAAGCTCTCCGGGTGCGAACGTGGAAGTGGACCTTCTGGCCCCGGGCGGGCCTGCAGATGATGGCAGCTCCACGGACACTGTGACTACGGGACCACAAGGCCCACACCATTGTGCTGGGTGGCTCTCCGGGCCCTGGGAACCATGGGGAGGGTGAGTGTTGAGGCGGCAGCTGCTGAGTCAGGGGGTCGTTTGTTACGCAGCAGTGATGACTAATACAATGGGCAAGGGCTTTCTCCCAAATGCAAACTGATCCTGCCATCCCAAATCCTTGTCCCACATTCCCCTGGGAAAGACGCATCTGCTTTCCTGTGTGCATTTAATCCTGTGGGACAAACATTAACTGTGTACTTGCTGTGTATCCAGCACTGAGAATAGAAAGATTAAGAATCTGGACTAGTGGGTGACTTAACGAAGAAGGTGTCCCTGCCTGCTCCTGCTCCAGTGGCCAAAGCCCTCCTCTGTGTCTGTACAAACAGGCAGGATCCTGTGGTGAGCCGTGGTCCATGCCACCGGCTACTTCCTTTGCACCTGTGCTTCCTGACCTCTTTGCTCCACTCGGAGGCCAAAGGGGCAGCTTCCCCTGCAAGTACAGCTTTATCCGAAGGCCAGAAGGGTAGGGACAGCCAGCTTCCTAGACGTGATGGCCTCAGTGATGAAGTCCAAGACTAGATCTACAGGGAAGTAAGCGCCAGCCAGGAGCATCCCTGAAAATAGTCAGGGACCAACACTGACGGACGAATTCCAGCCGCTGAACAAGACAGTCCTGCTCTGGGGAGCCCAGCTCAGACATGACCCAGGTGAGAGGTGGCTGCTTTTCAAGAACAAGTTGCCCCTCCTGAGGCATCTCCCTAAGGGCAGAGGCAGTGCCCCTCACGCCCCAAAGAGCAGGAGGAGCCCACAGGGCTCATGGAGGTGCGTGAACTCTCGGAAAGAACTTTGGCATCAGACAAAACAGTGCCCAGGCTCCAGCTCCTGCTCTGTGTGGCCAGTCGGTAGAGCTCTCTGAGCCTCACTTTCCCGTCTGTGATGAGGGGTGATATCACCTGACTAAAGGGCTACCAAGAGGATTTGGGCAGAGCAAGGGGCCTGTCGGTGAGTGGCCCACAGCAGCCAACCCGTAGACCCCGTTCCCTCGTTGCTTCTTTCCTGGTATTTTTGGTGGTCACTTCTGGATGGACACTGCTCCACCAAACTCAGTGGAGCGGCTGGAGGGGAAGTGAGTTTTTGCTGGGGCTGTCAGCCAGTCCTGGCCAAGAGACAAGGCTGCAGAGTTGATTTGGAACGCTGGACATGTCTTGGGGTAGGGATATCTCTGTCATAATGTCAGACTCCTCCCATGACTGCTCAGTCCCAAATTTCCCCCTGATGGCTGAACTAGGCTGGGATCCTGGCCCTCAGGAGAATCACAGACGTCATTCAGAGCCAGCTTTTGCACCTGACCTGACCCAGGACACCTCTCTCCTTGGCACAGGCTGCAGGTCTCATTCTGGGCTAGGTCTGCTAGCCTGGTGGCCCATAAAAGTAGATGCTGTCCAGACAAACCAAGGCTAGGATTCAGGGTACTCCACTTCTAAGTGCAACTTCATGCCATCAGCACCACTTTGGGCAAGCCATGCCTCTCTCTAGGACTCAGTTTCCCCACCTACACACAGAAAGGCAAGGGCTGGCCTCAGAGACCCCAATGACCAAATGCAGATGGATAAGTCAGAGCACAGGTCTCTGGGAGAAACATTGCTGATGTGGTCTGAGACATCACATGTCTGTGGATCACGACGCCGCCTCCTCTGGGCAGAATAATTCCAGTTTCCCAAGTTAATCGTCTTGGGAACAAGAGTCTAGGCATCAAATCCTGCTCGGTGCTGTCTCCGGAGCTCCCTCCTACCTTCCCGAACCCACAGAGGCTATCCTGATCAGTTGACATGGAAGATAAATTACTCCAGAAGAGATTTCCTGGTAGATAGCTCAGGGTGGGAGACCAATGAGAGACTCATGGGACCTTTCCTGACACTCTGGGCTCTGTTCTCCTTTGCATCTCAGGACACCCCGAGGTCTCAGAGCAAGAGCCCTTTTCCCCCTTGTCTTCAAACGTCCACATGCCATTGTTAGCTGGGCCCATTCCCTCTTGAGGACCGTTACCACCTTCATGCTGAGTCTGATTATATGACAGAGATACCCCCATCCCAAGACACGTCCGACTTTCAGAATCAACTCTGCAACCTTACCTCTTGACCAGGATCAGCCGACAGCCCCAGCTAAAACCCACTTCCCCTCCAGCCCCTCAGATCACTTTCTGTTCCCCCAGAAAATCCTCCCTCACCCACAGCCTCAGAGATTATCAGTGTGAACTGAATCACGGATTTTCGCAAAACCACCCAGCGGGGCTCACAAACACGACTGTGTTTCGCAGCACAGCCCCGGTGTAGAGGCTGCACATCATGCACGTCCAGAAAGGCAGGCCCTGTCACCCCCTCAGGCCGCCTCCTGCTTTTAACTCTCCAGGATGGGGATTCTGTTTGGGCACACTGTAAAATTCACGCTCAGGCCAGGCGCGGTGGCTCACGCCTGTAATCCCAGCACTTTGGGAGGCCGAGACGGGCGGATCACGAGGTCAGGAGATCGAGACCATCCTGGCTAACACGGTGAAACCCCATCTCTACTAAAAAACATACAAAAAACTAGCCAGGTGAGGTGGCGGCACCTGTAGTCCCAGCTACTTGGGAGGCTGAGGCAGGAGAATGGCGTAAACCCGGGAGGCGGAGCTTGCAGTGAGCTGAGATCCGGCCACTGCACTCCAGCCTGGGTGACAGAGCGAGACTCCGTCTCAAAAAAAAAAAAAAAAAATCACGCTCATCTGAAAGCACGTTCCCTGCACACGTTATTTATTGTGAGATCAGCGTGCGATTACAACACAGCCAGCTGTATTCTGAGAACAGACAGCTTGCAACCTGAGAGCCGCGCCTTGAAGCCCATCACCTCCTCGCCCACATGCGTTTCCCATCAGATCTGAAAGGCTACAAGGGGAGAAAGACAAGCCCATCCATCAACCTGCACCTCTGGGGCCTACATCACCCGGAGTTCTCTGAACTCATCCAGTGTCCACAGCCCAGCAATACCATCAAGGCTGAAGAAAGAGAGAAACACTGTTCCCTGGGGCAGCAACATGGACCAGCCCCACCGATTCCCTCACCGCCCGGGTAACTCACTCCATGCGGTGTCCTTGGCCTCCTCTGACGTTACGAAACCCAGCCCTGCGCTTTTTTCTTTACTGCCTTTTAAAGACAGAAGAACAGCTGACACTTCCCTTTCGGCCGGCACCATCCTGGCATGGGGAAAAGGCAGATGTAGGCAAGTCAACTGACATGTTGACAAACCACTGGATCGGAAAATAAATCTATCCTGATGCAAGTCACAAAAGCACAGGGCAGGAGGCGCGGGGGCAGCGTGAAATCCCGGGCACGGCTGCCTCCCGCCCCACACCCACGACTGGGAAGAGCCATGCAGCTGTGATGTTTCTCTCTCCAGAGGGAATTAATCATTTCCAGACGCCGGCCCAGCACCTGGTGCCCAAAGCCACAGGCCTGGGAGCTGTGCAGGTCTTGCAGGCGGACGACACCACTTAGCGGACGCGATTACTTCCCTGGTCCTACTGCCTGGTGCGTGCAGAGAAACTGCTCCCAAGTGGGAAGTGAGTGGCTCTGTCGAGGCTTGGGACAACGCTCGGGGGTGTCCCAGGTGAACCCCCTTCTCTAAAACAAGCAGGTCCCTCCCTGCTCTGATACTGAAATGACATCACAGGGCGCTGAGGACGTGGGGCCTGTCCCCGGCCGCCGCAGTGCAGTGCCACCTGCAGGCCGTGTGGCCTGAGAAGGCTGCGTCATCTCCAGGCCTGCAGGCTCTCGTCTACAGGAAGAGGGTGATCAGTAGCCAGCCTTGGAGGTTTGTGTGGGGGAAATAAACCAAGTAACCAGGGGCGGGAGCTTAAAGAGTGGCTGCACCAAGCCACACTCTATGGGTGCCAGGCCACGCTGGGGCCCGAGTGTTTGTGTCCCTCCACGCTCACATGTTGAAATCCTCACCCTCAAAGTGATGTGAATAGGAGGTGGGGTCTTCGAGAGGTGATGAGGTCAAGGGGCAGAGTCCTCATTAATGGGATTGGTGCTTTATAAGAGGCCCTAGAAAGCCCCCGCGCCCCTTCTGCCACGTGAGGGCACGGTGAGAAGATAACTGTCTATGAGGAAATGGGCCTCACCAGACACTGACTCTACTGGGATCTTAATGTTGGACTTCTCAGCCTCCAGAACTATGAGAAAGAAACCTCTGTTGTTTATAAGCCACCTAATTTATGGGGTTTTCCGGGTTTTTTTAGAGACAGGGTCTTGCTCTGTCACCCAGGCTGGAGCACAGTGGTGAGATCATTGCTCACTGCAGCCTCAACCTCCTGGGCTCAAGCAATCCTTCCACCTCAGCCACCTGAGTAACTGGGACTGCAGGTGCACACCACCACACCCAGCTAATTTTAAACCAATCTGTAGAAATAGGATCTTGCTCTAGTGCCCAGGCTGATCTCAAACTCCTGGCCTAAAGTGATCCTCCAGCCTCGGCCTTCCGAAGTGCTGGGGTTACAGGTGTGAGTCACCATACTTGACCTCCAATTTATGGTATTTTGTTACAACAACCCAGATGGACTAAGACAACTCTCATAATCAATATCATCTTGCTTATCATTACCACCACCACCGTCATCATCATGATCACCACCATCACCACCATCATTATCACCACCATCATCACCACCATCATCATCACCACCATCATCACCATCACCACCATCATTACCATCACCACCACTATCATCACCATCATCATCACCACCTCCACCATCATCACCATCATCACCACTATCATCACCATCATCACCACCACCATCATCATCATCACCATTGTAACCATCATTATCACCACCATCATCACCACCATCACCACGACCACCATCATCACCACCACCATCACCACCATCATCACCACCATCACCATCATTGTCACCATCATCACCATCATCACCACCACCATCATCATCACCAACATTATCATCATCACCACTATCACCATCATTACCACCACCATCACCATCACCGCCACCATCACCATCACCACCATTGTCATCATCACCACCATCATCCCCATCACCACTATCATCACCATCACCACCATCACGATTACCATCATCACCATCACCACCATCACAATTACCACCATCATTGCCATCATTGTGGGATGAGTCTCAACACTGTCCTCATCATGTGTGACCTGGACTGTGGGCCAGCCCCTCGGGCTCTGCTCTGCTAACCTACATTCTTTGTCTCTGGTTCCTGAGGAGCTGGGAGTTGAGACCCAGTAAGGTGTTGTAGAGACGCTTGTGACTCCAAATTCCACGAGAAAGAGGACCTCCCATTTTCTTTCCTTGTTACAGTATGTCATCTTCCCGCACAAGTGGATAAACCTTGACGTCTGTCTCCATTTCCCAAAAGAGTTACCAAGGGGGCGCTTTCCGAACTACCTGGCTCAGACTTCTTTTCCAGCGTGGCCTGGTGAGTGCCAAGGAAAAGAAGCTGAAGCTCTACCAGCAGCCTCAGACCTGACACGATGTCCCTGCTCCATCTCCCTGCAGGAGCCACGCTCACTTCAAACGCTTTCGCCAGCTCAGACTGCCATAGCAGAATGCCACAGGCTGCATTCTTTCAACACGAGGAGTTTGTTTCTCACACAGTTCTGGAGGCTGGAATTCCAAGATCAAGGTATGGCTGACTTGGCTTCTGATGAGGGCCCTTCCTGACTTGCAGGTGGCTTCCCGGCTGCCTCCCCACGGTGTCCTCACCAGGTGAGAGAGGGAGCTCTAGCTTTTTCCTCTCCTTGTAAGGATCACTTATAACCGATCCCTTCATGGGGTCCCACCTTCATGGCCTCATCTAAACCTAATCACCCTCCAAAGTCCCCCCTCCAAATACCATCACACTGGGGGGGTTAGGGCTTCAATATACAAATTGGAGAGGGAGACAATTCTGTCCATAGCAGGCCCTGGGGTCCCCATCCCAGCCAGAGTAACTCCACAGAAGCAACCAATAAATCTCCAAAGCCACCACCATTGCCCACCGAACATTTCACCTCTGCCTGTGTTCTGAGAGCGGGACTTGTTCATTGTTCTGTTTTAATTCTCGGCAGGGCCTATGACCATGTCTGATGTTCAGGGAATGAAGGAGTGAAGAAAGTAGGAATGAAGGAAGGAAGGAAGTAGCTCCAGCAGTTGGTTCCCAGGCAAGAAGCTGGTGGGGTTCTGACTTCTACCCTGATTCACACCCTTTCCTCCTGCCCTCAGAGTGGTCCTTCTCCTGCTCTTGTTCATTCATCCCCTTTAGCCCTTTTGTATTCTCTTCTGTAGCTGAACCACAACAACAAATACATGATAAATATTTTCCAAGCACATCAGATGCATCGTGTCAATTTCCCTGCCCCAGCCCAGTGGGGTGGGTGATGTCTTTGCAGCCCCCACTTGCCAGGGGCACCTTATGGGCATCCAGATCTCCAGACCACAGAGCCAGGGCCCACCCAACCGCATGGTGCTGTCTGCTCTGTACGCATTCCACGAGCTCCGTGGCCTGGCCCAGCCCCAGTTGGAACCTCGGGTGCCCTTCACTCTTCCAAAAGAGGTTGTTTCCTTTCAAAGAAAGGAAAGAGTAGAACTGCAGACTGCGTTTGGCTACACAGCCTGGGAACAAAATAACCCACACAAACAAAATCCACAAGGAGCCCCAAGCCTTCACTTCAATCCACTTGGCTTTCAACACCCTCCTGGTCTCATATTTTCCTTTCTATCCTTCAGAGGAGGGTAGCTCATAAGACTTTATCTCTCGCCTCTGGTAATTGTTTCCCAGTGCCCCTAGCACTGCTATATAACAAATGACCACTGACTTAGAGGCTTCCAACCACACACATCTAGTCTCTCCCAGTTCTGGAGGTTGGAGGTCTTAAGGTCCAGGTGTTGGCAGGGGCTGGCTCCCTCTGGACACTCCTGGGAAGAGCGATGATGAATATCTATTGTTCTAAAGTCCAGTTTGTGGCAGTGTGTTCCAGAGGCAACAGGAAACTGATACTCCATAGAAGTCAGTGGGAAAGCAAGACTACAACAGATCATAGCACTCCTGTTTACACAACATACTTCCCCAGTTCAAGCCAGCACCCTCCTCTGCTGGGTTCTCCAGCAGCCTCAGCTCAACCTCTATCTCAGCCCACCAAATGCAACAGAGATGCTTCTAAAACACAGTGTTGCTTCCAGCCTGGAGTCTTCAATAGCTCCCCATTGCCCTTAGTACAAACACTGATCTGAAGCATCCATTGTGAGGCTGCAGCTGTGTGTGATCTCTGGATTTACTGCTCCAGCTCATGCTCTGCTCCCTCTCCTTCCTGTCCTCCCTCCTCCACCTCCTGAACACGAACCTCCACTACTTTCACAAACACACCACCTGTCCTGTTGTGTCAGTTAAGAGGGTGAGTGCCTGGCGTGGTGCCAGGTGCATGGTGGGGCTATGCTGGGACTGAGCAAGGCGTCACCTCTGATTCAGCCACTACCCAGGCAGGTGCCCAGGGATTCCACTTTTCTCCTCTAAAGATGACAATATTGGGCCTGAAATTAGCCTTAAATGGTCTACCCCACTCTTGTGAGTTTATAACAATCAAAACATTTTGGGCCACGAAAAAAATTGCCCGGAAAAACGAGAAGGTTTTGGCCTGGTGTATCCAGATTAGCTGTTTGTGTGGATTGAGACCCACCCGCAAAGCCCCCAGCCCCACGTATGGGTACCCATTTTCCAGCACAAAGGGTCAAGACAAGGCAACAAGAGAGAGAAGTAGAGGAAGTAACAGGGTGGGCGGGGTTGGAAATTGGGTGGGGAGGGTTGGAAATTGGGTGGGGAGGGTTGGAAATTGGGTGGGGAGGGTTGGAAATTGGGTGGGTGGGGTTGGAAATTGGGTGGGGAGGGTTGGAAATTGGGTGGGTGGGGTTGGAAATTGGGTGGGGGGGTTGGAAATTGGGTGGGTGGGGTTTGGAATTGGGTGGGCGGGGCTGGAAATTGGGTGGGTGGGGTTGGGAATTGGGTGGGTGGGGTTGGAAATTGTGAGAAGGATCTTGAAAGTTCCCCAGAGTCTGGTTGCTTCCTGGTTGGTTAAAATTTCTGTGCCTTTTTCTTTTCTTTCCTTTTATTTTGAGACACAGTCTCACTCTGTCACCCAGGCTAGAGTGCAGTGGTGTGATCTCGGCTCACTGCAACCTCTACCTCTACCTCCTGGGTTCAAGCAATTCTCCTGCCTCAGCCTCCCAAGTACTTGGGATTACAGGTGCCTGCCACCACACCCAGCTAATTTTTTGTATTTTTAGTAGAGACGGAGTATCATCATGTTGGCCAGGCTGGTCTTGAACTCCTGATCTCAGTTGATCCACCTGCCTCGGCCTCCCAAACTGCTGGGATTACAGGTGTGAGCCCCTGTGCCTGGCCTATGCCTTTTTCTATGGCAACGATTAGCACAGAAAACAATTCCCCCATAGGGGCACTTCCCCAGCACCCAGCCCAGTGCCTGGCATACAGTAGGAGCACAATAAGTGCATGTGGAATGCGTGGATAAATGAACATGCCCAGTGCTTTTCTAGAGGGCAGGTCCCAGGGGCATGCAGACACACATGTCCAGGTGTCCAAATACCCCTCTCCAACTCCAGTCAGAGAGAGACCCCAAGCATTAGCATCCTTATCCCGTCAGCTCTTCCCCCGGTGCTATCTGGAGACATGCATTTGGGTTGTTATGATCAGAAATGACAGTAGCAATTCGTACTTGGGAAGGTCCAATAGAGGTATAACTGAGTCAATGCAGCCGACTGTGTTAGGAGCTACACTTCCTCAAGGCTCCAGAGGCTCTCTCTACAAAGGGCCAGTACATAAGCGATGTCCTTTCAGTGTTTTTAATGAGACATCCTCCCCTCATTGGGGAACATTCTAGACACAAGGTTTGAGAAAGAAGGACCTTCCTTTCCAAAAGGGAAAAATGAGGCCACATTTAGCTTACTGAGCATCCATTCTAAATGGCATTTGAGGTGCCTTCTATGTGCAGAAGCAGGTAGTGACACAAATGCATGAGTGGTGCATGGTCCCCACGCCAGGGACTAGTATGGAAGGCTCTGCTTCTCAAACTCCAAGACAGGTGCCCCCAGAGTCTCGTTGAGATGTAGATTCTTGTGCAGTGAATCTGGGCAGGGGGAGGGTCTGCTTTTCTAACGGGCTCCCGAGGGCTACAGAGGCAGCTATCCTGGTCCGGGATCCATGTTCCCAGCCTGAAGACCGGTGGCACTGGCCATCCCTGAGAGCTTGTTTGATATGCAAATTCTGGGGCATCCCAGACCTCCTGCCTCAGAATCCCTGGGAGTGGTGCCTTGGGACCTGGGTTTATACAGGCCTCCAAGAGATTCAGATGCCCTGGCAAGTGTGAGCACCATGGGGGCCAGACCACGGCAACAGCCCATCCAGGAGCTGCACTTTGCCCTTCCCGCACGCTGTAAGATATCATTAAGCAGCCCATGCCGTCCACTAGGCCAGGCGCAGCCTCAGCACCCTCCAGGCAGGAGTCCAGGTCCCCAGGATGATCGTATGACACCCCAGGTCTACATAGACACTAAGCAGACAGCAGATGGTCCCCCAAGATGTGTTAGATGCTACCCAAGTGAGACATGAAGTTACCTGGGTGCTCGGTCTGGGGAGGGAGCAACCTCTGGTGCTCTGGGGGAGAGGAGGTGTTGAGGTGTCACAGGAGAGGTGAGATGTGATCTTGGGCTTGGAGGGGAAGGAGGAGTCGTCCAGGGCAGCAAGGGAGGGCACTCCAGGCCGAGGTCACAGCACGGGCAGAGGCACAGAGGTGGGAAAGCTCGTTGCTTGGAAACTGCGTAAATCAGCTTAGAGCCAGGCCCTGAGCTCCAAAATGGAGATGGGGTCATGGGAGGAGAACCGGGGAGCAGGCGAGCCAGGAGGCTGGTGTGAGAGACAGGGCCTAGGATGCATCCCGGGAAAGCCCCTGCCCACCCACTTTTCTTCCCAGGCCCCTTTCCTGAGACCCTGCTGGGAAAAAAAAAAAAAGAGACGACAGCACAGGAGGAGGAGAGAGGGGTCGACGTGATTTCAGACACTCCAAGATAAACAGGGAAACTAAGAGTTGAGACTCGTTACATTAGCCATGGGAAAAATCACCATTAGGCACCGCATTTTAATACAGCATTCTGTCTGGTTTTGATTTCACAGATGTAAAAAAAAAAAAAATTGCAGGCAATCTGTAATTAAGTTGGACTACTTCAAACTGTTTCTATAAACCATACTTGGGATTCTTCCAGTGTTTCTGAGATTCAATTTACAGAGATTTCTTCAAATCAAAAAAATAAAGAAAAAAGAAAGAGAAAAAGAACCAAACACGGTCCGTGGGGAGCAGCGGTTGGGGTCCCAGCCGGTGTGATGCTCCCACAAGGGGCCTCCCTTTGCTGGTGTAATTGGCGTAATTCACATTGTTCTGATCACAGAGGGCCTGTGAGATGCTACGTTTAGGAGACATTCTGGAGGTTTTCCTTCCTGCATGCAATTTCATCCGCATCTTTATCAGCGAGAATTTTGCTGTTAATAGAACGTGTGTTCTCACGCTAAGCGTGAAACTCGAGTCACACACCTGGGCAGGTGCTGGGCCCACAGGTGCTAGGTTCTGCGGGGTCCGGTCGGATCTGGGAGACCTAGCTTGGAGGCGTCCACCCCAGGCAAAGAAGAGCTGCCTCAGAGTCCCCAGCCTGTGCCACCCTCTCAGGGCTCCCCCAACCAGGTGAGCTGGATCCTGGGGTCTCCACAGACACCTCGGCTAGTCCTGACCTGCTGGCCAGATACCCACCGGCCCTGCCTTCCAGAGGGCCCCTCTGCATCATCTTCACACCCCAGGGCCTCCCAGCCGCACCCCCTGCAGGGCTGCTAGAACTTTCTCCCGAGACAAAGCCTGCCATTGTGCCTCCCTGGAACCCGTCTCCGCAGTGGGGGGACAGGGTGTGTTGAGCGTCCCGGGTCCAGTGTCCCCGGCGTGTCCTGCATCTCGGGAGCCAGCTCCTCTGCAGCTGAGGCCCCGTGAGTCACAGCAGCTTCCTCAAATGCTTTGGCTGGCCACATCCCCCTGCCTCGCCAGAACCCTGGATGCCGGAGCCCTCCCAGCGAGAGCCGTGTTTATTTTACTTTACATACATTTTCCAACACGGAGCAGCTTGAACACACGCAGCTCTTACGCCCAGGGCGCACATCTCAGAAGCCCCATGTGCGACTCTGCCTGCCTTATGATCCTCTGTCGGGGAAGGTGGGCCCGCCTTGCTTTGGGGGGACCCGCGCCCGACACTGATGTCTCAGTGCTGTCGTCTGCCTCTTGGCCCCTGCTGGTCCCCTCTGGGAGCAGAGGCGGTCGGAAAGCCCCGGGGCCCACATGCAGGCTTCGGGAGGAGGCAGCCCGCCAAGATCGGCTCCCGGCACGTGATGGGAGCCTGGCTTACCTTCCCCCAGCACACGATGGGGCTGGAGCCTCCCCGGTCGGCCTGGCCTGCTAGAAAGGAACGGCTCTGTTTCCAGAGGCTTCTGGTGAAGCCCATGGCCTCCCATTGTTGGCTGATTTATAAGGAGGGGAAAGGCCAAGTGTGGATGCCATTAGCATAACCTAATCCAGATCCCACGACAAGTCCAGGATCCCGCAGGGGAGAGGGCATCCTTGAACGTGAAGGACTGGGTTTGGAAACTTGTCCTACCAGAAGAAAGGTCTCCGGGCCCACCCACACCCCCCTTCTGGATGCCCCCAGAGTCAAATGCACTCCTCAGTAAGATGGACCATGAACAGCAGCAGCAGCCGGTGTGGGCCCAGCGATTGGAAGCTCAGAGTGTAGGTACCTGACGGCTTGACTCGTCCCCAGGACAAGGCCTGTGAGCGGGAGGGGGTGCTCTGAGTGTGCAAATGTGTGAGAGCATCTGTCTGTGGGTCTGGGCACACGAGTGTATATGTGTTTGTGTGTGCATATACTATATTCACGTGTGTGAGTCTGTGAATGTGTGTGTCTATGCATCTGGACACAAGTGTGTATGCGTTTGTGTGTGCATGTACTATATTCATGTGTGGAGTGCGTGAATGTGAGAGTGTGTGTCTGTGGGTCTGGGCACATGTATGTATGCATGTGTTTGTGTGTGCATGTACTATATTCATGTGAGTGTGCAAATGTGTAAATGTGAGTGTGGGTCTGGGCACACGAGTGTGTATGCATGTGTTTCTATTGTATTCATTTGAGTGTGTGTACATGTGAATGTGTGTGTGTTATCTGTACACACAAGTATATATACATGTGTGTGTGCATGCATTGTATTCATGTGTGAGTGTGCGAATGTGCAAGTGTGAGTGTACAAATGTGAGAATTTGAGTGTGCCTGGGTGTCTGGATATGCGAGTGTATGTGTGTGCCTGTGTTCGTATCAATGTATGGGTGTGCCCGTGGTTATGAGTATGTGTCTGTGCCTGGATGTCTGGATATGTGTATGCCTGTGTATCCATGTCTGGGTGTACCCATGGGTGTGAGTGTGTGTGCATGTGTGTCTGGATATGTGTGTGCCTATGTGAGCGTGTATCCATGTTTGGGTGTGGCCATGTGTGGGTGTGTCTGTGCATGGGTGTCTGGATATGTGAGTGCCTGTGAGTACGTGTGTGTGTATCCATGTCTGGGTGTGCCCGTGGGTGTGACTGTGAGTGTGTGTGTCTGCGCACGGGTGTCTGGATATGTGCATGCCTGTATGAGTGAGTACCCACTGGGTGTGCCCGTGGGTGTGAGTGTGAATATGTAAGTCTTGTGTGTGCATGAGTGTGTTCACATGAGTGTGAGGGTCTGTGCATAGGAGCCTATTGTGTGAGTGTGTGCATGTGGATTGCATTTATGTGAGTCCGTGTCTGTGTGCACACACGTGTCCCCGCACAAGCCAGCCTGAGAGGGAGTGTCCCCCGAACACACCCTGACAGCACTTGCAGCGTGACAAGGTTGAGGGAATGTGTCGCTGAGGTCATAAATGCCTCTCGCACGTCCCAGCACCCTGGAGCACCAGCGGCCCGTGATGCCGGCCGTGCAGCCGTGAAGTCCATGGAGTGTCCCCAATCACCGGGGTTCCGCTTTGCGGCGACCGCAGTGCCACTCACAGCTCTAGAACTCTGCAGCCTCCCGCCTGAAACGGGAACGGGAAGGGGAATGGGGAGGTGGTGCGGGCGTCCATACCTCGAGCCACAGCCGGCGGGAGGCACAGGCTGGCAAAACGGCCTCTCAGTAGTGAGAAGAGACAAACAAACCCAGTGCCAGGAGCAGAGGAAATGAAGACCATGTGGCCAAGAGAAATTGCATTTTTCTTTCCAGTTTTGCTAAAACAGGCTTCTCATTGGCTGCGGCTTTGGGGGTGGCAGAAATCGTACGTTTGATCACGGCGCCCTCCTGCTTACCAAGGGTCTGTCTTCAGCAGGGGCTGCACTGCTGTGCCCTCCTGTCCCTGGAGGCTCTGGTGGCCCCGCTCCCCACACTGCCAGACTGGGGATGGTGCCACACTGCTGTCACCCCGGAATGGCCTGGGGTGATCGGTCTTCCTTAGCACAGAGCTGAGTTAGGAGCTCTAGAATCAGTCCCAGCAACGTGAGGCTCTCCCTCTGGTGTGAGGGTCGTCTCGTCTGCTTACAAGACAGGACCACAGTGCAGATCCCAGCCCAGGCAGGGGAGGGGCAAATCTACGCCCACTTCAAGCTTCCATTTCTGCGCGCCTCAAAGTCGAGGCTTCCTCCAACGCTGCTTGGCCGGCCCCGACGCCTGCAGAGCTCTTTTCACCCCTCTTCTTCCCGCCTCTAGCCCTTGCTGAGTCTTCCGCTGGCCACCGCACCTGGCCTGGGCACACCAGCATCACGCCCATTCCCACATGCCACCCTGGTGGGCCAAAGAGCTCCGCCATCCAGAGCGGGAGGGAGGGTGGGCATCTTTGGGAAAATGAAAGTTTGCTTCACAATGGCTGAGCTTTAAGTAGCAGTGAGGTAGACAAAGACACAAGTGCCTGGCTCCGTCCCAAACGTGGCTGAGCTCCCCATGCTGGTGAGCCTTGTGTGGAAGCGAGGCCAGCTGCCACCCTTTGGAGTCCAGCACCTCCGTGTCCCTCCTTCCCGTGGAGTCCAGCACCTCCGTGTCCTTCCTTCCCGTGGACTCTGGAACGTCCCTGTCCCTTCTTTCTGTGGAGTCTAGCACCTCCGTGTCCCTCCTTCCCACGGACTCTGGCACGTCCCCGTCCCTCCTTCCCGTGGAGTCTAGCACCTCCGTGTCCCTCCTTCCCAGTAGGAACAGAAAGCTGGGAAAGCGCCAGGGTGACAAGGGAGAGCCCCAGGCAGACGGGCTAGAGGGGAACGGGTGCTCTGGGAAGAGGCTGGAGCAGTTAGGGGCCGCACCCCTCAGCAGGTGTAGGCTGGGCAACCATATCAGGGCATCTGGTAAGATGGACACCAAACATCGCCTCAGGGAAAGCATGGAGCCTCGAGAGACTGGCACCCAGGCGGGACAGGGGGAAGAGCTGGTGAGGGTGAGGGCAGGAAGGGGCGGGAGTGTCCCTGTGATAAGTCTCTGTGTCGCCGCTGCCCCTGACCACACCAGTTCTTCCCCACCTGTGGCCCCAGGGGCTTGGAGCTCCCAGTAGCACAGAGCTGGGACACCCTTCTATGCTCTGCTCACCCAGCTGTTGCCTGCCCTCATTCACAACAGTCCTAGCAGCCCTGGAGACCTGTTTTCCCATCCATGACAAATCCAGAGGAGGAGCCAGAGGGTCTCTGATGCACCAAAGCAGTTGGGGCCTGTGGCGAGCACAGGGAATCTCAGCTCCCAACGAGCTGGCATGTGTTAGGGCTGCTGAGACGCCACAGCACGCCCATCGCACACAGGAGAGGGCTTGGGGATGTGTCTGAGCCACAGCAGTGTTGCCTGAGGAAGATGGACAGCTCAAGCCTGTGGCTGGTGCCCACAAAGCTCTGCTTCGACTCCAAGCGCTTCCCACAGACCCCAATCTATACCCCTGGCCCACTGCCTGCCACCACAGTGGGCTCACCTACATTTCGCCTCTCCGCAGGAGGCCCACCTCCCTCCCGTCTCCCAATCCCCAACCTCCCAGCCAGCTTCCACCTCCCACCTTTGGCTGGGCTCTCCCCACTCCCTAGAGGACCTCCCTCCCCCAAGCCCATGGGCCGCCTTCTCCAAGGACGCCTCCCTGTCCCACCCACCAGGCAAGGTGGGCCCAGCAGCGTCTCCTTTTCACTGTGCACCTCCTCCTGTGGCCGGGTCCTGGGCTAAGGGCTTCACATGCTACTTTTACAAGTCAGGTTTATTGAGGTATCATGTACACACATAAGGCTCACCCCTTTTCGAGGTACAGCCGACGACTTGGTAAACGTCTAGAGTGGGGCACTTCTGCCCCGAGAGAGGCAGCCCACGTTTTGTCCCTCTGCAGTCAGGTCCCTTCCCGGCCCCCAGCAACCGCCTCTCTCTCCTCAGTCCTACAGCTTTGCGTCCTCTAGAATTGTCCTGTGAGTGACTCCTACAGGATGGAGCCTTTTGTGTCTGGCTTCCTTCACTTTGAAGCAGGCTTTGGAGGACCCGTGCGGTGGCACCAGCATCCTGCCCTCGGCACTGCTGAGTTGTAGGTTGTGGGACAGGTGGAGGCACCACAGTTGTTCACGTGTTCGTCTGTGGATGGGCATGTGGGCTGTTGTGAGTGAAGCAACTTTAGACATTCGCACGCAGGTTTGGCGGGGACGTGAGGTTTCATTTCTCTTGAGAGTGGGATTGCTGGAGCCTATGTTAAGGGTATGTTCAACTCATCAGCTCAACTGTCTTCCAAATGGCGGCACCGTTTTCCGCTCCCGCCAGCAACGCCCGTGACTCCAGGCATGCTGCATTTTCATCAGCACCTGGCATTCTCTGTTTTTCTTTTATTTGTTTTTTCTTATGTTAGCCATTCTAGTAGATGCGCAGTGGTGATTCATAATGCTTAAATGTTAATTTCCCTCATGACTAGTGATGTTAAACATCTTATTAAACATCTGAGGTATGATTTCATGTGTTATTTCAAATATTTTACCTACTTTTTAGTGGATTATATTTTTCTTCTTAGTATTGAGTTCTAAGAGTTAAATATTGAGGGTACAAGTCCTCTATCAGAAATGTGTTTTGTAAATACTTTCTTCTGGTCTGTGGTTTGGCTCTTCATTTTCTTAAGTATGTCTTTAAAGAGCAGAGGCTTTTAATTTTGATAAAGTTCAGTTTGTCCATATTTTTTCTTTTAGGGTCATGTTTTTGTATCCTATCTAAGAATCTCTGACTATCAAATTATCACGAAGCAGTTTTTTGTTTTCTTCTAGATGTTTTATGGTTTTAAATTTTTTACCTTTAGGTCTACAACCATTGTGATTTAGATTTTGTATTTAATGCAAGGTATAAGTTGAGATTCGTTTCTCTCTGTTTTTGGAGACTTATGTCCAGCTATTCCAGAACCACTTGTTGGAAAGAGTGCCTTTATCCCATCAAGTTACGTGGGCACTTTGTTGAAAAAAATCTATCGACCATATATACGTGCGTCTATTTCCGAGACTCTGTTTTGCTTTGTTGACTGACACATTTGTCCTTATGACAATATCACACTGTTTTGATTACAGGAGCATTATTGTACCTCTTGCAAAAATCAAGTGTGAATCTTCCAAGGAAGATTTGGAAGATTTTCTCTTTCAAACTTGTGTGAGTTATTTAGGTGCCTTCACATTTTCATATAAGTTAAGAATTAGCTTGCAGTTTCTAAAAGAAAAAAAAAAAAAAGCCCGATGATTGATCATGATTCCATTGGATCTATAGCTCAGTTTGCAGGGATTTACATCTTAACAATACTGAGTCCTCAAATCCATGAATATGGTACATCTCTGCATTTATTTAGGTCTTCTTGTATTTTTTCTCATCAACATCTTAATAGTTTTAAGTAAACAAATTTTGCACATATTTTGTAAGATTTATCATTAAGTATTTTATGTTTGTGATGTTATGGTGAATACTGCTTTTAAATTCAATTTCGTATTGTCCACTGCTAGTATATGGAAATACAATTGGTTTTCATACATTAACCTTATGTCCAGCAACTTTGCTAAATTTATAAACTCTTACATATTTTCTGGTAGATTGTTTAGGATTTTCTACCTAGATGATCATGTTGAGTGTATATAAAGGCAATTTTATGTCTTATTTCCAATCTGCATGCCTTTTACTTCTTTTTCTGGCTTTATTTCAGCAGCTAGAACCTCTAGCACAGTGTTAATAGGAGTGATGAGAGTGACATTCTGACTTTGTTTCCAGTCTTTCTGCTTTGATCATTATCATATTCTTCCTTCTGCTTACTTTGAATTTATTGTGCTCTTCCTTTTCTAGGATTTTAAGGGTAGAAGCTTATATTACTGATTTGATAACTTTCTTCTTTTCACATATGTACATTTAATACTATAAATGTTCTTCCAAGCACTGCCTTGACAGCACCTACAAATTGTCATAGGTATTTTCTTTTTTGCTCAATTAAACATTTTTCTAATTTCGCTTTGGATTTTTTGATCTATGAGTCATTTAAAAATATGTTCTTTAACTTCCGAATATTTGAAGAGACATACTATTAATTTCTGGCTTAATTCTGTTGTGGCCACGTATTTCACATAATTTCACTTTTTAAAATTTCTTGAGATCTGTTTTATGGCCTGGAATATGGTCTGTCTTGGTGAGTGCTCCATGTGCATTTGTGAAAAAAGGCCAAGGCAGGAGGATCACGAGGTCAGGAAATCAAGACCATCCTGGCTGACACGGTGAAACCCCGTCTCTACTGAAAACACAAAAAATTAGCTGGGCGTGGTGGCAGGCGCCTGTAGTCCCAGATACTCGGGAGGCTGAGGCAGGAGAATTGCTTGAACCCAGGAGGCGGAGCTTGCAGTGAGACGAGTTCGCGCCACTGCACTCCAGCCTGGGCGACAGCGAGACTCTGTCTCAAAAACAAACAAACAAACAAACAAAAAGTGTGTATTCTGCTAGTATTGAAAGTATTGCTTAATAAATGTCAAAGCAGTCAATTTGGATGATATTGTGATTCAGGGTTCTATATCCTTACTGGTTTCCTGTCTGCTTGTTCTATAATTTACAGAGAGGAGTATTAGAGGAGTATTGAAGTTTCCAGCGATACTCAGGGATTTTTCCATTTTTCCTTTACTTTGTGATCGACGTGTTTTGAAACTCTGCTGTTAGGTGCAAGCATATTTACAATTGCTATATTTTCCTACAGAATGGCACTTTTGTTTATTTATGTTTTATTTATTTATTTGTTTATTTTTTATTTATTGAGACAGAATCTCACTCTGTCACCCAGGCTGGAGTGCAGTGGGACCATGATGGCTCACTGCAACCTCCATCTCCTGGGTTCAAGCAATTCTCCTGCCTCAGCCTCCTGAGTAGCTGGGATTACAGGTACCCGCCTGGCTAATTTTTTCATATTTTTAGTAGAGACAGGGTTTCACCATGTTGACCAGGCTGGTCTCGAACTCCTAACCTCAGGTGATCTGCCTGCCTCAGCCTCCGAAAGTGCTGGGATTACAGGCATGAGCCACTGCACCCGGCCAGAATGGCACTTTTATGATCATATAATGTATCTATTCATCTCTGGTAATATTCCTTGTTCTGATGTCTATTTTATCTGATATTAACATCTCTGCCGCAGCTTTCTTTTAATAGTTCAGAATATAGCTATTTCTGTCCTTTTACGTTCAGTCTATTTATGTTTTTATGTTAATTTTTTTTTACAGACAGCGTAGAGTTGGATCTTGTTTTTATACCTACCCAACCTAAGAATCTGGATCTTTTTATTGGAAAGTGGAATTTAAATCTACCACCTTGACACTTGTTTTCTATTTGTCTCATCTGTTCTTTTTAAATAATTTTTCCTATTTTCTTCCTTCCATTGGATTTTTTTTAAGTGAAAGCCAATTTATTAAGAAATTAAAGGAATAAAACAATGGCTACTCCATAGGCAGAGCTGTTAAGTACTTTTTAAAATTTCCTTTTATCTTCACTATTGCCTTATTTGTTGTACCTTCCCTGTTTGCAGGATCTCCTCCTGCCCACACTCCAGCCCAGGTCCTCCCCTCTCATCTCCAATTCTGCTTTATGGGCTATGACAGCAGGCAGGACATGGACTGCTCTCAGCAGTTTGATCAATGGACTAAGGATAGCACTCCTATGAGAGTGAAAAAGTCAAATGTGCCTGAGATTCGGATGGGGAGCTTACAAAGCTACAGATTGCAAGAGTCATCACCACCTCAAGAGTACGAGGCAGGCCGGGCGCGATGGCTCACGCCTGTAATCCCAGCACTTTGGGAGGTTGAGGTGGGTGGATCACTTGAGGTCAGGAGTTCAAGACCAGCCTGGCCAACATGGTAAAATCCCATCTCTATTAAAAATACAAAAAAAATTAGCCGGGCATGGTGGCACATGCTTGTAGTCCCAGCTACTTGGGAGGCTGAGGCAGGGGGATTGCTTGAACCTGGGAGGTGGAGGTTGCAGTGAGCCAAGATCACGCCATTGCACTCCAGCCTGGGCAACAGAGTAAGACCCTGCCTCAAAACAAAAAAAAAAAATACAAGGCCTGGTTTAAATGCAGGAGGAATCTGGTGAGCAAGTTTCACTCTGATACAACAGAAAAGCCAGGCCAAGCCTTGGCTGTGCCTGGTCTTGGCCGGGGAGCCACAGGCAGGGTCTGCTGGTTTCGGTGTCAGGGGAACATCCCCAGGACCATGTTTGGGATAGGAAGTGCCTTGATAGAAAACTGATACCTTTTTCTTTCCGAGTAACTTTAGAACATGTCACTTCAAATATAACTAATATCCTGATTTCAATGGACTTGCATGGAAGGAAAAGCGAGTTCATTTGCCAGTGGGGGGTGAGGACTGGGAGAGTCGGGAGTAGGGTGGGGAGGAGGGGAGCATTCCACAAGCCGCAAGAGCCTGGACACCTCCAGCCTTCAGTAAACAGCATTTGGATTTGTTGTGCCTGATTCAACCTTGCATTTGCGTGGTGAACGTCAGGCCTGCGGTGTGTATAGTTTGGCATATGAGTTCAGCTCTGGTCCCCTCGATCCACTTCTATTTTCTCACTCTCTCCCTCCCCGGCACACCCCTCTTTTTCTATCCAGATGAGCAAAGGAGTGAATTAGTCCAGAAATGTTTCTGCTCCAGTCAAACATTATCACCTGTCAGTCAAACATTATCACCTGTCAGTCAGTCACCAGAGACGTGCACGGATGCCTTCTCCTTTGCCTCGAGGTTTCTATGACCTGGGAAAAGCCCATCCCATTCCCAGGATGCCCCGCCTTGCCAAAACTTTCAAGGTGGGACAAAAGAATCCGTCATTTCAGCATTTATGATCCCATATGTGTTCCGTGCAACATCCGTTTGGGTTGGGCTGTCTCTTTTCTCAAGGCCTCTTTTGACCCAAACTTACTGCAAAGCAGATGAGTGAGCCAGAATCTGCGCTGGGCGTTGGGGGTTGTGGCAGAGGCCGGGGCTGTATGTGGGCTGACAGGCCATGGGCCAATCCACCATAGGCAGCTTAGCAACCTGCCAGGGACAAACGTGGTCATCGTGATAACAACTTTCTCCACCTTCATTTTTTTTTTTCTATTTCTTTGAGTTTCAAGATTGAGACTTTTTGTAGCAGCTCTTTAATCATGGAAGAGAGGATGGTGTGTGGAGGCTGCCATCGCCTCTCTGCTGTCCAACGCCCTAGTGAAGAAGCTCCTGGCAGGGGCTGGAGGCATGGCCTGGCCAGGCCTGGCCAAGTTCCTTGGCACTGAAGAACAAATCTTTGACGCCTCTGAAATGTTGATGGAAAGCATGTGGGCGTCCTAGCCAGTTCCCCTAGGCCCAGGTCCAATCCATCATGTTCCCTGCACTGCACATCTCTGGGTGGATGGCCTCGAGGAGCAGCGCCAGTGATGTCAGCTCACTCTGGCATCTCCCAAGACAAAAGCATCCCGGGGTGGAGAGCAGGAGGCCCTGCGTGATGACGGACAGAAGGCTGGAACTTGTGAGCTCTGTGCAGTCTGGTACTAATAACTCAGGATCCCCATCTAATGGAAGCATTTTATGAGCTATGGTGGGTGCAGGGTGCCAGATGTCCTCAGGCCATCAAGCTGAGATCCCCCAGCCCTCTGGGAGTGGAGTAGCCCTGGTGTGGCAGAAGGCAGATGGGAACTTCAACAAGCAAGACGGCCTGTGTTTGAGTCCTAGCTTCACCACACACTAGACACCTGGTGTTTCTGAGCCTATTTGTCATCTATGACTTAGGAAGGATAATTATACAAATTTAGATAAGATAATTCCTAGATCATCATATAGATCAGGGCAGCATCCTCCAACTCCGGAATTAAAAGGACCAGTGAAACGGATTTCCTCTGTTTCTGCTTCACTGATTCTTCCTTTTATTCTCTTCTCCTTTCTGGTTGTTGAATTTCATTTGCTCTTCTTTCTCTAGTTTCTCAAGGTGATAATTGAATTGGGACCTTTTTTCTCTTCTAACGTAAGCATTGAATGCTATGCATTTCCCTCTGAAGTGCGGCTCTACCTGCACTCTACACAGTGTGATGGATTGCATTTCCATTTTCATGCAGTTCCAAATATTTTCTAATTTTCTTAGTGATTTATTCTTCGAAATATGAGTTATTTAGAAGTGTGTTCTTTAATTTCAAATATTTAGGTGGTCTCCAGACATCTTTCTGTTACTGATGTCTAGTTAAATTAACCCTCTTGTGGTCAGAAAACATATTTTGTATGATTTTAATCTTCTTAAGTGTATTGGGATCTATTTCATGGCCCAGAATGTAGTTCACCTTGATGAACGTTCCATGTTTATTCTGTGGTTAGAGGGAGTTTTCTGTAAGTGCCAATTAAGTAAAGCTGATTGGTAATGTTCTTCAAGTCTATATGTTACTGACTTTCTGTCTGCTGATTCTATCAGTTGTTGACAGAGGGCTGTGATGATTTTCCAATGTGTCTGCTGGTGAGATTATGTTCCCAGTCACCCATTCAAAATCTATTCTAGGTGCTGCTGTGCAGGGATTTTGCAGGCATCATTAAAGTCTATAATCGGTCCATGTTAAGTAGGGGAGTTATCCTGGGAGGGCCTGACTTAATCAGTCAGAAGATCTTAAAAGCTCAGGAAGCCTTTCCCAAGGGAAAGAAGAAATTCCTCCTAAGAACAACGGCTCCGGCTTGTGTCTACGTCATGTCAACCCCCGTTCACACTTGCAGACAGCCCTCACAATGACATAAGCCTACTTCATTTACACACACGTGTACACACACACCCTGTTCACACTTGCAGACAGCCCTCATGACATAAGCCTACTTCATTTACACACACGTGTACACACACACCCTGTTCACACTTGCAGACAGCCCTCATGACATAAGCCTACTTCATTTACACACACGTGTACACACACACACACACACACACACAGTTGATCCTTGAATAATGCAGGGGTTGTGGTGACAACCTTTGCACAGTTGGCAATCTGCAAATAACTTTTGACTCCCCAGAAACTTAACTATGAATAGCCTACTGTTGACCAGTAGCCTTACCAATAACAGAAATAGTTATTAATACATATTTTGTATATGTATTACATACTATATTCTTACAATAAGGCTAGAGAAAAATATTATAATCATAAGGAAGAGAAAAGATATTTACTATTGGTTAAGTGGAAGTAGATCATTGTAAAGGTCAACATCCTCATTCTCTTCATGTTGGGTAGGCTGAGGCAGAGGAGGAAGAAGAGGGGACTGGTCTTGCTGTCCCAGGGCTGGAAGAGGTGGGAGGAAATCCACCTATAAGTGGACCCTGCAGTTCAAACCCATGTTGTTCAAGGATCAACTACAGATAGATGATAGATTAGATAGACAGACAGACAGACAGACAGATAGATAGATGGATGGATGGATGGATGGATGGATGGATGGATGGATGGATAGACAGACAGACAGATAGACAGATAGATGCATGGATGGATGGATGGATGGATGGATGGATGGATGGATAGATAGATAGATAGATAGATAGATAGATAGATAGATAGATAGGTAGATAAATGCATGGATGGATGGATGGATGGATGGATAGATAGATAGATAGATAGATAGATAGATAGATAGATAGATAGATAAATGCATGGATGGATGGATGGATGGATGGATAGATAGATAGATAGATAGATAGATAGATAGATAGATAGATAGATAGATAGATGGATGGATGGATGGATGGATGGATGGATGGATGGATGGATGGATGGATAGACAGACAGACAACTTCTGCTCCTCTGGTTATACTCTGACTGATCTGATACAGGGGTACTGAAGCCTCCAGCTATAATTTTGAATTTCTCTATTTTTCTGTTCAGTTCTATCAGGTTTTGCTTCATGTAAGTTGAAGCTATTATTAAGAATGTACGTATTTAGGATTTTGCGTCCCCTTCATGAACTGACCCCTTGATCATTATGAAATAACTGTCTTTATCTCCACTAATATGCTTTGCTAGCAAGTCTCTTTTGTCTGCCATTAATAGAGCCCCTCTATCTTTCTATTGATTAGTGCTAGCATGATACATCTTTTTTATACCCTCTTTTAACCTACTTGTGCTTCATGTTTACATTGCATTTCTTGTAGGCAACATATACTTGGGTCTTCCTTCTTCACTGTATCTTAACAATTGTTGTGCATAATTTGGAGGTTAATTTACATTTAAGGTAATTATTGATTATGTTTGATTTAAATGTATCTTCTTGCAATTGTTTTCTATTTGCCCCCATCTGTTCTTTCTTTCTTCTTTCCTTTTTTCTTGCCTTCTTTTAGATTAATCCAGGGTCTTATCTTTAATGATTCTCTTTTATCCTACTATTGAATTATTAGCTATCCCTTAATTTTTTTATTGAATGTTCCAGAGTTTATAATATGCATTTTAACTTATCACAGTCTACTTTCAAATGATACTGTTCCACTTCATATAGAGTGTAAGAATCACTAAGCAGTGCACTTCCATTCCCCCAACCTCATTTTTTGTGCTGTTATTGTCATAGATTTTACTTCCACATATACTATAAACCCCAAAATAAATTTTTAAACTTTTTTTTTTTTTTTTTTTTTTTTTGAGATGGAGTCTTGCTCTGTCGCCCAGGCTGGAGTGCAGTGGCTGGATCTCGGCTCACTGCAAGCTCCGCCTCCCGGGTTCACGCCATTCTCCTGCCTCAGCCTCCCGAGTAGCTGGGACTACAGGCGCCCGCCACCTCGCCCGGCTAGTTTTTTGTACTTTTTAGTAGAGACGGGGTTTCACCGTGTTAGCCAGGATGGTCTCGATCTCCTGACCTCGTGATCCGCCCGTCTCGGCCTCCCAAAGTGCTGGGATTACAGGCTTGAGCCACCGCGCCCGGCCCAATTTTTAAACTTTTAAACAGTGAATTATTGAGAAAAAAATGCATTTATCTATCTTTTGCATTTACCTCTATAATTACTCTTCACTGCTTTGTGTCACTCTAAATGTCCATCTGGAATTATTTTTCTTCTGCTGAAGGAAGAAAAATAAAGAAATGTTGAAGAAAGCCTTTAACATTTCTTGTAGAGCAGATTTGCTGACAATGAATTCCATCAGTTTTTATTGGCATAAAATAATCATTATCTCCAATTTTGAATGATATTTTTACTGAATTAAAAAAGTCATTCTTGGCAGGTTCTCCCCACCAACCCCCTCCTTAGCACATGAAAGAGGTCTTCCCATGGCTTTCTGGCTCGCATGGTTTCTGTCAAGAGATCTGCTGTCTCTCATATTTTCTTCCTCTATACATAATATGTCTTTTCTTATCTGGCTGCTTCTAAGATTTCTCTTTATCACTGGATTTCAGAAATTTGTTTATAATATGCCTTGATGTGGTTTTTCTGGTATTTATTCTACATGGGATTTATCAAGCTTCTTAGATCTGTGGGTTTATCCTTTCCAATAAATTCAAAAAATGTTTGGCCATTATTTCTTCAAAACATTTTTCTGTCCCTGCCTCTCTTCTCTTTCTAGATCTGCAGTTACACATAGGCACAATGCTTTGATATTATCCCACAGGTCACCAGTGTCCTGTTTTTTGTTTTTGTTTTTCTTTTTCACTCTTTTTTTTTTTTTCTGAGACGGTGTCTTGCTGTGTCACCCAGATTGGAGCACAGTGGCGTGATCTCGGCTCACTGCAAGCTCCGCCTCTGGGGTTCACGCCATTCTCCTGCCTCAGTGTCCCAAGTAACTGTGACTACAGGCGCCTGCCACCACACCCAACTAATTTTTTGTATTTTTAGTAGAGACGGGGTTTCACCATGTTAGCCAGGGTGGTCTTGATCTCCTGACCTCGTGATCCACCCACCTCGGCCTGAGCCACTGCGCCTGGCCTTTTTTTTTTTTTTTTTAAGACTTTTTTCTCTGCTTTGATTCAAACAGTTTCTGTAGCTATAGCTGTAGTTTCTCTAGCTTCAGACTCAATAATCTTTTCTTCTATTCTGTGAATCCCATCCAGCATATTTTTCATTTCAGGTATTCAATTTCTATCTCTAAAATTTTTCTTTTGTGACCTTTTATATGCTTCATTTCTCTCCTTACATGACCACGTTTTCTTCCTCCTTCTTGAACACGTAGAAAACATTTTTAATAGCCGTTTAGCATCTTTGTGAATTTCATCATCTGTCACTTATGATTGATTCCCACCCCCACTCCCACCTCCAATTAAGGATCTTAATTTTTTGCATATCTGGTTATTTTTGACCAAATGCCAGACATCGTGAATATTCATTGTTGATTTCTGGCTTTCGCGGTACTCCTCTGAATAGTGTTGGACTTTATTCTGGTGTGCAATTAAGTTATTTGGAATCAGTTCGATCTCTCTGAGGCTTGCTTTTAAATGTTGTCAGGGTGGGTCCAAAGCAGCCTTAGGCTACGGCTAATTTACCACCATTTCTCAGGCAACACTCTTCTGGGGATTCTCATAGTATAAAGTCTTTCCACCCTGGCTGGTGGGAACACAAGCTGACCCCCACCCTGTGTGAGCTCCAAGTATTGTTCTGCCTGCTCCTTTCGGGCGACCCTTTCCCCAGCCTTCAGCAGTTTCTTCACACGCACACACAGATCAATGCTTAGCCAAAACCTTGGGGGCCCTCTCTGCAGAGCTCTGGCACTCTCTCTGGGCAGGGCTTTCCTCTCCAGTCCTCTGCCCTCTGGTTCTTGTCATTTGCCCTCCCTGAACTCATTTCTATCTCCTCTACTCAACGAGATGGCCACCTTGATCTCCTCTCCCGTCACTGCAGTGAGCTGGCACCTCCATGGGACACTTGTGTCCTTTCTCACAGGGATCACAGTCTTGAGTTATCTGTTGTCCAATGTCTGAACATGATGCTCTGAACGCTTTATCCGGTTTTCTAGTAGTTTACAGCAGCAGGAGGGTAAATCCCCATTCCTGTTACCCCATATTAGCCAGAACCAGATGTCCAAATAGCAGTAAAATTTTGAGTTTTTTTGAACAAATTCTTTTTTTATTTCTACATTTTAAAGACCCCAACAAACACATCACCTTCTACTGTCACTGTCATTCCATCAAACAGCAGGAAGGACGTGATCTCAGGAAAAAGGACACTTCTCTCCAGGGTAATGCAGTGATGGGTCTTCTACCCATTTATAAACGCTCTGCAATGTCCATATTTAACCACAGAGTCTGAGCATTTTTCATAAGCTAACATTTGGGACCATTCATCGGAGATCATGGAGACACAGTACCTGATAATAGGACTTAAGAATGTGATTATTTTTGTGTGTGTGTATCTGAAGCCAAGATTGTGAGCCTGACACTCTTTGCATGTGTCATCCTGGCAGAAAGGTAGGGTTCCTGCTTCAGGAGCTTTCTGAGATGCAGCAGGGCAGGCTGGGCCTGGGGTGGCAGCGTCAGGAGCAAGTTCTCACACTGAGCTCCTGGGGTGCAATCTCTGAAACATGCTCCACACAACTCCAGGTGTTCCTAGGCAAGCGCCTGGGGGCAGCGATCACTTCGAATTCTCAACATGCTCCTGGAACAGGTTGCAGATGGACCACCACTACCTGGGGTGGAGCTGGGGCTGGAACAGGCCAAGGCACTTGGCATTATTTCAGGGATTCCCGAACCTCACTCACACATGCACCCTTATGACTTTTGCCAAATCTCCATCATGCCTACCTTGTTAAATGCCTTCCTCGGTAAATGCCTACCTTGTTATTCATTTAATGTATTTCTTTAAAATTAGCTTCTCTCTTGAATTTAGATAAATGTATGTTTAAAAGACATTTGTGGCCAGGCGCTGTGGCTCACGCCTGTAATCCCAGCACTTTGGGAGGCCAAGGCGGGCGGATCATGAGGTCAGGAGATCGAGACCATCCTGGCTAACATGGTGAAACCCTGTCTCTACTAAAAATACAAGAAATTAGCCGGGCGTGGTGGTGGGCGCCTGTGGTCCCAGCTACTCGGGAGGCTGAGGCAGGAGAATGGCGTAAACCCGGGAGGCAGAGCTTGCAGTGAGTGGAGATCGTGCCGCTGCACTCCAGCCTGGGAGACAGAGCGAGACTCCGTCTCAAAAAAAAAAAAAAAAAAAAAGAGACATTTGTACTCCTACCACGCTGAACTCCTAGAGGCTGTCCTGGGGTGAGTGTTGAACTGTGACGCACTTCCCCTCCTGTGCCTGGACCCTGGCCTTCGCAGCAGCAGCCCGGGGAAGTGCCGCTGCCCCCCGCTACCCCTGGCACTGGCTGTGGAGCAGCAACACTTGTTCACAGTGCGGGGAAGGTCAGTTAGCACAGCCTCCAGGGAGGACAGTAGGCAGGTTCCTCAAAACATGAAAAATAAAACCGCCATATGATCCTGCAATCCCATCAGCGGGTACCTATGCAAGGGAAAGGAAATTGGTACATCATCGAGACGTGTTGGCCCTGCTCACAATAGCCAAGAAAGGAACCATCCCAAGGGTTGCTCGGCAGAGGAGCAGACAAGCAGGGCGTGGGGTAGACATGACAGAGCACGCTACAGCCTTTAAAAAGAAGGCAGTCCTGTCATCTGTGAGGACGTGGAAGAGGCTGGAGGACGTCATGCCAAGCGAAATAAGCCAGGTGCAGAAAGACAAACACTGCACCATCTCACTTACATGTGGAATCTAAAAAAGTTGAACTCACGGAAGCAGAGAGTAGAGCTGTGGTTGCTGGGGCTGGGAACAGGGAGGGAACGGAGAGGTGTCCATCAATGAGTGAGAACTGTCAGTTGTACAGTGAATATGTCCTGGGGATCTAATGCACAGCCTGACTCTAGTTCAGAATAATCGATTGTGTATGTGAAATTTGAGAAGAGCAGGTCCTAAGCGTTCTCACCACGCACAAAGGTCACTGTGGGGCGATGGATGTGACAATCAGTTGGATTGCGGTAATCATTCGGCAGTGTATACGCACACCGAAGCTTCACATTGCACGCTTAAGTCTATTCAATTTCCCTTTGTCAAATATACGTCTTTAGATAAAGGTTGAAAAGAAACACAGTGATAGGAAGTGAGGCTGAGAGAGGTTAAGTGACTCACCCACAGTCACGCAGCCAGTCAGCAGCCACAAGTGGGACTTGGGTGCTCTGTCCTCCAGCCTATGCTCTCTGCACCACACCCCCCATAAATGCATCCTAAAAACAGCAGCTGAAGTCCATGGAAGGTATACAACATCACTAGTCACTAGGGAAATGCATCTCGGAACCCCAGCCAGGTGCCACTGCACCCCACTGGCAGGGCCAACCCCAGAGAGACTGGTGGGCCCATGTGCCAGAGGCTGACGAGCCACAGGAACCCTCATGCACCACTGGTGGGAACGTGGCACGGCCATTTTGGAGAAGGGTTTGTTCAACATGCACACGCCAAAGTCCTTAAAAACATTCCTGGAACACTGGCTGGGTGCTGGGACAGAGGGGCAGACGGCCAACGTGAGCACGAAGGACCTGGGCACAAAGGCGCACAGCAGCTCTGTGTCCAATCGGCAGACCCGGAATCAGTCCAAACGTCCTTCGGCAGGTGGATTGACCACCACAGCTGGTGCCTCTAAACCCCGGGCTCAACTTAGGACTAAGAGGGATGGAGACGGGCTGCAACCTGGATTGCCAAACGCGCTGTGGTAGGTGAAAAGTTGTGTACCAGAGAACTCCACCTCCATGACATTATGGAACAGGCAAAATCGTCTCCAGGACAGAAATCAGAGGGGGGCTGCCAGAGGCTGGTTCAGGGGAGGGGCTGACTCCCAGGGCACGAGGGAGTCTGGGGGAGTGACAGAGCATCCTGCACCTCCGTTTCCATGTTGGTCACACAACTGTACACATTCACCAAAACTCAGAGAGCAGCAATTGAAACTATGGATTTTACCGACGTAGATTACATACCAGCAAACCTGACTTCAGCAACAACAACGGGTACATTCTCCTGCACCAACGTCACCTCATCCCTCTGCCGCGTGGCAGTCATGTGTGAGCTGGGCCCTGTCCTCCTCCCCAGGCTCTTCACGGCTGCCCCTCCCACCCACAGCTGCACATACTTCTGGCCCATCCCCTGGTGTCCCACGGACCCTAACACTCTGTCCCCTGACCTGAATGTTCATCCTGTCCCCCTCCCCACATCCTTCCAGATGGCATCCTCCCTACCACACACGAGGAGGCCCCCTCCTGCCCTTTCAGATTCTAATTCTTATTTTTTGTAGAGGTGGGGTCTCACTGTGTTGTCCAGGCTGGTCTCAAACTGCTAGGCTCAAGCGATCCTCACGCCTTGGCCCCCCAAAGCTCTGGGATTACAGGCGCAGCCACCACAAAGCCCAACCTCAGAGTCTTATTTTTCTGCTTAGCTGTCAGCTCCCACGTTGCTCTGCAGAAGGCCTCCCACGGTGCCATTTGCTAATCCCTGAAGCCCAGCCCTCGTCCCGGTGCTTGCCAAATGGCAGGTGTGCAATACAAATGATTAAAGAAGATGGTGAATGAATGGACAGATAAACAGACTGTTCTGGAGAGGAGATGCAAACAAAACGACTTCTCTAAGCCCCATTCTTTGGCAGGAGAAAAGGGACTATTACAAAGAAAGAAGTTGCCCGGACACCTCTTGAACCCGCACAGGATCACAATCACACATGAGCGACCCCGCACGAGGTCACAATCGTACATGAGCGAGCCACACAAGGTCACAAACGCACATGAGCGACCCCACACAAGGTCACAATCGCACATGAGCGACCCCATACAAGGTCACAATCGCACATGAGCGAGCCACACAAGGTCACAATCGCACATGAGCGAGCCACACAAGGTCACAATCGCACATGAGCGAGCCACACAAGGTCACAATCGCACATGAGTGACTCCACACAAGGTGACAATCGCACATGAGCGACCCCGCATGAGGTCACAATCACACATGAGCGACCCCACACAAGGTCACAATCGCACATGAGCGACCCCATACAAGGTCACAATTGCACGTGAGCGACCCCACACAAGGTCACAATCGCACATAAGCGAGCCCAGACCCACAGCGGGCAGGTGACAGGGAGGCCACGGAATTCCCAGCTCAAAGCTATTGTCAACCTAGAAAACATGTGGGGAAAAAAAAACAGTTAACTTTGCCTCGATTCCAGCATCTTTCCCAACTGCCTGGCTTTGCTCAGCCTCAAATCAGCAGAAAATGTTCGGCCAAGTTCAGTACCCCTCAGACACCCGCACTCGGAGTTTCGGACCAAACTTCAGTCTTTTGAAGTTGAGGTTCTGTTAACACTTGGCTCAAAACTAGAGAGATGGTAAGAGGCTTATAAAAAAGATTTGAAAGGCTACCCCGGCGCCAATTAGCTCTTACAAAACTGTGTTTTGATGAACGGAGTGTAAATGAATCAGGGACACATGGCTCACGTCTCCCTGGAAACGCACATGGGGTTCATCCTGAAGCGGGCGGAGGGGGACCCGCCGGCCAAACTGCATGACAGGTCGTGCCAGATTCCAAATGTGTGGTGGGGGGGCCGTGTTCAAGACGCCTGGCTGACATCAAAACACTGCTGGATTCTTCCTTCCTCGACGCCAACATTATTCTCATTAAAACCTAATCAGATCATGTGCTGTAAGGAGCGGTTCGTCCTGGGAAGCCGTGCAGAGAATCCCTCTGTTACACAACAGCCACTCTTCCAGCAGCTGGAGGCGGGGGCTTGGTGGCCACACCCACCCCCCATTTGCAGCTCTGCCCGGGACGGGCGCCCCCATGACCGGAGAAATGAGGAAACGCCGCAGAACGGCTCCTGAGACGGACTCAGGGCTCCCCTGGGGCTGGGTCTCTGGGTCCTGCCCTCCCTCACCTGGAAACCTCCCCACCACATCCCTAACCAGGGCCAGGGCAGGAGGTGGCAACTTGCAGGCATCCAGTGCGGGAGGGAAACCTAACGTGTCACTCGGCGGGCTGGGGGCAGCGGCGGTCAAGCAGCAGCCTGGACACCGCGGTGCGGGTGCCAGGTGGACGTGGTTGGCATCAGCAACCAGCTGCCGGCGTCAAGGAGATTCTTCTTGCAATGCGGGCACCCATCTGGTCAATGGCAGGCCTGAAGAACAAACCTGTGAGCCAGGCGCGGGGGCTCACACCTGTAATCCCAGCACTTTGAGAGGCCAAAGTGGGCGGATCACCTGAGGTCAGGAGTTCAAGACCATCCTGGCCAACACGGTGAAACCCCGTCCCTACTAAAAATACAAAAAATTAGCCAGGTGTGGTGGTGTGTACCTGTAATTCCTGCTACTCAGGTGACTGAGGCAGGAGAATCGCTTGAACTCGGGAGGCGGAGGTTACAGTGAGCAAAGAACGCACCACTGTACTCCAGCCAGGACGGCAGGCCCAAAAAAAAAAAAAGAAAGAAAGAAAAAAGAATAAACCTGCAGTTTTCCAGAGAAGAGGGAGTTGCACCTGAAGACCACAGCATGGATTCCGTCTGAGTGTCCTGCCCGCCAGCACCTGCCACCATGAGCTCGCCAGCCCCTACAGTTGCAAGACAAAACTCCTAAAAATCACACATATAGCCAGGTGCGGTAGCTCACGCCTGTAATCCCAGCACTTTGGGAGGCCGAGACGGGCGGATCACGAGGTTAGGAGATCAAGACCATCCTGGCTAACACGGTGAAACCCCGTCTCTACTAAAAATACAAAAATCAACCGGGCGAGGTGGCGGGCGCCTGTAGTCACAGCTACACAGGAGGCTGAGGCAGGAGAATCGCGTGAACCTGGGAGGCGGAGCTTGCGGTGAGTGGAGATCACGCCACTGCACTCCAGCCTGGGCGACAGAGTGAGACTCCGTCTCAAAAAAAAAAATCAGGCCGGGCGCGGTGGCTCACGCCTGTAATCCCAGCACTTTGGGAGGCCGAGGCGGGCGGATCACAAGGTCAGGAGATCGAGACCACGGTGAAACCCCGTCTCTACTAAAAATACAAAAAATTAGCCGGGCGCGGTGGCGGGCGCCTGTAGTCCCAGCTACTCAGGAGGCTGAGGCAAGAGAATGGCGTAAACCCAGGAGGCGGAGCTTGCAGTGAGCCGAGATCGCGCCACTGCACTCCAGCCTGGGCGACAGAGCGAGACTCCGTCTCAAAAAACAAAAAACAAAAAACAAAACAAAACAAAAAATCACACATATAGAAATGATTTTACAGATATAATGCTATCTGTTATCAATGCTGTGGATTTAGATATATAATTATTATATATTTATATATTTTATATACATTTATACATATTTTATATGTGTGTGTGTGTGTGTATTTATGATTCTGATTCTCTGGAGAACCCTGATCCATGGAGTAGGAAAGGCGTATCGGTTCTGAAACCCAGCCCTTGAAAAATGCCTTACCCAGTGGTGCTATCCATGGGTGGTTTCCAATGCAGACTCTGGCTTATATGCAGTTCTGGGACTAAAAAATCTATTTTTGATGAAACAGTCAGGACAATGGTTGCCTCAAGGGGTGGAGGAGGGACACGGATGGCCGGGGAGAGCGGAGAGGGAACTTCCTGGGGTGGGAACAGTTCCACGTCTTGACTGGGGAGGGTGCTGAGCGGTGCTCACATTTGCCAAAACTTAGTGAACGGCACATCTAAGGCTTGTGCATTTCACCGCAAGGAAATTTCACTTAAAACATAAACAACGATTGCACTCTAGTTAATGAAATTGAGCTAAAAGTGTTTAGAGTGAATCATGCTTGTGTCCGTAGTTGTTTTCTGAAATGGATCCAAAAATAAGATGATGGAGGGAGGGAAAGAGGGAGGGAGGCAGGAATGGAGATTTGATCAAAGGGAGTGTAGTTCACTGTTAATGGAATTTAGGTGGTGGGTGTGTGGGTGTTGACTGCAAAATTATTTCAACTTTACTGTATGTTTGAACTTCTTCATAATAAAATGCTGGAAAACAGAATGAATGCAGGCTCTGGGCCAGCCTGTCTGTCATGAATCTCACTTCGCACGCAGTGACCATGGGAGGTGGGTCGGCCGCCTCACTGGCGTATGCCTCAGTGGCCCCAGGGTGCGTGACAATAGTGCCCGCTTCTGGGGTTGTGCAAGGGTTTCAAAGTTAAAAAACACTACTCAGCCTTAAAAGGGAAGGAGATTCTGACACACCCCACGTGGATGAGTCTCAGGGGCTTTGTACTGACTGAAATAAGCCAGGCACCAAAAGACAAATGCCGCAGGATCCCACTTACACGAGGTTCCTGGAGGCATCGGACTCAGAGATGGAAAGGAGGAGGCGGGGCTGGGCTGGGACAGGGAAGGCGGGGAGTCGGGGTTTAGTGGGGACACAGTTTCAGTTTGGAATCAAATAAGTGCAGGAGATGGATGCCGGTGAGGGTTGCACAGCATAAAGAAAGTAGTGAGTCTCACGGAACTGTACCTTAAAAGTGGTTAAGATGGTATGTCTTATGTTACCACAATTTAAAAATTGGAAAAAAGTTAGTGTGCTGAAGCCCTGGCCTGCAGAGAGGGCGCAGCAGTCCCCAGAGATTCTTGCCAGCTGTTTCATGCCCGAGAGCCCAGGAACCCAGAGGCTGAGCAAGGCCTCAGACAGCAGAGCCCTGCATTCCCAGTTTCTGGAAGATGAGCCCGAGTGAGCCCTCTGAAATGGTGCCTAGGAGAGAGCAGCAGACCCCACAGCAATGTCCTCCTTCAACGGCCTTTCACAGCCATCGGGGACACCAGGTTGAAGGCACGGAGACTGGGAGGCACCAGAGAAGCCTCAGCTCCCTGGGGCGGCGTGAGTCGGGCGTTGGGAGCCAGGGCGGCAGCACATGCTCTTCACGGGGAGGCAACAGGCAGCCTTTTGGGGAGGTGACTCCAGGGAAATGCACATGGTGCCAGACAGGCCCTGCTGGGTGCCCTGAGCCCACTCACAGGAGCCCTGCTGCCTCTGCCTTTGGACGAGGCCACTCTGGTTTGAACACAACTGAAAGCCACCCAGGGGATGAAAGGCACACTTGCCCACCATGACCCTCCCTGCCATCCCTCGGGACCATCGGCATGGCGGGGCACACCACCTGTGGGGGGATAAAAGACACATGAGCCCACGATGGCCCTGCCCTCCCTCGGGACCGCAGCATGGCGGGGCACACCACCTGCCGCCTGGCCCTGAGCCAATCTGGAAAGCACGCTTGGCGTAGACTGTGATCCTGCCCCGCGGAAAGTGTCCCTTGCTGGTCCTGCCTCCAGTGGACTCATGCACTGTTCAGTCACAGGGGATACTGTAGACCCACCGCCCAGAAATCCAAAGCCCAGCTGCTTCCCTGTGTGGGTTTACGGGCTTTATTCTGACCTCATCCCACTTTCTCACCCACTGCCCTGATGGCCAGGCCCTGTGATCCCCACTGGCAGAGTCATAAAGCACCATGAAATCATCTGGCCAATGAAGACATTGTGCTGTCATGAAACAGAACCCACGCCAAACATAGAAAAGGAAAAAACTCAGAGTATCAACAGTACCCTCCTCAACAACGAAGTTCAGGCCACATACCCACCCCATCTGTCCATCCACCCACACATTCGTCTGCCCATCCAAACATCCATCTACTCATCCAAGAATCTGGCCACCCATCTATCCATCCATCCACGCATCCATTCGTCCACTTACCTACCTATCCATCCATCCATCCATCTGTACATCTACCATCCCTGCATCCATCCACCCATCCATTCACTCACCCATCTGTAATTCATCCACCCATCCATTCATCCATCTACCCATCCACATATCTGCCCACCTATCTACCCAACTATTCATCCACTTATCCCCTCATCCACTCACCCACTCATCCATTCATCCATCCACCCACTCATCCATCCATCCATCCATCCATCCATCTACCCACCCACCCACCCATCCATCCATCCATCCATCCATCCACCCACCCACCCACCCATCCATCCATCCACCCATCCATCTACCCAACTATTCATCCACTTATCCCCTCATCCACTCACCCACTCATCCATTCATCCATCCACCCACTCATCCATCCATCCATCCATCCATCCATCTACCCACCCACCCATCCATCCATCCATCCATCCATCCATCCATCCACCCACCCACCCACCCATCCATCCATCCACCCATCCATCTACCCAACTATTCATCCACTTACTCTGTTCATCCACCCACCCACCAATCCATACATTCATCCATACACCCACTCATCCATTCATCCATCCATCCATTCATCCACCTACCCATCCACATATCTGCCCACCCATCTACCCAACTATTCATCCACTCACCCGACTCATCCACCCACTCATTCATCCATCCATCCATTCATCCACCCATCCATTCATCCACTTACCTACCTATCCATCCACTCATCCATCTGGACAGCTACCATCCCTGCATCCATCCACCCATCCACTTTTCCACTTACCCACCCTTTCATGCATCTGTTCACCCATCCATTCACTCACCCATCCATCATTCATCCACCCATCCATTCATCCATCTGCCTATCCACATATCTGCCAACCCATCTACCCAACTATTCATCCATCCATCCATCCATCTACCCATCCACATATCTGCCCATCCATCTACCCTACTATTCATCCACTTACCCACTCATCTACCCACTTACCCATGCATCCATCCATCCATACATCTTTCCTTCCTTCTATTCGTCCATCCTTCTATCTATCCATCCACCCATCCATTCATCCATCTACCCATCCATACAACTGCCCACCCATCTACCCATCTATTCATCCACTCACGCCACTCATCCATCCACCCACCCACCCATTCATTCATCCATCAACCCATTCATCCATCCATTCATCCATCCAACTATCCATCCACCCACCCATTCATCCAGCCACCCACCCACCCACCCATCCATTCATCCAGCCATCCATCTATCCACACATCCATCTACCCATTCATCCACCCACCCATCCATCCAACACCTACTTCCTCACCCACCGTCCATCCATCAAACTTTAAAGGGCCTTCTTTGGCTATACTCTTGCTACATGCTGAGTTTACAAAGTTCTAATACGCGGCTTAGAGTAGGCACTAAGGATTTTTTGGATAGCTGAATTGAGTGAATAATTAACACAAAAATAATTAAGATATCATTTGTACCTTTAAGAAGAAAGCGCAACAAAAGTGAACAAAATAATAATCATGCCACAAATGTGATGTACGACACACTGCCAGGGTGTCAATGGAACCTGTCAAGCAAACCAAGACACTGAGAATAAAAGGGGGGAGGGGCACTAAAAAGAATTGTTAAGATAAATGCTTTTTTGAAATGCCTATTTATTTTCTGACATTTTTATGTATTTATTTTTATTGGCAGACTTATAAAACAGTTCTATTTAAAACCTACTGTCAAAAATAAATTATTTCAATAGATCTGTATATTGAAGCAAAATGTTTTTTAAAAATCCTTTGTACTGATTACACTTAAAAAACAAGCAGAATGGCCAGGCGCGGTGACTCACATCTGTAATCCCAGCACTTTGGGAGGCTGAGGCAGGCGGATCACGAGGTCAGGAGATCAAGACCATCCTGGCTAACACGGTGAAACCCTGTCTCTACTAAAAATACAAAAAAATCAACCGGGTGCAGTGGTGAGCACCTGTAGTCCCAGCTACTCGGGAGGCTGAGGCAGGTGAATGATGCGAACCAGTGAGGTGGAGCTTGCAGTGAGCCAAGATCATACCACTGCACTCCAGCCTGGGTGACAGAGCGAGACTCCGTCTCAAAAAACAAAAACAAAAACAAAACAAACAAACAAAAACAAGCAGAATAATTATTCTTGCTACATATTTACAAACTTCATTTCAGTCTTCAAGCATTTCTGGCTCTAACACTATGTCATTGGTGTGGTTTTTTGTTTGTTGTTTGTTTGTTTGAAGAATGTCTTTTTTCATTATTTATTACTTTTATTTTTTCATAAAATATCCACCAATTTTTTTCAATGTTGTATTTTGTGATGGATAAATTAAAAACTGTTGACAGCTTTGACTCTACTCTGTAGTGTGAAATAATTTTATTGAAAAAATACCCTTCCGACAAGTCTGAGAGACCCAGGAAGCTCAGGGCAAGTCGGCTAAATGGAGGATTTTCTCAGCTCTCCTGTTTCCATGTGGAGATGTGTGGCTCTTTCAGCCTGGCTATTTGTGTACGTACCATCTTCTTGTCTCCATTCAGAGAACTTTTCACAAACAAAAAAAACTGGACGAATCTTCATGCAAAACTCTTCCAAAAAGTTGTCCCTATTTATGATTCTTTCCAATGTTTCACTAAATTTAAATGCTCTAAAATCAGAGGCCGTCTCAACGGCATTCCATTTGGGTCCAGAATATAAATACATCCAACTTAGAAATGTGGACTCCATCAGAAGACTGTTGCCCAAGTGCAGGACATTCCACAGTGAAACTGGAACATTGCACGCCAAGTCCATGAGCCACGCAAGCTCACGTCATCTGGCTTCCTCAGCTGTCCCTCGGTTTCGCAGGGAAACATTTATCTCGGCTTCTTTTCTTTCCTTGAGCTAGTTTTTTGTTTGTTTGGTTTTTTGTTTGGTTTTTTTCTTTTACAAAACTGATGTTTTCTGGCACAACGTTCATTGAATAATTGCAGGCTTCTCGTGAAGTCCAAATAAAATGCAACCAAAATTTACAGAGCACTCACGTATGAAAAGGTTCGATGCCATCATGAGCCACTTTGATTTACAGAGGCAAGGACGTTCTCTCTAAATGCTGACAGGTGACAGGCGACAAACAGAAAGCGCTGACTGAGCTGACGTTTGTTTCGTGTTTCCATTCAGCGTCAGTTTTCTCACACACATGCTGTGGTCTGGTCACTCTGCACCCACTGAAACCTCCGCTTTCCACTGTGTTGGGGTAAGAGTCTGATGAGCACAGGCCTGCAGGCAGCACCATCGGTTCCAAGCACGTTTCTGCCCCACAGATCGTCGCCATTTAGGGAGAACATTGTTTCTACCGTGATATTATGCTCCACCAGAATTGGTATTTGTATTATCACTGCAAAGATAAATCAATGTATCTTTAAGGCTGGACTTTTCTATGGAATTAATAAAGGCTTTTTTTTTTTCAGCCAGGCTGGAGTGCAGTGGCGCCATCTCGGCTCATTGCAACCTCTGCCTACCAGGTTCAAGTGATTCTCCTGCCTCAGCCTCTTGAGTAACTGGGATTACAGGTGCCTGCCACTGGCTGATTTTTGTATTTTTAGCACCTGGTTAATTTTGGTATTTTTAGTAGAGACAGGGTTTCACCATGCTGGCCAGGCTGGTCTTGAACTCCTGACCTCAAATGATCCGTCCACCTCCGCCTCCCAAAGTGCTGGGATTACAGGCGTGAGCCACCATACCCGGCCTTTAAAACCCTTTTTATTTCCTGTGCTGCTCACTGTTCCTGCCCACTGGCAGCTGGGTGGCTCAGTGCACCCCGCAGGCCGCCGGGTGGGAAAAGGTGCAATGTCAGGGGCCGGGCAGCAGGTGCCACACCTCTGCCACCACCAATGGGAGGCGCGGCGGTGCCCCAACCCCACCAACAGCGGGAGGCACAGTGGTTCCCCAACCCCTTGTTCTGGACCCACCTGATGCCCCAAAGGGAAGATTTTAGCTAAGTTGTTGTGAAAAGAGTTGAGAAAAGGGAAAGGGCTGGTAGCTCCTCTCAGGCCTCACCAGGCCTCTGCCCACGGCCCACACGCCTCCCGCATCTACAGGAAAGACCGCGATGGAGCCAGGAGCACGAGGTCAGAGTGCAAAGTGCGCAGGCAGCACCCCCCACTCCCCAAGCACGTTCCAGTGCAGTGACCAACAGCAATGCCGTGTCAAAAATGCCGCTCTCGGACAGATGCCGGCCCCAACAAGGAAACCAGCATCTCTTGCTGTCAGCGGTCACTTCAAAAATAAAATCATTTAAAAACCTGTTACATTCTAGAGAGATCATCTGGCCCACCAAAGTCTCTGGGCCTGATATTTGCTGTCTCTTTGCTCCAAAGGGAGATTGGCAAGCGACAGCCGTGGATCCTTGGCCCCAGACCCGGTCTCCTTCCTTGTCGCAATCACAGGATTCGGAAGAAATGGCGGGGGGGTCAGCACCCTTCCGTGGGTTCTGTGTGACTGATGAAGGCTGCGTGGGTGGAATCATCCATGTAGGATAGCAGAAAAGCTGGCAGAATTCACATTTCAGGAAACTGAGTCAGAAAGAGGGAAAACAAGCTACCCGAGGTGATCCACGCAGCCTTGGACCCAAATACCAGCCACCTCCCTCTGCCATCAGACAGGCTGCCAGTTCAGATGGGCGAGGCACCTTTTCTGCAGGATTCCCCCCCCCCGAGCCTGTGCTGTCTCCTCACAACCCTCACTCTCTCATCCCTCGGGGGCCATCCTCGCTTTGCGGGATGACAGCCTCACTGCCTACCGCTGCTGACAAGGGACAGAGATGGCTGCCCATGTGTCTGTGAAGATGAGAAAGTTGTTGCACGACGGGAGGTGAGAAACAGCCCCAAGAATGCGGCAAATAATTTTAAATTATAGGAAAAGCGTTAATATAAACACTTAGAGGCTTGGAAGAAACGCAGCTCTGTTTCAAAGGAAAATGCAAAGTCAGAAAAGGAGGCTCAGCTGTTGTTTCTGTTTCAAGAAGCTGATTTAGAGACGAGAACGCACGGAGGGGCTGCTCCTTCCCACCCCTCTCTCCGTATGCCGCGCTCCACACTCACCCATCCGGGCCTGCCCTTCCTAGATCCTCTCTCCGTATGCCGTGCTCCACACTCACCCATCCGGGCCTGCCCTTCCTAGATCCCTGAAGCGTTTCCGTGCACCACATGGACACGAGATCCACAGAGCCGTGGACTGGCCCCCAGGACTCTGAGAAGATGGGAGCAGACGGACCCGTGAGCCGTGGCGCAGAACAGGCGGCTCCTCTGGGCGCTGCACACTGCACGGGACACACACAGGCACCATCGCTCCTGATCTTTTCCACAGTCTGCAGTGCCCTGAGACCACACGGGCAACCTCGAGGAAATCAAGGGTGCAGGGGAAAGAGCTCACGCAGACAGGCGCTGCCCAGCAGGACCAGGCCACTGGGAGGGAGAGCGGCAGGGGGAGTTGAGCAGAGGGGCTTCTGCCTGATTCTGGGGAGCCGGACTGCATTCCAGAGGATGGAAGAAGCCAGCAAGCCTTTCTCTGCCGGTGAGGGATGTGCTCAGATGCTGGGAAAACCGCTGAGAGGCAGAGGGTTGGTGCCTTTAGTGCGCAGGGCTCCCACGCAGTTCCCTCCATTTCCACGTGAGTGCTGAGGTTTGCATGAAATTAGGGATGGGCCTCCAGCTCCTCCAAGGCCATCTCAAGCTGGGTGGGGCGGGGGGCAGCCTAGCGAGCAGCCGGGTTGTGGGGCCCCCACCTGCTGGGGAGTCCCGAGATGTAGCCTGGACACTCTGAGGCTGGAGCACATACAGGAGCATGGTGAGTCTGAGTTCTCCCAGAGGAGGACAGTGAGAGTGGCCCACACAGGCCTGTGAGCATCCTGTGACCAGGACAGTGAGAGGGGCCTGCACGGCTGTGTGAGCACCCGTGACCAGGGCAGTGAGAGGGGCCCGCATGGCCATGTGAGCATCCGTGACCAGGGCGGTGAAAGTGGCCTGCACGGCCATCTGAGCATCCTGTGACCAGGACAGTGAGAGTGGCCTGCACGGCCATCTGAGCATCCTGTGACCAGGACAGTGAGAGTGGCCTGCACGGCCGTCTGAGCATCCATGACCAGGGCAGTGAGAGGGGCCCACATGGCCGTGTGAGCATCCGTGACCAGGACAGTGAGAGTGGCCTGCACGGCCGTCTGAGCATCCGTGACCAGGACGATGAGAGTGGCCCGCATGGCCATCTGAGCATCCGTGACCAGGACGGTGAGAGTGGCCTGCACAGCTGTGTGAGCATCTGTGACCAGGGCAGCGAGAGGGGCCCACGTGGCTGTGTGAGCATCCATGACCAGGGCGGTGAGAGTGGCCTGCACGACCGTCTGAGCATCCTGTGACCAGGGCAGTGAGAGTGGCCTGCACGGCCGTCTGAGTATCCCATGACCAGGACGGTGAGAGTGGCCTGTATGGCCATGTGAGCATCCGTGACCAGGGCAGTGGTAAGAAATCATCTCATAGGCCACAAGTTCTGTACAAACCGACCCACCCCAGAGGAAGCCCCTCTGGCCCAGCATGTGTGCATCTGGGGAGCTGAGGTCCCTGCCCCAGCGAGGTCCGGGGAAGGAAGATGGAGGAAGGCCCCAGTAGGTCTGGAACCACAACTCAATTCTGGGCCCCAGGAGCTGGAAAGGAGTCTTCCTGCAGAGCTCTGCCCCCCGCACCACCCGGTGCCCTCTAGACACCAGTCCTGTCTGTGCTCTGACTCAGCCTGATTTCTTGCCACGGAGGGCAGGAGCTGCTGTCCACAGGCCACAGATCCACTTTAGAAGAGAGTAGTGGAGCTCCCCAGCAGAGGGGCCGCAGCGGCCACGTTCTCCCACCTCTTCCCCTGCAGTTTCCAGGCTCACGGTCCTGCCCTGCCGACAGCGGGCTTCAGCCAGGTTGTCCAGCCCTGAGTCCTGACCAAGAGGCTGCCGGGGACAGCAGAGATGAGGCCAGGCTTCTGCACAGAGGCAGGCACGTGCCCAAGTTCAAGGTATGGCAGGTGGTGCTTCTACTGTCGGAGTCCGAGGCCCCCAGCCTGAGCTCTCCCACCCTCCCCGTGGGGTCCACAGCACCCCCAGATGGCAGAATGTGGCCTTGCAGCTCTGGGTGGGTGGGGTTGCAACCCGGACACCCTTGCCATGGCCTGCCCCGGGGCCTCCCCATGCCCCCACCCCACTCTCCAGCAGCCAGAGCACAGAGCCTCAGCTTTGTCACAGCTGCCCACGCTCCCCAGCCTCCCAGCCCCTACCTGCCACCTCCCGCCTCCCTGCTGTGTGGCCCAGAGGCTGCCTCTAACCAGGGTTCTCACGGTGGGGCCCCAGCAGCAGCACGCCGGGGGACTTGCCAGAAGTACACATTGTCAGGTCCCACCCTGGACCCTGAGTCTGTAGGGCTCAGGCAAGCAATAAGGCATCCCCTGGGGGGCGGCGGAAACCCCGACAGCAGACCCCCGGAGCATCCCAGCAGCAGGACCTGACCACGTTGCTGGCCCAGGTGGCCTTGGCCTTCAGCAAAGCACTTAGTCTCAGAGCCTCGTGTGTCATCCAGGCCTCAGAGCTGCCTCTCAGGGACAGGAGAGGATGAGGTGCCTGTGAACCCCAATGCAGGATCCCTGGTCATTCAGCAGAGACCCAGGCATTTTCACCAGGTGCCATCACTTTGCATGGGCATGGCACCCAGCAGTGGCGAGGATGGCATGGTCACATCAAAATGACACACAAGCAGCCCCGACATGGAGCCCTTGACCCTGACTCGCGATGGGGGCCTCGGGGAAGGCATCTGGGGCCCAGGAGGCCACCAGGAGTGGAGAGCTGGGCATTTCTTCACCAGCTCCACATCCAACCAAATAAACTTTCCTGAGAGAGTCTATCTGCTATGGCACTTCCAGCCCCTGAGAGGGTCTGTCATGGTGCGGTGGATGAGAGCAGGTTTGGGGACCTTGGGGGGGTTGGAGGAGAGAGGGGTGCTGTCCCACCCTCACCATGGCTGGCAGACAAGGTTTGCTGCCCTCTGAGCCGCAGTGACATGGAGGAGAGCCCTCACCAGGATGCGGCTCAAACTGTCTGCATGCGATTTTGCACAGGAGGTGGAATTGGTGCAAATGGATTCCTGGAATAGGAGAGAGGCTCAGAGTCCGGGCCTCCCTGAGGTGCGTCTTGTATGGAAGAAAGTGGGTCCTGCACCTGAGGCTGTAGGGCTCCACTGAGTCCAGCAGGCACTAAGTGTTCAGGGAGAAAGGACACGGAGACAGCAGGCCTTCCTGAGAGGGCCTGTGCAGGGGGCAGGGGGGGGGTGTCGGCTTCAGACCCGAGAGAGCAACGAGTGCGTGTCCCTCAGTGGTGCCGACTGCCTGTGTGCCCTGGTGCTTGTGAGTGATGGGTGCAGAGCCTCCGGGACACAGGAGCCCCACAGAGGGGAGGGGCATCCCTGCCTCGTCTGCATGGGTCATGGGGGCCCAGTGAGGAAACCCAGGCGCTGAGGCCCATCTAGAGACGACTGTTGGGGCTGTGTTTTCTTAGAGGTTTTGTTACCAAGGACGTTTTGTTCCAAATCCCTGCCCCTCACCTGAGATCATCATCCATCTCTGTGAAAAGGCAGAATAATTATTTCCATCCCTGCTGGCCAGGTTGGGTGTTCGTGGGCCAGGCTGTTGTTGGCATGGCAACAAGACAGGGCTTGGAGTGGTGAAGCCTCTGCCTGCACACCCAGCTGGGTCATGCTGCTTGCTCCCCACCAGCAAGCCCCCAGCAGCACTTCAAGTCCCTCCAGGAGAGAATATCCCTGTCCTTCCTCCTCACCTTGTCATCACCTGGTACTCTAGGGGTCTGTGGGATGCCAGGGCATGGATAAGACACCCCTCCTGTGGATTATTTCATTCAACCCTTGTAATAGCAATATGATGCAGGTATTAATTTTTATCCTGATTGCAAAGATATAAATCCAATGCTTCAACCTCTCACATGTAGGTTCAATTGATTTTCAACAAAGGCACCAAGACTATTCAATGCAGAAAGAACAGTCTTCAACAAATGGTGCCAGGACACCTGGATATCCATGTCCAATAGGATGGAGCTGAACCCCTACCTCACACCATACACAGAAATGGACTCACAGTAGATCAAGGGTAAATGTAAGAGGTAAGACTATAAAATCCTTAGAAGAAAGCAAAGGTATTAATCTTTATCACCCTGGGTCAGGCAATGGTTTCTTATATACAACACCAAAAGCACCACAAGAAAAGAACAAATAAATAAATTGCGTCAAAATTAAAACTTCTGTGCAAAGGATATCATCAAGAAAGTAAAAAGACACAATGGGAGAAACTACTTGCAAATCACACATCTGATAAGGAACTTGTATCTGGACTATATAAAGTACCTCTACAGCTCAATAATAAAAAGACAGATAACCTAATTAATATGTGGGCAAAAGAACTAAATAGGCATTTTTCCAAAACAGATACACAATGGCCAGCAAGCACATGGAAAGGTGCTGAGTGTCATCAGCCACCAGGGAAGTGCAAGTCACAATCATGCAAGAGGCAACTCACATCTACGAGTACGGCCGTGAGAAGAAGGCAGACAGCAGTGAGTGCTGATGAGAACATGGTGATGATGGGGCCCTCGTGCACTGCTAGTGGGAACGTCATGGTGCAGCTTCTCAAGTTAAACACAGAGTCACCCTGCAATGCAGCAATTCCATTCCTCTGTGCACACCCAAGAACCAAAAGCCGACGCCCACACAGAAACTGACGCACCAGTGTTTGCAGCAGCGTTATTTGTAATGGCCAAAAAGTGAAAATGACCTAAGTTCCCACCAAATTCATGCATAAACTGTGGTCCGTCCACACCATGGAATATGATTCAGCCATACAAAGGAATGGGGTTCTGGTCCATGCTGCAACACAGATGAACCTTGATAATGCCATTCGGAGTGAAAGAGGCAGAGCAGAGGCCACGTCGTGTGTGATCCCGGTTCTGTGAAACATCCTGAACAGGCAAATCCACAGAGGCAGAAAGCAGAGGACTGGTTGCCGAGGGCTGGGGGATGAGAGGAGGGGAGTGGCTGCTCAATGGGGACAGAGTTTCCTTTTGGGGCAACAAGAATGATCTAAAATTGATTTGGTGCTGTCTGCACACCTGTGTCTATAACCAATCATCACTGACTTGTACACTTTAAAAAGCTGAATTGTATGGCAGGAAAATTATGCCTCAATAAAGCCGTCATTCAAAACAGTGGAGGTTCAGTGGGGTCAACAGGTGGTTGCGCACACACCAACGGCAGAAGCAGGACTTGAACTCAGCCGTGCGGGCTGGCACTTGCAGCTGGGCTCCATGGCCCACTCTGGATTTGGAGGCTCTGTGTCTGTGTCCCAGCTCTGCATCTCCTCATCTGTGCCAGCCTAGCCCCGTGCCCTGTGGAATGTGGTCTGTGAACCAGCAGCATCGTGGTGCCCGGGTCTGCTGGTGATGCAGAATCTCCAGCCCCGCCTGGACCTGCGGACGGGATCTACATTTTGTCTGCCACACAGGTGGCTCATGTCCGCATTAAAGCGCGGGTTGAACCCTGCCACCCACACCCCACTGCCCAGAAGCACTTGCCAGCGGTTCCTGGACGTGGATGAGTCACATGAGTCGCCAGCTCAGTGAGGTAATAGCCCACGATCTGGAGCGAGAAGACCCAGGCTCAGATCCCGGCCGTGCCACTCCTGTGCACCTGCGTGTCCCTGTAAGCAAAGGTCAACCTCACCCTGTGGCGGGCAGGTGCATCCTTCTACCCACTTGGGAAAAATCCTCAGGGCAATGGGTAAAGTCTACCTTATTTTCCAGCCACTTTTTTTTTTTTCCCCAAAACACCAGGTAGCATCACCGACACCAAGGTGTTAGCATCAGAAGAGACAACGGAGCCTCTTCTAGACCAGCCCACTGCTTTACACATGAAGGGATTCAGGGAATAGCTGGGGTTAGGGTGCTCAGTGTGGAGCCCGGCACCACCGCAGGCCCCCTGCACTGTGGTGCAGCCACTCGGCCCCTTTACCTGGGTCCCAGGGTTGCAGAGAGAACTAGATTGGGCTGGAAATGGTACACCCCGTCCAGCCCATGCTGGGCACTGTCCACACCCCCAGCCCCGCCGACCTGCCCAGGGCAGCAGGAGTTCAGAAAGAAATATCCTGTCATGGGAGGGAACCCTCACGCCTCCCCCCATCCAATACAGAGCGTCACCACAGCAGCAGACGCCAGCCGGAGCCAGGGTGCTGGGGGCGCGCCCCGCCGGAGCCCTTCATGGCCAGCGAGGCGGAGGAGACGGCGTTTGGAGCAGATTCCCTTGACAGAAACTTGCCCCGGCTCCAAAACCATTAATGAAAATGCAAATGGTTTAAGTCTGAGAAATCATTAGACGGCTGCTTGTGTCAGAAACACAAAGCGAATCACTGGGGCTGTGGCCTCCCTGGCAGCTCTGCAGTCCTTCTGACTCTTGCCTTCCCAGAAAGGGACAGTTTCTCTGGAAATGAAGAGAGGGAAGCGATTTAGCAACTGCTATGTAATGCTTACATTTAAAAAAAAAAAAAAAAAAAAAAAAATCCATCCAGAGGCCCAGGTAGAGGCAAATGTTTTTTCCAATTAGCACAGATGTAGGGATAAAGCACCGCAGAGCCGGCCTGTGGACGCCGGGACTCCGTCAGGGCTGGCACAGTGGGGCCCGACAGAAGACCCAGCCAGGGACAGATTTCACGGAGAGGCATCCAGCGGGCCAGGCAGACAGCAGCAGCACGGATTCGGGACCGCGGGGGCAGCAAAAATCCACAGCTGCTGAGGCCCTGGCCCCGGCCAGCACCATGGAGGGAAAAGCAGCTACGCTCCCCCAGCCCCAGAAGAAACCCTGCAGAGGAGTGTTGGAGACCTATGGAAACCAGAGCGTGCCTGTGGGCTGCTCACGGCCGCCCATGACTTTTCCAACGCCAAAGCCCATCTCAGAGGGCTATGCACTAGCGCCAGGGCAAGGCGGAGCCTGGTGCAGAATCTTAGCCAAATGGTGATTTTTTTCAACACATTTAAAATGAAATCTTCCTTTCGCTACAGTTCTCAGAATTGTTTTTGCATCCACAGCCTGAGACGCCTGCCCTCCTCCACCCGCGGCCTCACCTCCAGCCCGTCTTCTCCAAAGCCAGATCTCTCTGTGGGGCTTGCCCCACACCCTGCCCCTGAGAGCTGAGAAGCAGCGTTTCCATCTCTTCTGTGTCAGAAGGGGGTGTCTGTTGCTGGTGTGAGAACATCAGCTCCTCCCCAGAAACATCTTTTACGCAAGTATTTATTTATCAGAAAAGGGTTTTCTGAGTTTCTGGGTTCCCATGACTTTGTTGCTCAGAGCAATTCTGCACTTTTGCTGTGATGGATGCGGGGACGTCCTTACTAAGGTGCCTTAAAAATTGTTCGAGGCTTCCTGCCAAAGCCTGGGCTCAGGTTCTCAGGAGCTGTAGCTTGCAATTCAGAAGTGGCCGGAACGAGGATCCTTCTCGACCAGCAGGTTGGATTACAGGAAACACTTACTGCAGCAGCCAACTGAGGGTGCACACAAGTATTGTTTGGTTTTAAAAGAATGATTACGATACTAATGGTGCCTACCAATCCACGCGGAAGACACTAGAAGCGGTGGTGTGATGCACACAATTATATCAACAGCAAAGGACTGCAGCAGACGCCACCTTGGCAGGGGTCTCACCCAGAGCCCTGCGCATCTGTGGACTTTTCAACAATTGCTTACAGGTGAGCACCACAAAGTGAAATTGGTTGGAAGCAGGAGAGTCTGCGGCCATTTCTGACCCGTCGTTCCATCCGGACACTCATTCCCTGACACACAGCCGCCCAGCGCTCCCCAGCTTCCGTGTTTTAAGCTGTGGCTGAGTCACCGAACACGTCAGGCTGGCTGACCACGTGGACGCTCCTGGCTGACCACGGCCTGCGTCCGTGTGATCTGAGGTTGTCCCGGCTGACAATCGAGGCCTGGATGAAGCCCATCTGCTTCATGAAGCCCATGTGACAATCGGCACCGGCCCCGGGGCAGCCCCTGAGGGTTCCTGTTTCAAAAGAATAAGACTTTCTTTGCAGAGGGCCTGCCCTTGGACTGAGCCGGCGGAGTAGCTCGGGGAGGTCCCAGAAAGCTGCCCCTGCAAGGCTTCACCTGGACGGGCACTGGCCCTGTGGTCGAATGTTGCTTCTGTGCCATTTTCATTAGCGAGTCGTAAATGACATATAAGCACTTTCCTCCCAGACGTTTCAGGACGATACGTTTGAGGCCTGAGGAATTCAAACCCCTGCCTCTACCCTCAGTTTCCCCACCGTGTCAACTCACAACGGTGAGAGACGCATGACGTGGCACAGAATTCCACAGCCCGCCTCCCGGAACCCCACGGCGCTTCTGCAGCCGGGCCAGTCTCATGTTCTTCTTTAGAGGCTGCTTCCTCAACATTGGCACCCTCCCCACCCCCCATCCTGAGTGCTGCCTCCCAAAGGCCTGAAAGTCGAACCTGGAAAGCCCAAAGCTCCCGAATCGGCCCCACCCAGTCCCGGTGCTTCCTGTGCACAGCACCTTTCCCAGACCGGCAGGATTTTCACTGTGGGGTCCGAAGACCACCTACAGTCAATCACCTGAAGGGCTGATTCACAATGCAGATTCCTGGGCACCCTTCCAGACACTGAGTCCACCCAGAGGAGAAGGGCTGATTCACAATGCAGATTCCTGGGCACCCTTCCAGACACTGAGTCCACCCAGAGGAGGGGGAGCTGCTATTTGCTGTCAGCAACCCTCCAGATGACCCTAACACCCCCCTAAACATAGAGGCAACTCAGAGGGCAAGTCTAGATTTGACCCAGATGCTATGGATTGCCCTTCGAAATATTTATACAAAAAACAAAAAACAGCTCTAACTGAATCGGGAGAGGAAAATGGCTCTAAATTGATTTTTGTAGCACATTTTGTAGTTTATTTGTTTGGTTTTTTGTTTGTTTTTTGAGATGGAGTCTCGCCCTGTCACCCAGGCCGGAGTGCAGCGGTGCAATCTCGGTTCACTGCAACCTCCGCCTCCCGGGTTCAAGCGATTCTCCTGCCTCAGCCTCCTGAGTAGCTGGGATTACAGACATTTACCACTACACCCAGCTAATTTTTGTACTTTTGGTAGAGATGGGGTTTCACCATGTTGGCCAGGCTGGTCACGAACTCCTGACCTCAGGTGATCCACCCGCCTCGGCCTCCCAAAGTGATGGGATTATAGGCATGAACCATCATACCCAACCAACAAATGTTTTTTGAACCCAGTGATGTGCTGCAGTGCTGTACCCCTGCCTGACAGAGGTAGGCAACACCTGGCCAGTTCTATGGGGAGCACAGCAAAATCGAAGGATGACAATGCCTATCTACCTGGAGAGGAGAGGCATGTGAGCAGGGCGTTGAAGACTAAGTAGGAGTTCACTGGGGACAAAGGAGTTTATAGACCAGTTCCACAGCCTATTTTCTGAGGAGAAACCTGAAAGTGAAAGAGGGAAAGAGAGCCTGCCCAGCACGGGTCGGGGTAAAGCTGCATCGTCCGTGTCTCCGGGAGCTGCTGGGGGTGCGGGGAGTTCTTCAGTGGTGAGACCACCTAACAAACCAGTCCCCTTGCTACTTTTGGACTGAGTGCAAGACTCACCCACTGCTTACTAAACTCCACTCCCCAAGCTGGAGCCCTGCAAAGGGTGTCAGGAGAAGCAGAAAGAGTCGTTCGGGGACGTGCCCATCTCTGCACTCAGGCTACAGTTGCATGGAGACGGGGCGGGAGAGGCGGGGGCCGACAAATGGCCTCTGCCAGGACACAGACACCGGCCCGACAGATAAGGGGCGGCTGGACGGCTTTGGTCTTTTCCGTGAAAATGAATCCGTGGAAATCTCCCCCACCCAGCACACACCAGGGGAATTATCTCTGGTGAGCGAAGGCCGGAGAGCCCACAGAGGTCTTCCGTGTGGCCCGTGCACATCTCTTTCCAGGAGTAGCACAAAGAGCGGGCCTGGCTGCTGTCCTTCAAGGAGAACGTTCCACAATATCAGCTGATGTGGTACCAGGAGACCTTGCGTGACCTTGGAGGGAAGACTGTGAGCTCAGCTTCTGACTCTGAACAATGACAAATGAACCAGGCCTAGCCCCTCCTGACCCCAGGGAGCACAGGTGGCTTTGATTTAATAAATGGGACAGGCACAAAGACAGCCAGAAAGCCCTGACCTCACCCTTGAGGACGTGCTACGGTGGCCCGCAGCGAGGGTCCCTGCCACCCAGCCACGGCCAGAGCACCTGCCACGTGCCAGGCACTGTCTGAGTCCTGAGGACCCTGCAGCGTGTCCCACACACGACTCCCCCCGGCACACAAGGTCATGGCCACGCAACGGGATGCTCTGCTCCATACCAGACTCAGGCCAACGGCCCAGTGAGAACAGAGTTGGCCCCAGCACGGCGCCTCCCACCAGCCCAGCCCCAGAGCGATGACAGCCTCACCGCCACCAAGGCAGGGTGGCGGCAGAAGGCCGAGGCAGGGTTGCCAAGCCCAGAGGGAGGAGCCCATCCAAGTCCCGGATCCACTGACAGCTCCTGGAAAGGCGTTTGCCTCAGGGACACCAGTGACCTGGGAGCTCAGGGTCCCCGGAGAAAGGGTCCCGTGAGCTCTAAGGAGCTGCGATTCAGAGACACTGGTGCCACAGCCAGGTTTCCACATGGCCCCTCTGGCCAGTTCTGCCCCCCAGGAGACCGCCTCCCTTAGGACTCATGATTAAAGAAAACCACCCCAGAGTGGGATGCTGGCGGGAGGCACAGTGCCGGGGCCAACTCTACTCTCGTTGGGCCGTTGGCGTGTGTCTGGCATGGAGCAGGACATCCTCTTGTGTGGCTGGACCATGTGCAGAACACACTGCAGGCCCCATGGGGGTGGTGGACCTGGGAACGAGGCCCCGAGGGAGTCTCTGAAGGAGCAAAACACTGCCGGCCTCTGCCCCTCGGAGGGGCAGGTTGGTGAGTGAACACACACTGATCTACGGGAGGAACTGGGGGAAAGCCCCATTGCAGGCTGCAGAGCAGGGTGTGAAGACAGGTGACCGCCAGTGTACACACGACGAAGGAAGCCGCAATCGCTGCCGCCTGGAGGCTGCAGAGCGGGGTGCGAAGACAGAGCGGGGTGCTAAGAGAGGTGACCGCCAGCGTACACACAACGACAAAGGAAGCTGCAATCGTTGCTGCCTGGAGGCTGCAGAGCGGGGTGCCAAGACAGGTGACTGCCAGCGTACACACGACGACAAAGGAAGCCACAATGGCTGCTGCCTGGGGACGCCAGGCTGTGGTTTCTCTTCGACACTCAGATTTCCTCCATGTGGGATATTCTCTGAGCTCAGCCACCTGGTCAGCTGCACATGGGCTGTGGAGGGCAGGAAGCCCGTGATGACCAGGAGGCCGGTGTGCATCCAACACGCTCACAGTCTAAGGGCTATGTTGGAATGGCCCAGGGCTGAGCAAGCAGCTGCCCGGGGACTCCCTAGCTGGCAGGGGGCGCAGCATCCTGTGACCACACTGCACCGAGCAGGTGTTCTGCGCACCAGCCTCGAGGCCCCCACCTCCTGCAACTCAGAGGCCCCTCCCTGAGAGTGAAAGCAGCCTGGCCTCTCCTCCCAGCACCGACCAGAACCTCTCCCGGCTCCCACCCCACTGTCCTCTCTTCCAGTGTGCTCTTCCGGCCCCTTCAGCCTCAGTCCACCCGTTGGTCACGTTCATCCCAGGGGTCCCTTCCATCCTGGCAGCCCGGTGAGTGCCTTGGAGTCCTGCAGGCCCTTCAGACAGCGGCCCCTTCTCTCAGGTGCAAATGGATCTCATGGGCTGGAAACCACCCTTGTGCCGTCTGTAAGGCCAGGGAGAGGCGTAAGGAATACCCCCACAAATGCACAGCACACAGGAGCAGCCGTCCCCAGGGCAGAGGCCGGAGATGGCGGGAGAGAAGAGCTGTCCCCATCCCTGGGGTCTCTTTCCCAGGAACCCAGAAAACCCATGGGGGCTGAGACTGGTGGGGGACGGCCACTCTCCCCGGGCCTCACCTTAGCTCCGTGCTGCGCCTGGGGGCAGGAGGCCCGGGTCCACAGGGAGGAAGGCTCCACCCACGGCTGCTGCTGCAGGTGGCATGGCCGTCCAGTCACCCAGGCCCGGGTGGTCGTGGTGCTGCTGGTGCATGGATGCCTGAGCAGCCTGGACTGTGCCCAAGGAGCTGGTGGTTCCAGGATTACAGGCAGCAAGGAGGGGTGCACAGCCAGGGCGAGCAGGCCGGCCCCGCGCCGGCCGCCGTGTGGAGGGAGGCTGCTGTTCCTGTTCTCAAGCCCAGAAAACACAAAGCGGCTCAATCTCCCAACGCGGGACTGCAAGGCCGGCTGGGAAAATTCCAGCTTCTCAGCTGCTTCCCAGAGGCCGGACCGCTGGGCCCTGGTCTGAAGGCCCCGTCAGGACACTCACCACTCATCACCCCATGTCTGCCACCCACTGCCCTCATGGCCTCGGGTGGCTCCGGCAGCAGGGGGAGCCCGTCCGTCTCCCAGGCATCCTTCTGCAGAGCAGTTGCCCAGCACTGGGGGCTGGGGCAGCACCCTAAGCCTGCAGTGAGGGGGCAAGAGGCCCCCTGGGATCGGGAGTGAGGAGGACGTGAAAGCCCAGCCAGGATCCAGCATCCGGCTCTGGTCTTCACTGGGCCCCTAGGGGAGCCGGAGAGGGGAGCTCTTGCCAGAAGCAATTAGAAGACATTTGGAAGACCAGACCTGGCAGCAGAGCCGCTGCCCTGGGCCCATCGCAGGCGCCTCTGCACCAACAGCGGCAAACCGAAGAGGGCCGCTCGGCCTGGTGAACAGTGGCCAAGCAAGAGGCTCGCAGGGGCTGGATGGCAAAGCTAGTGCTGTGGGATTCCAATGCTGAGTTTGAGAAAGGCATCCGGGATTTGCCACCAATAGCCCAGTGGGAGGGGAGGTGGGGGGAGCAGAGACAGCACGAGGGGCTGTGGTGGTGTGGCCGAGCCCCAGGTGGCGTGCATTCATTGTGTGTGTGTGTTTGAAGTGCTCCAAAATAATTGCTTTCAAAATGCTAGTTGGTTGACTGCAAAGCTATTTCCTTGAACATGACGCGTCACCCTTCCCCGAGACTTAAGGTCACTTAAGGTTTAAAGATTTTTTTTTTAACCGTTAAATAGGCAACAATGGGCCAGGTGCAGTGGATCATGCCTGTTTGGGAAGCCGAGGTGGGCGGATCACTTGAGGTCAGGAGTTCGAGACCAGCCTGGCCAACATGGTGAAACCCTGTCTCTACTAAAAATATAAGAATTAGCTGGATGTGACGGTGGGAGCCTGTAATCCCAGCTACTCAGGAGGCTGAGGCATGAGAATTGCATGAGCCTGGGACGTGGAGGTTGCAGTGAGCCGAGATCACACCACTGCACTCCAGCCGGGGCAAACAGCGAGACCCAATCTTAAAAAAAAAAAAAAAAAAAGGCAAAAACAAGGCGTGTAACTTCCCAAGATAAGAGACTCTAGAATATGGACATGTCTAGAAAACAAGGTGAAAACAGCTACAAAGCCCAACATGTTGAACTTCTAACTTCACTCTCTGAGGCTGAAAAGCAAGGGTAGAGCTTCACCTTCTCCTTAGAGCTCAGGATTTCGCTGGGCCACACGGGTGATGACAGAAAGAACAAACGTCTTAAAGAGGCTTTGGAATCAAAGGCAAAAAATTAACCTAAAACATTTCAAATGCAGCATGCACTGTGACTATGACCTCATCTGTCCTTGAAAATAGAAATAGAAAAATGTGCCTCAAAGAGCAAGAAAAATCTTTAAATGTCACGTGTCACGGGCTGGGGTGGCGGGAGGGACGTGATGTCCTCCGTCCTCTCCACCAGGGCAGAGGCAGCCGGCGTTAATCACACCAGCCGCTTATCTCCACGCTGCCTCCTGATAGGACGTGAGACAGCTGCGCTGACGCCAGGCAGAGTCCTGTTTTATTCTGGTTACGGCATGTCGTGGCCAACACTGTACATGGTTCTTGAAGTTAAGCATGACCCGATCAACAAACAGATGCAGTAGTGGCTGGCAGCTCTGCGGGGACCAGAGAGATGCCCCCCGCCCTCCCCAGCACACCTTTGGCCTTGCTGTGGCCTCTGTCCTGCCGGCTGCTCACTGCCATCGGCTGGACCAAGCCTCTGCTCTGCTCCAGGATGGCCTGGATGTACCTCCTCCATCCCCTCCGCTGGGGTGTGAGGCCACTCCCCACTCCTGTCTCCCCAGCAGAAGGGTTCTGCCTCTGACCCTGCGCCATTTCCCCTGCTTCCTGGCATGTGGCAGGCCCTCGTAAACACTGGCGATGGGCGGGAGGAAGGGCGCATGGGAGGCCCAGAGCCAGGGGCTCTTGGTGGCCTTGGGAAGAGGAAGGCAGCGAACACAGAGAAATAGCGGCGGGTCCTTGGTCTGGCGCTGCTGGCCGCCAGCCAGGCAGACAAGTGAAGATGCAGGAGACACAGAGCTGGTGCATGGCCTGGGCGGCCACAGGGAGGACGCAGGCGGGAGCCGCTCGGAGGACACAGCCAGCTGGGACAGCTCCCTCAGGGAGGACGTGGGTGGGGACCGCTCAGAGGACACATCCAGCTGGGACAGCTCCCCCCAGGCTGTGGCTTGTTCACGGCGTTCCCTTAATTAGAGCAAACGTGTGTGATGTTTCTGACAAGCTGTCATCATTTAACAGCAAGAGACAGACGTCAGACACGAAGGCAGCATTTTCACCATGTCTGACACGTGTCAGCCCTGGGCCTGGGCCACCTCCTGGCTTTCTTCTCCCACTGCGGGGAGACGCATGGCCGTGGGCCATGCGTGGCGGGGAGCAGAGGCCCGCGGGTGGGGGTGATCCCCACTTCCAGTTCCAGGCTGGTGGTTGCATCTTAGGGGGAAGGAGTTGGAGGGCATCTGTGTCCCACCAGCAACATGGAACACGACCTTGGCGCTCCACCCCGCTCTGGGCAGTGCCTCCTTAAGGCTGGAGACGGCCCTGAGTGCGTTAAGCACGTTAACCTATTCCATCTTCATGGTGTCATACAGGTTGGAACTGCTAAAATCTCCACTGACACAGGGAGAAACTGAGGCACAAAACAATCAAGCACTTGCCCTGATCCCATGACTGAAGAAGCCCCAGGTGGGCGTCCCGTGGGCGGGCTGCTGCGCCCCCACCCCCCAGGGCTTCTCCAGGTGAGGATTTGGTGAGTGCTCACCGGGTGTTGGTGAAGTGCCTGGGGCTCTGTCTCAGGCTGTCTCCTCCCATCCCAATCACAGGCTGGTGAGGTGGGACTTCCCACCCCCAGTTTTCAGGCAGAGAAACTGAGATCTCTGCTTGCCTTTATTCCTGAGACTCTGACTCTGCCACAGGGGCACTCCCTGAGGGGCCCTGTGCATGGAAGGTAACAATGCCATTCGTCCCACCCTTGTGGGCCATGCTGGTCCCAGGCTGCAGGTCCAGGTGAGGCTGGGGATTAAAGCCAGCACACAGGTGTGACCCACATCAGGGATCCTCGGGTGGGATCCTAGTAACGCAGCTGCCGCCGGCTGACTCCCCACAGTTGTGAGCTGCTGAGCCTCCCCGAGCCTCAGTTTCCTCCTCTGTAAAATGGGGTGGTGACAACGTGTGCTTTATAGACCAGGCAATAGAGTTCGAGCCCCAGGGCCACACCTGGCACATCACACGTGCACAGTAAACAGAAGGAGTTTTTCCAGCTCCTGAGACTGGAGGCTCACGCTGAGCTCTGTGCTGTTGATCAGGACCTGCTCAGTCCAGAGGCTGGAGTGCAGTGCTTGAGGCTCACACTGGGCTCTGCACTGTTGATAAGGACCCACTTAGGCATCCCTCTGGGCTTCTCAAGGTGCCTCCTATCTATTTCCACCTTCGAGCCTCAGGATAATGCTCAGAGGATTCTGGCCTGCCAACATCATCTGCCCAGCCCGGATGGCAGGGCCAGGGCCAGGGCCAGGGGGCAAAAAGGTTTCGGTTCCACTTTTCACAGCATATGTAGTTCCTTGGGGCTCTAAGCCTCTCGGCCAGGCTCAATCCCAGCTTCCGGCCCGTGGGATGAAGAGTGGTCTCTGCTCTGACCCTTGTCATAATTCTCAGGGTCTCTGAAACACCCTCTCATTTCACCCTTCATTTCTAGTCCTGAAAACTTTCCCAGTCTTTCTTTCAAGCTTGTCTATGGATTTAAAATGTTGCATGTTGGCCGGGCGCGGTGGCTCAAGCCTGTAATCCCAGCACTTTGGGAGGCCGAGGCAGGTGGATCACGAGGTCAGGAGATCGAGACCATCCTGGCTAACACGGTGAAACCCCGTCTCTACTAAAAATACAAAAAACTAGCCAGGCATGGTGGCAGGCGCCTGTAGTCCCAGCTACTCGGAGGCTGAGGCGGGAGAATGGCGTGAACCCAGGAGGCGGAGCTTGCAGTGAGCTGAGATTGCACCACTGCACTCCAGCCTGGGCGACACAGCGAGACTCCGTCTAAAAAAAAAAAAAAAAAAAGAAAATGTCGCATGTTACATTTCCCCCAGAATGTCTATGTGTTTAGAGTGTGAGAGGGTCCCCCTGTCAGCACAGCCTAGCGTTTCACTGGAGGCCTCCCTCTAGCATTTTCCAGGCAGCCGAATTGTGAATAGCCATGCTTGTGCTGCTTATTTCTTTTTCTTGTCTTATTCCTTTGGCGATGACCTCAGGTACAACATAGAAAAGTAGCAGCAAGGCCAACACCCTTGTTTTGCTACTGACTTTAGTGGAAATGCTTTAAATGTGTTTCCATTAGGAATAATATCCGATGCAAGTTTATGAAGTTAAGAAGGCTGTTTTTTATTTCTAGTTTACTGAAATCAGGAAGAGGTGACTTTGGTCACAAGGCATTTTGAATGGATTTAGAGGTTAATCTGGTGATGGTTTGTTATGTTCCTTTGCAGAACCAACCTCGCATAACTGCAAATGTCCCTTTTATTCAGACACTGCCACATAAAGTTTACTAATATCGTGTCTAGCTACAGATTCCTTTTAAAAAGATTACTTTTCTACTATTCAATCAGGCTTATGTAGAAGGAAGATGAAAATTAGGAGGTTTATGTGTTGTTATTCCAAGAGGTAAGGAAGCTGGGGCTATGACTCTGTGTAATCATCCCATGACAGCCCGCTGGGCGCTCCCAGGCAGGCACATCCCCTGCCAAGACTCTGGTGTGGCATTTGGGAAAGTGGGTTGAAGGCAGGGGAGGGGCCGATCCTAGCGCTAGGACATGGTTTAAACAGGATTGTGATTAGAAGACAAACAACAGTGAACTCTTGCCAGTGAGTAATGATTCGCCAAGTACTACAAAATTATGGCCGAGTGTGGAATAGTAAAGTCCCTGCTCTTGGATGCCAAAAGAGTCCATGGAACATTTTAGGATGGTTGATAGTTTCAACACACCTTGATAGTTTGTGTGCCTGATTCCAAGGTTCTGCTGTCCAATGTCACAGACACTGAGTGAGACGGGCACTCCCTTGGACCAGAAGTGGTGTTGATGAAAACAAGGAATGCTCTGTGACAGAGGCCATGCCAGCTCCTCTCCAGGCTCTGCTGTTGCCTTAACCCGGCTCTATGGTCTTGGGTAAGACAGCGCCCCTAGAGCTTTCCAATCTCGTCTTGTTCTTCCCACCCTCTGTTTCCCTGGGCTAGCCATGGTCTCCCAGCCAAATCTGCAAACCCAGGGCTCTGCACCTCACATTGCTCCCTGAGCCTTGAACATGCCTCGTATCAAACATCTCTCTCCTCCTCAGTTGTAAAGAAGCTCTTCCTCTAAAGACTACAATAACTCCTTGGCTGTGTTTCCCTTGCTTCTTGCAATGAGCTACCATGGCTCATAGCATAGTTATATACACACAGTCACATGCACACATAGTAGTATGCATACAGAGCTGTGCACACCCCATGGTGGTATGCACACATAGCTGTATTCATGCACAGATGTATGCATGTGTAGCTGCACACATGCATGGTGGTATGCACACATAGCTGACACGTGGTTGCATGCATGTGTGGAGGTATGCACACATGGTCATATGTGCACATAGCCATATACATGCATGATTTCATGCATGCATAGCTGCACACACACAGTTGCATGCACAAATAGCTGTCACACTTTTGGTTGTATGCACACATGACTATATGTACACATGGTGGTATGCACACATGACTGTTTACAGCTATACATGGCTATATGCATGCATAGCTGTACACAGGCATGGTTGTATGTATGCATAGCTGTATGCACACATGGTCTACACACATATGGTTTTACATACCTATGGCTCTATGCGTGTGTGGTGGTATACATGCATAGCTGTGTGCACACATGGTCTACACACACATGGTTTTACACACATACGGCTCTATGCGTGTGTGGTGGTATACATGCATAGCTGTGTGCACACATGGTCTACACACATATGGTTTTACATACCTATGGCTCTATGCGTGTGTGGTGGTATACATGCATAGCTGTGTGCACACATGGTCTACACACATATGGTTTTACATACCTATGGCTCTATGTGTGTGTGGTGGTATACATGCATAGCTGTGTGCACACATGGTCTACACATACATGGTTTTACACACATACGGCTCTATGTGTGTGTGGTGGTATACATGCATAGCTGTATGCACACATGGTCTACACATACATGGTTTTACACACATACGGCTCTATGTGTGTGTGGTGGTATACGTGCATAGCTGTGTGCACGTGTATTTGTATGCTCACATAGCTGTATGCACATATAGTTGCATGCACGCATGGCTATCTGCACACACAGCTGTACGTGCACATGACTGTATGTATGCATAGTTACATACATGCATGTCTGCCCAAGGATGCTGAAATCTTTGAGTGTGGAGGACAGAACTTACCTTTGCATCCTCCCCTCCCAGTGGCCAGGCTCAGTACAAAGCCCTCCACAGTCATCACTCAGGTACAGACTGTACCAACCCAAGCACTCACCCAGTGCCCTGCTCTGTACTGGGCACGCTCAGTATGTGAGAATCATCTAATCTTCCCCACAAGGAAGGCAGAGCTGGCAGGACGGCAACTGGGGACAGACTCGTAATAGGCACAAGGAGATCTCTGGATGAGATGAGCCATCAGATGTCCATTGTTCAGGCTCCAGGCCTCCTCTTTGACTAATTAGCAAAACGTCAACTGGTCTCCACGGGCAGGGCCCACGCTGCATCTGCTAGCTAGGTTTATTTGTGAAGGACACACGATATGGCAGGTGCTGCCCACCAGGAGCGCACAACTCATTCATCTAAATGTTCAACCCAGCCGGGGGTTACGAAGAGCCAGAAATAGACCCTGCTGCCGCCATCTGGACCCAGCCTCCTGGCCAAGCTGGAGACGGCTGCGGCACGCCATCCTCAAAGCTCTGAACAGCTGCATGCCTTGAACGTGCCTCTGCTTTATCCCAGCAATGTGAGTTTACAAAATGAGAATCAGAGTAGTGAGAAGGACATCTGTGCCTGTAGGGCGGGCCGGATGGGATGAGGAGGAGCAGGGCAGGGGCCAGGCTGGAAGACAACGCCAGAGGTGACTCTACTCCTTGCAGCCTCGCCAGCGCAGAGGAACCTGACTTAACAGCAGTGGTTTGCATTTCACAACGCCTCTGGCACTGCTGTCCAGCTGCACTTTCTTAGGTCCATGGACTAGGACGTGGACGACTGGGGGACCTTTGTCCAGCTGAATACATAGAATAAAACATGGCTGGGCGGGCGCGGTGGCTCATGCCTGCAATCCCAGCACTTTGGGAGGCCGAGGTGGGTGGATAGCAAGGTCAGGAGATCAAGACCATCCTGGCTAACACAGTGAAACCCCGTCTGTACTAAAATATACAAAAAATTAGCCGGGCGTGGTGGCGAGCGCCCGTAGTCCCAGACACTCGGGAAGCTGAGGCAGGAGAATGGCGTGAACCCGGGGGGCGGAGCTTGCAGTGAGCCGAGATCACGCCACTGCACTCCAGCCTGGACGACAGAGCGAGACTCTGTCAAAAAAAAAAAAGAATAAAACACAGCCAGCTTCACAGTGAGATCCCTGAAGACAGATCTGTGCCTGTGGATCACAGGTCCCAGCACCAAGCCAGGGTTGCTGAGGAACTGAATGTCCAGGAATGAGGGGCCCCGGGTGTGGGTGCTCCCCCGGGTGTGGGTGCTCCCCTGGGCATTGGTGCTCCTCACCAACAGCTAACGTGCGGGGCCTCCCTGTGCACCAGTCAAGATGACACGAACACCCCAAGTTTTCACCCCTCAGGCACCCATGAGATGGCCCCTGCCCGGGAAGCAGCCTCGGGCTGGCACTGTTGGCCCAGACTGACCCTGGCCAACCCCGTTCATCTGGAGTCAGCCCCATCTGGCGGCGTCACTGACAACAGAGTCAACCAGTCCCAGATTCTCCCCAACAGATGACTTCTCAGTGAGCCTGGAATTCCAAACATTGAGCAGCAGAACAAAGCAGACGACAAATGATGTGTGCCAGAAAGGATTCCTCAGGGGAGACTGGGCTCAGCCAAGAGGCCTTATGAGATAAAGGAGGGGAGAAACGAGGACACTAAAGATTTATGGAGATGATTCCTCCTTAGCCCTGCCCCACGGAATGCTCGGGTCCCCAGGCCAATAGCCTTCCCTTCCTCACCAGTAGGGAGTGCCCATTCTTCCCAGGTGGTCAGGAGCCCCTGCTGCCCGGGGCCTCACGCTGGCTGTATCGGCGAGGCACGCACATGGAGGTGGACTGATCCCTGTCCAGGAGCTACCTGCAGGGAGGAGCGGCCTAGGGACTTTCTTTTGAAAGAAGATGAAAACTCTGATGAAATGAATCAGTCAACAGAGAGAAAAATGGCAGCGGGTGTATGGCAAGGAGTCAATATCCTCCATATAGAAAGAGCTCTTATAAATCAATAAGGAAAAGACAAATCCATTTAAAATTTTAAAATAATATACACTGGCAATCAGCCAAAGAAAAAATGCAAACAGCTGTCAATCCTAACTCACAATCAATGACAGCTGCTTGCTTGAGGCACAGGCCACCCGCCAGGCAGCAGGGATTTACAAGCATGGCAACGCCCTGCTGTCAGGGTGAGAGGGGCAGGCACACCCACACGGGGTTGGCAAATGGAAATTGATGCCTGCTTTTTAGGAGCTACTTGTACATCGGCCTGGATTTTAAATGTGCTTATTCTTGATTCTGTAATTCCACTTCCAGGAACTTATTCTAAATAATTAATAGATGCATATGCAAAGATGGATAAGTGAAGACATGCATTGCAACATGGCTCGTTGCAGAAAATAACTACACGGAATGATCTAGACCCATGCATACGGGGTTTGTGAAATGGATGGTGGTGCATCCACGTAGACCTCTGTCCTCCTCAGTGTGTCCCCAGCTCCCAGCACATGGTTCCAGCACACAGCACATGGTTCGTAAACATTTGCCCAAAGAGTGAGTACAACAGTACACCGTGCAGCCGCGAAAAGGAACAAAGCAGTGTGTCCCGACGTGGAAGGATGGCCACAAAATACCACTGGGTGGAAAAAGTGGCTGTAAAGCTAAATGCAAAGGACACCCGTTTAGATAACAATACATTCAGGAAGATGATACTCTAAACCTAATGACTGGGATCACTGTGATGATTCCATTCATTCATTCATTCATTCATTTGTTCATTCATTCATTTGTTCATTCATTCATTTATTCATTCATTCATTTGTTCATTTATTCATTTGTTCGTTCATTCATTCATTCGTTCATTCATTCATTCATTCATTTGTTCATTCATTCATTTATTCATTCATTCATTTATTGAGATGGAGCCTTGCTCTGTCACCCAGGCTGGAGTGCGGTGGTGTGATCTCAGCTCACTGCAACCTCCACGTCCTGGGGGGTTCGAGTGATTCTCCTGCCTCAGCTTCTCAAGTAGCTGGCATGACAGGTGCCTGCCACCATGCTCAGCTAATTTTTTGTATTTTTAGTAGAGATGGGGCTTCACTTTGTTGGCCAGGCTGGTCTCGAACTCCTGACTTCAGGTGATCCATCTGCCTTGGCCTCCCACAGTGCTGGGATTACAGGCATGAGCCACTGTGCCTGGCTGATGTTTCCATTTTTATGCATAATGTACAGTCAGAAAGCCAGGTCAAGGTATTTCCAATATTCAAAACACAAGAATTTTATAACTTTAATATCCTATGAATGTTAAGTTAGTTAATTTAATAATTATTTAATTTTATTTCTATTTATTTTATTGTTTTAGTTCTAATTTATTATTTTATTAATTTATTTATTAATTTATTGATTTATTAAAGTTACTGAATAATTTAATTTGTTGCTTGAATGGTTGAATTAATTTATTGTTTAAATCTGTTGGTTTTATTTATTTTTAATAATAAATTTAATACATAAATTATTAAATTAAATCTTCCTGTGAGAATCTGCGTCCGGCCTGGACTCAGAGCCCCAGGCGGGGTCCGCCGTTCCTACCGTCTGTGTGAGCCGCGGTTTCCTCAGCCCTTCCCTGACAGGCCCCAGGGGCTGCTTGACAGCGAGGGTTGAAAAGCAAAGATGCAATCCTGTATGCAAAAGACGTTCTCGAGCTGCCAAGCGCTGGGAACATGCAGGATCGCCAGCAGTAATGATCTGACCACAGGAATCATCAGAAGTAACCCTTTATTCTTAGGCTATCAGAAACAATACCAAGGACGAGGGCGGAAGGAGCCCTGGCAGGGCCCGTCTCAGTGCCCGCCTTCTGCGTGAGGTGCTGTGGCCGGTGCGCTGCAGCACAGCTGGTGGGTGATGCTGATCACAGGCTGCACTCTGCCTCAAAGCCAAGCTGCACAAGAAGGGCGGCCCCCCGGCACCCACCTCCGTGTGTGGTGACCCTCCCATGGGAGCTGCCCACGGGTCTCCTTGCACCCCTCCCAGCGTGCCCACCGCACCTGTGCCTACCTGGAGTGGCATGCCTTGGCTCTGTGAGCTCTTCACCTGTGGCAGTCAGCTTGGAGGTCCACAATGCTGCCCAAGGCAGCTGCTCTGTGCAGGACCCTCAGCTGACCTGTTTATGTCCAAATTCGTTTCACCCTCCTGTAATTGATGCTCCACCTCTGACTTCACTAAAGAGGAAGCGTGCGCTGACACGGCGGACGGCCACTGCCCCAGGACACTCAGCCACATGCATGGCCACCAGCCCAGGAGAGCCGCACTTAGGTCTCCATTTAGTTTGAAAACTTGAATCCGCTCTCGTAAGATGAAAGTTTGTCACCACCAAGAGCACAGGAAAGAATGTGATATGGATTATTTAAACAATTCTGAAATGTTTTGCTGATGGTAGCAGAGCTGGGCCCAGCGTGTGTCTCCAAGACCCCAGGTTGTGTGAGTTCAGATGAGTTTGTGACATTGGATGGCCACGTCTTGTTGGGAAAGACTCAGTCTCTCAAGCCGCATGGAGTTGGAGAGATGGGGCCAGTCCCAGATCCAACCCCCATCCCCTGACTACAAGGCGTGCCCTGGGTGGGCTGAGCACCCAGGAGGGAGCGAGGGGGACGATGGAGCTGCAGCCTCTCTTCTGGGCAGCCAGTCGCCACGGGGAGCCAAAGGCCAGGGCATGGGGAGGACAGAGAGAGCGTCGGTCCCCAAGCACCTAATGACTGGGATCACTTCCTGGGTGCAGGAAGGTGGGGGTCGGGGGCCGAAAGCAACCCCCCCTTCCTGGGCAGGGGCGGGGACTGGTGCTGTGGCATGACCCCAAGTGCAGCCTGAGCCAGCTGAAGTCATCGGTACGGCCAGGGCCACAGACGGCGATGTCCAACACATGGGGAGGAGAGCGGCCACAAAGCATCAGAACACCAGGCAGTAATTCAAAGCAGATGGAGAGGCCAGGAGTGCCATCCCACCACTGCCCAGCTTCCCATGGGCGGAGCACCGCTGCCCTGTCCTCAGCAGCCACGGAGATGAGCCGGCTGGGTGGGAGTCATTAGGAGCTGGCAAGGCAGCATCCCACCCAGAGCAGGCAGGTGGGCGCAGGCTGCTGGGAGCCCCAAGCCACCCACCACAGGGGAATTCCCCACAGGAGGTCACAGAGCTGACCCCAAAGCCCAGCCGTGTCCCAGGGAAGCATCTAGGCAACAACCAAACCCGTCCCTGACCCCACCCCTGGAAAGAGTGTCCACCAGAGACATGCGGTGGACACCGTGCGGCCAAGACCCCACCCCTGGAAAGAGAGTCCACCAGAGACACGCGGTGGACGCCGTGCGGCCAGGACCCCACCCCTGGAAAGAGAGTCCACCAGAGACACGCGGTGGACGCCGTGCGGCCAGGACCCCACCCCTGGAAAGAGAGTCCACCAGAGACACGCGGTGGACGCCGTGCGGCCAGGACCCCACCCCTGGAAAGAGAGTCCACCAGAGACACGCGGTGGACGCCGTGCGGCCAGGTCAGCCCCTGCCTTCTGTGAGCGACCCCTGCACCGGCACGTGGGGTCCAGGAGCGCCCCAGCCTGCCTCGCCTCGCCAGCTCTGTGAAGTTAACAGGACACCCAAGCCCGAGGGGCATTCGGTGTTTTTTTCAGAACTGGGGAGAGATAAGACCTTCTCTGCCTGACTATGAGAAGCCCGGGGAAGGGGTGGTTTAGGAGAAGTCCTGGGCCCCTGGGAGGGGAACGCCGAGAGGTTCTAACAGGCCCCTGGGAAGGGAGCGCCGAGCGATTCTAACAGGCCATCCCGTCTGCATCCAGACAGGGGTCACGAGGGCTTAGGCGACACGCCAGGCTTTGTTTTGTTTTGCCTTCTTTTGTTTTGTTTTTCATTTTTTTCAACAGTCTCTGGCTGAGAAAAGCAGTCACTTTTGAAATTTATTCAACGGGGTGTGATTCTGCGCGTTATTCAACATGGAATGGCCCAGACAGCCAGTTCTGCCGCACGTTTGTTTTGAAAACGCCAATTGGTTCCAAAGCAATTGATTTGTAGGAGACGATCTGAACGCAGTGCAGATTTGTGTTTGCCTTTGTTCAATTTCACCAGAAATGCCAGGCAAATGCTGCTGCTGCCCACTGTGGAACCGAGCCACGTAGGAACAGGAGAAGCACACGCCCCTCGCACCCCCTGACCCTGGCTGCCTGGGCACCTTGTCCTCATCAGGGCGTGACTTCCGCCTGTCTCTGCCGACACCCCACGGCCACTTCATACCCGCCCTCCGCCGGGCCTTCCCACGTGCCCGCCATCCCAGGCAGCGTCACTTCCCAGCGCCGGTGCTGTGTTGAGACCAGCCTAGGCAACATCTGCATTGCCATCTTTGTGTGTCTGAACCACTGAATGTGTGGGAGGCTGTGCTGCCATTTCTATTAGGTGCCTCTCCCTTTTTTTTTTTTTTTTTGAGACAGAGTTTCACTCTTATGGCCCAGGCTGGAGTGCAATGGCACAATCTCGGCTCACTGCAAGCTCCGCCTCCCGGGTTCATGTGATTCTCCTACCTCAGCCTCCCCAGTAGCTAGGACTACAGGGGCCCGCCACCAAGCCCGGCTAATTTTTATATTGTTAGTAGAGACGGGGTTTCACCATATTGGCCAGGCTGGTCTCGAACTCCTGACCTCAGGCGATCCACCCACCTTGGCCTCCACTCCCTCTGTAACCTGGTGCTGGTGAAGTCCTTGAGTGCTGCACCCTTGGCTTCCCTTCCCCACATGCCCTGTGGTTTTTAACTGCGCCGCTCTGCCTGCGTGGTGGTTTCCAGGAAAGCAGATGTCACGTTTTGGCAGAACCGACTATGCCTGCTGTGTCCGGCGTGCAGTTTGTCCAGAGCGTACAGCGAGACCTCTCTGAAGACCCCCAGATGGCCTCGATCCCGGCTTTTGAGGGAGGGCTGGACAGCTCCGCCTCCCGCTTCCTGCGCACGCACCCCAATGCCACAAGCTGGCATCTGGGAGGCTTGGCGTCCGGGTTAGAGACAAACAGCGCCCGACGGTAACGGTCCTCGAGCCCGACTCCGTCGACCCCCGCATTCGGTTTAGTCCTCTTAATGCAGATCTAGAAATGTTTTTCACTGAAGAGAAAGCTACAGAAACCGCTCCCACTGCAGGACCAGGATTTGATCACAAGCAACAAAAGCTGAGTCTGAAACTGGTAACTCTTCCAAACCAAAGACCAAAACACGCCAGGATTCCCTCAGAGGGGCTTCGGTGGCTGGTGCGGCAATAGCTTCCTCTTTCTTTTTTTCTTTTTTAGACAGAGTCTCGCTCTGTTGCCCAGGCTGCTGAAGTGCAATGGTGTGATCATGGCTCATTGCAGCCTTGATCTGGACTCAAGTGATCCTCCCACTTCAACCCTCCTGAGTAGCTGAGACTGCAGGCGTGCGCCACCACACCTGGCCAGTTTTTTGCATTCTTAGTAGGGATGGGGTCTCCCATGTTGCCTAGGCTGGTCTCAAAATCTTGGGCTCAAGCAACCCTGCTGCCTCAGCCTCCCAAAGTGCTGGGATTATAGGTATGAGCCACCATGCCCAGGCAGCTTCCATTTAGCAAAAATATATTTAATAAGAATAACCTATTGAAAATACATTTAACAAATAACCTATTGAATTCCAAGCACTGTGTTGAAAGAGGGCAGGACTCCAGATAAATAAACAGATATTTGCATAAATCAATGCCGTGCAACATAGAGCTTGTCGCAATAAAAAACTGTATGTGCAAAGTACAGAAGCAGAGGACGATGAGTTCTGTTTTCGCAGCTCACAGATTCCAAGTAAGAACAGAGGCAGTGGCAAGATTCACTGAGGGCCTGCTGCCCACCAGACCCCGCCGAGAGCCTGCCCTGATGGCTTACCAGAGGCCGAGACAACCCTAAGGCTAACCCCACTTGAAGATGAGGAGTCTGAGGCTCATGTTAATTTGGTACCTTGCAAGGCACGGTGGCAGAGCTGGGGAGCTCATCTCTCTGACCCAGAGCTCACAGGGATGAGCTCCAGTTGGAATGAATGAGTCAGGTACTTTTTGATAGTCGGGGTTTAACGTTTTATCACTGTATTACCGAGTGTTTATCTTAACTCATTTTACATACTCTTCTCCACCTAATGCTGTATCTATAAGCACAGTACCATCCTTCAAAGGAAACGTGCGTATTTCACACATTCGTAGCATCGTGCCGTTTCCAGTCATTGAAGGTTCTCTCCATTCTTGGTCATTCCTGTGAGCCAGGAGCTTTCTCAGCAGGAGCAGATGCTGGCGAGGGGAGTGCCTGCCCTGCGCTGTGCTCTGCCCACCTGCCTGCCTGTCAGATCCTCCCAGCCCAGGTGAGCAGAGCCCCCGGGACGCTCTGTCTGGACTGTCCCAGGAAGCTTAGCAGAGGCCTGGAGGGGCTGCTAGGGCCCCAGCTCTTGCCCAGCCAGCTTGGGGAACCCATAGCCTAGAAGGGTTTACATGACCAGTGCGTCATGGGGACAGGCTCAGGGGCAAAGGGAGACCTGGGTCTGGAGGAGAAGCCCCTGCCTCTGCTGGAGGGGGTCTCTTGTCTGAGCTGTGGGCTTTCACACCCACAAAGGGAGTACCCACACCTTTGCTTAGGAGCTCAGGTCCTTCCAGGTGGAGAAACCTCTAAGCAATGTGCGAAGTGTTCTGAACCACAGTGGCGCCACTTCATGGAGGATCGATTGTATTTGAGGGTAGGAGGGTGAGAACAGCAAAAAATAATAATTATAATTCAACCAGTTGGTTATTATGAACATCATTTTCAAATTTTTAAAAGTATATCATGGAATTCAATGTAAAACTTCAGGCCATCCTTGGATAGGGCTGCACCAGCCTGTGCCCCAAGTTACCCAGGGGTACCCCCTACTTCTCCTGATGACCCCCTGAGAAAGGCCTGCATTCTGGGCGACGTGGCCTTCAGGGGCTCAACCTTTGGCCTCGGGAGGGGCCACCCATCCTCAGCAGCTCTGGCATCTGTGCTGATGTCGTCTCGCCGTCTGGGTCACCCAACAGCTGCCATCCTCTGCCCTTCTCCCGGAGCCCGGGGAGTAAAGGTCTCACTCCCACAGAATTCACACAGACTAGAGGCCAGTGGGCTGAGACCTAAATGGGTGCACAGCCCCTCCTGTGTAGAACCCTTGGCCTATACTCACTGCCGTGGCCGCTGGCACAGGCAAGCCTCGTGCCTGTGTGTCCTGGAGCTTGGTTCTGGGGAGGCGTTTTGGGAATAGACTCTGATCTTCAGTGTTGGGCTGGTCCTGTAAAGTCTCCCTTATCCTGAGGTGAGGAGATAGCAAAACCCTCTGGAAACGTGGAGTAGGTGTTGCTTCAAGAAACAGAGTTTTCCTTCTACACACAGTTCCTGTTGTCACCAAATCCAACCTTCTTCATCTCAAATACAGAATTCAGATGGAAAGGAGGCCACCCCACCCTCAGCCCAGTGCTCAACTCACACAGCGGCTCCCAAGGTAGAGGGGAGACAGGGCACCCCCAGGCCCTCCCTGCCGCCTCCAGCACTGGTGGGGCTCATCACACCAGCCTTTCCACTCTCAACAAATGGTTTCGCCGTATCTGAATACCACCCTCCTCCTCCCACCCCGGAATGCTGTTCACTTCTTATCTTTCTTTAAACAGATTTGCTCATAAGCTGCAATGCACGTATTGAGAAATCAACCTTGATATTGCTACTGTGAAGGAAAAATCAGAATCGACAGACCAAATAGAAAGTCACCATAAAAACGAAAGCAATGAAATCAAGGTGATAATATTCTATTCTAGCGAGATCCTGGAAGCCAGATGGATTCGTTGCTGAATTCTATTAGACATTTACGGAAGAGAATGATGTCAAACTCATACAAACTTCTTCAGAAAGTGAAGGAGGAGGGACTGTTTTCTCATCTGTGTTATGAGGCCTGTGACACGGACAACACTGGAAGGAACCTGCAGGCGACAGCAGAGCAAGGCCCTCGTGAGCACGGCAACATTCCTCAACGAAAATGAGCAAATCCCTCCCAGAAAACATGACAATAGGCCGGGCACGGTGGCTCACGCCTGTAATCCCAGCACTTTGGGAGGCCAAGGTGGGCGGATCACCTGAGGTCAGGAGTTTGGGACCAGCCTGGCCAACATGGTGAAACCCTGTCTCTACTAAAAATACAAATTTTAGCTGGGCATGGTGGTGCATGCCTGTAATCCCAGCTACTCGGGAGGCTGAGGCAGGAGAATTGCTTGAACCCGGGAGGCGGAGGTTGCAGTGAGCCAAGATCGCACCATTGCACTCCAGCCTGGGCAATAAGAGCAAAACTCTGTCTCAAAAATAAACAAACAAACAAAAAAACTTCTATTCTTCAAAACACATGATTAAGAAATGAAAAGGCCAGTCAGCCTGGGCATGGTGGCTCATGCCTGTTATCCCAGCATTTTGGGAAGCTGAGGCCGGTGGATTGTCTGAGCCCAATTCAAGCCCAGCATGGGCAACACGGTGAGGCCCTGTCTCCACAAAAACTACAAACCTTAGCAGGGTGTGGAGGCAGGCGCCTGAAGTCCCAGCTACTCGGGAGGCTGAGGTGGGAGGATCGCTTGAGCCCAGAAGGTGGAGGCTGCAGTGAGCCATGATCTCACCACTGCACTCCAGTGTGGGCGACACAGTGAGACCCTGCCTCAAAAAATAAATAAAATAAAAATAAAAAGCAAGTCACAGAGCGGGAGAAAATTTTGGCCAAACAGATACCTGATAAAGGACTTACATCTAGACCACAATCAAAAGCTTTTGAAACTCAGCACAAACATCCCCATAAAAATGAGTGAAATTGGCTGGGCGTGTCGGCTCATGCATGTAATCCCAGCACTTTGGGAGGCCGAGGCAGGCGGATCACTTGAGGTCGGGAGTTCGAGACCAGCCTGATCAACATGGAGAAACCCCGTCTCTACTAAAAAAACAAAATTAGCTGGGTGTGGTGGTGCATGCCTGTAATTCCAGCTACTTGGGAGGCTGAGGCAGGAGAATCGCCTGAACCTGGGAAGTGGAGGTTGTGGTGAGCCGAGACCGCACCATTGCGCTCCAGCCTGGGTGACAAGAGTGAAAATCTGTCTTAAAAAAAAAAAAGAGTAAAATATCTGAATAGACACTTCATCATAAATTGCAAAGAGATATAGGAAAAGATTCTCAAAATCATTAGTCACTAGAAAATGAAAAATAAATTAGAAAAATAAAAAATAAAACCATAATATGCCACCCACCCCTACATCTATCAGATGGAACAATCCCTTTGGCAAGGGTTTGGCGTTGCTGATAAAGTCACACATACACTCATCACGTGGCCCAGCAATTCTTCTCCTGGGCCCTCACCCCAGAGAAATGCAAACCCAGGCACACACTGAGACTTGCTGTTAATATGCACGGCAGTTTATTCCAAACAACAGCCCGAAATTGAAAACAACCCAAATCTTCATCGATAGGTGCACATGCAAACAAACTGTAGTGCATCCACAAATGAAGCACTACTCAACAATAAAAGGAACGACCTTCTGAGAGGTAACACTGCGTGGAGAAACCTCGATACTCCGCTGGGTGAAAGAACAGACACAGCCAGTGCGTGCAGCCTGACTCCACGGACACGAAACCCTGGAAAACCCTCTCATCCAAGCGAGGGAGGCAGATGGGTTGGGGCATAGATGGGGTGGAGTGGGGCCTTTCCAGGTGACAGGTAGTCTCAGCGTGGTGCTGGCTATGCGAGTGCAAAAATGTGTCCACACTCACCAGCATGTGCCATTGAAACCACTAAAATCATTTAGCAAAATACATCAATAAATGTGATAGCCAACAAAGAGGCAATTTGAGTATCAAAAATACAACAATTTCAGCTGGACCCAGTGGCAGGCACCTGTAGTCTCAGCTGCTCGGGAGGCTGAGGCAGGAGGATCACTGGAACCCAGGAGGATGAGGCTGCAGTGAGCTATGATTGCACCACTGCACACCAGCCTGGGGGATCTCTAAAATTTATATTTATATATACACACACATGTATACACACATGGAGTTAAGCATATATACACATATATTATATACACACATATATACACAGAGCTAAGAATATATACATAAAGTATATATATGTACACACACATAAAACTGTGGTAGACTAAAGCATACAAATATGTGTACAAATCCTCCAGCTCCTGACCAAACTGACTGTGTTTGCCTTTTGGAGGTCACCGGCTCACACAGGGTAAATGCTGACCTCTCCATGTTATTGACCAAGTATCCAAGTGGCCGCCATGGCCGTAGCGAGCGACAGAGTGAGATGTAAGTGGCCGCTGTGACCACAGAGAGTGACAGAGTGTCTACACTGTTTATTTGGCTTCTGTGGAAGTTTGGCAAAAGGGAGAGGAATCACTTTGGTGAGAGGACAGGGATGCACCATCTCTGTACGTGTTACCACGAGCCTCTGTTCTAGTGGCCAGTGAGTAAAAAAGAAGCATATTTTGACAAATAAATTCCTAATAATAAACAGTACACTTCAGCAAACCTGAGACCTAGTAGGCAAAAGTGTTTGCACAGTTACATCAGAACTGCGCAGTGCGGCCTGCAACCGCTGCGCCAATTTAGGATTAGGAAGTCAGGGCTTAAAAGTTACCGAACAACACACAAAATGATGTATGATTCCTTAGGTCATTGGAATAAGTTATAGATCAGCTTAAATATGTATGGAATTTTACCTACTCAACTCTTGCAGCGGCCCAGGGCCAGATTTCAGCCTGTGAGCCGGGGTTGTGACGTGACAGCCAGACTTTAGGGCCCATCTGGCCAAGGCTGAGCTCCCTTCAAGGTCAATTTTGTTTCTTTGCGAACAATGTTGTTCCGGAAGTTCACTGAGCCAGCCCCTCTGATGGCCAGAATCGATATTGAAATGTTCGGCCCATGACATGGCACTGGTGACAGCGGCTTAGTTTCTCCCTTTAACTCTCCGAGTATGTGTTTTTTGTTTGGTTGGTTTTTGTTTTGAGATTTAATAATAGGGTGAACTCCTTGGAGGAATTGGACAAGGACCGAAGTCAGTGTAAGGAGAGTGCCAAGTGTAGTGCCTGCCCCCCGGCCCCCCACCCCACCGTGCACGGTACATAGTGGGTGCCTCGTGCCACCACAGCGAAGGAGAGGGTGCAAAACACCCCACACCTATGGTGAGGCCTTTCCAGAACCTCACCCAATGCCAGAGGCCAAGAAAGGCCCCAGGGCTGAGGGCCAAGAAACCACACAGCCTCCCACCCTCGGCTGAGGCCAGGCGGCTCCAGTGGACACAGCCAGCCCGGGCTCACGCCTGGATTCTAATTGCCCTCATCACGGGCGTCTCCTCCAGAATTCAAGCAAGACGCCTTCGACAAGCTCCGTCCTCCAAGTTCCAGCCAGCGTTCTCAGGGCTCGGGCCTTCCGCTGTGCTGGGAGCTGCCACGTGTCCTGACGTGTCCCAGAGCAGTGAGGCCCGGCCGGGAGCCGCAGTCACTCAGGCGTTCTGGTGGGTCTGGACGCTCCGTGGACAGGGCGGCTCTGTCCCTGGGTCAGGGCTGTCGCCTCCCTGCTGTGGCCTGCTGTGGAGCTCAGGCTGCGGGTCCAGCATCCGGCAGCCCGTGACCGCCCAGTCCAGGTGACCTTCCCAGTAACACCGCCCACGCCCTCCAGCTGCCTGTGTTCTCCGAGGTGGGGCACGCCATCTCGCTGTTTCCCAGCCCTCTGGCTAATGCGTCCCGCCGGCCCGATGACATCACTCCGGGAAATGAGCGCCAAGCTCCGATGGAGGAATTAGTTTTATCATCTGCCATTTCTGTAACGCACATGCAGCAAAGGCAGGGGCCTGGGCCTCCTGCACCGACCCCAGAGAAAGCAAGTGTCTCGAGGCTCTGCTGAGGCAGCAGCGGCTCTCCTGGGCCCAGGGCTGCCCCAGAAACTTGCTGCTCTCCTCAGCAGCCACGGGGCAGTTCTGCACTCCCTGGAAGCAGGGAAGCTGGAGAATGGCTGAGAGGCGACGCCTCCCCCTCCACAGGACACGTCCATCTACCCCGGCCCCAGCACACTCTCCCCAGCGCGGCCTCCACCCTCCCTGGCGGACTTGGGGGCCTCTTGATTGCATGTGGTTCCCCATCCCATTCTTCTCAGGCAAAAGTGCTCTCCTCACAGCATGCACGGCGGCGGCAGACAGACCCGACGCCAGGACCCCACAGACCGGGATTCCACAGATGGCTCTCGCTTTGCAAATGTGGTCCGGCTAAACCATCCTGTCCCAAACAGTGGGCAGGACAGGAACCAGATGTCCCCATCTCTTCCCTAACCCCACTCCCTACGACACGTTCCCAGTTAACCAACACCAGGCTTCAGGGAGACGGGCAAAACCTTATCAGTCAGCCCTCGACTTCCCAGAAGAGCACCAGGAGAGGCAGCCGCCTGGGAACGGCCCCGTCCCACACACCCAGAGCTGGGCCGGCTGGTATCCGCCCAAACGGCTGGACCCGGTGGGGGACACTTTCCGGCACCTGTGTCTCCATCGCCTCCACCCCACCCTCTGCATAAAACATATCCAGGCCGCCGGCCCGTGGCCCACCAGCAGTGTAGTTAATCAGTGCACGTGGAGTGAGGCATCTGACGGAAACTTTGGTATTTGGTTGCTTCGAGCAATTGGCTTGGAAGGAAAATTCGTGACCCAGAAGAAGGCTGAGTTGCTCCCAGCAGTGCAAGGTTATTCTCATCAGGATCCCTTAATAATGACAAATGCCCGGCACAGATGGGCCCTGAAGGTGCACCACAGGCTGAGGACCCAGCACAGATGGGCCCTGAAAGTGCACCACAGGCTGAGGACGGCCGGGGCTTCCGCACTGAGGGATGTGGCCTTAGCGAAGAGTGTGGGGATGAAGCAAGGGAGGGAGATAAACCCACAGGAGATCATGAAACAGTGAATTTCAGACCCAGTTCCCAGGGCACCCAGAGCTAACCATGAGACCGCCTCGGCTGATACAAAGAAGCCTCTAGAAGACATTTCTTCACTCACTCACTTTCTTTTCAAGCTCACAACTCCTCGAGGACTGGACAAACTTTATTTTCATTCCACAGATGGCAAAACAAGCCCAAGAGTTACGAGTGTCAGGGAAAATTGCAAAAGACTTTGAAACGAGCAAAAACAAACAGTGACTCAGTTCCTGCCTAGCGCCTTGCCTCTCACTGTCTTGGGGCTATTTTACAACTTTGTAAATCCTAGAAAAGTGAGAGCAATAGAAACACAGTGAAGGGCATCTCCATGGACGGCAGCCGATGACCGCCTGGGGGTAAAGCAGCTCTGCATCTATTTGCAAACTCATCTCAGCATTCCTTATTGCTTAGCCGAGCGGTTCTCGGAATTCTCTTCCAAATGCCGGAAACATCTTACTGGTGCCTGCATTAGTTAATGAGTCAGATAAAATCATTGACATGTATGTATTCTGTATTTGTGAGTCAGAATTGTATCTTCTTTTAAAAGCAGTCCTTTGACACCAGGGCAACTCTGCTAAGGAAGCCGAAGAGTGGGGAATCTGAGCCTAGATCAGTGCACTCTGAAGGGAAGAAAAGAGGAAGATGGGCCTCCAGGAGTATCCGGGGCATGCCTGACCCCTGCGTGCCTGACCCCTGCGCGCCATCATCCTCCTTCTGCAGAGGTGGAGGCGACAGTTGAGCTGACACAGAAAGCAGAGAGTCAGCCCAAATGGTAGACGTTGCTCCCACAGTTCTCTGGGCCCATAGTGGGCAGGACCAGGTCGATCGGCTGAGACACTTGTGCCTCCTTTGCTGACACCGGCCCCATCCGAAGGGCTCCCGTCCTCAGGGTGGGGCTGTGGAGAGCCCATGAAGAAACTCAAAAGGCTCCACCAAAACATTGCGAAGAATTCTAAAAAGAACTTAGAAGAAATGTACAGACTTTAAAAGCTGTGAGGCAAGATTTCAATGAAAAGATGGGAGCCGGGTGTGGTGGCTCGTGCCTGTAATCCCAGCACTGTGGGAGGCCGAGGCAGGCGGATCACCTGAGGTCAGGAGTTCGAGACCAGCCTGGCCAACATGGCAAAACCCCATCTCTACTAAAAATACAGAAAATTAGCCGGGTGTGGTGGCGGGCGCCTGTAGTCCCAGCCACTGGGGAGGCCGAGGCAGGAGAATCGCTTAAACCCGGGAGGCGGAGATTGCAGTGAGCTGAGATTGCACCACTGCACTCCAGCCTGGGTGACAGAGCAAGACTCTGTCTCAAAAAACAAACAAATAAAATCACAGTGTGGCGCCTCCCCTCGCACTCCTCCTCCTGCTCTGCTGACGGGTGCTGTGTGTGGAGCTTCCCTTTGCCAGAGCTGCCACTGACGACACAGCAGCCTCCCGCCTTTACACAGCTTCCCTCACAGTCGCTCCCACAGGTCCACCTCCCAGGTCACTTGCACACAACTGGGGCTCCGAGAAGCTGGGTCCCAGCAAGAGTGCAGCAGTGTCAAGCCCTTCCTCAGGAAAAGCCCCTCTTCCATGGTCCCTGAAGACACGTGGCACTTCCACACATGTTGGCCTGAGCCTCAGAGCCCCAGCCCTCCCCGAGGTCTTCTAGGCAGTCAATGGTTGAGTATTCAGAGACCTGAATTGACTCTCCAAGTAAAAAAAGACCAAAGGGACAAAATAGGAATTTGCAGTAATTTTTTCTTCATTTTTTTCTTTTTGTAAAAAACTTTTATTTTTGAAATAATTATAGATGCACAGGAAATTGCAGAGAAAGGCCGAGAGAGCCGCACACATCTGTCCTGGCTGTCACGCATCCCCAGCCTCACATACCCCCAGCTCTCACACATCCCCGGCTCTCACACGCCCCCGGCTCTCACATGTCCCCGGCTCTCACATGTCCCCGGCTCTCACATGTCCCCAGCCCTCACGCGTCCCCGGCTCTCATGCGTCCCCGGCTCTCACACGCCCCTGGCTCTCACATGTCCCCGGCCCTCATGCGTCCCTGGCTCTCACTCCTACGCAACCACACCCTTCAGAGCATCAGGTGTGCCAACACAACAGCATGCCAGGCCATCAACCTGGCATGACCCACGGGGCCCGTTCAGATTCTCCCAGCTCTGCGTGCCCTGGTGTGTGTGTGTGTGTGTGTGCGCGCGTGCGCACACACTTCGGGCAAGGCCATTTTATCACACGTGTAGATTCGGGTAACTGCCGCCACCACCAAAGCACTAACGGTTCCCCTCATCACAGGCTGCCTCCAGCTGCCCCCCTGCGGCTCCTCCTCCCCCCACCCCCGTCCCCAGCCCTGGCAAACCACCGACATGTTTTCCGTCCCTGCTTTGATTATGCCGGTTACACAAACAGCATCATGGCATGTAGAGCCTCTTTGAGGTCGGCTTTTCCCACTCGGCAGAATTCTCTGGAGATGGTCCGAGTTGCTGTGTGCAGCTGGTCTGTTTGTTTTCACGGCTGAGTAGCGTTCCCCGGTGCGGCCCTGCGTGTGTCCACTGAAGGCGGCTTGCGTCGTCTCCACATTCTGCCTGTTACAAATACAGCTGCACAGTTTTTGGCATGAAGATATGTCTCCCTTTCTTTGGAATAAACGCCCCAAGAGTGTCATTGCAGGGTTGTGCGTTAGTTGGGTGTTTAGTTTTGGGTAAAACCGTCAAGCTGGTGTTTAGAGTGGCCATGCCATGTGCACTCCTGCCAGCAATGGAGGTCCAGGCCCTGTGCCTACACCACGGCATCACCGGTTCTGTGCTGGCCGCCCTGACGGGGGCGCGGCAATCCCTGCCTGTGGTCTCAGTGCATTTCCCGACGGCTGTGGGCGAGGGGCACCTGCCACGTCCTGATCCGCCGTCTGCATCCTCTTCAGTGAAGACCGCCCCACGTCTTGCCCATGCTCATATCGGCTAGTTTTTTCACGGTTGAATTTTGAGAGTTCTCTACACAGTCTGGACCCCAGGGCTCTAGTCGGGCGTGTGTGTGTGTGAATATTTTTTCCTGCTCTGCAGCTTCTCTTTCCATCCCCATCACAGAGCCTTTCCCAGAGCGCACACTTTCCACCTGAGATGGGGAGGCCACCCTGGATGACCACGTATCCTTACACAAGAGAGACGGGGGACGGGAGCAGTTTGCCTCCAAAGATGAAGAGGCCAGTGAGGACAGAGGCAGAGATGGGAGCGAAGCGGCCACAAGCCCAGGAATACCTGGAGTGCCCAGGAGCTGGGAGAGGCTGGAAGGGCCCAGAGTCCCCGGTGGGAGTACGGCTGGAAGGGCCCACCCCAGAGCCTCTGGAGGGAGTACGGCTTGGCTGGCCTCTTAATTTCCCTTCTGGCCTCCAGAACTAGAGCTAGGAAGTCCAGGAACGCACAGGGCCCCCGAAGCCACAGGACTCTGGCATTTTTCTCTCTCCACTCCACCATCCTCGACGGTGAGTATCTTTAGTGGAGCCCATGGCCATCCCAGATAAACCAGGGTCAACTCAGGAGGGGAAGGGGGAGAGGATGGAGTTGTGTACACCACACAAAGCTGACGTGAGCTGGAGGTGCACAGCGGTGACCCCGAGCTTCTCTGGAGGAGCAACCTTGGCTGATCAGCCAGGACATGTGAGTGTCACACACGTACTTGTCTTCCTAAAGCTTTTTATAATGTGTTTTTCTGATTATGAAAATAATATATATCTATTATATATATATCTATAGATATCTACATATATATAATATATATTAATTATATTGATATATAATATATATATTTAATATATATTTAATATATATCTAGATATATATATATTATTTATAGACATATATCTAATATATATCTATATATCTAGATATATTTAATATATATTTATATCTAGAGATATTTCTATAATATATATTTATATCTAGATATATTTCTATAATATATAATAGATATATATCTATATCTATTATAGATAATAGATACATATCTATATTATAGATAATAGATACATATCTATACATCTATTATATATAGCTATAGATATTTAATATATATTATATAGATATATATTTAACATATATCTATTATATATAGATATATGTAGATAAATCAGAAACTATAGCAATGCATAAAATAATCCAGCCCCTTGAAAATAAACACAGTGGCTGTTTTTGGTGTGCTTCCTGCCACGTTTCCCCTTTGCACATTGAGGTTTGGTTTAAGTATTAATTAAATGGAATCACACCCTGAACGCACAGAGCCCAGCACAGAAGAGCAGGCGGCAGGGTTAAGACAGGCTGGGCAGGGGCGGAACCAGCTGCGTTTTCTCACAGAGCCACCGTTTGCTGCCCTGCGACCTGGAGGGTTGGTGGCTGTTTTTTAAGTCACCTCTGGGTTCTGTTTCCCCCACCCCAGAGGCATCATCTCCACCAGAGGCCACGGCAAGAGAATGGTGGCTGAAGTTTTTTACAGACTGATAAGACATTTTCCCCCCGGCCTGTTTCCAGTGTCCACTTCCTCCCAAAGCAATGGCGCCCCAGAATTCTCAGTGTGGCGGCCACAAGGAGCCAGGCTTGCTGGGCTTGTAGGTGGAGAGGGGAGGCACCTCGTCCCCAACAACCCCTCTGACCTCCCTGCCCCTCTGTGGGCCCAGCAAGCAGGCTCACCACACACATGGCAGCGTCTAGGGGCCAGGTCCGCCCTCACCAGGCTGCAGAGAGGCTCAGACAGGGCCCCTGACGCCCAGGGCAACACTCCAGAAGCTGGAGGCGCAGAGGAGAAGGCAGCACCGGAACCACGGCGCCATCTACCCTGGCTCACGGGCTGGGAAGTCAGCTGGGCGCTGCGCGTTCCCTGATCTATTCTCCCCTGAGACCCCCGCAGTGTGGCCCCTGTCATTCCCCACCCTGGAGACCCCCACAGTGAGTGTGGTCCCTTTCGTTCTCCTCCGAGACCCCCGCAGTGAGTGAGTGTGGCCCTGATCATTCTCCCCATTCACAGGTGGGCAGACTTGGGCACAGTGAGGTGGAGGGACTTGCAAAGGCCATGAAGCTGTGGGTGGGGGGCAGGACTGGCTGTGGGGTGGGGGAGCCCCTTCCTTAACCACCCATGGTGCTCACCGGACATCATGGGACCACAGGACCTCCCATCGCACGGTCCACAGCCCTGCCCAGTGCAACCCTGACAGGAGCCGGGTGTCCCGTCCCACGGCACTCTCAGCGCAGCAAGAACTTTCCCCACACCTGGGAGTTCCTCCACGCTCTAGACCACATGGTGAACTTTTCAAAGCAAGAGGCTGCATGTGTCTCCGATCTCCCTGCAGCCTGCACCGGGGGGGTGTCAAACCAGCTGTGTCAGGGAAATTAAGCAGAAGGGATGCACATCCCACAGCCAGGGTCCTGCGCTGCCCATCCTGGAGGGGCCACTTGTAACCCATTTAAGACAGACCAGACGTGACCTACGACAGGCCCCTTGGCTGCGAGAGCCTTTGTGCTTTCATCACAGTCTACGGAGGTAACTGAGACCCAAAAAATGTGGCCTTGCCCATGCTTCCCTCGGGGAGGTAAACTGTTCCTCCCCGAGCCAGGCTTCAGCCACAGGTCCTCACGCCCTGCGTCCACAAGGCGGGATCCCTGCTCACCAGGCTGTCCTGCCACCAGACGTCAAAGCGCCAGAAGCCGTGAAAACTCACCAGCTGGAAAAGCCGCCCATTACCCACACACCTACAGTGAACTCACTTTCAACAAAGGTGCCAAGAATGTACATGGGGGAAAGGACAGTCTCTTCCGTAAATGGTGCTGGGAAGACTGGCTACGCGTCACAGAAGAGTGAAATGAGACCCCTAGCTCTCGCCACATGCAAACATCAAACCCAAATGGATTAAAGTCTGGAATCCAAGACCTCAAACTATGAAACTACTATAAGAAAACACTGGGGAAAATCTCCAGGACATTGGCCTGGGAAAACAGTTCTCAAGCAATGCCCTCACGCACACGCAACCAAGGCAAACACGGACAAGTGGGGCCACCCCGAGTTAAACAGCTTCTGCACAGCAAAGGAAGCAAGCCAGAGTCAAGAGACAGCCCACAGAATGGGAGGAAATATTTTCAGACTACTCACCTGACAAGGAATTCATAACCAGAACATATACCGAGCTCAAACAACTCTATAGGAAAGCGTCTAATCATCTGGTTAAAAATGGGCAAAAGATCTAAATAGACGTTTCTCAAAGGAGACACACAAATGGCAAACAGGCGTCTGAAAAGGAGCTCAACATCATTGATCATCAGAGAAGTGCCCATCAAAACTACCGTGAGTTATCATCTCACTCCGGTTAAAATGGCCTTTATCCAAAAAACAGACAGTCACAGATGCTGGCGAGGACGTGGGGAAAAGGGAGCCCTCATACCCCGTTGGTGGGAATGTAAATTAATACGGCCACTCTGGAGAACAGTTTGGCGGTTCCCCAAAAAGCTAAAAATTGAGCTACCATAGGATCCAGCAATCCCACTGCTGGGTATGGACCCAAAAGAAAGGAATCAGTCTATCAAAGAGATGCCTGCAGTCCTGTGTTTACTGAACTCCTGACCTCAAGGGATCCGCCCACCTCACCTCCCAAAGTGCTGGGACTCAGGTGTGAGCCTCTGCGCCCGGCCGGCATGCCTATGTTTACTGCAGCACTGTTCACAGTAGCAAGATTTGGAAGTAACCTAAGTGCCCATCAACAGACGAACAGATAAAGAAAATGTGGTACATACACGACGGAGAACTATTCAGCCACGAAAAACAACGAGATCCTGTCATTTGAACAAAGCGGATGGAACTGGAGGTCATTATGTTAAGTGATATAATCAAGGGATGGAAAGAAAAACAACACGTTTTCACTTATTCGTGGGAGCTAAAACTCAAAACAATTGAAGTCACGGACATAGAGAGTGGAAGGAGGGTTACCCGAGGCTGGGAAGGGGAGTGGGGGCTCGGGGGGGGGTGGGCGGCGGTGGTTAATGGGTACAAAAAAATAGAAGAAATAGAAGAAATGAATAAGACCTATTATTTGATAGTGCCACAGGGTGAGCACAGTCAACAATAATTTGATTGTACATTTTAAAATAACTAAAACAACTGGCTTGTTTGTAACAGAAAGGATAAATGCTTGAGGGGATGGAGACCCCATTCTCTCTGATGTGATTATTATGCATTGCATGCTTGTGTCAAAATCTCTCATGTACCCCGTGAACATATACCCACAAAAATGTCTTTAGAAAAACAGCCCATTGCAGACTGGCCACTGCGGGGAGAGGTTTTAGTTCAAAAGCCCTTCCTCACGCTGGCCGCTTCGAAAGTGGCGTCACAGCCCCATTGCTGCAGGAAATGGTTTGACGTGGGGCGGTGCAGGAGGGGCCCTGACAGTGGGGTTTGGGAAGCCCTACCCGGCCCGGGTGCCTGGGGGCTGAAGAAAAGCAAGGGGCCTTCAACACTGACTGCAACCGGTCTGGGCCGCAGCGTCCTCATCTGTGAAGGGGGCTGGACCACAGGCTTCCTGAGCTTCCCTGCCACGGACACTGCGCCACGAAGGCCAGGGCTGCAGTTTCTAAGGTTTCCCAGCGCCTGTCCCGAGGCCCCATGGAGCTCAGCTGCAGACACGTGTCTCCAGCGCGGCTACGCCCGGCCGAGCTGCACCTGCTGCCCAGGGCCCCTCGTGGAAATCCTTCTGTTAGAGCCCACCAGCACCTGCCCAACCCGCACAGCACTCCCTGGGTCAGAGGCCATTTTTCTCCCCTCCCCACCTTCGATGGAAAAGGCGTTTTTTTTTGTCTAGAGAAGGCACTTTAAGACGAGCGGTTCTGAATGACCACGATTCTGACCTGCAGGACGGCAGTCCACGCTGGGAGGACATCTCTCCGACACGGTTCACGCCGAGGCAGACGGGCCTGGGGTCAGGAGGCTGCACCGGGGCTGGGGAAGCTACTCACGCCATGTGGATTCGGAGCAACAGGAGAGGGGCCTTGGGTGTTACGCACAGACCCTGTAAGCAAACTGAATTGGAGCGACCAGGCACTCGGTGACACCTGGGAGAGCCAGCCCCTGCCAGAGAAGACGGACGGAGACCGTGGCAGGCCAGGCGGCAACCAGCTCAGTGCGGCGTGAGCCAGAGCGGGTTCTCCAAGTCCAAGCGGGCCGGGCCGGCAGCGGTACCACCTGCAACTAGTCAGCAACGTGGAGCCTCAGGGCCCGCCCCAGGCTCCTGAATCACAAGCCCAGGAGGCGGCTTCCGGGAGTCTGAACTCGTCTTCCAGGGGGTTCTGATGGGTACTGGGGTGGGGCAGCCTCGGCCTGGGTGATTTCGGGAGAGCCAGTTGGACTCGTGACTCTGAAGCTGCTTCCAACTCTAAAGTGTCAATGATTTCACGCCTTTGTCTTCCTCAAAGTATTTGCATTCTATACGTGAGGAGTGAGGGGAAAAGCCGGCACGAATGGTGAGGCTCAGGCATTCCGGTGCTAGGTTCCGGGTGCTAGGCCTCAGCACGCCCCTGTTGAGCCTCCCCACAGAGCTGCTGGCATATGGCGCTGGCCTCCCCTGGACCAGGTGGTCTTGGGGAGCGGGGGCAAGAAGCTATGGTGCCTATGATGACCTACCCTCAGCAAACACACGTGTGGCCCCCAATACAGTGGGCAAGGCCCCGAAAGAGGGTGAGTGCCAGGAAAGGAGGCCAACACCCTACAGCGTCACCACCACCTGCTTTCAGGGAAGTCACGCCGTAGTGGCGACCCTGGAGCTGAGAGTTCTCTGGGGAAACAGAGGTGGGGAGAAGATCCTAGGACATCAGCAACTCAACCCCCAAAGATCCTCACCCCCAGAAGCCTCCATCGCCACGGTCCTGTGCAACGCGACGCCTGTTTCTTCAGGACGGAAAGAGCAATTGAATTCCAGGCAGCAACCCCAGAGCCCCGTCTTCTGCCTGCACCCGGGAGACGCTGGGTGTGGCCATAGAGTCTCAGTCCAGAATCGAGATGTGCTGCACCAGCAGCCAGAGCCAGATGTGCTGGCCCACAGGAATGGCCAGGGCCACAGCGCGATGGTGCAGGGCTCACCGGAGGACGTCCTGTGGCATGGCTGCTGTGGTCCCGGATCCTGCCCATCTGCGGACGTCTCCATAAACACTCTTCAAATGCGGAACGCTCCGTGCTCCTGCGACCCCAGGACTGCACCGTGCCTCCGAGCCACCTGCAGTCTCTGGCTTTTTGGAGTCCAGAGCCCCCACCACTTCACGGGGAGGGGCACACGGGGTCCACGGTCTGCACGCCTCACGGGCTTTTGCTCCGGGGGCTGGCACTTACTGCTGCTGCTGCTGCTGACGCCACGGGATTTGGAAATGCTCTGTGCACAGCCACGCAGGCTCCATCCCTACTCGAATTTCACAGATGAGGAGAGCAATGCGGGGGCTGAAAGCCACTGGTCCAAAGATGGCGCCGGCACCAGACCCAGCACTGGGGAAATGCAGGCCTCAGGCTGTGATGCCCTACGTGCCCGTCTCAGGCCAGGAGAATCTGCTTTCCCCAGACACTGGAGGAGCCTCAGCGACAGCTGCCCCCTCCCCTGCCCACGTGGCCACACAGCAGCGTGCGGCCGCACTGTTCCCCCCTGGGCCTTTGTCATGGCCCCGATGGAGTGACACCTCCTCTCTGCACAATGTGCACCTCCGTCCCCACGTCCCCACAGACGTGCACCTCCGTCCCCGCATCCCCACAGACGTGCACCTCCGTCCCCGCGTCCCCACAGACGTGCACCTCCGTCCCCACATCCCCACAGATGTGCACCTCCGTCCCCACGTCCCCACAGTCTACTCTGCTTCCCATTCCCAACTCTGAGTGTAGGGATGTGGGGGCTGAAAGGTGAGACCCCCAAGCAGGAATGTCCCCGCCTTACTCCCCAAAATCTCTGAACGCGGCCCCATTTGGAAAAAGGATCTCTGCAGATGTGATGAGTTCGTAGTCTTGAGAGGAGGATATCCTGGACTTAGGGTGGGCCGCTGAGTTGAGTCCTCGCAGAGGGAGATTGGAGGCACAGAACAGAGGAGAGGCTGCATGGAGACGGAGATAGACACCGGGGAGACATGGCCACAGCCAAGAACACCAGGAGCCTCCCAGAAGCCTTCAGAGGCAGCGCGGCCCTGCGCATGCCCTGACTTCACACTCTCGGCCCCAAGGCCCTGACGAATACGCTTCTCTTTAAAGCTGTGGGTTCACAGTGACTCATTCCAGCAGCCTCAGGACACTCAGACGCCAACCAGCCCAAAGTGCCTTGCCCTGCGGGCGTCAGGGCACAGTAAGGCCAGGAAAAGTCCAGGAGTCCCGTCTTTGCAGAGGAGCCCTGGGTGCCTGGCAGGCTTGGGATGAGACATACGAGTCTCAGGAACGTCGTTCTCCCAGTGAGTTTCCTTGAATCATAATCGAGCCGAAACCCGAAAGCTTCGCGTGTGGAGCCGCGTGACAACGGAGGGTGACGCTAAGTGCCCACGCACAGAGGCCCCTGCACACACATGCCTGTTTCTGTTCTTACTAACAGGTGTCATGCTCTCTTCATGCAGCTCAGGTTAAACAAGGAAGAACTGGAATTACCTTCCCTTCTTCACAGTGAGGCTCCATGAAGTCACTCAGGTGTGGATCACTGCACCCTATTCATTTTCCACGCTTCCTCTGCCCTGGCCTCTCCTGTCTTCCCCATCTCAGCCCAGCCTAGGTGGCACAGGAGGTGAGGCGCCCATTGCTCAGATGTAACTGACGCTGGGGGGATGGCCAGCCCAGGCTCCACAGCTCTGCCAGAACAGAGCCCAGCGAGTCTCCCAGACCACGGTGGCACGTGCCGGCGGGGACAGGAGAGGGAAAGTCCCAGAGCCGGGGTCTTTTCTGCCTCCTTCCCCCTGGCCAGCAGGCGCAGAGGTGGGCTGGGGGGTCTGCAGCCTCTTACCCACCAGAAGTGACTGTAGGCTGAGGATGGGCAACGGGAGGGCACTTCCCAAAGAAGGAAATGGCCTCATTTCTTCAAAGAGAAGGGAACAAAAATCTTGGAGAAAGTATTCTCTTCTCTACCCTGCATCCACCTCCAAATGACATACAGATCACACGGAGGAGCTCAGACCCCGGGGTCAGCGAGGCCTGCGTGCAGGGCGTGGGAGGGTCCTTCAGTCCTCAGCCATCGCCAGCCTCCTGGGCTGCCGTGACGTCACAAACCGAGGGCCTTAAAACGCGGCGTGGAGGCCGGAGCCCATCGTGGGCCCTGTGGGGACAAAGCCAAGGGCTGCAGGGCTGTGTGCTACCGAGGGTAATTCCTGCCTCTGCAAAGTCTGCAGGTCAGCTGTGCCCTGACTTGTGGCCGCTTCCCTGTAATCTCTGCCTCCACCTCTGTGTCCCAGGGCCGTTGCCTCTGCGTGGGCCGAATCCTCCTCTGCCTCCTCCTTAAAAGGACCCTGCCATTATGTTGGGCCCAGCTGGATCATCTGGGAAGACCTAGCCTCGTGACCCTCAGCCACCAGCAGTGCTGTGCACGGCAGTGACATGGGCAGTTTCGGGTCCCCACCCAGATCTCACCTCGAATTTAATCCCCATGATCCTCACGTGTGGAGGGAGAGCCCGGGGGGAGGTGACTGAATCACAGGGCAGTTCCTCCATGCTGTTCCCGTGGTAGTGAGCGAGTTCTCGTGAGAGCTGATGGTTTTAGGAGGCTCTCCCACCTTTGCTCGGCATTGCTCCCTCCTGCTGCCTTGTGAAGAAAGTCCTTGCTTCTCCTTTGCCTTCTGCCATGATTGTCAGTTTCCTGAGGCCTCCCCAGTCATGCTGAATTGTGAGTCAATTAAACCTCTTTCCTTTATAAATTACCCCGTCTTGGACAGTTCTTCCTAGTAGTGTGAAAATGGGCTAATCCAAGCCGGGCGCGGTGGCTCACACCTGTAATCCCAGCACTCTGGGAGGCTGAGGCGGGAGGATCACAAGGTCAGGAGATCAAGACCATCCTGGCTAACACGGTGAAACCCCATCTCTATGAAAAATACAAAAAATTAGCTGGGCATGGTGGCGGGCGCCTGTAGTCCCAGCTACTCGGGAGGCTGAGGCAGGAGAATGGCGTGAACTCAGGAAGTGGAGCTTGCAGTGAGCCGAGATCGTGCCACTGCACTCCAGCCTGGGCGACAGAGCAAAACTCCATCTCAAAAAAAAAAAAAAAAGAAAAAGAAAATGGGCTAATCCAGGCATCAAGCACAGGTTCTGGGGATCAGGGCATTTATTTAGGGGAGTCTTTTCCAGCTGGCCACAGTCAACTTGTCTGAAGCCTGGGACAGTCGTGGCACCTCCTGCACAGGCCTGAGAGGGCCGAGGCACAGAGACCCCCGCCCGCCTGCCAGCACGCCCCAAAGGCAGAACTCGTGACCCTCGCTGCTGTTACTTGGTTATTACGATGGCTTTTCCCCCAGTGAGGCTGAGCCGGCCATGGTGAGGGCCCAGTTTCTGGGATCTAGAGGGGTCTGTTTCTACCGAAAATCACCCTGGAGAGGCTGGCGTTGCTGCTGCCCTCCCTGAAGGCAGTCAGTGGGATTCCCACCTGGGTGCGATGACTTCAACTAAATTCGCCTCCTGGCCTGTGTGGCAGTGTGAGGTGGTGGCTGAGCTGAGCTCCATCCCATGGCATCCCAGGCTGGTGGCCAGCGGCATTGATGCCCAGAGTGCGGTGCCACCCCCACCCCAGCCTGCACCTGAATGCCGTCGCTGGGACCAAGAACAGCCATGGCCCACCCAGCCTGCCTTGGCTCCCGTGGTGCAGAATCAACAAGGAAGCATCTGTCAAGGCCACAGTAGGGGCTACTCCAGGTACAGTGTCGTAGGAAAGCCCCTGGTCGGCCCAGACCCGTGGACACAGGCAGCCTGCACCTTTCTGTTCACGTTTGCTGTCTGAATCGTTTTTTAAAGGGAAAAACCTAACCTTTCAAAAGAAACACATTAGGCAGGAGGCTGCAAAAATAAATAAGGTGACACCAAAAGGAAGTTCTAGAACACAAGAGTACACAGGGTCTCCTCTGCTAGACAGCCAATCTCATCTGCGGGAATTTATCGTACGGCCTTGCGGATGGAGAAAATTTCCTTCAGGAACCCCTGTGCCGAGCCCTGTAGGTAAATCACGAGCAGGGAGAGGTGGGTGCAGGAGCTGCACGGAGGAAGAGGAGGGGCCGTCACGGCCCTGCAATGCACTGACTCCAGGGAGTGGGGGCACGGGTGGAGGTGCCTGCTGGCGCCCAACCACACTGTCTCCCTCTGCAGGAACCCGGCTACCCAAGAAGGACACACGCTGTGCTGGGCCAGATGTTGCAGGTGTGGCAGAGCAATGGGGTCTGGTTTTTAAACCCTCCACTCTTCAGAGGTGGCTGACCTGAGAGGCAGCTCCTCCCAGACTCCCTGAAAGCAGCTTGCTGGGCCCACGCCAAGACCCAGTCGGCCTGCAGCTTGCAACTGTGATGGACCCTCCCGGGCCAGGCCAGCCAGGCCAGCCATCAACACACAAGGGGGTGTGAGCGCTTGCTTCCTGGGTGTGCCCATCCTGACTTCTGGAATCCAGGGACTTCTCCCACCCAACCAAATCTGTACCAGATGCCACTACGTAGCACATGTGCTGTTAACCCCCTACCCTGTCGTGGCAGACATCATCAATCAACCACCAAGCTCCCACCAGGGCTTCTGAGTCTTTACAACTTAGCACTCAGGCTTTCAGCTCTTTATCCATTCCTGATTATGCTTATTTACTAATCCTGCCTGGGGTCGCTGGGCTCACTGTGTCCCCCTGGGCCCTTTGAAAATACTGTATGTGGTCAAGCACGGTGGCTCACACCATAATCCCAGCACTTTGGGAGGCCGAGGCAGGTAGATTGCCTGAGGTCAGGAGTTCAAGACCAGCCTGGTCAACACAGTGAAACTCCATCACTATTAAAAATACAAAAATTAGCCAAGCTTGGTCACAGGCACCTGTAGTCCTAGCTACCTGGGAGACTGAGACAGGAGAATCACTTGAACCTGGGAGGCAGAGGTTGCAGTGAGCCAAGATTGTGCCACTGCACTCCAGCCTGGGCAACAAGAGCAAAACTCTGTCTCAAAAAAAAAAAAAAAAAAAAAAGGAAAAAGAAAATGCTGTATGTGTTATAGAGGCCTTTATAGTGTTGAGGATCAAAATTCCTCTTTCCATTTTTTGAGACAGGGTCTCACTGTGTTGCCCCGGTTGGAGTGCAGTGGCACCATCATAGCTCTCACTGCAGCCTTGACCTCTACAGCTCAAGTGTTCCTCCCGCCTCAGCTTCCCAACTAGCTGGGACTATACACATGTACCACCACACCTGGCTAATTTTTTTAAATTGTTTCTTGTAGAGATGGAGTCTCACTATGTTGCCCAGGCTGGTCTCAAACTCCTGGGCTCAAGTGATCCTCCTGCCTCGGCCTCTCAAAGTGCTGGGATTACAGGCATGAGCCACTGCTGTGCCTGGCCAAAATTCCCCCTAATACTCAAGTAGCGTCTTCTCCAGGAAAAAAATAACCAGAGGTCCACATACTGATAGTGAAACGCAGGCCTGAAGGAAGTCTAGCTGGAGGCCTCCAGGTGTAGGAGAAAGGGAGGAGTGGGGAGCACATTTTGTCCGGCTGTGGGGACAGGCAGAAAACGGGGTCACAGAAGGGTAGCGGCGTCCACACTGGCTGGAGCCAGTGAAGCTGAAGTTTCTAACCGTTCTTTAGGGATCTTCGTAGGCTCAGACAAGAACACCTGAGCTGTCATCTGGGGTAGTGCTGGCTACGTGGACGGGCCCCCAGAATGTGATGCTGAGCGAGGGAGACACTCCCAAAGGGCCACACGTTGTGTGACCTGCGCGTGGGACAGGACCAGAGCTGACGACTCCTGGATTGAAGCAGAGTGTGGCTGGCGGGGCCGGCGAGAGGCTGGGGGCTTCTGTCTGGGGTAATGAAAGTTTCTGAGTTGATAGGGGTCGTGGGTACACGTCTCTAAATGTTCTAAACGGAATTGCACTTTAACGGGTGAACGGTGTGGTACGTGAAGCGTATCTCAATAAATCCCTTGTGTTTTGTTGTTGTTGTTGTTGTTGTTTAAGATAAGATACCATCTGGGAGGCAGATGACGTCCCCATGGGACAGTTCTGGTGCAGGCGAGGCCCGGAAGCTTCCTGGCCAGGTGGCCCCCAGCCAGTGTCTTAACCTCTCTGAGGTCCCATGTCTTCAGCCGAGAAAAGAGTGAAACACTGTTTGCCTTGCTGGGCTTTGGCAGGGAGTGAAAACCACCCTATTAACTAACTACGTGGGGCAGAGCAGACGCAGCCAACTCCCGTTCCTCACACGGCAGCCCTGGCGACGGTCACACGCACTGCAGCTAAGAGTGACGAGCACACTGACCGTCCTCGTGCCACGGAGGATTATTCCACCGTCCCCACCCAGCCTCGGCGTCCCAAGGCTTCCGTGGGGTAAGAAGATGATCTGATTCACGCAGGAGAAATGCAACTAGGAACCCCCACTCTTCCGATTCCCCCAGGGGTTAGGGAGGGGGGCTTCGGGGAGGACAAGGAGGGCAGGCCCCCAAACTTGAGCGGTGACAGCACCAGCCAGGAGCCCCAGCACCGGGTCTTCACGCTGGTCCCGTGGGGGGGTGGCTGGAAGCATTTCTGAGTTTCTGAGCCAAGGAGCACTGGGCAGCCCCAGCAGGTGGAGAGCTCAGGCCAGCTTGGTGTGAAGGACAGAGAGCAAAGCCTCCAGTGCCCAGCCTTTGAGATCTCATGGCCCATGGACTGCTGTGGGGACAAACAGGACCAAAGCCAAAAGGTGGCCAGGAAGCTCTGCGTCCCTGAGCCAGCACACTGGGCGAGAGGCCCTGCCAATGTTTTTAACCAAAAAGCCACTGACAGCCTCTGTCCTGTTCCTGCTCTACCCAGGGGAGGGGAGCGGGGGAGGGGCTGGGAGGGGCATCCACCAGAAACCAGCCACTGCAGTGGACGCACGAGGACAGCTGTAGCAACTGATGACGATCCCATTCTTGGTGCTGAAGAATCACATAACATTACCGTCGGGCACCACATAAAACACGAGAACAAAACTTCTATCCACATCTGAAGGGTTGGAGGAGAGCAATTCCTGTCCTTGAAGAGTCTTTGAACACCCTCATCTTGGGACACCCTTTCCAGAGAAACCAAAGCCATGAGCACACACATTCTGCCATATGTCACCACAGAGGCTCCACAGACACAAAACCAAGGGGCCAGGTCCCGGTGGATGGAGGCAGGGAGGCGGCGATCAGGGGCCCCGCAGCAGACGCTTTGGTAGCAAGTGACATCTACCCCCATCTACCCCCACCTACCCCCATCTACCCCCACGTACCCCCGCCTATCCCACCTACCCCCACCTACCCCCACCTACCCCATCTACCCCCGCCTACCCCCATCTACCCCCACCTACCCCACCTACCCCCATCTACCGCCACCTAACCCCATCTACCCTCACCTACCCCCACCTACCCCCGCCTACCCCCATCTACCCCCGCCTACCCCATCTACCCCCACCTACCCCATCTACCCCCATCTACTGCCACCTACCCCCACCTACCCCCACTTACCCCCACCTACCCCCACCTACCCCATCTACCCCCACCTACCCCCACCTACCCCCACCTGCCCCCACCTACCCCCACCTACCCCCACCTACCCCTATCTACCCCCACCTACCCCCATCTACTCCCACCTACCCCCACCTACCCCCCTCTACCCCCACCTAACCCCACCTACCCCCACCTACCCCCATCTATCCCGGGGAGGGTTCCTCCTCTTTCACAGCCCAATCCAAGTACTGGGTCTGCAAAGAAACTCTCCTTGAAGTCAGGAAGGACTAAGAGGGCCGTTGGTACCTTGTGATTTAGCCCCTGGACTGCTGTGAGGACAGATGGGACCAAAGCCGAAGGGTGGCCAGGAAGCTCTGCGTCCCTAAGCCACCACACGGGGCGAGAGGCCCTGCCCATGTTCTTTTGTTTGTTTTTGTTTGTTTTGTTTTGTTTTTTGAGACAAAGTCTCACTCTTGGAGTGCAATCCCAGCTCACTGCAACCTCCACCTCCCGGGTTCAAGTGATTCTCCTGCCTCAGTCTCCCGAGTAGCTGGGATTACAGGCGCCTGCCACCACACCCAGCTAATTTTTGTGTTTTTTAGTAGAGATGGGGTTTCACCACGTTGGCCAGGCTGCTCTACGAACTCCTGACCTCAGGTGATCCACCCGCCTCGGCCTCCCAAAGTGCTGGGATTACAGGCGTGAGCTACCACACCCGGCCGAGGCCCTGTTTTTAACTAAAAAGCCACCGACGCCCTCTGTCCTGTTCCTGCTCAGGACACTGGAAGGCGTGACAAATCGCCATCACATGGGAATTCCACACCAATATCTTAGATCACACCGGATTTCTGCACAAAGCGTAAGGACACTGGGCGGGGGGCAGGGGGCAGGGGGGAAGTCACTGCTGAGGCCGGCCTTTTGCTAAACTCAGCCATTTTTCTTCCCTGTTCTGTCGCTTAAGTCCCCTCCTGCAGTTTACAATCCCGACCTGCCACCCTCACCAGGATCATGACGGAGCCAAGACGCACCGGCGGCCGACCTCCCGGTGTGACGGCTTTCTGGTTATGTCTGCACGTCCTGGAGGAGCCTTCTAAAGGAGTTTCAGGAAGTTTATGTTTGGAAGCCGCGATTATCACTTTCGTTCATGGCCCAGCTTTGTAATGGGAAGCAGACGCCTCACAGAAGTGCCAGGAAGGGGGTCTGCTTTGAAACGTGTTCGAATAAAAGGATTGAGAAGAGCCTAGTGCTTACAAATATCATAAAGACACTTCATTATTGACGGTGCCTGCCTCACATTCACTGTGGACTTGCAAGCCCCAAACTCATCCTGCCCCTGGATGGCCGGGGCACCCAGCCCTTCCGCCTCCACACTTTGTTTTTCTTTCCTTAAAAAAAAAAAAAAAAAAAAAGCTGTAATGAGATGCACAATTAACAACATGTTTAGCTAATTGAGTCTGTCCACGGCATATCCCAACCCGGGCGCTGAGAGGTAAGTCTGTCACCTGGAGCGTGCCACAAAAAGGAGAAAAGGCAAAGTCAGCAGCTAATAGAAATCGTGACTTGGGGAGGACGCCCCTACCCACGTCAGATCAAAGACACAGACAGACTCTTCCCACCAAATGAATTTGCCTCTGAGCTCTTGGCATTGGGTTCAGCACTCTCTATTATCAACTGGAGAGCAAAATGCTTTGTTTTGCCTGAAAGACGTTCCCAGATGGCACATTCCCCTGCGTGCACCCCCTCGGTTGCGAGTCTGAAGGCATCGTGATCAACACCATGGTCAATCCAGATGGCCCAATCGCATCGAATCCGGCCTGCGTGAAAACACTTCATTTCTGACCTCCTTGACACCAGCGCCCAGAGCCGCCCCAGACGCCGCACACTGCACTTACCCTGGAGCGAGCGGGCGTGTCTGCCGGCGCTCATCCCCTGTGGCGTGTGGCTGCAGAGGGACAGCTGCCCCGTGTCCGGCTCCACGCCCCAGGTGCCCGCAGCGGCAGCAGTGCGTTGGGGCTGTGTCTCCGCGCACTGGCTGGCTCTGGGCTGGGAAGTTTCAAGCATTCCCTTCTCCCCCTTCACACACTTAACCCTACCTTGTCTGGTCAAGAAGGATCCGGACAAAATCAACCTTCTACATCAAGAGCTGCATCCGGCTGCCTCAGAGGCACAGAGTCTGTTCCTGGCCCCGCCTGGCTTTCACCGTAAACTAGAACGAGCGGCCAAGGCCCAGGACGCTGCGGCTTTGCAAGGGTGAGCGGCTTTTTCCTAACCCACTGGGCTTTTTTCCTTCCAGGCAGCAGAGGGGTGCACCTGCTCCAAGGAATTTGGGATGTCCAGCCCTCTGGTCTCTGTGGGGGTCACCCTCGGTGGGGGCTTCCCCTAGAGAGTTTAACACTCAGACCCCACTCCAGGCTCAGCAAGGGGAACTGGTTGGGGGGATTCCAGCCCACTCCTCAATTCTCTGTGGGGACCCTCGGCCAGCCTTGGTGCTTTCAGAGCTCTGGTTTCCTCGTTCGTAGGAGATAAACAGCACCCAAAACTGAGCTGCCGCCACTGAGGCAGGCTACTGCCAGGCGGAGTGCAGGTGCATCAGTGACCCTGCCTTCCCCTGAGCCCCGCGTTGACGTTCCATCCACTTAAGGCGTCCTGGCTCTCATGAGCTTCCAGGGAAACCGAGTCACAGGAATTTAATCATGGCCAAAATTTAGCCCATAAATAGCTATTGAGCGGCTTCACGCCGGATGGGGAGATGTGATGGCGGGCGCAGGAGGAGGCGTGGCCACGTGCCCCGAGGGCAGCAGCACACCTTGCGTTCTCAGTTAGGTCTGGACGGCAGATTTGCAGCGCCTTTTCCCACCTTCTACTTTCCTGTATTTTTGAAGTTTGCTACAATGAGCATACATTGCCTTTATAATGAGAAAACAGACATTTAAAAAATGTTTCAGAAGCCCATCCTGACCGCCCCCTCATTTTCCCCAGACCTGCTTCCTTGGAAAGACCCTTCCATTGCTTACACACTGCTGTTTTCACACTCGCCTTCCGACGGGCACCTCCCACGGCCCGCGTGCCCCAGTTTCACACTCGCCTTCCAACCGGCACCTCCCATGGCCTGAGCACCCTAGTTTCACACTCGCCTTTCGACAGGCACCTCCCACAGCCCGAGCGCCCCAGTTTCACACTCACCTTCTGACTGGCACCTCCCACGGCCCGAGTGCCCCAGCAGCTCCCTTTGCTCCCCTGAAGCAGGTGTGGCCAGTGAGGCTCTGGGAGGGAGATGTGCCCGTCCTTATGGGGCCTCCGGCCTGCGTTCCCCGCGCCTACACAAAAACTGACTCTCGCTTCCAGGAAGCTTCTAGAAAGGGCCCCAGCACTGTGGTCAGAACACAGAGTCCCAGCACACTGGTTGGTGCACCCTCAGCCGCCCCTAAGTGAGGGGTCTGGCAGGGTCCACCTGGGTGACGCCCTCCTCCTTCAAAGCCCCAGGCTGCCGGGGCACCATCCCATTCTTTTGGGGACTTCGTACAGGTCGTTGACTCCAGGAGGGCAGGAACAGCACCCGATTGGGAGTCTGCAAGTGTGTGGGGTATGACATTCATCTCACATGCACAGAGTACACCATGAGTAAAGAATTCTCATCCTCTGGTATTTCTCTTCCTGTTTTTTAAATTAAGGTGAAACTCACTGCACATAAAATTAAGGTTTTAAACTATGACACAGTAGGTGGCATGAGGCGCATGCTGTACTATGCCTTCCGTTTACTTCCAAAGTCTTTTCATCATCCCCAAAGACCACCCAATGACTGCCCATCCCTGCTAGCTCCGGACAACCACCCATGGGCCCCTGACTGCTCTGCCATGTCACAGGGATGCAGCTGGCCACATGTGGCCCTCGCCTCTGGCTTCTTCCACTTCCATGACATTCTCCAGGCTGGCCCACACTGCAGCATGGATGAGGCCCTCACTCCTCTGTGGCTGAGTCTTACTCCTCGGTGGGGAGGCACCTCATGTTAGGTAAGCAGGCATCAGTCCATCCAAGGACATCTGGGTTGACTCCACCTTTTGGCCATTGGGGGAACTCTAGAGATAGAAGTGCCATTTTCACCCCAACCCACGGTGCTCCCTCTGAAGTCTGAGTTGGAACCACCTACCTCTCAACGGGTCCAGATGGCCCTATTCCTCCAGCATTTCCTAGAACGTGCCTGGCGCACATTGTCACCTGGTCTCAATCCCATGGAGGGACCCTGGAGTTGCTTCTAATCATTGTTCAATGTCTACCCTCTCTGTGCATGGCTCAGGAAGAAGGTGGGGTGGGGAAGAGAGATCTCTGAGTGATCAGGTTGTCTTGGGGCTCCGGACGCTGCTCCCAGTGTTGGTCAACGTTGGTGGATTCCAAGTTCTAGAGCCTCTGTCGGCTCAGATGAAATATCTGAAGTTGGCACAAATGCAGCCATCCTCAGGTGGGGCCTCATCACACTCAGGAAATCCCGGCCATCTCTGGGTAGCAGGAAGCTGGGCAGGTCCATCACCCTCAGGAAAGCCAGGGCATCTAGCCAGGAGCTAGACAGCATCACCCTCAGGAAAGCTGGGGGGTCTGGGCAGCAGGGAGCTGGACAAGTCCATCACTCTCAGGAAAGCCAGGGGGTCTGGGCAGCAGGGAGCTGGGCGGGTCCCATCACCCTTGGGAAAGCCGGGGCATCTTTGGGCAGCAGGGAGCTGGGCAGGTGCATCACCCTCAGGAAAGCCAGGGGGTCTTTGGGCAGCAGGGAGAGTCCCCCGTCATCCTGTGGGCATCCTGTGGACATCTGTCATTTGTGTAGAAGCCTTGACATAAGATAGAAGCAACATTTCCTAGAAGTTTCTTACAAACTTAAACCAAGGACAGAGAGTCCTAGAGGAATTGAGGGCTTTGCTGTCCACTTTAAGTGGAGGGAATTCTTTTTCATTCCTTTATTGTCACTAAAGGTTGGATTTCAGAGCAAGTACTCAAGCACGTGGAGGAAGATGAGGGAGGGAAGATGGGAGGAGGGTGAGGAAATGTGGGCATCTGGTTCCCTGGCTGCACACTCAGGGGACCCTGGGGGACCACCTGCTTAACAGGCAGATGCCTCTGTGTGTTGCCGTCAAGTGAGGTTGTGGCTGAGCCCGGTTAACACTCAGGGCGCCCATGCACGGCTGGAGCCTGCGCAGTCTCTTGGTGACAGCAGTGACCACATGGCATCCTCCTGCAGGGACCATGTGACTGGCTTTTATTCTCTCTATCCTTGGGTGGAAAGAGGAGGAAGAAGCGATGAGTCCTGGCCTTCTACTTTCGAGTAGGTCAGAAATGTTTTCATAAGATAAAAGTTACAACTGAAAGAAACAGCAGGTCTGGGCGTAAAAACCCTGTGTTTTCAGCCTCGAGTGTGTGTGGGAGAGTGGGAGCTCAGGGTGTCTCTCCTGGGGGCCATGAAGCAGGAAGAAAGGGCTGTGGGGCCAACGCCAGCTCCACTTTACATCCGGGTGCTGGGGCTGCCACAGCAAAGTGCCACAAACTGGGGGGTCCATGTGACAGAAATTCGCCCTCTCCCTCACTGGAGGCCAAGTCTTAGATCCAGTTGTTCCAGGGCTGTGCACCCTCTGAGGGCCCCAGGGAGGCCCCTTCCTGCTTCCTCCAGCTTCCAGCGGCTCCCAGGGTGGGGTGGGGTGGGCAGCCACATGTTCAGAGCTCCCAGGTGTCTCCAGGGCTCCGCCAAGGCTGACACCCTGGTTGGCACTAGGACTCTGATTAGGATTTCGGACAAAGCATTTCCTCCACGGGCAGACACAGAGCACACCCCTGGGTAACAGCACGCCCAACCTTTTAGAATAGTCACCAGTCAAACACTGGCTGTCCAAGTGAGAATCAGTGAGATTGCAAAGTGGTTGTCCTTAGTGAGGGTGTCAGATGGCCTGGTGTGTTTAAGTAACCAAAAGCAAGTCCTTCTGATACCTTGCATGTTGGAAGGGGTATTCCAGTGCTGGTTAGAATTAAAACCCAAAGCAGGTCATTGATTCTGATGGGAGTGCCCTGGCCCCAGGATCATTAAGAAGGGTTTCAGGGAGGAAAAACAGATGATGTTGTCTGTCCCTGGTCCAAATTCGTGGTGCATCCTCACTTTCACAGGAATTCCATGCAGGTCTTTTATATGCTGCTATATTTTATATCTGTTGCTGTGCTGCTACACACTCCAAAACTTAATGGCTTAGAGAGCAAAAAATCCCTTTTTATCTCTCACAGACTATTAGCCAAGAAGGTGGGAAGTGCTCAGCAGGGTGGTTTTCCTCAGGGTCTCTCATGTGGTTTTATGTCAGCCAGGGCTGCATCACCTGAAGGCTCGACTGGGGCTGGTGGCTCCCTCATGAGGCAGGTGGGCTGGCACTGGCTGTTGGCTGAGGGCCCCAGTTACTCTCTGGAGCCTGCCTGAGTGTCCTCACTGCATGGTGTCTGGCTTCTTCTAGAGTGAGTGAGCCAACAGGCCAAGTGGAGGCTGCAATGCCATTATAATCCAGCCTCAAGGGGAAGTCACACGTTGACCACCACCGTACTCTATGCTGACCACATAGACCAGCCCTGCTGTGTGGGAGGGGAGCACACATAGACAAATACGGGAGTTGGGGGGTCACTGGGGCCATCTGGGAGGCTTGCCACCATCACCCGTCCTGTTCCCTAAATGACCTGCATCCCCAGGTTTCCTATTCTCAGCATTGTGTGCCACCTTGAGGGGCTGGGAATGAGAAAAAGTATTGTTTTCAGACAGAAAGCATCTCTTTTATATTTAACAGCCCTTCCTTTAGTTTATCTCTTCCCTCTCTTACTTTATTTAAAAGTAGCAAGAGGCCAGGTGTAGTGGCTTATGCCTGTAATCCCAACACTTTGGGAGGCTGAGGCAGGTGGATTGCTTGAACCCAGAAGTTTGAGACCAGCCTGGGCAACATGGCAAAACCCCATCTCTATTTTATAATATTACTGTTTTTAAAAAATGAATAAATAGAATAAAATAAAGTGCAAAATATGCTACCCTCAGTGCCCTCCTTACAAAGCTTGCTAGCTTGATCATTCAGCTTGTTGGGCCACTTTCCACATTACTGCAGGCCATGGTCTTGCTGATAGAATAAGAGTGCCTATTTCTGGTGGGGTTTGACTACTGAGCATTCTTGCCTGAAGTTTCCTGAAGCTGTAGTCTTGCATCAGCTAGAGTTGCAGCTCATTTGAAGGCCTGACTGTGGCTGGAGGAGCCACTTCCCAGGTCACTTCATCACACACTGGCCAGTGGTGCTGCTGGCCAGAACTCAGTTCTCTCCAAATGGACCCTGCCACAAGGCCACTTGAATATACAGCATGGTGGCTGGCTCCCTCAGAGTGGATGACCTGAGAGACCAAGACAGAAGCTGTGGTGCCTCGTACAGCTCAGTCACAGAAGTCACACACTGTCAGCTCTGCCATGTTCCATGGGTCACATGCATCAGCCCTGAGTCAATGTAGGAAGATGATAAACCCCAGGAGGTATGGGTCAGTGGGTTCATCTTGGAGGCCACAGAGCTGTCCCAGCGCTGTCCCAGAGGGGGATTCAGTGACAGGGCCAAAGGGATTCCAATGACTCAACCCAAGGATGACCAGATTAGACAGGACTGATCAGGCTAAGATGATGAAAGGCTGGCTGACATGACACATGGGACAGGCCCCGGGCCAGAGTCCCTGGATTGAAGTCTCCACCCCAGCACTTCCCACCTGGGGTTTGGGCTTCATCCATCGGCAAGGCAGAGATGATAGCGAAACCCAGCCTTCCTCCCACCTGTGTGCTGGATGATCAAAGGAGCAAACAGAAAAAAAAAAAACCAAACAGGAAAGTGCCAAAGAGTCACACGATTATCATTTATTTTTGTTACTAGAATGATAAATCCCTTTAAAAATAAACAGCTTTCTTGGATATAATTAACATACTATACATTTCACCTATGCGAAGTGCACAATTCACTAGTCTTTAGTCTATTCAGAGTTGTGTGACCATCATCATTATAGAATAAGGTCTGATTGATGCTTGAGAGCTGACGATGATGATGATGATGATGATGGAGATAGAGTCTGCTCTGTCCACCAGGCTGGAGTGCAATGGTGCTATCGTAGCTTACTGCAGTGTCCACCTCCTGGGCTCAAGTGATCCTCCTGCCTTAGCCTTCCGAGGACTCCAGGCATGAGCCACCACACCCAGCAGATTTTTTGTTTTTTTAGTAGAGGTGAAGATTTGCTATGTGGCCCAGGCTGGACTCAAACTTCTGAGCTCAAACGATCCTCCTGCCTTGGCCTCCCAAAGTGCTGGGCTTATTTTTAGACCATAATGAAAAGTTCCAGTTGATGTTACAGGAAGTGAGCCAGGGAACGCTTTACCCCCAGGCTCTAGGAACCATCAAGGTCAGGCTAGAAAAGGGCATCGGCAAGAAGGGGTGTCTGGAGGCGTTAGGGCTGAGCTCTCTGTACAGAGAGAATTCCGCTGTGTGGAGCAGCTGCACTCACTTACGGGTGGCTGGGTAGGAGGGCTACAGCCTGTCCTCGAGGGTCCCACCTCTTCCCCAACTTCCTGGCATCCTAGTCAAGATTCAGGGGGTGGGACTTCCCCTGGAAACCTGGAAGGCAGGGAGCACCGACTGCCCATGGACGCCAGGAAGGAGGGAGCGTTGCCGCTCGTGGACCCTGAGAAGGAGGGAGCGTTGCCGCCCGTGGACCCTGAGAAGGAGGGAGCGTTGCCGCCCGTGGACCCTGAGAAGGAGGGAGCATTGCCGCCCGTGGTCCCTGGCTGCGTGCCCTCCCCTTAGCTCCTCCACCCAAGAGGGAAGTCGAAGCTGTTTTTCCAAAGCTCTTTCTCCCCCACCTCCCCCAGCTTCCCTCTAAGAGTTCCTGCTGGTGTCCTCCACCCCCAGTCCACCATCCAGGAGCCAAGAATTCGTGGCAGACCCCGAGCACAGCTCGCCAAATCATTCGCTCATTGTTAGACATCTGGGGTTTTCAACTATTTGTTTTCATAAAAGACACTCTAAATGCCCCTGGGCAGTGGCTCCTCTGGAGCTCCAGTCTGAGAACCTCGGGTGTGAAATTCTGTTCTCAGCTCCGCCCCTGCCCAGGCTGCTCTACCATCCCACGAGAGGCTGCAGTTGGAAGCCCCTTTACACCCCAGCCTCCGTGGGTGTGAGCAACCCCAGCACCCAGACCTCGGCTTCTCGGTACCGTGTTCCATTCAAAGTGGCCAGGACTCCTGGGAGAAATGGCCAGCTCCAGTCTGGGAAGGGAAAACGCCAGAGGCTTATAGGAGATCGCGACCCTCCGGGGCTACGAGGCCGTGCGGGAGCACTCAGGAGCCTGCTCGATGGGGGGCGTGGGGGGTGGGAGCCAAGGGTGCCAGGAGATGGCCTGGGGCACAAGTAGCCCTACAGCTCAGGCTCAGACAAGCAGCTGGAAGCCTGGCGGTGCATGGACGTTCCCACGGCTTTAAAGGACGCCCCACAGAACATGGATTAATCATCATAGAGAGAGAGGACAACGTTGCAGGGGAGCCTGCAGACGCAGCATCAATAAAACCGCAGGCATTCATGTCACCAGAGACGGCCCAGGTGAGATTCTACACCCCCCGCCAGGACACCCACAGAGCGCAGCCTCACCCCCTGCTGTCCCTGCCCACCCAGGATCTCATCACCAGGAATCGAGAGGCAGACCCAGCCGAGGGTATCCTGCAAAGCAGCCTGAGTGCCCACAGCGTGGAGGGGCCAAGAGCCGGAACAGGCTGACAGAGATGGAGGAGAGAGGGCAGCTTGGGGCAGGGCGTGATGCCCGCAGATTTCCCTCTCAGAACCTCGTGGGGACAATGGCCAGGCTGCAGTGCGGCCTCGCATGGACCTGTCCATTCCCCAATTCTGACGGTGCTGAGGGCTTGCGAATGTCCCTGTGTGCAGGAAACACAACCCAAAGAGCTGGCTGTGCAGCCCCCCACGGGCCTCTCCCAACCTGAGCGGCGCCCTCCTGGCCAATGTCCACTGCTGCCCGAGACCCTGCCCCAGCAGAAGGCACAGGCTGGGGCGGGCCTGCAAGAGTGAACCAGGTTGGCGAGGAGGGGCCTCCCAGGGCCGACGCATCTGAGCAGCACCCTGCAGGAGGGGCAGGCCCCTCATGCCCCAGGCACCGTCACAGGGCCTGCGATCTCATGCATTCGAATGGTACTGCATGGGCCAGGGTGTCCCAGGGGATCCTGTCGGGTGCCCTCCTCAGCTCTTCCACCTTCCACAGTAAGTACTTCGACAGTATGGCTCATGGTCACTCCAAGTCCCCGAGAAGGAAAGAGAGCGATGCCATGGAGATGGGAGGCCAGCCCTGCAAAGGGCACCATAGTCCTGGGCACCACCTCTCCTGGGGAATGGGGGCTTGGGCACCTTCTTCTCCTCCTTCCTCCCTCCCTCCTCCCTCTCTCCCTCCTCCCTCTGACTTGCACCCCCAAATTGCCAGTATCACCCCCTCCCCAGTTGCAACAACCCCAAACATTCAGACATTGATTTGTGTTTCCTGCATGGGGGCAGACACCCTCCTGTTCCAGAACCGCCGGGCCCCCACATTCCCCCACGGACAGGGACCCATCTCACTCCCCCCACCCCCATTAGCCCACAAGGCTCTGGCCCCCACCCCCATGGCTGCTTGGTGAAATGACAGCCCCGCTCTGCCGGGAGCCGGGGAAGAGGAAGGGGCTGGGGAAGGGAGTCCAGCTAGGGAGCCCTGTGAGCCCCTCTAGGAGCCTGGCCCTGGCTGGAGAGAGAAGCACTGGGATGAAACACACTTTATTCACGAGGGCACAGGATTGCCATCTGCAGTGCTTGTGCTAAACTCCAGCAACGAGCAGATGCAGGCTTTCCTCCCTGGGTCAGCAGCCCGGGGCCTGGAATCAGCTACGCCCACTGCACTGAGATCAGCTTTGAAAAGCCCCCATTGCAGACCTGCGGCAAAGGGTCAAAGGCCAGGGGAAGCTGGAAGCTATGCTAAGGCTGCTTTGCTATGATCAGCCTGGCCTGGGGCGTCCTGGGGGATTCCTCAACCGCCTCCTAGACCCCTCCCCCACCCCCAGTATGAGGCCCTCACTCAGGCATGCCTGGGCCCTGGAGGCGGAGAGCCTGGGACTCCACGGAGAAGCCGTGCCCTGCGCCCACTCGGCCTGGCCGGGAGCCCGGGCCCTGTGTGGTCACACCCGGAGGGCCTCACCAGCAGCGGCGGGGGCAGACTCTGTGGGGGCACCCCCTGCTCCAGCAGGGCTGGCCCCAGTGGGGTGGGAGCATGTGGTGGAGGGCATGACCTCTAGGAGAAGTTTGGCTGGAGCAGCCCTGGGGGGCAACCAACTGCCGGGCAGGGGCTCCGGTGGCCCATTTCCCATGACAGGCGGCCTGGACGGGAGGGAAGCGCAGTTTCCACCACCTGAGCCCAGCTCCCAACTCCGGGCGTTCAGATGGGCTCGTGGCCACCAGGCTGTGGGTCCGAGGCGGCAGCCGGCAGGGTCTGAGGGCCACCAAAAGGGAAACGTGTCCCAATTCAGATCCCCTGGCCATGGGCAGGCAGCCTCGGCTCACTCCTCTCCTCTGGGTCCTTCGCCCGCAGTGACAGCTCCGCACCCAGCACCTTCCTGTGTAAGAAGTCAGGGTGTTCGAGACGAGATCGAGGCTGATCTGGGCCTTGTGTGGCTCCTGCTCATAGGATCCTGGGGGCCGTTTCAGGAAGAGCCTCAGGACAGGGAGAATGCTCAGTCTCCCGGCTGCCCCGCCGGGCAAGAGGGTCCGGTGGTGGAGGGAATCCAGGGGGCGTGGTCCTCACCCCACTGTCAGCGCTGGCAGACCCCAACACTCATCCCCCAGCCCCAGGCACACAACCTGCGCTGCTGCCCCTCTCCGGGCCCTGCCGCAGCGGGTGTGTTTGGTGCTGCTGGGGTGGAGTCAGGGGCCAGATCCCATCGTGAATTTGACAGAAAAGGAAATGGGCTCTGAGAGCAGGTGAGGCTCAGCCAGGGCCCCGTGGCTCTCACCCAAGGGCTGAACTCCAACCTTCCCAGCCCAGCTCTGTTTCCCGAGCTGTGGAAAATGCCTCTGTCCACCCGGCCTGGCTGGGTAGTGCCTGCTTCCCCGACACCAGCCACAGGCCGGCTCCCCAGTCCTCTGTGGGACGGTTGCTGGTCTCTGTTAAAAACCCCCCGGGGGGCCTTGCATGCCGCCAGGGCCTGTGCCCCCGGGAGACACTCTGGGGAGGGGTCACAAGGAAACCTCAGTCCAAGCTGCCCAGCCAAGGCCGGGCATGGCTATGCCAGCACAGGAAGGCAGGGAGGGGTCTCCAGGGCAGGCAGCTCTCCCCTCGGCCCAGTCCCCTCTGTGAAGTGCTCAGCCCAGGCGGGAACGTGCTTCCCACTCAGCCTCCTCCAAGCCGCTGAAGGTCCCACTGGTTCACCAAATGACTTCTGTCCTGAGCCGTGGGCTCCTGACCACGCACCTACCTTGCACGGCCTGAACAAGAGTCTGCGCCAGGGACCCCGCTCGGGAGGGGCACAGAGGAAGCCAAGGGCCCACACAGGTGAGGGGGTCTCGTGTCTGAGCTCACCCAGCCCAGGCTCAGCAGCAGCCTCAGAATTTCCTGGCATCTGCTTGCCTGTGTTGCAACCCAAGTGGGGTGTGCGCGCCGCCTGAGAGGGAAAACACTCGGGACGATTATGTAAGCGCTTTCCTCCCCAGCACAGGGCCGTCTTGGGCACATCGAGACCAGACCATGTGCAAAAGCACTTCGGGAGAGTGGCAGGAGCTGAGCTGCCTGAGAGGGATTAACCCCTTCCGGGATGCTGGTGGCTCGTCCTGGGGAACGTGGGACTGGTCAGGATTGTAGCACGCGGAGGGGTGAAGTGTGAATGTGGAGGCACCGGTGCTGTGTGATTTCCCACAAGTTGTCTAACCTCTCTGTGCCTTCATTGCCTGACTCGGCTGTTTCCAATGCAGCTGATTTTAACAGCACCTGTTTCATGAGGCCACAGCCAGGATTCTGGAAGGAAAAGCACAGAAAGCCCTCAATGCGGTTTGAGGCTCCAGGCAAGGCTCAGCTGACAGTAGCTGAAAACAGCAGTTCCAGCCACAGAGTCGCCCACCCTGCCCACCACAGAACGAACAAGGATTTCCAGCTTTGCTCGGATTTGTGGGGACCACTGGGTTTGGACTCTAGGAAAAGCTCATTTGCCTTTGGGCAGAAGCGACCGGAGCTGGAGTCACCAGAGGTGGGGGCAGCAACCTCTCGTTGGCTGATGCGGGACCTGGGGAGGGGCCGTCTGTGTGGGGCAGCACTGGACGCAGACCTGTCGATACCTGTGAAACCTGCCAGGCTGAGCCGCCGTCCAGCAAGCGAAGAGACCACACTGGACCACAGCGGAGTCACTTGGCCAGCCCCCCCCAGGTCCCCATAGCCCTCACGTGTGTCCCAACTCCGAGCAGGCGGCCGACAGTGCACCCTGACAAGGCACGTGCGTACCATCGGGGACACCTGCTTCTTTAAAGTGACCGGATGGTGCCCAGGACCACAAAAACCAGTCTCACAGCAGGGTGCCCAGCCTCCTTCTCCCTCCGCTGTTAACATTTTTGCCACGATTCCAAAAATGAAGCTGCAGCTGAAAATAATTTTTCTTCTATAGCCCAAATGAATGATGGTGTAGAGATTTTCCCATCATGAGAACTGTGGACTCCATTTGTAGTAGGCCCGGGGGTGACATGTCTGAGGTTGGGGTGCCTTGGGGCCAGAGCCCAGAGGAGAACCTACGTTGGCGTTCTAGTAACGTGAACTCTCATACGATCTTCAGGACAGCAGAGGCAGCGGAGACACCAGCGGGGAGGGAGAGCTGGCCCGGCCAGCCCCTCAGGAACGAGGTTCAGTCCTATTCTAGCTCAAAATGATAAACCTCATCTCAGACGGCTGCTTGTGACTCCAGGAGACCACCAGGCCCCGGTGACAGCCAGAGCGGTACCCAGTATATCAATCCTGCCCACCTGCCTGGCGTGGCTGGGAGACGCGGCCGCGTGCTCTCTCTCTCCCTCCTTCTTTCACTGCTTCCTGAAGGCAGCATCTAAAGAGGCTGAGGCTGTCCTGTTGCTGCCCTGACCTCTGGGGAGAAGCCCGCAGTTCTGATTACGGACCTCAGACGGGGAAGCGCACAGGAGGCCTCGGGTGGCCGGGCTATGCTGCTTCTCCCTGGACGGGCAGAGCTGGCCCATAGGAGGCACTTCACAGGTGACTAAGGAGGCACAGACCTGAGGCCTGGGGGACTGCAGTGTCCCGTGGATCCCAGCTGCGGCTATCAGGCCCACGGGTGGGAGAGCCAAGGGAGGGGCTCAGCTGGGCAATGGGATGAGAGCGGGAGGGGACACTGCTGGGAACTCCCTTCACCGCAAGGCCAACAATGTGCGTAAGCGAACAGGGCGGGGAGAGCTGCGTGTGGCCTCAGGCAGTCACTCAGCCTCTCTGCCCGTTTTCCTGGTCTGTAAAATGGACCGAAACGCCCGCCCCGTGGTGTTCTTTGGGCAGTTTCTATAAATGCTTGGCCCAGCCTCCCCAGCACATGGCTGCTATCTGGGGTACTGTTCTGTTATTTTCATCCCTGCCCCTGCTGTTTGCTTAGACTTCCCCTGACTCCAGTGAAATCAGCCTCCACAGGCATTTCGTCAGCCCCTTGTTCGTCCATGACACGGCTAGGCAGGTGTGCCCAGGGGGTCTGAGGCTTTAACGGACTTTAAATGTATGTCCCTGCAGGAAACAGGTTTCTGTACAGCCCCAGAGCAGCCAGGTTCGGGGCTTGAGGGGCAAAGATCCCAAGGATGCTGGAGCCAGGGATGGGGCTGTGGTCACGGGGCTGTGGGGGAGCGGGGAAGGAGTGCCCACCCTGCCAGGACCTCCCACAGCCGAGTCCACCTGGGAAGCCAGCCTGCAGGGCCTGGGGTGGGGGCACAGGAGCCCACCCAGCAACACAGGGGTGACCCGGAAGTGGAGAACCCCAGCGGCTCTATCACAAAGCCACACACGTGACACACATCTCCCGGGACCGGGACTCCGGCTATGGAGGGCCACTTATAGAAAGGAGCCCTCTCCTTACACACAGTTTGCTACCCTCGGTTTCAACGCTGTGCCAAAGTTCAAAATCAGGACGGATTTCCTCCCCACACTGTGTGTAGAAATGCCTGGTGTTCTTTAAACGTGTGATGTCGCTTCCCCACTGGGTGACTGGTATCGGTTTGGCCACCACACTCACGGCTGCTGGATCCCGATGGTCTCAGATCAAACCCCCCAGGGAAGATGGGCTGGGCAATCCATCATCCATGGCGAGCCTTCGAGCCAGATGCAGTCAAGGTCTAGTCTGACTCCAGGACCAGAGATGGAGGGGAGCTTGTCACAGCCCCCATGCCATTCTGCTGAGAGGCACCCCTGCCCAGTGCCAGGCCGACGTCTACACCCTCCTGCTGTTCCCACCAGCCGAGCTGACCCACTTTCCATGGCCACCTGCCGCCAAGCACCCAGAGAGCTCGCTCTCGCCCATCTTCCCGCGGCCCAGCTGCTGGGGGAGCCAGGCGGACACCCGCCCACGTGGGGGAGCAGAGGGAGGCGAGCATGGGGCGGTGGGTAAGTGGATGTGGCTGAGGTGCCTGTGGGGTTTCTTTTGATTGCTCTGGCTGCTGGACAGGGAGGCGTCCCCATCAGCGGAGTGGAGGTGGGGAGGTGATGCACAGGTTCAAGGCAAAGGGAAGGGAAGTGGGGCCGCTAGGCGGAATGAAGAGGTCGCCTGGAAGCCTGTGGTTTCACAGCAACAATGCAACCAGGTGTGTGCTGCCTCTGCACATCTCAGGTCCAGGGCAGGCGAAGGTTCTTATCATCTCAGTTTGGGGCTTTGTCTAGATGAGTCCTCGGAGGTGCGAAGGGGTGAGGGTGTGTCCATGCAGAGGGGAGCCGTGGGTCTGGGCCCCTGGCCCCGCTGAAGGAGGGGTCAGGGGAGCCAGCTACAGGGGAGACGGCAGGGCAGGGGTCAGCGCAATGTGCTCTGCAGTCCACAGATGCGGGACGGGGCTCCCTTAATTTAGGTCTTCTTTAACCTCTTTCAGTCAAGTTTTATGATTTTTTTCCCCATAAACACTTTTCACATCTTTAACGAGTTATTTCTTGACATTTCTATATCTTAAAGCTTTTTGAACGGTGGCTTTTTAAAGTTTCCTTTTTGCGTGACCGCTGATGACAGAAACGCAATGACACCTTGTATATTGACTTTGATCCCCAAAAACGTGCTGACGTCTCTTAATAGTTCTGATATTTATCCCTGGGAAATATTTTAGGTTATCTTTGGGAATTGTTTGGAGTTTTCTAGAACACAGTGACATCACCTGCGAATAGCGAGTTTTGTCTTTTCGTTTCCACAGTGTGCCTCTGGCTTGTTTCCTTTTCTTTCTCTGCTCCCAAGACCTCCACACAGCTGAACAGAAGCTGTGAGAACGGCACCTAGCCCCGCTCCCGACGCTGGGGACGTGTGCTGTGGCCGCAAGGCTTCTGTGGAATCTCTTGATCGAGTCAAGGGAATTCCCTTTTTTATTTTCTAGAATTCCTTTTTTTTTTTTTTTTTTTTTTTGGAGAGTCTCACTCTGTCACCCAGGCTGGAGTGCAGTGGCACGATCTCGGCTGATTGCAACCTCAACCTCCCAGATTCAAGTGATTCTCCTGCCCCAGCCTCCCAAGTAGCTGGGAATACAGGCACGCACCACATGCTTTGCTAATTTTTGTATTTTTAATAGAGACGGTATTTTGCCACATTGGCCAGGATGGTCTCAAACTCCTGACCTCAAGTGATCCGCCCGCCTCGGCCACATTTTCTTTATCCAGTCTCTCACTGATGGGCATTTGGGTTGGTTCCATGCCTTTGCTATTGTGAATAGTGCTGCAATAGACATACGCGTGCACGTAAATTAGTTCAGCCATTGTGGAAGACACGTGTCAGTTCCTCAAAGATCTAGAACCAGCAATACCATTTGATCCACCAATCCCATTACTGGGTATATACCCAAAGGAATATAAATCATTCTATTATAAACATGGCAATTTCCACAAAAATCTCTGCTTGGATTTTCACTGAAATTGCAGTGAATGTACCATTTAGAGAAAAATGATCATCTTTATGATATTGAGGCTTGCATTCACCAACAGGCTACATGCCACCTCCAGTTTTTTTGTTTGTTTGTTTTTTAGGTTTTCTTCACTTTCCTAATATTTTATAGCTTTCTGTCCCAGACATCTTTTGTTAGATTTGTTTCTACATAGTTGAAATTTCTTAGTGTCTATAATAACATTTGTAAGTGATTATTACTGTTTGTTTCTGGAATTTAGAAATATAATTAGTTTTTTGTATGTTGGCCTTGTGGGCAGGAATCTTGTAAATTCACTTATTAACGGTTTGCTTGTGAGTTCCTTTGGATTTTCTTCACATATAACCATATCATCTGTAAATACTGACAGCTTCGTTTCTCATTTTAAAGCCTTTTAAGCCTTTTTTTTTTTGAGACAGAGTTTCACTCTTGTTGCCCAGGCTGGAGTGCAATGGCACAATCTTGGCTCACCACAACCTCTGCCTCCTGGGTTCAAGTGATTCTCCTGCCTCAGCCTCCCGAGTAGCTGGGATTACAGGCATGTGCTACCACGCCCGGCTAATTTTGTGTTTTTAGTAGAGACGGGATTTCTCCATGTTGCTCAGGCTGGTCTTGAACTCCCAACCTCAGGTGATCCACCTGCCTCAGCCTCCTGAAGTGCTGGGATTACAGGCATGAGCCACCGCACCCGGCCCTTTTAAGCCTCTTTTCTTGCCTTGGTGTGCTAGCGCGTTGTGGTGAGAGGCAGCCATCTTTGTCTGTTACATCTCAGGGAGTGGCAGGGGGTGGTGGGGGCAGCTCTCCGCTTTCCACCCTTGAATGGGCAGCTTGTTGTAGATTTCTTATAGACACCTTTGATCAAATTAAGGAAGGTCCTTTCTATTCCTGGTTTGCTAAAGGTTCTCTTAACCCATTTCTGCCTGAGGTCGCCTACTGCTTGGCAATGAGCTCGAGCAGTAGGATATAAAGAACTCCCACATGCTTGGCGTTCCAACAATGGAACACTAGGCATAGTTCATCATGAATGGGTGTTGAAGTTTACAAATTACTTTTTAAGATAACCATATAGTTTACCTCTTTTGTTAGCGTGATGTAATACATTGACCTTTAAAATAGTATACCAACTTTGCATTCCTGGACCTAACTTGATCATGATAGATCATCAATGTCACTGGATCAGGGTTATTCATATTTTGTTTAGGGTTGCTTAGGATGTTCAAGAGAGACACTGGCCTGGAGTTTCTTTTTTTCTTTGAAACATCCTTGTCGGATTTTGGTGTCAGGGTTATGTTGCCTCATAAAACAAGATGAGAAATGAGAGTCTCGTGTTTTTTGTTTTTTTCGTAACAGTGAGATGCTGAGCCTGGAGTTTTTCTTTGTGGCAAGATATAGGTAAGATTTCCGAAAGACAGGAGCTAGTAAGATGTTCCGTTTCTTCTTATAGCAGTTTTTTCCCCAGTAATTTGTCAATTGCATCTAACGTTTCCAACTGACTTTTGAGACAGTCTCAAGTTTTTATGTGTGAAGGGTTCGTAGATTCTGACATTGTAATTTGTCCCTGCTCTCTTTTCTCTGACTAGTGTACCAGGGCTTTCTCAAGTGTACCAGTCTTCTCAAAGAATCCTATTTGGTTTTGTTGGTTGTATCTACCCTACATTTTGTGCCTCATTTCATTAATTTTTCCTTGTCTTTAAGCTTTTCTCTAACACAACTGTCGATATTCCCCGAGTTTTGACCAACTTGCATTTGTTATTCAATTACAAATACTTTCACATGTCCAGTTTTCTTTCTTATCTGACCTAGGGGTTACATAAATGTTTGTTATTTAATTCCCAAACATTCAGGGATTTTCTACTTTTCTTCTCATTAATTTTTGCCTTAATTCAATTTGGTCACAAAACACAGTCTGCAAGCTGCCATCCTGTGGTGTTGAGGTGGATTCACATTCTAGTGGGTGGCAATTTGGAGAAGAGCGTGTTCCCTGAGGTTGTTGGGTGTGACATTCCTCACACGTGGCTTGGATCAAGGTGTCCATCACCTTGCTGCAGTACCTTGCATCTCTACAAACATTTTCTATGCCTTGTTTCTGAAGTGTTTGTCATAGTGAATTCCAGGACTTAAAATTGCACGATCCTTGCTGGGCATAGTGGCGCACGCCTGTAATCCCAGCTACTCAGAAGGCTGAGGTGGGAGAATCACCTAAACCCAGGAGGCAGAGGCTGCAGTGAGCTGAGATCGCACCACTGCACTCCAGCCTGGGCAACAAGTGCAAAACTCTGTCTCAAAACAAACAAACAAACAAACAAAAAACACAAGGCCGTGCGTGGTGGCTCACGCCTGTAATCCCAGCACTTTGGGAGGCCAAGGCAGGTGGATCACGAGGTCAAGAGATTGAGACCATCCTGGCCAACATGGTGAAACCCCATCTCTACTAAAAATACACAAATTAGCTGGGCGTGGTGGCGTGTGCCTGTAATTCCAGCTACTCGGGAGGCTGAGGTGGGAGAATCACTTGAACCCGGGAGGCAGAGGTTGCAGTGAGCCAAGATCTACCACTGCACTCCAGCCTGGGAGACAAGAGTGAAACTCCATCTCTAAATAAATAAATAAATAAATAAATAAATTGCACAGTCCTTCCAGCCTTTTTCTGCAGGGCAATACAGGGGCTTTAAAACAATTCACCTCCCTTCGTCCATGGCCCAAGTTACACAGTAATGTTTTCCAGTATTTTGTTTTTAAAGTTTCAATGAAACAATTTATGTATGTATTCTCTTTGTCCACCGCTCCATCTTACTCCAGGCACCTCCCCTGGATTCATATTCCTGCTCTTGAAGAATATTCCTAACAATTCCCTGTAAAGAAGGTGCCATCAGAAATGATTTTTTTTTTTTTTTTTGGACAGGGTCTTGTCCTATCACCCAGGCTGGAGTACAGTGGCATAATCATAGCTCACTTCAGCTCAACCTCTTGGGCTCAAGCAACACTATCGCTTCAGGAACTCAAGTAGCTGGGACCACAGGTGCGTGCCACCACACCCAGCTCATTGTTTTTGTATTTTTTTTGTAGAGATGGGGTCTCACTATATTGCCCAGTCTGGTCTCTTAACTCCTGGGCTCAAGCAATCCTCCCATCTCAGCCTCCCAAAGCGCTGGGCTTATAGGCATGAGCCACCACACCCGGCCTCAATTTTTGTTTATAAATTTTTGTTTACATACCACCTAATTCTTTATTTTTGTAATTTTGAGAAAATTTATATGCCAACAAATTCACCCTTTTAAGTGAAGGATTCAGTGACTTTCAGTGTAGAGTTGTGCACATGTCACCACTAATTCCACAATATTCTAATCACCCAAAAAGAAACCCCCTGCCCATTCGCAGTCACTTCCAATCCTGCCTCACCCCAGTCCCTAGCAACCACAAATTGGTCTCTCTGCAATTGTCTTTTTTGGACATTTCATATCAATGGAATCAAACAGTAAGTGGTCCTCTGCACATCTTCATTCAGCACAGCTCCTCCGAGTGCTGGCCGGGCTGCGGCACGCATCCGTGCTCCATTCCTTCACGTGGCTGGATTGACGTCCCATTCTTTGGAGACTCTGCTCAGCACACCTCTGTGTTCTTTTCACGTGGCTGGATGACGTCCCATTCTTCGGACAGTCGGCTTTGTTTCTCCCTTCCATCTGCTGATGGAAACCCAGGTTGCGTCTACCCTGTGGCTGGTATGAGCCGTGCTGCTAGGCACATCTAAGCATAGGCGCACGTGTGAGCAGCTGTCTTGAGGGCTCCAGGGTGGATCCTATGAGTGGAACTGCTGAGTCAGCTGGTAGCATGTCACCAGCATCTTGAACAACAGGTTCACTGAAGACCCAGCCCCAGACCGAGAGCTCTCTCCTCTGCGCCAGTGGCTCCCCCTCCACTCAGCACCCAGTGGGTGCCCACGCCTGCTGCCTTGCTTTCATCCCATCACAGGCATCTGTCCTTTCTCTCTGGCTGCTGTCAAAATGATCTTTGCCTGTGATACTTGCACGTGTCGAAGCAGAGACTGATGTTCGTTTTTCCTACTTGGGGTTCTGTTCTACTTCCTGAATCCTTGAAATGCATCTTCCTTCTGTTTTCTACATTCTCTCCTTCTGGGATTCCAGTCAGATGCGTGTGGATTTGACATTCTATACCCCGCCTCCCAGCTGGTCCCTTCTGCCTCCTGGAGAGCGGCCGTGCTCCGGTGACCTCCCGGGAGGCCTCGGCCCGGTTCCTTGTGGCGGCCATCTTCGGAGGCGGCCCCCCAGCGATAGAGACACAGAACCCAAGAGCGCAGCCCCCCTTTCGAGGGCAGCTCATCCTAGACCCTCACCCCCAAGGGGACCCAGTCCAGGCTCCCGACGGGGTGGGGCAGGCTGGAGCCACCACCGTCTGGATGGCAACGCGGAACTCCTCCCAGAGAACGCACAGAGAAGCCCTGCTCTAAGTCGGCGAACCTGGCTCCACGCAGGCCCTTCCCAAGCCCCTGACGCAACTGCTGCAACGGTGTGGGTGAAGCAGGCCAGGCCTGGCTGGTCACCAGAGATTCAAACTGCCTCTAGCACTTCTATTTGCAGGTATTTTCTCTGCCTTAAAAAAATTTGTAAGTAGTAGGGTCTGCCCCTGTGGCTGCAACTTTCTCTAAGGACCCCAGGACTGTGCCTTCTGGAGCTGGCAGCGCTCTGTGGTTTACGAGAACAAGACGTTCCGTAGCTGTGTCCTAAACCACGTTTCCTCTCGACAGCCACGACACGGAAACAGAACTCAGGCTGTCCCGGGGCGCCCACACCTACTGTCTGCACAGTGGAGAGGGTAGCAGCGTGGCCTGAAGCCCAGCAAGCCCAGCCCCCCAGGAACAGGCACTCTGGCGAACCGTCTCGCAGGAGGAAGAGCGTAAGGCTGTTGTGGTCATAAATACATTTTATTTAATTAGAAATGCATAATTACAGTGTTTGAGAGCATTTCCCCTAGAAAAGTAGGTCAGCAATACCCCCATCGGAACCGAGAGCTGGCTTTGCAAACACCTGCCTCATGACACTGAACAGAGCACACAGCAAAGGGCTCCTGTCTCATGACAGTGGACAGAGCACACAGCAAAGGGCTCCTGCTACTCCCCTGGGATTTTTTTTTTTCAAATTTTCTTTTTTGTTATAAACACCATAGCAAATTAAAAAAAGCTGTTTAAACAGAAAAATATCATAGTTCTTGATTTCCCGCGCATACGCGACGCTCTCCGCACTGTGCCTCCCCTGCGTCCTCCGACACCAACAGCATGACTCAAACGAAAGGTCTCCGGCTGGGGGCGGCGGCGACTGCTCTTTCAGTTGATAGGGCGCTCTTCCCCGCGGAGGCAGCAGCCTTCAGACGCACTTCAGCAGAACCCGTGCAGCCGCTGCCTGTGCTGAGGCCGAGAGAGCAGGGCGCATGGGGGCCGGGCCATGGGCGGAGCCAGCGAGGGGCTCCTGGTGCCGGGCGCTCCTCGTACCGCGGGCACCGCTCACTGGATCTGGATGGCCCCGTGCTCGAGCTGCATCTCCGGCTGTAGCGTGGGCTGCAGGGCCTCAGCCGTCTGCAAAAGGGAGAAAGGAGGAACTTTCTAGAAAAATACCCAGCACTGCATGGCCAGGGGGTGTCATGAACAGCCAGCAACATTCAGGCAGAATCAGAAAGAGCACACAGGAGCGCGAAGGAGCCCTGACGGCCCCAAGGCTCACCCGACTTGGTACAGAACGCCTCTCCCCCAGCGGAAGGACGTGCCCACAGGGCAGCTCCGGCCCATCCAGGCCCCGGCCCGCCCCCCACATGGCCTCGGCCACCCCGGCCGGCGCAGCAGCTGCTCCTGCCTCTCCACCCGGAACCCGCCGCCTCACTGGGAAGTAACCCGAAAGTAGAGAACATCCTGGCCCTCCCTATTTCCCTGAAGCTGCAGGGACCATTTTGCCTTCCTATAAACACTGTCCCAATGTTTCAACAAAGGATTTTCGGGGCAGCTATGTTTCTTCCCTCAAAGTTAAATATGAGGTCTGGTCAATGAGTTACAAATATTAAAAGGACTTAAGTACACAATCACAGCTTTATCTTAAAATGAGTTAAAGGCGGTTGGGTGCGGTGGCTCATGCCTATAATCCCAGGACTTTGGGAGGCTGAGGCGGGTGAATCACTTGAGGTCAGGAGTTCAAGACTAGCCTGGCCAATACAGTTAAACCTCGTCTCTACAATAAATACAAAAATTAGCCAGGTGTGGTGGTGCACACCTGTAGTCCCAGCTGCTAGGGAAGCTGAGGCAGGAGAATCGCTTGAACCCAAGAGGCAGAGGCTGCAATGAGTCGAGATTGCACCACTGCAATCCAGCCTGGGCAACACAGCCAGACTCCGTCTCAAAAATAAATAAATAAATAAAAGTAAAGGAAAAATATATAATCTTGGAATAAGTCACTCATCCTCCAGCTCAGCCACACGGAACATGCCCCAAGTGGAGGAGCCCACTCTAGGGCTTCCGTGCACACACTCCCAGAAGCTTCAGCTGGAGGGCACACAAAGGAAGAGCCAGGAGAAGCCACGAGCCCACGGCCAACCCCACGAGAGGAAGACACCTGGTGACTTCTACTATAGTTAAGGTCCTGCTTCATTTTTTAGAGATAGGGTCTTGCTATGTTGCCCAGGCTGGAGTGCAGTGGTGCAAACACAGCTCACAGCTGCCTCGACCTCATGGGCCCAAGTGATCCTCCCACCTCAGCCTCCCAAGTAGCTGGGACCACCAGTGCGCACCACCACACCTGGCTAAATTTTTTTGAGATGGAGTCTCACTCTGTCACCCAGGCTGGAGTACAGTGGTGCAATCTTGGCTCATTGCAACCTCTGCCTCCCAGGTTCAAGCGATTCTCCTGCCTCAGCCTCCCAAGCAGCTGGGATTACAGGCACCTGCCACCATGCCTGGCTAATTTTTGTATTTTTAGTAGAGATGGGGTTTCACCAGGTTGAGCAGGCTGGTCTCGAACTCCTGACCTTAGGTGATTGGCCTGCCTCAGCCTCCCAAAATGCTGGGATTACAGGCACGAGCCACCGTGCCTGGCCCCAGCTAATTTTTTTACGTTTTGTAGAGATGGGGGTCTCGCTACATTGCCCAGGCTGATCTTGAAGTCCTGGGCTCAAGCAACACCCCTGCCTCAGCCTCCCAAAGCACTGGGATTACAGGCATGAAACACCACACCTGGTCTAGGTTGTGCTTTTTCAAGACAAATGTCAAATGACACTCGATATACTGTTTCCTGGATGGAGAAGGGGCCTTCCAGGGTAGGATGAGTGGTCAGTGCAGGGACTGTCTCCTGAGAGCCCAGCCACAGCTGGGAAGGCCTAATGGGAAGGGTGAACCTGAGCTGGAATGGAGGAACCACACCAGGGCCTGGGGAAGGGGCGAACCTGAGCTGGAACGGAGGAACCACACCAGGGCCTGGGGAAGGGGCGAGCCTGAGCTGGAACGGAGGAACCACACGAGGGCCTGGGGAAGGGGCGAGCCTGAGCTGGAACGGAGGAACCACACGAGGGCCTGGGGAAGGGGCGAGCCTGAGCTGGAACGGAGGAACCACACCAGGGCCTGGGGAAGGGGCGAGCCTGAGCTGGAACGGAGGAACCACACCAGGGCCTGGGGAAGGGGCGAGCCTGAGCTGGAACGGAGGAACCACACCAGGGCCTGGGGAAGGGGCGAGCCTGAGCTGGAACGGAGGAACCACACGAGGGCCTGGGGAAGGGGCGAGCCTGAGCTGGAACGGAGGAACCACACCAGGGCCTGGGGAAGGGGCGAGCCTGAGCTGGAACGGAGGAACCACACCAGGGCCTGGGGAAGGGGCGAACCTGAGCTGGAACGGAGGAACCACACCAGGGCCTGGGGAAGGGGCGAACCTGAGCTGGAACGGAGGAACCACACGAGGGCCTGGGGAAGGGGCGAGCCTGAGCTGGAACGGAGGAACCACACCAGGGCCTGGGGTGGGTGGCTGCAGGCCACAGGAGGCTGGGGTAGGGGGGCCACTGCCTGGGATGCAACGCTCCTTCCCCCGGACAGCTGGAAAGGCAGCTAGGGACCAGGGTGGGTGAGGACAGTGGGGTACAGGTCTGGGCTGGCTGGGAGGGACTCACTTGCCCTCCAAGGATGGTGGCCAGACCCATGTTCCAGGCAGAGGCTGGTGGAGGCACTGCCCCTGCTACAGATGGTTCAGGGAGCCTATGACACCCGCAGGCCACCCTGCATTAAGACAAGTGTCTTCCCTGCAAATAGCACCCCCCTACCCTTCCAATCCACTGCTCCAGGGAACAGGCCCCACTCTCCACTTTGAGGATTGGCCACCCCCACAGGCCAGCGACCTGCCTTCCCTCCTAAGGGAACCCCATCTTCTCAGAGCCAGGCCCTCACAGCCGAGTCACAGGTTTTCCTAGAATTAGCTCATGTGTGTGACCCTGCTCTGACCAACGGAAGATGCCAGGCCATTCCCGAGCGTTGCTGGGGTGGGAGCTTCAGTGGATAAGGAGGCTTAACCAGAAACCCGTTTCTGTTGGGTTCAGTCACGCCTGCAGGGCCACCAGGAAGGCCTTCGGTCACTTCCCAGTGGGGCAGAGCTAGCCTGAGGACAAGCTGAGATGGTAAGGCAGAGAGCTGTGCAGCTGGTGACAAGCTACCGCACCCTGCAGCTGCCTGGCCTCGGAGAGGCAAACCTGCTCACCACCAAGTCCAACCGCACTGGGGTTCTCTGCAGGGAAAGCGGCCCGTTAAGCACACTGTCTTCCTTCGCTGTTACGATGGATCCTAATTAAATCATTCACCTGGGGCCTGCCAGGGAGGGCATGGTGACAGAGAAAGCTTAAAGGAAGCTAGGGGTGTAAACACCAACCATGGGACACAGGTTTCTTCAATTGTGAAATCTGGAAATGACCAGAAACTTATAATGCAGCAGAAGCTCTCAGGCATGGCCCCCACATCTAGATTCCCAGGCGCGGACCTAACTGCCCTCCTGCAGCGCTCCTGTCTGGAACAGCACAAGGGGCCGCCATGCGTCCTAGCATGGGCTGACCACGCCTCGCTGTTCTTCACGGGCAGGTCAAGGTTCACACCACATAAAATAAGCGCTGCTCAACGAGTTTGCCTTCACCATCCCACCCACCCCCCACCTCCCGCCTGCCCATTCTGTGCCCATGACTGTCATGTGCTACCAGCCCATCTCCAGTGGGGTCAGCGACAGTGTAGAACCAAACACCATGCAGAGTACAAGGCATGCCCGTGCAGGGGCCACCACACCCATGGGCACAGAGTACAGGGCGTGCCTGTGCGGGGACCACCGCGCCCATCGGCACGGCAGGAAGGCTCAGGCTGGAGGAGGGGCCAGGCCTTCTACAGGACATGGGCCCTTAAACTCTGGGCCCGCAGCTGCCGTGCTGTGAAGAAGACGTGAGTGTCAGGTGAGCACTGACACCGTCGCGTGGCTGCTGCCGCTGAGGGGCTGCAGAACTGCCCAGCCGGGCGACCTGCACACCCTGGTGAGCGTGGGCTCTACTGAGCCCAATTCTTCAGCAAGCGCCTCCTGAGGAGGACTCCGCTCCTCCTGAGGGCTGACGGGCACACCCACCCTCAGCAGCGCCCGGGGAGCAGGGAAAGGCTGCTCAGACATCTAGGATTTTAATTCTAAGCATTGAAGATGGATGGCATCAAGACACAGGGGGATCACCAGTGCAGGGTCCACAGGAAGGAGAGGAACAGACCCAGAGACAGCAGCCAGAATGTTCCCAAAGGGCTGGGCAGCAGCCAACCACCCGGCTGGAGGAAGAACAAGGAAAAGGTCCCGGTTGGGCACGTTCCCAAACCAGGCGGCACGGAGGCTGCGGGACCAAGCCTGCCCCGGGACACAGGGCCACCTTCCGCCTCCTGTGTTCAGAGCGAACAGCCCATGGCATCACGGGCTCTTGTCTGGGCCTCGGCCACCCTGGGGATGTCAGCACAGCCGCACCCTCAGGCGCTTCCGCCTGCGAGGTCTGGAGATGCTGGCCATGAGCCTACCAGGCCATCCACAGAGCACAGCAGACCTGCACTTTGTTTCGGCGGACGCCAGGGTCATGATGGCCCAAGGTGCTGGCTCTGCCCCAAGCTGAGGCCTTTGACAAGGGGCAGGGAGCTCTCGAGCTGACAGGGCCCCCATGCTCCCCAGCCCACAGGAAAGGGCTCCGTGGAGGGAGCACAGGGCAGAGCTTCACTTCTGCCCCTGAACTGACAAACATTTCCACAGGACAGTCTCCAGAATCAGTTGAAATTTAGAACTGGGGCAGGATCTACCTTCTCACCTTCACATTCATGGTGCGTGGGAGACGTGGAACCCTCAGATGGGCATCCGTGTCCGATCACATGCCCTCCGCACGGGAGGAGTCACGAGAAAGCCCCGGGGCCACGTGTGCCCGGTGGCAGCAGCAGGCGGCCGTGCCATCCCTTCAGTGTCCCGGCGCGGGGCCCCAGACTCACCTGCGCCCCGGCCGTGTGGTCGCTCACTGGCGCCAGCTGCACGTACTGAACCTGGATGTCGCTGCCCTGGAGCGGCGATCCATCCACGCCCGCCGCCGCGGGGTCCGAGGAGGCCACAGCGATCAGCTGTGCGCCCTGCAGCACCTGGAGAGACACAGTCCCGTCAGTGGCATGGCCCACAACCCACGCGGCTCCGCAGACTGCACACCCTGAGCGGCAGGGACACGGCCTCAGGGCCACACCGAGGACTCGGTGGCACATCCTGTCTCCCCATCACTCTTGGGTCGCGTCAGGTCCAGGGAGAGTGTCACTGAGCCTCTGCTGGATCTGTAACTCCCCCTCAAGCACCTACAGAGCGGACAAAAGGGGAAAAAAAAAGCAAGGCAGAGCTTCCAGAGAGAGCAAAAGCCAATGCCACAGGGCCTCCTGGAAAAATCCCAACGGCAACCATGAAGAGCACAGGCTCCCAGAGCGCCAGTCAGGGCTCAGACCCAAGCCAGCACCATGAGGGAGGCTGAGACCCAAACCCTCCCCATTCCCAAGGCAGAGTCACCTCAAGGCCTCAGGGAGAGCAAAGGTGGGCACTGAGAACTCAGGAGAAGCTCGCAGGAAAGCGAGTCCCGGTTCCAAGAGGGGCGGAAGTGAGTCCTGGTGGCAGAGTCCCGCTGGCCCTCCCGACCTTCTACCGCCTCCCAGAGTGTGGGATGAGAATGGGGGACAGGTGAGGGGCCCCTGGGTGGGTTCTGGTGACCCCATCGCCTGTGAGCACCTACACCCACTTCCCACTCAATCCACCAGGCGCTCCAACAGCCAGGCAGGCAGCTCCGGGGTCAAGAGGGCCCAGGCAGGCAGGTGGGCGGCCCCAGCTCTGAGGCACTCGACATAGGCTGTGGGGTCTTCACTTGAGGCTGCGTCCCACTATGGGAGGGCCAGGAGATGCACCCCACAACTTCCACACAGAACCGCACTCTACACACTGAGAGTCTCACTGGTGGCCCTGGGAAGAGCAGCAGCCCCTGTCCCAGGGCGCCCCACCCCATGGAACCTGGCCACAGCGGGCCTCCCGTGGGACCTGCCCTGGACGACAGCAGCACTGCACAGAGCAAGCATGGCCCCTGCAAACACACTGCAGAGACAGCCCCAGACCAGGGATTTCACCTACAAGTGCTTTAAAGACTAGACTTCACCTACATGTGCTTTTAAAAATAGTTATGTTTCTAAGCAAAGTTCACCTGCAATGCTAGAAGAGAAGCCTTTTAAAGACACAAAGTATAGTTTACTCTACACTGAGGTTAGCAAAGTATGGCGCCCAGATCAAACCTGCTGGCTGCTTTTGTACAGCTGTGAGCTGAGAATGGCTTTTAAATGATTTTTAATGGCAGAAAAAAAATGCAAAAAAAATTTTGTGCTACACGACAATTCTAGGAACCTCCATCTTCAGTGGGCATCTACAGGCCTGCAGGCCTGCCACATGCTGGCCTGTCATGACCCAAGGGCCATGCTGAACAGCTGTGACGAGACCAGGTGTGCCCCCCAAAGCTGAAAACCCATCCCCTCTGTCCCTTTACAGACAAGCCTGGCAACCCTGCCAGCCACCACCTGCGAGCACACCAGCCTCGGGGGATCAGCCTCGGGGTACCAGCCGAGCCATGAGAATGAACCCAAGGAGCGTCAACCTTCTGCCTCGGGATTTTGTTGTCTCAAACAGATGCTATACTAGAAGGAATATGGCTAGAGTCAGCAACAGATGCTATACTAGAAGGAATATGGCCAGAGTCAGAACGTCCTGCTGGACTGTGGGGTTTCTTTACCCGACGGCCCCTACTGCAGAGGCCTCTGAGTCCAGGTGTCGGACGCGGGCCCGGCGCGGTCCCGGGGATTCATTCATTGTGCAGCTGGCCCTTCAGCACCACAGGGGTTAGAGGCACTGACCCCTTGTGCAGCTGAAGTCACGTACAGCCTCTGACTCCCCAGAACTTAACTACTAATAGCCCGTTGACCAGTGGCCCTACCGAGAGCAGTCAGTGAGCAGGTATTTCATGTGCTGTGGTGCGTACCATCTACTGTATTCCTCTGATAGAGTAAGTGAGGGAAAATGGGGTATTCAGAAAGGCACAGGCAGGAGGAAATACGGCTGCTATTCATTAAGCAGAAGCGGATCTTTATTAAGCAGAAGTGAATTGTCACCCAGGCCTTCATCCTCACTGTCCGCATGCTGACTGGGGCTGGGGGGAAGAGGAGGAACAGGAGGGGCTGGCCTTGCTGTCTCAGGGCAGCAGAGGCAGGAGAGAGAGAGGAGGTGGAAGAGGAGGCAGGCATGCTCAGTATAATTTTTATTGAAAAAAAATCCACGTATAAGTGGATCCTCATAGTTCAAACCCACATTGTTCAAGGGTGAACTGTAGTCTTCCAAGGAACAAACGTTAGTCTTTTGGTGATGGACAGAAAGAGCAGAGCATTGTGAAGTACGTGCATTGACATCAGAACACTGACAAAGGGGCTACTGGCCCTTGGGTCCAGGTGCCATTTACAGAGGAGAAAGTGAGACCTGGGCAGGGGTAGGGGCAGTTTAGGGGCTGGACTTCCATCACACAGCAGGTGGGGGCAGAGGCCACACAGAAGCACCTGGGTTCCCGAGGTCCCACAGCGACAGCACGCCATTCGGAACCCAGCCTGACGACGAGCACACTGAGGTTTCTGGACTCTGTTTCACAGGATGGGGCAAGCCCACCGGAGCGCCGTGCATTCTGGGCCTGGGGCCGCAGCTGGGCTGGGTGCAGGGATAGGGGCAGGAGAGGGAGCAAGTCCCTATCAGCCGCAGAGACTCTGACTCAGACCATGAGGCTGGTGCCGAGGGCGCCCAGGGAGGTGGAGCCCCTGGAGAGAGGAACTTCTTCCCGAGGAAGGAAGGGAGAGCAGACGTTCCTGCTGATGTGCAAACCCGCCAGTAACTTTTCAGTGATGCCTGGGAATAGGCCGGGCAAGGCTGCACTTGGAAAGGGGGCAGGGGAGGAGCTCTGTACTCAGCTCCACCATGCACTGAGGCAGTCGCTCTGTCCTGCATGGATCCGCAGCCACCCACGTTCCTGCCCCAGACCTGGGCTGGTGCCCACTGGAGGAGGCAGCCAGCACCCGCACTGGTGGGCTCTTCTGTGAGGACCTGCCAAACTGCATTTCCCACTCATCACAGCACAGGCCCCGAGAAAGTTCTGGAAAAAATATCCTCAGGGGCTGTCCCAGAGGTGTCTCAGGGCTGTGAATAAAGCAAGCTGCCTGAACCAGTGTTTCTCAACTATTCCTACCAGGCTGAGGCCTTGAAAACTCCTGACCTGCAGGAAACGGTCTGCCCGGCGCAGGGACTTGACTGGTAACTCCCAAGCGTCCACCCACCTGCCTGCCCTCCACGACAGCAGGGGGACCCTGGCGCAAGCTCAAGGTTCACGCCAACCAGGTGACCACCAGGAAAGCCAAGCCTTGGGCGAGCAGCAAAGGAGCACACGGCAAACCCGCGCCTCCTCCATCCCCAGCTCTCGGGAGCCTGTGCCACAGCCAGAGCTCTGCAGCGGCCACAGGTGGGCCGAGTGCACGACGCTTTCCACTTTGGGCACCTCTGTCGGACACCCAGCTCTAAACCACATGTGAAAACGGAAACGAAGTGCGTGGCCACACGCAGAACGGTGCCACTCCAAGCACCTCCTCATCACATACGTGGCGTGTCACAGACTGACGACAAGCAGGCAGACAATGGGGGGAGGGCACGTCTGTTGGGGATGGAGGGGGTACTGACACATTGGATGCTACAGGGAGGCCTCGAGCGACGTGTAACTGTGGGAAAGCAAGGTTCAGCTGGGAACACTGCCAGGGTCCCCTCATCTCAGGGTGTAACCAGGCAGGAAGGACGGAGTGGGGAGTTTGACAGGTTGGGTGGAGACCTGGGGTTTACCCTGGGGTGGAGCAGGGCGAGGTCAGTGACAGGGCGGAGGACCAGGACTGGGGCAGCTGGCCGTCCAGGGCAGGGATGGCTGGAGCACAGCACGGTGAGCGCTGTGAGGCGCAGGGAGGGGCGGGCACTGGGGAGCAGCTCTGAATGGGAGCAGCAGCAGCTGACCCCTTAGATTTGGAAATAGTGCCAAGGAAATACAGGACTCTGAAACTCTGGCATAAAATACCCACAAAGTTATCTCAAATCGGGTTTGAGCAGTGGCAGTGCAACAGGTGAGGTGGGGCTGCCCTAGAGCCCCTCAGGACACAGACCCTGGGTCCTGCCTTTGGCTGGGGGGGGGGGGGGGGCGGGGGCAGCACGCAGCAGGGCACAGGGTCACAGCCTGGGTCCAGCTCGAGTCTCCTCCCTGAGGGAGGCCCCGGCGCAGATGTGGTGTAGGTGGGAACCACCCAGCATTGGGCAAGACACCTGGGCGACATTGGCCGGGGGCTGAGAGGCCAAACAGCTGTGACGCCCCACACCCAGCCCAGCGACTCTGGCCCCCTCGGCCCCATGAGACCAGCCACACAGGCCAGTTGGCCACTCCACTGGCATCAAAGCAAAGAACACACTGAGTGGCAGGCGGCACAGAGCTGCAAAGGGTTAAAGGTCAGCGGTCTCAGCTTCCCCCACACACCTAGGCCCTAGGACCCTGCCACGTGCTGTGTGTCCAACACCAATTAATAAAAAAGTGAGTGTGCATTCCTATAACTAGGTTTCCAGGCGAGTACAAAACTCAGCAAAAAATTTGCCTGGTACCTCCATCCAAAAATGTCCAGGTCGCTGTGGCAACGTGCCCCGGCCGACGGCTCTGACCTCTGCCGGGCAGAGTCACCCAGCCTCGCACAGCCACTGACAGCACCGCTGCCTCCCCTCCGCCCTGGAAGACCCTCAAGTCTCCCAAGGGAGTAAGAGGAAGCACCAGCACCACTGGGAGCCACGTTTTGAAGGCTAATGGCAAAGACACACACAGGCAACGTAGGCAAGGTTTGGCACCTTTCGGGGGGGGGAAAAAACTGAACAAAATGATTCAATGTTTTGAGTTTTTCAAGAATCAACAGAAATTTCTAGTTTCATCCTTGATTTATGGAGTAGGATCTTCTCATTTCTGCCTCAAAACTACATTTTTCCTGGCAATGTGGTTTTAGTTTACATGAACGCAGCTCAGCTGAAAATAAACAGAATTTTAGGAAAAAGGAGCAGGAGGCACTTGTTTTTGGGAACAGAGGCCAGTGTCAGAGACCGAGTCCAAGCTGGGTTCCTTTGAGCGCCTCCTGGCTGTGGGCATGTCCGAGGCCCTTCACCAGGCAGCCAGGCCCGCAGCACCCAGCAATCCACAAGGCAGCACCAGTGCCACAGAGAGAAATGACACCAAACTCCCAAGTTTCACTCAAAGGAAAATTACTGCCCCTTGGTAATGTCACCCTTGGGGGTGAGGAATGTTCCCTGGACATTTACTTCTCATTAATACATTTATTGGGCAGTTCAGTTCCACATTCGTGAACCTCATCTCAGAGTCTAAAAGCTGTGTACTCTGAGGGACCCCCCGGCAGGGGGCCCTTTCGTGAGGAAAGGCTCTTTTGAGTCCTCGGTGCTCTAAGGAATGTGTCTGGAAGAAGCCCCGTCTGCCCCAAGGCCACCTCGCATGGTCACAGCTCGCCCTGCACCTGCTGCAGTAACGGGACGGCGGAGGCTGCTCGGACGCTGTCCCAGGGGTGCAGAAGTCGCAGGCGCAGGTGTACACCCTCTCCCGCTCCCGTCCCCACCAAGAACCCTAAGCTGGGCAGTGGACCCAGGAGGGACAGGAAGGAGGTAGAAGGCAAGTATGGCGGGGGGTCCTCCCAGAGCGGAGCTGCTCTGCTGGCGACACCGTGGGGCTGGGATCCTGCGGGCTTCCCGGGATTGGGGTGCCCTTCCATACCTCGCTTTGTCTGTGCTCTAGCTGAGCAAGCATGCAAGCTGGTCCTGCCCACCAGCCCAGTTGTCCTGAATAAAAACAAAAGCAAAGCCGGTCCCTGTTCTCCTCCCTCCTAGGTTGACCAGTTCAGCCTGAGGGAACCATCGCCACGGTGCTATCAATTTTCTGAACAAAAGATGGCGAGAAATCCTTCCCCCCGGTTCCTGTCATGTCTTCAGAAAGCACCTGCAAGCGCATCTCACGGCAGCTGGCTGTGCTAGGTAGAGCCACCCACCCCACCAAGACACCCAGGTCCCAATCGCTGGGCCCTGTGCTATGACTTCACATGGGCAAAGGGACCTCACAGATGTGGCTCAACTGATCACCCTCACATGGTGAGATGACCCTGGATGGCCAGGTGGGCCCAGTGTCATCACGGGGGTCTTTAAAAGCAGAGGCTCCTCCCAGCCACAGAGGGTGGGGGAGATGGGATGTACAAAGGACTCACCTGGCCACTGCTGGCTTTGAAGACGGATGGGGCCAGGAGGCAGGGGATGCGGGTGGCCTCTAGAAGCTGGAAAAGGCAAGAAAACGAATTTTCCCCTGGAGCCTCCAGAAGGACCAACCCTGCCTTGCTTTCAGCCCACTGAGACCCAGGATGGGCTTCTGCCCTCCGGTAGAGCCATGGGGTCTGCGGTCGTTTGTTACGGCAGCCACAGGAGCCTCCAGCCAGGTCCCCAAAGGGCTCTTTATTAAAACATCAAATTCCCAAACAGCAAAAACAACAGAAACAAAAGGCCTGGCAGTCTGTGCCTTCAGGGCGGGCTGGCAGCTGCAAGGAGAGCAACCACTCTTTTCCATTAGAAAGAGTGCACTGTAGGAGTTTTTAAAAGCCAAAACAAAAATTGGAGGAGAAAAAAAATGAACCGTCCTCTGACTCGTGTTCCCCTGGTGGCCACTGGGCTCTAGCTGCTTCCCAGGGCCTCCTAACAGCCTGAGGGCCACGGCCCTCAGAAGCTGAAGGTGGGGTCCTGGCTGTCTCCTGTCCCAGCCAGAGGAGTGCCCTGGGGGCAAGAGAGGCAGCATCCCCACCCGCATGCAGGTACCAGGCTCCCATCTAGCACTGCCAGCCATGGGGGCCTCCAAGGGAGTCTCTGTGTCTGGAAAAAGCATCATTGTTTTTTAAGGGAGGAAGGCATGTCCAGGAGGGGTCCCCAAGCCTCCTCAGTGAGTGCCACGTGGTACCACACAGGCACCCAGCCTGGCGATGCCCTCTCCTCGGCAAACCCGAGTGGAGGAAAGTCAAGGGGAAACATGGCCAACCCAGTTCTGGCCTGGACACCTGACTGCTTCCTACGAGCATCTGTCCACGGGAGGCAGGTGAGCTGTTTTGCTCATTCAAGGCCCACTCACTTCCTGAACCCTAAGTGAATGGGCACATCTGTCCTCCAAACAAAAGCCACTCTCCCAGTTCCATGATGCCACCACTGCTTCCAAGGGTGCTAAGGGAGATGAAGCCACTGTCCCTGACCACAGGTAACCACAGAGCAAGAAGGGTGCAATGGACGCACAGGGCGGTGGGAGCGCTGCCATGGAGGCAGGCCCCGCTGTGGACACACACCTGCCTCACCATCCACCACCTCGCTGTCCACCCCCTCCACTCTCCCCCTGCTCCCCTGCACCTCTCAAGCCCCCGGTACCTCCTGCCCCAGCCTCGCGCTCTGTTGCCTCTGAAGAGAGACCCCCAACCCTGGTCCCCCAGTGCCAGTGCCTGCTTGTGGTTGGCCCCCACAGGAACACGAGTTCCAGGGCAGCAACAAGGTCTATGCCTTTGTTCCTCACAAAAGCCTCAGTACCTCTTTCTTCAAATCTTACATGTACATTAAGTGTTTCGCTCATTTCTGAAAAACTTATCAAGACAAAATCAACATAGAAACATTTGAAAGTCACGACTTTTCAAATGCATTCCCAGTTGAGAACATTTTCTACTTTTAATTTCCATTTACCACTTGGGTATGCCTACCTTCATTGTTATTGTAAAGCTGCAAAGTTAGATTCTGAGGTTTCCGACACTGTAATTCTTCCAGTGTAATGAGCTGCATAGATCGTGTGAAAAGTCATGTCACTGGCAATGCTGGCAGGAACATCATCACTGTCAGGATGCCATGACGTGCCTTCCACAGCCAGAGGACGGCAGAACCGTCTTGGAAACCAGCAACACAGTTTCCCAAGTCTCATTAAGAACAGCTGTGATCTGATCTTAAACTCATCTATCAAGGGATCTTTTAAAACGTAAAGTGATTACAAAACCAACACAGGAGCTTGTGCACAGAAGGCGAGATGAGAAATGACCAGAGGTCACCCCACCGAGGGGCTGAGGGTCCTGGCTGGGAGGGGACTCACTTTCTCTATGGACCTGGTGGATTGTTTCATATTTTTGCCATATGTGGATTTCATAATGAAACACTGAATTCCTATTAACTAAGCAAGGACGCCAAGCCGGGCCATGTGGGAGGGCAGGGAGGACCACGACAACACAACTCCTCCTTCCGGGACCAGTGCCCAGGCCAGGGCAGAAAGCGTCCACGTCGGTGGGGGAGGGCCAAGAGGCGAGAGCCGAGGCACTGGGCCTGGAAACAAGGGAACTGGGGTCAGGGGCAGATACTGAAGGGCAGTGCCGTGAAACGTGCAGAAATGAAGGCATGGCGCACCCTGAGAAGTCATGCAGAAGGCGGCGGTGCGCCCTCCGTGTGGCTGCACTGCTGCAGGCTGAGGGCACCTCCATGCACTGCGCAGCCTCTTAAAACACATGGGAGGCTGAGATACAATCTGTTGATTTGGACTTGATTTTAAATTGGTAAAGAGTAAAACTCAGGGGTCAGATCTTAAATGCGAAGCAGCAAAAATGAGGTCGTGCCAGGGTCCCCGCAGAATGCTGCACACCCCAAGATAAGTGCCCTGGATCCGTGCAGTCGATCCTGCTGCTGGGAGGACGGAGCCCCGCGACGAAAGGAACCCCAAGTCTGATGCAGGCCTTCAGGGGTAGAGCAAGTTGGGCTGAATTCCCACTTGGTGCCCAACAATGAATGTTCAATGCCTTCTTCCCTCTCCCTGCCGGCTTTATGTCTGGAGCCCGGCCCCGGTCTGAGGCATTTCCAAACCGGCTCTGGAATGCAGAAACCGCTCACGGGAACGGACAGTGTCCTGGCTCCCAGGCTCCAGTGACGCTGGCCTGCGGCTGAACTTCAAGCGGACTTCCCAAAGGGCAGCACCTCATCATCTCGAGGGAGGCTTGGGGACAGGGCTGGAGACACGTGCTACTTTCCCAGCTCCATTCAGAGGGTTTTCCCCTGAACATTTCCGAAACCGAGCCAGCTGTTTTCAGATAAAAGAAAGTGGCAGAAGGTAGGAATGGGAGCAGCCGACTGAGGGAATCCCGGCCTAAAAGCACTGCATTTTGAGCACACACATCTGGTTTCCTCTATCTACTGAGAATGCAGGAATTCTGTGTAATACGTAACTGAGATCATGCTAAACTGGTGTAACTCTAAGGTCAACGCAAGAAGCCCAAGGACTTTTCAGTACTATTCAGATACAAAATCCTGAATCTAACCAAGAATCCACTCAGGCGCAACGCAAAACCAAACCAAAGACCCCCCCCCATGCGCTGAAAGGATACACTCTGAACACTGCTGAAGTGTGTGGACAGAAACGAGGATGAAACCGCTAATCCACAGGGATGCTGGAAAAGCCAGGAAGTCCTTTGTGTTTGTCATTCAGCTTTGAATCCAACTTGTTAAGGTATGAGGGAAACCTAGATGTTCATTTCAAAAGTAGCTTCCTCATACTAAAAAAATCAGGCCGGGCGCGGTGGCTCATGCCTGTAATCCCAGTACTTTGGGAGGCCGAGGTGGGTGGATCCCCTGAGGTTGGGAGTTCGAGACCAGCCTGACCAACATGGAGAAACCCCATCTCTACTAAAAATACAAAATCAGCCAGGCGTGGAGGCACGTGTCTGTAATCCCAGCTACTAGGGAGGCTGAGGCAGGAGAATTGCTTGAACCCGGGAGGCAGAGGTGGCAGTGAGCTGAGATCGCGCCATTGCACACCAGCCTGGGCAACAAGAGCAAAAATTCTGTCTCAAAAAAGAAAAAGAAAAGACAAAAAAGCCCAAGGTGCTCAGAGAAAGAGGCTCATCCCAGTGATGCCCCCAACTGGCCTAAAATCTTTCTCCTATGTCCCTACAGCAAATGCCAAAAGGCCACATCATCATTCTTAAGCCTTTAAACCCACTGATGGGAATACTAATACGTGTCCTTAAATTCCACTTCTAATGCTTTTCACAAACCAAATCCCCCATTAGTGGATGGTCAGAAACAGCACACACGCAGGCCAGCGCAGGCAAACGCAGACACGCGTTCCTCCTCCAGAACAAGAAACAGCGCACGCAGGCCAGCGCAGGCAAACGCAGACACCCGTTCCTCCTCCAGAACAAGAAACAGCACACACGCAGGCCAGCGCAGGCAAACGCAGACACCCGCTCCTCCTCCAGAACAAGAAACAGCACACACGCAGGCCAGCGCAGGCAAACGCAGACACCCGCTCCTCCTCCAGAACAAGAAACAGCGCACACAGGCTTCTTGCAGACCTCAGGGTTAAGTCAGCTGATCCAGCGTTTTAGAAAATCATCCTTCGGGCCAAAAAGGCTAAGTTTCAAAGCTAACAGGCTAACAGCTATAAGCCAGATTTACAGCCCGGAGCGATGGCAAGATGCCCCAGGGGACCCCACAGTCACACAAAGGTGCCTCCTGGCAAGCGGCACACACAGCAGTCCCCACACACGGCAGTCCCCACGCACGGCAGTCCCCACACACGGCAGTCCCTACTGGGCACAGCAGCCCCCACGCACGGCAGTCTCCACACACGGCAGTCCCCACGCACGGCAGTCCCTACTGGGCACAGCAGCCCCCACGCACGGCAGTCTCCACACACGGCAGTCCCCACGCACGGCAGTCCCCACACACGGCAGTCCCCACACACGGCAGTCCCTACTGGGCACAGCAGCCCCCACGCACGGCAGTCTCCACACACGGCAGTCCCCACGCACGGCAGTCCCTACTGGGCACAGCAGCCCCCACGCACGGCAGTCTCCACACACGGCAGTCCCCATGCACGGCAGTCCCCACACACGGCAGTCCCTACTGGGCACAGCAGCCCCCATGCACGGCAGTCTCCACGGTGCTCCGCAGCTGGCTCCAGCGGTTCAGCATGAACCTCAAGCACAGCCTTGGTAGAAGGCAAAACAAAGGCTAAAAACTCAAAGGAAGGGAAGTGGAGGCCTGCGAGTGCCGCCCACCCCACCCTTCCAGCAGGGCGGTGCTCCTGGGAGTGACCTTAACCATGCGTGTGTCTTGGGGTCTTCTGACTGACTGGGGCAGGGTGGGGGACACTTAAGAACACAACCAAAGTCAACCCCGAGGCCTGTGGCACTCCCCAGGGACCACAGGTCTCTGGCTTCTGGATGGTGAGAGGGAGGGTGGGTGGGAAGGGGACGAGGAAGAGTGGGAAGAAAGTAAGGATGTATCTGCATGACGCGTGCACAAGCCTCCCATCGCCATGGTGTTGCTCAGGCGTCCCCAGGAAAGGGAGAGGGGCAGGTCAGGGAGCCCGGCTGGGCTGCCATCCAATTTCACATCTTGAGGGCTGAGAGGCCAGCCCAGAGCTGATGGTGAGAAGAGCCTGTCCCTCCCCGCAGAAAGAGGCCACCTCCGCGTGCCTCCACGCACCCTCCAAATGGCACCCTTCTTGTGGCTCTGGTCATTTCTTTAACTTGGAAAACTTACTGTACGGCAGAAAAAATACGTTTGAAGCCACTGTGATAGGGCAAAAGAACGAACTTCTAAAAACATGTGACCCAGCATTCCCGCTAAGCTCACTTCAGTCAGAAACCTCCGCACAGGACCGCTCGCGTGTCCAATGTCAGCTGCTCTCCCTCCTAATTGTGATGGAAACACGCGGCTTTTAAACAGAGGGTGGGCCAGCCTTCCCAATCTCAGCCCCACACTGACCATCCGAGTGGAGGAATGACAAGCAGGCCAGACCAGGCTAGGCTGGGGAGACCCGGGGAGACCCAGAGAGACCCCTCGTCAGGTGGGCTCTGCCCGGAGGGCAATGCATGGTGGTCTCTGCACACACTTCAAACTGTGTTATGCTTAGAAACACACGGCCTCACCACTTGTGCCGACAGCTGGTCGCTATGCACTGGTGGCTAACAGCACCTCGGTACACTTCTCACACGAGCCGCTCACACGTCAGCACCTTCGGCCGCAGCAGACCATCCCTCACTTGGGTAAGTCAGAGCACCCACCATCTGCAGAGGAAGGCCCAGAGACGGACGGCTGGGCCAAGCCAGTCTCACCACACACTACACAGAGAACCCCGCCATGTGCCCACACACTACACAGAGAACCCCGCCATGTGCCCACACACTACACAGAGAACCCCGCCATGTGCCCACACACTACACAGAGAACCCCGCCATGTGCCCACACACTACACAGAGAACCCCGCCATGTGCCCACACACTACACAGAGAACCCCGCCATGTGCCAACCTCAGCCCTCCTGGGGTGTGTGTGTGCAGGTCTGGGGGCTGAAAGTGAGCCTTCCGCACCAGGCTATGGCTCCAGGTGACTCCACCCCAATGGCAGGTCTCAAGTGCACCTGACCTAGGCGCATTCAGCGGGGTGTCCATGACCATGCGGTCTCACACAGGGAGCAGAGGACGGGGCCTGGCGTGTGTCACGTCTGACAGTGAGGTTGGTAGGGCCCTGACGGGACGCAAGGAGTAGCACACGTCTCTTGTCGGGAAGCCCCAAAGCACCCAGAACCTCACCAAACTCACATCTTCCTGCAAAAAGCTTCATCTGTGTTGTTGGGCCAGGGCTCAGCACACGCCTGCAGGAACGTGGGGCCGAGGCGAGGCAGCGGCCATCATTCTGCCGAAGATGGTATGGGGGTGGGGAGGGTCCTGTGGCCTGAACCATGTCCCTTGAAAAGCAACTCTCAAGAACTTCTGGTACCTGTGAACTTGGGCTTAACTGAAAACGGACTCTGCAGACGTGAGTTACGGTGAGGCCACGCTGGGCTCAGGTGGGCCCTACCCCAGTGACAGGGGCCTTATGAGAAGAGGTAGATCTGAACACAGAGAAGCAGAGAAGGGGCAGAGATTGGAGCCGTGTGGCCTCAAGCCCAGAACAGCAAGCACTGCTTGGGAAGGGCGTGCCCCCTCGCCACAGCTTCATACACCTCCTCCACCCTACCCCGCCCCACCCACCGCCCCGCCCTTACAGCAGAGCCTCCAGAAGCAGGCCCTGCCCACACCTCCTGACATGGGGCTTCTGGAATTGTGAGGGAATGGACTCTGTCATTTCTAAGCCCTGGGGTGGGGCTCACAGCCTAGGCCCAGTCTGCCCACTTCCAGGTCCTCAGCGGGAATGCGGTAACCCCACGCCCCTTGGCCACCTGGTCTTCTGTTGCCAAGGCTTCTGGTCTATGGCTTCCTGAGAACATCCTGAGGGCCCCCTCCTCCCACGTGTGGCTCCCTGCAGCAAGCTCAGAGGGGAGTGCCCCCTGCCCTCATAAAGGGGGATCTGAAGACCTCCCAGCTGCCTCTAGACACCCTCTCCCACTCCTCCCTTGCAGGGCGGGAGCAGGTCTATGGGAAGCACAGCTGCAGCAGCTTGACGCTGCCATGGATCCTAATAAAAGAGCTGCTAACATTCAGAAACAACGAGCATAGATAGCTTAAAAAGCCAAACTTAAAAAGGCATGGTGACTCACGCCTGTAATCCTGGCACTTTGGGAGGCCAAGGCTGGCAAATCACTGGAGGTCAGAATTTCGAGACCAGCCTGGCCAACATGGCAACACCCCGTCTCTACTAAAAAAAGAGACAAAAATTAGCCGGGCATGGTGGTGTGTGCCTGTGATCCCAGCTACTTGGAGGACGAGGCAGGAGAATCGCTTAAACCTGGGAGGCGGAGGTTGCAGTGAGCCTAGATTGTGCCACTGGCCTGGGTGACAGAGAGAGACTCTGTCTCGAAAAACAAACAATCAAAAGCCAAACTCCAATTTCCAACTCAGAAGAACCTGCCCTTTCTTCAGAAGGACTGCTAAGTAGCCTGACCCAGCTGTGGAGGACTGAGACATCCGTCCCTTACATGCAAGGGGCTGTGGCGTTCACCCAACTCAGCACAGGCAAGGGCAGCTCTGAGGTTTGGGCCCCAACCCACCCTCTGGGAAGGAGCGTAGCCTCGGGGCACCCTCTCTATCTGAGGCAAAATCCCAGAAAACGCCACATTTAGGCAAGAGCTACGGTGAGAGACACATGGAAACTGAATAGCCAAAAATGTTTTCAGGCCTAAATCCCCTTTCTGCACGCACAGCAAGGTGCTCCACCCCAGCATCTCAGCAACGTTGAGGCCTGCAGGTGATGCACCGTGGGAGCAGCATGTGATCAACACTGCGTGTACAAAGGGCCCCAGGACCGCGCCATCCTCATGGCCCGACAGAGCAGGATTCACGTCGGTTCTCCTGGAACCATCAGAACTCTGGCTGCCCAAGGACGCATGTCACACGTGTGGCTGATAAACCTCTCCTCTCACAGGACTCGGCAGGGAAGCCAGGCAGAGCCTTCTGCCCCACAGTGAGGGGCTCCCTCTGGCATCTCACCGAGTGCCTGCCTGGGGTCTAAGCTGCTCCCCAGGCCCCGGGTGTGGAGGAGGCACAGACAGAGGCCCTACCACAGGTATGCACAGCGCCCCAGGGCTGGCTGAGAAAATACATGTGGGCCCGTGACCCCTTCCTCTTCCTGCCGGGGCTCCTGTGCTCACGCACCTGTGGGAGCGCTCGGTTTTGGATGACGTGGTTCTCCCGGCTGCAGTCATGGCTACCTGCGAGAATCTCACAGGCCAATCTCCAGGGAGGTGTCCAGGCTCTGCAGCGGGTTTAACGCACCACCTCCCGTTTTCCGCAGAAACCCCAAGCTGCATCCTCAGCCCCGCAGCCGGAGAGCGCTGGCCTCCCTTCCTGTTAGAATTCCATGTGGTGTCTTCAGACACTCACGTTGGGAAAGAAAAGCTTGGTTTAAATGTGACAATTGCTCATCTTTACTCAGTTTGTTCTTGGCAAGTAATTTTGAGGTCAGCAAGTGGCCATTATCAAATCAATACCAAGAGTCAGAAACCCCTGCAAATGTTTTTCAGGTTAAAAATATTTCTCCAAACTTTCTCCACGTGAAAAACACCTAAGCAGCAACAATGACAGCTCAGCCAAGAGCAGGCGCCTCTGGGAGGAGCTGGCGGGGAAGTGGCTGCGCCCGTGACCTGCGTCCGGACGGTGCTGCTTTCAAGCCATTACTTTCTTACACTTGCATGAAAAACAAGAAACCAAAAGGAACTCTCCACGAGAAAGACGGTGTGGGGAGCAGACTTCATCATGGTGATTCCAGTCAGAAACGGCCACAGTCCAGAGAGAGCTCAAGCTAAAGGAGTCACGCACGGACACATCTGAACTGAGCTTATTTTATAAAATGCCATAGTGAAGACTGTAATCACTCATACTGCAACCAAGGCATTGGCTTTCTCATCCCACACAGAACTGTGAGGGGAATTCCTGCAGGTGATGCCAGCCATGAGCTGCCCTCCACAAACTCCCCGGACGCTGCCCTGGCCCCGCAGGCCCTGGCTGAGCGAGGCTCATGTCCTCCCTCGACAGGAAGGAGAGTGTCGGCCGGCCTTCCCTGCTCTCCTCACGCTGTGGCCCACAAACCCACCGTCTGCTGCCTGACCCTGAGGGCATCGACACAGGGAGGGCGCAGCACTCCCCTCCTCAGTCTTCAGATGACAGGAAAGAGAGTAGGACGCCGACTGCACAGTCACGGTGCCCCGCATCCTGCAGCAGCACGGCCCTGGGCTCGGCAGGGTCACAGAGCGACAGCAGCATGGCCCCGAGCAGGGCTTCAGAGAGGGGCGGACCGGGCCTGGGGCTCTCACCCCTGCCGTCCACTCCCATGCGGTCCCAGCACTGACCCAAACATGCCAGGCTCCTCTGCCAAGTGAGCAAACTGAGCACCTCGTGAGCTGGGTGAGGAAAGCCTTGGGAGTTAACATGGGGCTGCTAGGGCTGCTGACCACATCGCAAGGCCAGCATTTGGGCCAGTGTGAGACCTGCGGGGCCTCACCCAGGTGAGGCCCAGCACCCTGAAGGCAGGTGTGAAGGAGACCTGCAGTTGCCCCACACAGGCCCTGATAGTGGAAGCCTGGGGAAGGTGGGGAGCAAGTGCTCACATGTAAAAGGGAATCTTAGACATGTGAGTCGGGAGGGCACAGCCCTGCATGGACAACACGGCCCTCTGGTGTGTGTCCTGCTGGGCACCAGGCCTAGAGTCCACCGTGGACAGCACGGCCCTCTGGTGTGTGTCCTGCTGGGTGCCAGGCCTAGAGTCCACCGACCGGCTGCAGTCTCCAATCACATCCTAACAGCTCAGTTGTCAGCCCTATGGATGCACTGCTCAGCCTAAAATGAGCAGGTACAGGGACCACAGTGGGTTTGCTAGGAGGACCCAGGTGCTGGGTGGTTGGCATGGAGGTTATCCTGTGATGTTATTAATAGCTCCAATTTGGGGCCAGGTGCAGTGGCTCACGCCTGTGATTCCGACTCTTTGGGAGGCCGAGGCAGGCGGATCACTTGAGGCTAGGAGTTCGAGACCAGCCTGGCCAACGTGGTGAAAATCCGTCTCTACTAAACATGCAAAAATTAGCCAGGCATGGCCGGGCACAGTGGCTCACGCCTGTAATCCCAGCACTTTGGGAGGCTCAGGTGGGTAAATCACGAGGTCAGGAGATCAAGACCATCCTGGCTAACATGGTGAAACCCCATCTCTACTAAAAATACAAAAAAATTAGCTGGGCATGGTGGTGGGCACCTGTAGTCCCAGACACTCAGGAGGCTAAAGCAGGAGAATGGCAGAGCCTGCAGTGAGCCAAGATTGCGCCACTGCACTCCAGCCTGGGTGACAGAGCGAGACTCCATCTCCAAAAAAAAAAATTAGCCAGGTGTGGTGGCAGGCACCTGTAATCACAACTACTCAGGAGGCTGAGGAAGGAGAGTCACTTGAACCTGGGAGGTGGAGGTTGCAGTGAGCCAAGATCACGCTACTGCACTCCAGCCTGGGTGACAGAGCGAGACTCTGTCTCAAACAAGCAAGCAAACAAAAAAGCTCCAATTCTGCCAGTAGGGAAACGGAGTCCCGTTAATGGGGCTAACTTACGTGCCCAAGATTGGAGAGCTGGCGAGAACAAAGCAGAAGAGGCTTCGAGTGCAGTTCTCCCAGCTTCCCCCAGACCAGCCCATCGCGCACGCTGCCTGTGGCAGCCAGAGCCGTTCCCTGTCCAGGACAGAAACCTTAGGAAAAGGGGAAGAATGGCAACAGAGCGACACATGTCTCTAAGAAACTTCAAAAGCTTCACTGGACTTTAAAAATAAAGATTTCCCTGTAAAACAGCGAGGAGAATTATTTAGCCAAAATCCTGCTACTTCAGCTTGTGTGATGAAAGGAACGTGGCTTCGAGGCTGTGACTCCACTTCTGTTCTGCTCCTGGCCGCCCACCTGCTCATCACTCACGTTTCCCTGTGGCTGTACTCCAGTGACCCTGGCGGCGCTGCTGGGAGCTCAGGTCCGGCAGAATGTCTTCCCGGGAGCCAGACTCAGACTCGCCAACCAGTTCCCCCGCTAAGCGGACTTTTCAGGAGCCCAGCTTTCTCCTCCCTACAGCAGCATCCCTTCCTCAACAACCCAGGTGCTGCGTCTCCTTCACTCTCAGAACCTACTGAGGACCAGGTGTGGCCTCCTGAGGTTTCCGTGCTTCTGGCTTCGTCACACCTGCCTTGCCTCCCTTAGCTGCATCCCTACTCTTCTTAAGGTCATGCTCTGCCACCAGCAGGAGCACGGTCCTCAGCACTGCGGTACAGGGGTTCTGACCAGGCAGCATCGCTGATCCACACCGGCCGTGAGGGATACCACTGCAGGAGCAGCTGCCAAAAGCAGGAGCAGCGGCTCAGGGGCCGACCAGGAGGGAGAAGGAAAAGCCGGCAGGGGCCCCTTTATGGGCTTTTCGTTGATCTCACTTTGGGAGTCAACGTAAACAATGCCCTGAACATTATAAATAAGAGATTGTCTACACATGAAAATAATTCCTGGGTTATTTTTCTACCCTTGATGCATATTTTATGTCCAGAGCTAATTATGCAATGCAGCCAAGAGCAGCCATGGGTCCAAGCTGCTTCTTCATCACAGCTTCCCAGTCCCATGGTCTCGGATACCACAGGCTCCCTGCAAACCCCGGGCAGGACACACGTTTCATCTGGGGCTGCGACTCCTTAGAGAAAATGGAAACAACGATGGTGGTGGGTTTTATTAAAACTTTGCCAAGTTCCCCTGTACTGCCTATGTGAGAGGAAACAGCCCGTCCAGTGGTCAGAGTAAAGAGGAATCCCTCTGAGGCTCTGGTCTGTGGATCAGAAACGGCCCCTGTGCTAGAGTCGCTTAGGAAGCCACAGCACTGCCGTGGAGCTGGGCCCTGCTGCGGACCAAGCCACACTTCTACACCTAAGGCCTTACAGGCCCAAGGGGGAGCTCGGTCGACGAAGGCGCCTGACATCAGCGCGTCCCGGCCCTGCCCGCCGTCCTCCTTGGGCCCACCCGCGTGAAACCCGACAAATCACAAGCTCCCGTTTGAGGAAGAAAAGGATCTTTGTTCGCACTGTCCTTCAGTTTCCCAAAGGCCAGTGAATCAAAAAACATAAGCTTCTCTTTCAGGCATCTCAACACACTCTTAGCACCAGCTTTAACATTTTAACCAGGCACCGGCACAGTCCTGCATCTACAATTTCTAGATGAAAGATTCCTCGTAAATACACAATGAATTTAACAGCCACTCAGCGGTTCAGTCTCAGAGTGAAAAAAAGGTAGGAAATATTACGCTTGAACCCTTTCTTCCCCTGTGTAACTCCACCGTTTCACAGTTCAAGGGGACAGGAGTGTGACTTCAATCAGGCTCCCTGGCCCACACCAAGCCTCGGCGCCCTGGCTTGTCAGAGCACAGGCGACCACTCGCTGCCCCGCACCGAACTGTCCAGAAAGCGCTCCCTGCGTGCCCCGCACCTCCTCACCGTGGGCATCCGGCCAGCACCACTCGCCCTGGCGTCCAGGGTGCGGGGACAGGGCCAGCGCGAGTCACTGCACGCCCCCGCTGCCCAGACGCCCCACCCCACCCAGATGCCCTTGCCATCTCTCTTACTTGTCAGACGTCAGATTGTCTCGCACAGTGCCACGACTCCCCTTCTGGGATGTAAGAATCAGGACCCAAACACTGCCAACACGAAGGGTGTGAAGAACATTCTTCCAATTTTACACAGCGTGGGCCAGAGTGCGTGCATTTTGCAAGAGGGAAAAGCCAGGGCCTAAACAGAATCAGCAATAAAGCGACCTGAGGGGTGTTTTCCACTCCTTGTTTCTGGATTCTGACAACGTGAACATGTGGAGGGGACCCCAAGAGTCTCCAGGGCATCCCCCTGGAGAAGGCCACCATCCTTCCTCCAGAGGCCAGGAATCCTGGTGCAGCAGTAACGCCCGGGTTTCCTTTCGTCAGCAGCTGTTCTGGTAGCCTTCCAGCAGATAATTCTTGGGGCAAAAGGGTCCTTTACACACCCATTAGCTGCCCTGCACAGAGGCACCCACAGCAACAGGCGCACCAGGCAAGCTCTTGGGTACTGGCCTGCACCCCACATTGAAGCGTCCCACACCAGCTGTGTGAAGTCGCTAAACCCCCACAACGCGGCAGGCCTGCCCACCAGAAAAGGCAGACACGGTTCAACAACGGTGACAGAAAAGTCTCAGAACACCCAAAGAATCACCAAAACCACCTTATTCAGAAAAACTTCTCACATTTGGATCCTACCAAAAGGATATGTGAAATTATTCAGAAGTCACACTTTTTCTGCTTATTGAGTTAGAGCTTTAAATCAGTACTGTTTTGTATGTTTTCATGATTAAAGATCTGGTGAACATAAGCCATAGTTTTAAATGGCTCAAACGAGAGTATTTCCAAATATTTTGTATTCATTCACTCGACGATCACTCAGCACTGCCAATTACACCACACCGGGTATGAGGAGGAACAGAAATGGATACTGCCAAGTACACCACACTGGGCATGAGGAGGAACAGAAATGGATAAAATTTGTGTTTTACATTATTTAAACTCTTTTACTTAATCTTTTAAAAATATATTTGAAAATGGCAAAATTGATCAAAAACAATCTTCGAATCATCAGGCCTGCCACCACTTCTGATGTCACAGAGTCTGATGTGGGGCTAAACAAAAGGGCCAGGGGGGTGCAGGGGCCAGCGTGAAGCGTGGCCAGAGCAGTGGGAGCACCTCAGGGATTGTGATAAAGACACTTCCACTTCAGCTAACAGCGAGCCCTTCAAAGGCACCCTTGTTTCAACTGAGTAAAACACTGAAAATGTACGTTTCAGTCATCATTTCATCTATGTTCTCTCTAAAAAAAAAAAAAAAAAAAAAAAGAGGGAGAGCGAGAATACGCTTCCCAGCCAAACACTTTGTCCAGCTTGTCCTGGGCCCTTGCCTGACTTAAAGATTCTTCTATGCTGCAACCACAGACAGTGTCCCAAGAATTCAACAGGACAAAAATGATAGCCCTCAGAATAGTACACCTATTTCACTGACTAGTCATCACTCAAGCCTGAAACTACCTTCCTTGCTGCTTGCCAAAACAGACCAAGAAGCTAAGGAGCAGAAAGTCCCTGGAGTTCCGCAGCCACTCCACACTCTCAGAACACTCTGCTGCATACGACAAGCCTGTTATGGGGCCACAAGGACCCCTTCAGTGTCAGAGCCACAGGCAGGAGACACCACGGTCTCCCTTTGTAAGTCAGGGTCCCGCCTCCCCAGACAGGGCAAGGAACCCGAAGAGCCGGCTGTTCAGGTGGGCCTGAGCCCCCCAGCAAGGCAGCAGGAGGCATGAGGGCAGCTCCACACCTTTCCTAGGCGGTTTCTTGGGACTAGTCAACACCAAACTCACTCCACTTCTGACCTTTTATGGTTTAAATTACATTTTCCACCATTTCTGGTAGGGAAGGCTTTTCCATAAGAGATTAATTCCCTGAACCACTGAGAGTCTCCAAGATTTCTGCCTGTGTTTTGGCGTGCGATGCAGGAATGTATTTTCTTGATGGGAGCATTTTTATTAAAAGTGACACAGGGTGTGTGTCTAGGAAAGCAAGATGATCCTCCCTCGGTGACAAACCATTTAGAGTGGCCTAAAGCCTCCTAGAAATACGAGAGGCCATTTTTCAGCTATAGATAAAGACACCCTGCACACTCACACTCCTCCTCCTCACTCTCCAAAAAAATCCTACACGGAAAATGTCGGACATTTCCCATGTCTTCTAATCTTTTTCCCAGCTGGGTCTAGAAGGCCTTATTTCATGGAAAAAGATTCTGAAGGCCTCTGAAACTTACTCTTAAGCAAAGTATCAGGAGAAACACAAATGCCAAAGATGGGAGAGAACGTGAAAAGCTTCAGGGTCACCAAATCTGCTGTCAGCTGAACCCTGGTCAAGTCATCACACATGTACGCAGTGGGAAGGCCCTGGATCTGTCACTGCTTTGCTAACTATGTATGTGTCATGTGTACGTACACACATTTGATTATTCAGGGGTGTGTGTGGGGAGGGGGTGGGTGGGTGTACACATTAGAGATGGGTTTACCAGAACATACACAAAATACCTCCTAGCTTTTCCAGGGATTTCACATTGTTTAGCCTATAAACGTATATAAGCTCTCTTTGTGCAAATCTTAGATAACATTAGCTATATCTGTTAAAAAAAAAAAAAAAAAAAGGCAAAAAAGGGCAAAAAAAAAATCCCAGTATTAAAATACAAATGTACTAGAAACAGTACTAAATAATGTCATGATTCACGATCTAAGCAGCATGATTAATACTCAAGCCTTGAAAAGTTTCCCATGTGACTGAAAATCTTCCAAATACAGAGAAAGAATTGACCCAGATTTGAACATCTCAATAGATATAACATCCCCTAGGAACAGCGTTTGGTACTAACTGTGCAAAACATACTGCACATTGGATTCAATCTGCAGAATCAAAATTCAACACTGTGAAGTTTTATCCTGAAGCAACACTGAGGACCTTCCATTTCTATCACACCTAAGCCACTACTCAAGGCCCACATAGTAAGGCCAGAAGCCATGCCCACTGACCCTCCATAAAAATTCCTGAGCTGGGCAAAGGAGGCACTGTCATTTAAATCTCAACAGGGAGAGGGTGAGAGGCCAAAAACAAGACAGATTAGAACACAACTCAGGATAATCAGGAAATTAACTTGACTCCTTGACAGTGCTGATGCTGTTGATGGCTGTGATAGCCCTGGGAGTGGTGGTGGTGGCAGAGGTAAGGGCAATGGAGAGGGTGACAGGGACGATGGCGGCAGAGGTCACGCTTGTGAAAGATGAGTTGTTGTTGGTAGTGGTGGTGAGGATGAGGGACATAATGGCAGTGGTTGTTAGGGTGGTTGTGCTGATGATGTTGATGGAGATGACAGTAGAGGTGGTGGTGGTAGTGGTTGTTAAGGTGGTTGCATTGATGATGATGATACAGTGGTGGAGGTGGTAGTAGTGTTTGTCAGAGTGGTTGTGTTGATGATGATGATGGAGATGATAGTGGTGGAGGTGGAGGTCATTGTGTTGGTGATGATGGTGGAGATGGTGGTGGTGAAGGTGGTTGTGTTGGTGGTGATGATGGAGATGACAGTGGTGGAGATGGTGGTAGTGGTTGTTAGGGTGACTGTGTTGGTGATGATGATGTTGGAGATGACAGTGGTGGAGGTAGTGGTTAAGGTGGTTGTGTTGGTGATGGAGATGATAGTGAAGGAGAAGGAGGTGGTGGTGGTAGTGGTTGTTAGGGTGACTGTGCTGGTGATAATGATGGAGATGGTAGTGGTAGAGGTGGTTGTGCTGGTGATGATGATGCAGATGACAGTGGGGAAGGTGGTGGTGGTAGTGGTTGTTAAGGTGGTTGTGTTGGTGATGATGATGGAGATGATAATGGTAAAGGTGGTGGTGGTAGTGGTTAGGGTGGTTGGGTTGGTGATGATGATGGAGATGATAGTGGTTGAAGTGGTGGTGATAGCAGTTGTTAGGGTGGTTGTGATGATGGTGATGATGGTGGCAATTATGATAATGGTGAGGATGATGGAGATGACAGTGGTGGAGGTGGTAGAGGTGGTTGTGTTGGCAGTGGTGGTAGGTGGAGGTGATGATGATGGTAGAGCTCTGGGGGAACTGCAGGCAATATTCAGGAATCATGACAGTTGAGTTCCGGATGTATCCCTGACTTTAACTCCCTGAACGGTCCTGGAAAAGCTCCTGTCTACTGTCCTCATCTCCAAAGTAAGAGTAGCACTCAACCTAGTCACTGAACTGAATCTCATTTCTCTTCAGAAATACACGACAGGTAAAGATATAGGAGAAAGCAAGTCTCCAACTTCAGAGAGGGGGCCCTGAGTTAATGCAGGCAGAGCGCTACCTTGTGACAATGCTTTAGAAGGTATATTTCAGCTTTCTAAGGATAACTTGGATATGCCAGGGAATGTCCATATGCTGCCATTTGAGCTGAAGTGACCTCTGATGTATCTTTCTTGTGTTTTGTTTTGATTTTCTTTAGTAACAATTTAGTAGTAACTAGAACAACACATACACCAGCATCTGTCCAGGAATGGGTGCCTGTCCTTGGCTGTTAGAGTGCCCAGTGAGAAAAACTCCAGATACGGTGCTCCAAGAGGTATTTGAGGTCAGATAGTAGCAGCTACCAATTCCAGAAACACACTGATTTGGAGTATTATTTCTTGGTCATGTGAGGAAATGTTTAGGTCTTCGCTTTATTTTCTTAAACTCCTCAAATAAATGCGATGAATGGAAATCAAACGATACCTCAGAAATTGTATAAACCTGGAATTTTTAAATCTAGATTTTTTAATGTAGGCAACAAAGCTCTAAGTCTATTTAGCAGTTATTATTTAATGATGCATAATTATAAAAATGTACTTATCTGCCGAGCTGCCCCCAACAAAGTACACAATTAATAAATCAAGAGAAATCCTGAATTTCTCTCTGTGGATTTTTATGCCAGGTGGGTGGGCTGCTGTCTTCCTGAGATCGCAACACCGGAGGTGACAGAACAGCCCCACAACCTGCAACTGTGGCAGGGAAAGGCACCCTGAGAGAGGGAAGCGTGGCTCACCGAATCAGTGTCTGCGTGGGAACACATCGCCTTCAGCACTGCAGCAGTGCCTGGGAATGGCGGCACTTCCCGTGTGCCTACTGTGCGTGGGGCACCGAGGCCGAGCCCCAGGGAGGCATGGGCTCCTGCAAAGCCCATGATTTCTACACGCTCACTGCGTGCTGGGCACGGATCCTGCCCTTAAGGGGCTCCACGTCTACACACGTAGGGCAGCGACAGGCCCTGAAAGGTGCCGCACCCCACCCATGCCCTACAGGCCGCCCCACACCTCAGTCTTTTCAAATTCAAGATTCTGGCATGGATATTTTGCCCCATCCCTCAAGGGAAGCACAGTTTCCACAGAGGTTCAAGGGGTCTGCAGCCTCAGCCCTAAACCGCCAGGGAGTCCCCGTCCTGGGTGCCTTGATCTCATGCTGTGAGGCCCCCAACTATGCGGGGGCTGCAGTTGACAGCCTGGCTGTGGCAGCAAGAGATCACGGGAGCAAGACTGACTGCTCAGCTCGCTATGCAGGACAACACTCTCGTGTTTAGTGTTCTATAGAGTTCTGGGATGTCTGCAACCTATCAGCAAGCAGTTGAAAAGCAGCAGGTTGGGTGTGGTGGCTCATACCCATAATCCCAGCATTTTGGGAGGCCGAGGCAGGCGGATCACTTGAGCTCAGGAGTTCGAGACCAGCCTGTGCAACAGGGCAAAACCCCATCTCTATAAAATAAAAAAATCAGCAGATCGTGGTGGTGCGCACCTGTAGTCCCAGCTACTCGGGAGGCTGAGGTGGGAGGACTGCTTGAACCTGGAGGCAGAGGCTGCAGTGAGCCGTGATTGCGCCACTGCACTCCAGTCTTGACAACAGAGACTCTGTCTCCAAAAATAAAAAATTAAAATTAAAATTAAAAAACAGCAAATACACACTTATCCAAATGATGGGTTTCTGAGTGCAGATGCTCTTACACAATCTCGGCTCACTCGTGCCTGGAGACTCCTGTGGCTGCAACACCACTTAGGCCACTGGCAGTTCAAGATGCTCAACACAACCATTAACAAGTGTGTGTCTTAAAGAGGCACAGCTATTAGTTTAAAAACCATCTTGTCAGGCTAGGCGTGGTGGATCATGCCTGTAACCCCAGAACTTCGGGAGGCCAAGGCAGGTGGATCCCTTAAGCCAGGAGTTCAAGACCAGCCTGGGCAACATGACAAAATCCTGTCTCTACAAAAAATACAAAAATCAGCTAGGTGTGGTAGCACGAGCCTGTGGTCCCAGCCACCGGGAGGCTGAGGTGGGAGGATCGCCTAAGTCCGGGAGGCAGAGACTACAGTGAGCCAAGATCACACCACTGCACTCCAGCCTGGGGAACGGGGTGAGACTAATGTCTCATCGATTAGATGGATGGATGGATGGATGGATAGATGGATGGATAGATAGATAGATAGATAGATAGATAGATAGATAGATACACAGATAGATGCAGACAGACAGACAGCATCTTGGCTATGTTTAGCTGCATCTGTCCCTGTTAATCTTCGCTGACACGTCAGGAGTAAGATCGGAGGACAAGGATTCCCACCCTTGTGAACATGACTGAAAAGCTCACCAGCCGGCCACGCCCACACACCAGCTCTTTCCTGAAGAGGGTTCTTAACTGGAAGAATATCGTACTATACTCCAATTAGAACAACACATTTCCTATACTGTACGCAATCTAAATCCCCAAGAAAACAATTATCTGTAAAGAAATCAGACGGAGGAGGAAACGCTTTTCCTTCTGGCACACTGAAACGCGTTAGAGATGTATGGTGTTCATTGGATGCCGTGTGGCTAGGGCGGTGTGTCACTGAGCGTGTGGCCACAGCATTCTCCATTCTCGGAGTGCCTGAGCCCAGCCATCTCCCCCGTGACTCCACCTGGAAAACCCTATGAAGAGCTGTGGTGTTTATGAGAGATACTGGTTTTGTCCCTGGTTCCTGGCCCGTAACTCCCACAGCCCTGGTTTGTCTCTTGTTACGATGCCAGGTGTGTGGGCCTCAGGGGCAGGCTCTCACCTTCTCTCAGCCTCCTTTCACTCTTAACGATCCCCTGCTTGCTGACTGTGGGTCTTAAGACCCTCCCATGAGAGGGTCCCGCCCTAGACCCTGGGGAAGGAATGCTGATGTCACGAAGTTTCCATAAAAACCTAAGGCGGCGGGGTTCGGCGAGCTTCCAGGCAGCTGAACACGGGGGAGGTCCTGGAGGGTGGTGCCCAGGGAGGGCCTGGAAGCTCCATACCCCTTCCCCCATACCTCGCCTGACACATCTGCACATCTATAGCCTATGCAGTATCCTTTATGATAATAAACACAGTAAATAAAAGTGCTTCCCTGAGCTCTGCAAGCCACTCCAGCAAATTAATCAAACCCAAAGACGGGTCGTGGGAAGCCCGACCTGAAGCAGGTCGGCCAGGAGTATACCGAGGCCCGAACCTGCGACTGGTGTGGTTGGGGGCAGTCCCGGGGCCTGAGTCCTCGACCCGAGGGATCCGACGCTCTCTCCATGTCGGAACTGAATTAGAGGACACCCAGCTGGTGTCCACTGCTTGCTGTGTCCAGAAAAAAACCCACGTTTGATCCCTGCAGTCTTTTTGTGTGTTGACGATGGTCACAGTGTGAGAGCAGAGGAAAGGCGTGGTCCGCAGAGCTTTCCTGACACGAGGGTCCAGTGTGCCGCACAGTCTCAAAGACCCCGCACCCCACACCTGACGAAGGCACTGACTTCAGCGCCTTCAATTTTGAGGTCAGAAACTGTGCTGAGCCCCGATTCAATGCCCAGAACACTGTTGGAAACCACCTCCTTTCTTTAATCTGTGAGCGCCGATTCACTGCCGAGAACACTGTTAGAATCGATGTCCTTTCTTCCGGCCCCTTCTTTCCTCCATTACTGAAATCCAACCTCCCATATGGTGTCTGCGCTTTATTTAATTCTACAATTGTGCTGCAATCTCCTCAATGAGACAGATTAGTTATTTCTCCAAATGATTAGATACTTCTGGAAAATTATTTTTAGTTGGCTAAGTCTTCGATCACATCAAATTAATCAGAACCATAGCAAATGTACCTCTTGCTATTTAAACTCTGATAACTGACTATCCCCTATATGATATACCAAAATTCTGCTCATATTTCACTGTCCAAATTGAAAAACTGTTTTGACAAAGTCACGGCCAGCTGCTAAAGCAACACGAGTCAGAGGACCCGACCCAGCAGGCCTTGGTGGTCTTTGAGCAGACCCTGCATGTCCCATTACCCATCAGCTTTCCTGCCTTCCCCAGGGGACAGCCCCCTAAGTCCCAGCATTTGCTTCGGCCAAGCCCTTGCGGACCCTGTTAATCAGGGTTAAATTTAGACAGAATCTTCAAAATTTGTTCATGACAGTACATAGTCAGAGCAGCGTAAAAAGAAAGCACAGTCACACCCAACATTTGGGTGCATTACTGCCAAGTACACCAAACACAGGAAGGAGCCCACTATGTACTGCGCCCCTAGCTCACTGGTATTTTAAATCCTCTGACGACCTGAACATGGTCTGCAGGAGTGGTCTGCGCTCTGTGGGGAGAATGGCTGTTCTGGGTGACTAGTAGGAGTACATTAGGGTTGTTCCCACTGAGAACATCAGACTCCAGTGAGGCCCGGCGCCCTGAATTACTGCCCTCCTGCACATGTCCAGGAAGAGCCTGGATTAGAATAAGGACACCACCCACAGCCATCCCAGCTCACACCCATGGGCACTGATCTTTGAGCTCCAACGAGGGCTGAAAGAACAGACATGCGCCATGTTCCATTCTACCAAGCCTGACTGACGCACACCCAGGCGAGGGGCCAAACGGCTTCCTGGTTCGGGGGAAGAAGCAAGGCCCATTCACTGACATGCATGAAAATGCTGCCTTGACTGAGACTCTCACTACCTAACGGAGATGTGGGGAGAAACTGGCAGTGTTCGCTAAGGAACTAGGGCAAGCAGTCTTGGCCCTTCCCCACCCTGGTGTTCTGTGTTATGTGATGCGCATCAAGCCTAAACTCCCCGCAGCCCCGGGAACTCCGGTTTGGGATTTTAAACAACACAAACAATGCCACCTCCCACCCAGGACCGCACGAGCTCACGGCTCCCTAAGATCACCAAAACACGTTCATGTGATATGGCTGTTTTTTTTTTTTTTTTTTTTTGAGATGGAGTCTCGCTCTGTCGCCCAGGCTGGAGTGCAGTGGCGCGATCTCGGCTCACTGCAAGCTCCGTCTCCTGGGTTCACACCATTCTCCTGCCTCAGCCTCATGAGTAGCTGGGACTACAGGAGCCCGCCACCGCGCCCGGCTAATTTTTTGGGTTTTTTTTTATAGAGACGGGGTTTCACAGTGTTAGCCAGGATGGTCTCAATCCCCTGACCTCGTGATCTGCCTGCCTCAGCCTCCTAAAGTGCTGGGATTACAGGCGTGAGCCACCGCGCCTGGCCAACGTGATACGGATTTTAAAGAACACAAACACAACACAGTGAAACCTCGTCTCTACTAAAAATACAAAAATTAGCCAGGTGTGGTGGCGGGCGCCTATAATCCCAGCTACTCAGGAGGCTGAGGCAAGGAGAATTGCTTGAACCTGGGAGGCGGAGGTTGCAGTGAGCCGAGATTGCACCACTGCGCTCCAGCCTGGGCAACAGAGCAAGACTCCATCTCAAAACAAAAAAAAATAATTAAAAACATTAAAAAAAAAAAAAAACATAAACGCCGACTCCCACCCAAGACTGCACAAGCTCACAGCTCCCTACGATCACTAGAGCACGTCCACGTTACGTTCAGTGTTTCTTTACCAAATCGTTCCATTCACGTGAAAGAATGAATTTTGTAGTCCAGATTGCTTTACAGTGACGAGGTTCAGATGATCTGCTTTAAAAGGTTCAGTCCTGGCGATCATTTTCACACGAGAATACTTCCTAGTTAATTAACTAATGCTTTGAGTATGCAGTTTTAAAACAGTATCTCTAAAATCACACACACACATTCACACATGCAAAAGGCAGAAGTGAAAGGCCGACCTCCGCATCAGGAGGCTCAAAGGGCCACAGTCCAGTGATGTCACTCAAATGAGCAGCTGTTACTCCTTGCACGTGTACAGGGTAAAGCTTCTGTCTGTAGACCTCAGCCCACCTACTCACCACCTGGGCACCAGTGCTTGTGTGGTCACTTTTTAAGGATTTGCACCGCCCCTCCCTGAGTGCTGGAGTGTGGACGGCATTCGCCAAGGGCAGCCCAGAGGCTGGTGAGTGCCAGGTGGACCATGTGCACCCAGCAAAGCCCACCAACTTCCTAAGCAGGTGCTACTGGCACCCCACTGCGGTGAAGAGGGCACTGAAGCACGAGGAAGCGACACTGCTGCATCCCAAGATGACAGACACTGAGGGAGCAGCCGCCCTGAGACTGGGACCTGTGGCGACTCTCCCACCCTCCACCCATCCAGTTCTCTCCCAAAAGATATGCCAACCACAGCCAGGCCCTCATCTGTGGCCAAGAAGAGTATCTAAGGAGGCGGCCTCAGGGAGAAGAAAGGTGCTGTGGTCAGGGTGGCACCAACTCCAATTCTCCACTCTACTCACAGGCTCCCCCACCTCTGGCTGGTTTGAGTGCCCAGCATAGCAGGGCTGTGTGGGGAGCGAGGGGAGTGCTTCTCTTCTGGGAATGAACGAGGGAGTCAGGCATGTTATATCCGACAAGTGCTGCAGAGGGAAGAAAGGTCCTTTCTGTTGCTGGAAGAGGCTGGGCTCTGGCCCCCAAGGGCTGCTCCCGCTGAGGCCCCTTGGTACAGCCCAGCTGCAACTGAGGCCTTCCTTTGGCCCCGGCCTCTTCTGCAAAAAACACTCAAATGCACGCACGGACAACTCTGTCAGAGGCTTGTGGATGGCGTGGAGGGGCGTGGCCAGCCACGGCAAACATCAAGCCATCTTCTGTCCCATACCCGCCAAATGACCAACAGAAGGCCAGCCACGCCAAAAACCTGACTGCAGTTCTCAGGGATACTTCATTCTAATGCCCAAGTGACACGGATAATCCTAATTTTCCTAATCTAGATGAAAAGCCCTGAGAAGTATGCTAAAATTTTTTTTTAACTAGCACGTTTATAATCATTTTTCTTAAACTTGAATGTGATTTTTTTAAAAAGCTCCCCAATTCAAGAAAATCTTTTGATTTATCAAAATATGAGAGGAAGAATATTAGTATTTGCAGTGTAAACTTTATATAGTTGTAAGTTTTTAAAAAGTACTTAATTACACAGGTGCAGTGGTGCACACCTATAGTCCCAGCTACTCAATTACAACTCAGAACTACAAGCTCTTAAGAAAGAGACATTAACGATCATCCATTCCAGTATTTTTCAAAGTGTAGGTTGCAAAATCAATGCAATGTCTCATAGCCAGTTTTCAAAGAGACAAAAAGGAAGAGAAACAGAAAAGCAGAACAGAAAACAGAATAAAAAATACTAGTGCAATCAGCACACAGTAATACCGTTCTGTGGACCTGTTCTGACCATGTAAGTGTACACACGTGAGCGAGGGAGGAGGGCTCTGGAACCACCATGGAAAGCTGCCTTCTCGCTGTGGCCTGTTGTGCTGTGGACCTGTTCTGACTGTGTGCACACGCACGAGCGAGAGAGGAGGGTTCTAGAACTGCAATGGAATGCTGCTTCCCGCTGTGGCTTGTGCAGATGCTGGTAGAGTCCAGCCATGCGGCGTGCGTGCACTCATCACGCCCGAGGCAGGCAGCCTCCGCCTCAGAATGAGAGTTGGCCTTTACGGGGAGTCTGCCCAGGTCATGCAGCACTGGCTCAGGGTACCCATGGCAGCAAAGCAGCTGCACCAAGATGCAGGTATGGCCAACCAGTGGCTCCTCTGCCAGCTCCTGAAGTGGCCAACTGGTCTATCCGCCTTATGCAAAAGTTCCCATGGCCTCATAAAAAAGTCACCCGTTTTCATTTAAAATGCACTCAAAAATAAAGTCATCCGCCTCCCTGCAAACTTCAATCCTTATGACTCTTAATTTTTAAGGGCTTTTTTTGTTTTTCAGAATCTTCTGAAAATCTGCACCAAATTAAAGAGTCTATTATCCTTACCACTAACTGAAACTTGAAATTCCTTAGACAAGAAATTATTTTACGCTCCTGGCATACATACACTCTGAAAGTATTCTCCCCCTCTGTGCATCACTGGCACACCAGACTGCCTCTCCCAGCTCCAGGGAATTTCAGGGAATTCTAGATGCCCCCGATTCTGGTCTAATTTACTATACAAAGCCTGTCCTCTATTCCAACCAATTCTGCAATCCCTTAACCACATGGGCAATAACACCTCCATCTACATCATTCCGAATTGCTACTATGATATCCTTATTTGATCTTCATGCCCAGGGCAGCAAATGATTACTTTCAAACACTCACTGAGCAACAAAGCCAACACTACGGGGATCGTCCAGTAGAGGAAAATGCTGCCCGGATGCCTCGCACCCCCAGTGAGGGAGGGACAAAAGAAATCAACACAGTGTAATCAGCTTACGAAGGAGCAGTTTCTCCAGAACTCCACTCTCAACGAAGAAGCACCCAGAACACAGCCACAAACGCATCTAAACAGCCAAAGGCCCAGGCTCAACTCCACGCTGCTCACGCGAAGGAGCCACCCACGCCTGGAGCCATGACCAGAACCAGCCACTGCATCTTAATTTCACCTCCCACAGCAGTGGCTGTTTGGCTTCCCCGGCAGCAGATTAGGTGCACGATGAGGAATGACGAGGACGGGGCAGTGTGCGGGAGGCGAGGAGGGCAGCACATGTCCACACACATGGGGCTCCGCTCTACAAAGCCCGAGATGGAGACTCTCGTTAGGCACCTCCCACAGTAACCAGAATGCTCGTTCTTATGTAAAGTTGTTATTCAGGAGGGAAGACAATACACAACCTTTGAAACCAGCTGAAGTGGTTCAAAAGAATTTTTTAAATATCTTAATTTTTTGAAAAAAACATTGAATTGTACACTTTATTTATTTTGAGACAGGTCTTGCTCTGTTGCTCAGGCGTGAATGCAGTGGCACAATCACGGCTCACTGTAGCCTGGGCCTCCTGGGCTCAAGCGATCCTCCTGCCTCAGCCTCATGAGTAGCTTGGGACTACAGGCACACACCACCAGACCTGGCTAATTTTTTTTTTTTTTTTTCTGTAGAGGCAGGGTCTCACTATGTTGCCCAGCCTGGCATCAAACTCCTAGGCTCAAGTAATCCTCCCACCTCGGCCTCCCCAAAGTACTGGGATTACAGGTGTGAGCCAGCACAAAACAATTTTTTTTTTAAAGATTCAGCTGCAATTTCAATGTCAGTGTTCTAAGGAATCCCTTCACCTCCTCTTCCCTCTCCCAGCCAGCGATGCTGGAACACTGGGGCATGACAGCATGTGCACCTAGAGGTCAAAATGAACAATAAAGACAGAGAAAGGACTGGAGTGGAAACTGGAAACTGGTCACCACAGCTGGGCAGCTGGCAGAGCAGAGGCCACAGGGGCCCACAGCTGGGAGGAAGTGAGCGCTCCTGGAGGGGAGGCTGAGACACAGCGCCGGAGGGCACGGCTCGGGGAGGAGGAAGCGGGCACCATGCAGCCAGTGCGTCCCCATACCTGCGCACCCACCACCATCCCCTGAACCTCATCTTCCCAAATGGCTCTTTATGAAGCCTCTGATGCTCTGCCAATCTTTCCAAACCTCTTGCCCACATTTGGGATGCACCGTCCGCTACTACTACCCCCAACACTGGTCACAGGAGGCTGAGCACTGGGGGCTCCATCCAACCTCGCTGGACCTGGGTGCCCATGGCCTCCGGCCTTGCACAGGCAGTCACCCTCCCTGTGGCTGTGCCATCTGCTGTCCTGAGGCCTTGGTGCAGGTGGCTCTCCAGATTCCTACTATGTCTCTCATCCTACTACTGCGTCTCCCACCCTCCTACTGCGTTTCCCACCCTCCTACTGTGTCTCCCACCCTCCTACTGTGTCTCAGGCTCTGTGGTTCCTGTGCACTCTCAGTGTGCCCAACAGGGCCTGAAATGGACTCTAATCAGTATTCCTTAGTGTAGGGTCACGCTCACCTGCACAGCACCTGTCAGCAGACGGCCTCAGCCAGGAGAGCTCTCCCAGAGTCAATGAACAGCTGTGGGTCCCACCCTGCCTGCAACCCAGCACCAGATGGGGCATTCCATCTCTCAGCAAGGAAGAAAAGCAAGGCCGCTGTGGACATGAAACTGACCACATGGCTTCAAATCATGCAATTCTTCATGTTTTCTATTCAGACAGCAAATGGCAACTGTGGGATGTGACTAGAATCTCTCAATATTTAATTTGAAGAAAACATGACTCAAACAGGATGGCCCCCTGGCAGCCGGTGCCACAGGGTCACACCAACGCAGCACAATGGCGCTTCCCAGCACCACAGCCACCAGGGCCCTCCTGGAACGGAGGCTGCTGCTGGCTGCAGACGCGGCCTCAAACCCACCACCCCAGAAGCAATCCACAAGCACAGCGCACATCCCTCCCTCCATGGAACAGGGAACGGAGGCTGTTTTCACAGAAGCCGTCCACTGATCAGAAAATAGTCAGTTAACGGCAAGAAGTAACAGCAATGATCATCTCAGAAGTGGAACAGGAGGAAAACAGCAACAAGTGTGAGCCCAGCACAAGGAAAGCGGGCGGGGTGCAGGATGTGGGGCACGGGGTGCAGGGCGCAGGACACAGGGCGCAGACCCCGGCCCCAGGATGGAAAACGAACGGCCAGAAGAGGGTAGGCCTGGCCACCCTCCCGAGAGGATTTCTAGCTGCTCTGTCAGATTCTGAGTCTGTTGCCACATAACCATTCTTAAATGACAGTTGGAACTAGGGAATCAGATGGGACTACTAAGCTAATCCTCAGTGATCTAGGAACTTAAAGCAGCCGCATCCATTTCTTAGTGTTCTCTTACTCCAGCTGGGGTGCTGTTCCTTGTCTTCCCTCAGCTCTCTGGAGCGAGCGTGGGCTGCAGGGTCTCCCATAATCAAGCCAGTGCTCACAACGAGGGCAGGCCAAGGGCCTCCGGGACAGGACGGGGAGCTGAAAGGGCCTCCGGGACAGGACGGGGAGCTGAGCCATCTGCAATGTCACACGAAGGATGCTTCTGAGGTCAAGTCTGGCTGGAGAAGACAGAGCCTTAGACCCACGTGCACTATCCTCCTGTGGGCACAGGGGCGGGGAGGAGAGCGAATGGGCTGTGTGACCCCCCCACACGGCTCAGGGCTTCTTAGCCCAGTAGACAACATGGAGGTGAGTGGGCTTCTCTGTGCTTTCTGAAACATCCTTCTGTCTCCCAAACGTGTGGCCAGCCCGGAGGACGAAGCCTACATGAGCAGGGTGAAGCTCTGCAGGAATGAGAACTGGCCAAATGATGGAAAAAGAAAGAACTTCTACAAATGGAAGATGAGGGGTTCGCTACACAGATTTACCAGAAAAGGCAGCTTCAGATAACACAACGGTTTCCTTAAATCATACACCAGTTTCCTTCCAAAGAGAAGCAGGGGCCATGTACTGAGCTTCTGCCTGCCACCCTGAGTGGTAGCACTGGCCTCTCCTGAAGCCGTCTTTGATTTGAGGTCCCACAAATGCAACTGATAATAGGAATCAGGAGGTGGGAAGAACATAGGAGAGTTCATAAGGGGAAAAAACCAGGTGATTTATAAATTATTATTCGTTTCACATAAAAAGTGGTAGTACGGCAGCTTTACGCATTCTGCAGTGAGGCCACTTAGAGTGGGGACTTGGAGGGGCCACGGCAGACAAGGGAATGAGCAGCAGATGAGACCCTGCTCGCAGTGCAAAGGCATGTGGGGCAGCAGCAGTGACGGAGGGACGACAGACACCAGAACACAGCCTTGTTCAGAGGATTCCAGACAGCAACTCCTCCAACATCAACCCTGCGTCCTTCCCGAACTCAGATCTGTGCTGGAGTCAATGGGCCTCCACGCCTGCTGAGAAAAGCTGGAATCTCTGTCCTCACAACAGAGTTGGCAGGATTCTATCTACAATCATAAACAGAAGCACTGCAGTAATACAGTGTAAAGAGCCTGGTTCTATCTTTAAAATTCCAAGTGGATTTTGTTCAGAGGCAGAGAGGGGAACAAGGGAATATCGAAGGTGACATGCCTTACAAAAATCTTCCTAGGAGTTAAAGTCCAGCAGCGTTTTAGCTATGATACAGCTCCACTACCAGCATAACCATAAACCACTATGTTGCACAAAACTAAGACGGACCACCGGCTGGGAGTCCTGTCCTCTGCTGCCCCAGTGACTGTGAGAACCATGGCGGAGAAAGGCATGGAGAACCAACCCGCACTGCACCAACCACAGCCTCATTACCCCAGCGGAATGAGCGCAAAGCCACAAGTGTGGATTTAAAAACTGCGCATTCCTTTGGCTCTTCTCCAAAGCAGCAATTGCATACTTACAGACGAGCGACGCTGCAGGACTACCTGAGAAAACCTCATGCTGATCTTTAAGAAGAAACTTTCCAACTAAGAAACACTGACATAAACCAGTTCTGGAGGGTCTGCAGCCCTTCTCCCAAGGGGCCTCTGAGGGGTCAAGGGAAAGCCCACGGGACGCATGTGCCCTTCTGTCCCTGTCATCTGCGAGGCACCTTGCTCCGGGGGTGCCCTGGGCTCAGTCGGGTCAGAGATCCGCGGGGCCTGGCCTTGGCAAAGGGAACGCACGCAGGTTCCTCAAAGGACAGTGCCCTGTGGTTTTGAAAACTGAGTACGATCTTTCTACGCAGTGAGCTCTGTGTTTATGGTTCTCACCGCCAACCTCCCAGGTTCTGTTTTACGAAATGGGAAGATCACCCAGACTCTTCAATAATGATCCAGAGGTGATAGCCGTCTCCTGAATAGAAAGCGTCTTCACCAGGACCTGGGAACACACAGCCTCAAAACCTCCAGCGAGTTCACGGTGTCCTGCACAGCAATGCCCTCCCCAGGACACGCACTGTCAGGGCACATCATTTTGTAAAGACAACTTGTACCGGGGTGCTCAACAAACGGTCACTCTTTTTGTCAAGGATTAGAAAGCAAGCAAGTTTGTGAGTTTGATGGCAATACACAGGAGTGAAACCACCTTTTCCTACCAGAGCTATCTACTCAAACACGACCACCACCAACATCCACATGTGTGTGCAGAAAATAACCATCTGCACGGGGTGGGGTTTGGGGTCGGAGGGGAAGGCACGTATCCGCCAGAATGCAAAAGCTACCGAAATCCTACGGAGCAGCAGATGTGACCCCCAAGCCCCATCCTCCCCCTTCCAGGCCTGTGCATTGCCATGGTGAGGAAAGCCAGTCCTGCTCTGGGGCTCACACTGAGAGGCCTTCGCACCCTCGCTTCCTCCTGTGGCAGCCCCCATTCCTTGGCAGCACAATGGCCTGTATGTGACAGAGGGGCTGTGGCACTCACCTGACCATCCGCCCCCTCCCATGAGAGCCCCACCCCTTGGCAGCGCAATGCCCACGTGTGTGTGGAGACCAGGGCACACACCTGACCGTCCCACCCCGTCCTGTGAGAGCCCCACCCCTCCGCAGCGCAATGCCTGTGTATATGTGTAAGGACTGGGGTCGCTCACCTGACCGTCCCACCCCCTCCCATGAGAGCCCCATCCCTTGGCAGCACAATGCCCCCATGTACATGGGGACCAGGGCACTCACCTGACCGTCCCACCCCCTCCTGTGAGAGCCCCACCCCTCAGCAGCGCAACTCCCGCACTGGGACACTCACCTGACCATCCTGCCCCACGTGATGGATCTGGAGGTTGCCCTGCAAAGAATGAGAGGAGGAGACGGTCATGAGCAGAAACACGCCAAGACACCCGTAGACTCGGCAAACACGCCAACACACATCACGGGCCATTTGAGAATAACAAGAAAAACACTGGTTCTAAAAATTCAACCTCTAGTAGCAACAAAAGCTCCAAAATAAAATATTTAGATTTTTAGGTACTATTTATTATCTTAAAGGTGAACAAACAACTCAAAAAGCACTGTACCCATTCCCCCACCCTGACCCCAAATGAAAATGTCATTTTGGCTTCATTTTTTATTTTGAAAGAATTTGACTCACAAAAAGTACAGAAAGTAGCAGAGAGAGGTCCCATGTGTGTGCCGCCCAGCTGCCCCCAGTGAGGACGCTTTGCTGAGCTGTGCGGCATCACCATGCCAGGACATGGGCCGCACACGAGGAACCAGCTCACTCAACCACGGAGCTACCAAGAGCTCTCCAGCTAGAAACTCGCTTTCATTTGTTGTAAAAAGGAACTGTTTTAAGACTGTTAGACCCTGCTAAACGTTTATTTGCAGATATCCTGTTTTAACAAAATAATTTCAAATGAACACGGTATGAATTTACGGTGGAGACTGCATACTGTCACTTATCACAAAGCCATCGTTAGCATTATCAGCAATTTCTAACTTACTGCATTCAAATCTTAATGAAAACAAAAGATCACCTATACAAGATGGATTCAGTTTTGAAAACTGAAAAGAGGAAAAACTAATAATAAAAAATTACATTCGAGTAGTCAAGATTTTTTAGCATAAACTATAAAAAGCAAATGTGTGTTTTTTCTTTTGCTGCTGTTTCAATTTTCCTTCATTTCCAATGACTCTAAGGAAATTAAGCATTCCGACGCACTGCATGGACTTCCAGGTATTCAAGAACTCTGGCTGAGCTCTCTGACAGTGAGCTCAGCCTCCAGCCCCCACTTGTCTGTGCCTTGAGAAGCAAACCTTCCCCTGCCCTTCAAAGGCAGCTCCTGCACTGGAAGGTGCTGCTGGGATCCTGCACCTCGCAGCCGCTCAGGCCCCCGACTCCTGCACCTGACCGCACTGAGCCGACTGGTGCCATCTCCCGGCATCTCCACAGAGATGGTCCCTGACCCACCCACAGACACAGAACCAGGCCCTGCTCCTTCCTGGACACTCTGGCCTCCCGGGACCGTCCCCCACCTGCCCCCCACCCCGGTGCTTCCTTCCATCCATCCATCTGACCACATGTTTCTTAGTGACCTGGTCATCTTGCTGTGTGGATGAGCCCACTCATTCCCAGTCGCTTACGGCCCCCACAAGAATTCGTTCCTCCCCTTTCACCTCATCCTGATTCCACCCTCGGAATGCTTATGCATGTGCTCCTCTCTCAGGATAACCCACTGGGAACTGCTGGTGTCCAAATTAAAGCCACCGCCAGCAGACACGTCTGAGTCCCTGGGGCTCCTCCTGCCATGGCATGCATGTGTCCACAGTCTTGCTCATGGGCACTTGGGCAGGAGCCTCTGCGCCCACCGTGAATCTCCGAAGGCAGAGCTTCTCTCTCCTCCGCTCCCCAACAGCACCTGCACCCAGCACGAGCTCCCGGGAGGCCTCGCATGCTAACATCTCCATGAGTCCCCCTCGACCTCAGCATCCGAGCTTCCTAGACTCTGCTGCTGGTGTGTGTGGAGAAACCTGAGATCTTTGTAACGACACACTGTCGTGCACCAAACACAATGCTGGTGCTATTGTCACGACCTAGAAACAGCCATGTTCCTCATCCCCCAGAGCGCACCACGGTCACTCAGTACAACACGTGTGTGCTGCTTAGTGCCCTGCGCCTGCTGCTGCCCGTGCTGTAGGAAACAGTCCAGAGTCGAAGGACAGTCACCAGCCACCCAGGAGACAGTCCTGCTGTGGCACGCAAACACGGAGCACCGCAACCGGCCAGCCTCGGCTTTCCAAGAACTCAGACTGTCACTCCTGCCTTCACATTCCAGACCCCAACAGCAGCTGAGCCCACACTTCTGAGTGCATGGCCAGGCAGAGCTCCAGAAATGGAGACAGCGGAGATAATCACAGACCTGGCAGGTGCGCCAAGGGCTATTCCCAGCTCTCAGGACCGGCAGCATCACCTCATGGGATTCCCCACCGTCCCATGAAATCGGCACTAATCCCACAGAGGCCACGAGGAAGCTGGGGCCACGTGGCAGGTGAGGGGGTATGTCAGGTCACCTGTGCAGGGGTAGACCACACCTTAGCCACACTGGGGGCCTCCCCTGGCAGGAAGGACAGGGCCGGACAGGGAGAGAAGGGTACTCAGAGGGCACTTCCAGCCAGGAGCAGAAACGTCAACCCAGGAAATCTTTACCAAGACAGACCAGAAGCTGTGGAGACCAACAGACAGGAGGGGAGGCAGTGAGGCCACAGAGACTGCAGGCCCGCCACGTGCACCCTGGAAGCAGAGTCCTGAAGCCCTTGCCCACGTTCCCCATCCTCTGGGGCTCCCGGCTGCCCTCGCACTGTGACACCGATGAAGGTCGAGAGCACGCGGGCACCGTGCCTGCAGGGACAGTGCTGCGGCAAGAGGTGACTCACCTCGCTGTCCTGCGTGATCTGGACTTGCTCCCCCTGCGGCACCTGGGCGATGTGGAGGTGTCCCTGTGGGATCCGCAGCAAGAGAAGACACCAAGAAGCATCAGAAGAAAATCAAAAGCAAAGGAAACAAGAAACGTCTTCCGGAATGTTTGTTCTTATCTGTTTATAATTCAAAAAGATAACTGAATCCTGAATAGTGCAATACAGTCTGTGGTCACCTCTTTAAATTAAGCTTTTGGTTCACAGCAGTCCCCCTCATCCATGAGGGTTTTGTTTCAAGAAGCACCCCTCCCCCCACTATGTGGACACCAGAAACCGTGGATGGTGCTGAACCCCGTATATGCTATGCTTTCTCCTGCCCATACGTGCCACACAGCTTGGACATGCTGGACAAAGGAAGGACTCACGTCCTGGATGGGACAGAGCAGGACGACCAGATTTCATCATACTACTACCCAGAAGAATATGCAATCTGAAACTTACAAATTGTTTATTTCTGGAATTTCTCATCTAATATTTTCAGATCACAGTTGACCATGGGTAATTAAAACCTGGGAAAGTGGAGGCATGGGTAAGGGGGGGCTACTGTGTAATATACACAGAACATCTTCCAGTACTTCACAAAGGAGCAATAGGTCCCAGGAAAGATATTTACATCTTTACATGTTACTAAACAAGTAAATTTTAAAATGTGCCTGACACATAGAAAAGAGGGGAAACAGAAAATCAGAATGACACCTCTTTCCAAATGATACGTTCAGCTCTCTGGGAAAGCTGGAAGGCTACGCATGGAGCTTGTGGCTGAAGCAGGGGAGCTATTCACGTGCCTACACTCACAACAGGGCAGGCAACGTTTTTCAAATCAAAGAAACACTCATATGACTATTTAAACAGTTTGAGTAAACATTAATAAATGTGATTCAAAAAAAAAAGTCAAAGAATCCAATGTTTATACATACAGGCAGACAAATAATTCCTATAAACCTATAAATGAATACTCCTTATCTTATTTGAAATTATCTCTTAGTCAAAATGGATCTTAAACTCCTGTAGAATGTTCTTTGTAAGCCTTATGGCAAAGTTATCTACTCTGGAACTCTTTCAAAGAACTTCTTACTAACAAGATGAGAGGAACTGACGTTGTGAATGTCAAACAAATTAATAAGCTTATTAAATAAGACTCACTATTCATAACTGTCTCATCTCCTTTGGAAGAGGAAGGGTAATGCCCCCTCTAAAAGCCCCAGAATTTTCTGGAAGCCTTCCCTCTTCCAGACAGCGTGCTGAAGCCACACTGAGATGAGAGCCACGCCCCACTCTCAACAGCGAAGGACCTTGTTTCCAGGAGAAAGCCCGGGCGACACGTAGGCACACAATGACCTCTGTCTTCAGAGGTCCCAAGGGTGCTGGTGCCACTAAAGACATCAGCGATGTCTACTGGTACATGTAAAATTCCTAGTCACCCAGCAAAGCTTCCAGAAAAGTCTTCCTTCCTTCTCAGCCACCCCCTACTCTTGCGCCCCAGAATCCAGGAGGTGTCTGTAGAGGGACTTCACCTGGGAGTCAGCCCCGAGCTCATCAGGCTGACCACAGCTTGGACCACAAAACCCCAACAGAGAACTCTGCACGGGCAAGGCAGGACATTGACTCACTGCTGGGGCAGTGCCCGCCCAACCCAGGTGTGCTGAGTAACTCCAAGGCAAACGCTGATGGGAACAATGACCTCAAGCTTTTCCCACTGATCCTAGAAGGAAATGACTCTTTCCCTCAGTGAGAGGGCGCCTGCGCTTCTGAACTGAGAAATATTTCTGATGCTTCCCAGGAGCATGAGCTGGGACAGGCACCACCGCACGGCCTAACCCTCACAGCTGACTGCCCGCCTGACTGCTGGCAGGACTAAGGTGAGCTGGGCGCCCGCTCCACCATGTGCTTCAATCCCCAGGCTCTGCAGCAGCCGCCCCCACCTGTGAAATGTTAAGAGCGCATGGCTATGACAACCTCTACTTTAAACGGGGACCTCGTGCCTCCTCCCAAGCTATCACTGTGCTTCCGAAACAGTGGAACCGGTGGAAGCCGCCATGGCCCTGCCGTGGCCCGCCCTGCAGCCCCCTTTCCCAAGGTGCGAGGTGGAGAGGGTACGTACTACTTGCACCTGTCCGTCTTCTCCGATCTGGTGGATCTGCACCTGCTGAGCGTTGGCCAGCGCGTAGTGCAGGGCCTGCGGCTGCGGCTGTGGCTGCGGGAGCTCACTGGCGGGAGGTGGGGTGCTCATCATCGGCTCTGTGGGGGCGACAGGTGTGAACGGGGTGAACGAGAAGTTTCTTAGGCATTGCCTCTTGCGGCATGTGTGCACCCCTGTCCCTCCCTCTTGACTCCCACAGCAGAGAAGAGGAAATGCTTCATTTTTCCTCGACTCGCTGCGTCTCCACTCTTCTGCAGAGATCGCTACGAGTGAGTCTAAGGAACTGAGGCTTCCAACATGGAACGCAGAAGCGCCTGAGAGTGGAGTGATGTTGCTGTGACAAAACCCCTTCCAGTCCCAACTTCTTTAAATGAATAAAGTTCTTCAAGTGGACATTAAAAGCTGTGCTGGCAATATTTGTCCATGGGGAATTAAACTAATAGGACAAAAGCCTCATCCATACACTTAAAGGTGCATTTCCGACAAATTTTACTTGCTGTGTTTAATCAAAATGAGATACATTTGCTTTGATGTACTGTGTATTAATTTTCACTGTAATCATGTCTCAATCTTAATTTTCTTAAACACTTAGAATATTAAGAGCACAGAAAAACTTTTTAATTTTCAATGTATACATGTAGCTTTGTTGCAGAGAATTATAATAACTAATTAAAAAAAAACTTTTAAGCATAAAAATGTAGTAAGAAGGGCCCGGCACAGTGGCTCACACCTGTAATCCCAGCACTTTGTGAGGCCAAGGCAGGCAGATCACCTGAGGTCAGGAGTTCAAGACCAGCCTACCCAACATGGTAAAACTCTGTCTCTACTAAAAATACAAAAATTAGCCAGGTGTGGTGGCACATGCCTGTAGTCCCAGCTACTTGGGAAGCTGAGGAAGGACAATCACTTGAACCTGGGAGTCGGAGGTTTCAGTGAGGCAAGATCATACCATTACACTTAGCTCCAGGCAACAGAGCGAGGAGGGGGGGAGGGGGGGAGGGTATTTTTTACCAATAGCTAATGGGAGGTATTAAATTGCCATAGTACATAGATTCCACTGAAAACATTTTTTAAAGTAACAATAAAATGTTGGCTTTTTTTTTTTTTTTTTTTTGAGACAGTCTCGCTCTGTCACCTAGGCTGGAGTGTAGTGGCGTGATCTTGGCTCACTGCAACCTCTGCCTCCTGGGTTCAAGTGATTCTCTTGCCTCAGCCTTCCAAGTAGTTGGGATTACAGCCACCCACCACGATGCCCAGCTAAATTTTTTTGTATTTTTTGTAGAAAAGGGATTTCACCAGGTTGGCCAGGCTGGTTTAAAACTCCTGTCCTCGGCCGGGCGCGGTGGCTCAAGCCTGTAATCCCAGCACTTTGGGAGGCCGAGGCGGGCGGATCACGAGGTCAGGAGATCGAGACCATCCTGGCTAACACGGTGAAACCCCGTCTCTACTAAAAATACAAAAAACTAGCCGGGCGCGGTGGCGGGCGCCTGTAGTCCCAGCTACTCGGGAGGCTGAGGCAGGAGAATGGTGTAAACCCGGGAGGCGGAGCTTGCAGTGAGCTGAGATCCGGCCACTGCACTCCAGCCTGGGTGACAGAGCAAGACTCCGTCTCAAAAAAAAAAAAAAAAAAAAAAACTCCTGTCCTCAAACGATCCACCTGCCTCAGCCTCCCAAAGTGCTGGGATTACAGATATGAGCTACTGTGCCCAGTCACATAATAAATGTTGATACTTGCAATATGCTAGAAATTGCCTGGCTACACTAAGGTGGTCCTCCTGCATGTTGAACGTGGAGAGCTCGGCTCCAGCCAAAGACCCTGACTCCACCTGAGCACCTCCAGATGTGGGTGATGTCCCAAAGCAACCACCCCCAGGCAGTGCTGCACGCTCCACAGTGCGTTCCTGTCTGCCTGAGCAGTTACAGAGCACTTAGCACCATAGGTCCTCCAGCAAGCCTTGTGGACCCCAGGAAGAAAATGACGAAATCCCAGTTGGGCTGAAGCCCACCTCCGCGGACCTACTGCTCCTCCACTGACCCTCTCGGCACCTACAAAACCAGCCTAATTCTTCACTGATGCGCTGCTTCTCCAGGCATCTAACCGTTATCAAACCTTGTGAAATCTCAATTTCTAACTGTTTCCGCAAAGACAACGGTTTCCAGCCCACTGCCACCTTGACAGTCCCTGGAGCGCTCCTCCCAGCGGCTCCAAAACGCCCCACCGGGGCCACAGGGCAGACAAGGTAAGAATGGGTGTGCTCCAGAGTGCACCTTCCAACCGCACGGGCTCCGAGGAAGGTCCTGCACACCGGAGCAGCCAGGAAAACACTCTGCTTCACACGCTGCTCCACCACCGTCTACTCCTGTGCAAATGCTTTGAGTCTACATTTTCAGCTATGAAATTTCAGCTCATTACATTTACCCTTTCAAGATTTTAGTATCCTAATGACGCAGGCCAACATATCTGGCAGTCGTCAGGTTATATAACAACCGCTTCTTGCTTACTAAGGTCCTGGCAAGTAATTTAACTTGGGTTTTGATTCCCCATTGGATGAAACAGACCGCTAACCTTACCAAGTGCACGTACCCGAAACACATGGCAGGCAAGCCTGGAAACCACTCTCCTAGCTTTTCAAGTCTAGGAGTTCCTTACGGTTCTTTCTGATGTCTTCTATTTCTCTCCTTGCTATGTTCCTTTTTTCCTTTAAATTCTTGAATGTAATTTTAATAAATTTCAATGTCCCGGTCAGTTAATCCCAGCTAGGGTCCCTTCCTATATTTAATAAATTTCAATGTCCCGGTCAGTTAATTCCAGACAGGGTCCCTTCCTATCTTCTGATTTTCTGATCACAGGTCACAATTTCCTGCTTCCTGGTACTTTTGACTGGATACTGGAGATGGTGAATTTTACTTTGTTGGATGTCTAGGTTTTGTTGTCTTTCTTTTAAAATTGTTGTTACTTGTGGTTCAGTGTGATCTTTCTCAGGCTGTTTTAAGCTCCGCCTTTACTCTGGGATAGGTTAGCCGCCGGTGGGCGTGGCCTGCTAGTGCAGTGATGGCGGTTTTAAGCTCCGCCTTTACTCTGGGATAGGTTAGCCGCCGGTGGGCGTGGCCTGCTAGTGCAGTGACTGATCACTGAGCATTCTCCACTCTGGCTGCTGCGAATCCAATCGCCACCTAGCCTGGTGTGAGCTTAGGAACCATTCAGCTCATGCCTGCCTTGGAATCCCCCAAACACCCAAGGAGGCCCCCGTGTAACCCTCTGCTCTTAAGAACTTGACTGCACTTTTAGCTGCCTCAGCCTCTCTCAACTCCAACCCACCTCCTCCACGTGGTGATGCAGCTGTGCTCTGCCTGGCATCCCCCCTCCCTCCTCTCGCATTCCCTCTCTCAGGATCACTGTCCTGTGCTGCTGCTTGTCTAATGTCTTAGGACAGCCGATTCACAGATTTTTCTCCAGATTTCGATGGCAAGAGAATTCAATCTGGTTCCTGCTACTATGCCTGACTAAAGTCAGAAATCTCCTCTCCTTGACATTTTTCTTTTTCTTTTTTTATTTTTTTTTGAGACGGAGTCTTGCTCTATAGCCCAGGCTAGAGTCCAGTGGCGTGATCTCAGCTCACTGCAAGCTCGGCCTCCCGGGTACACGCCATTCTCCTGCCTCAGCCTTCTGAGTAGCCGGGACTACAGGCGCCTGCCACCAAGCCCGGCTAATTTTTTTGTATTATTAGTAGAGACGGGGGTTTCACCATGTTAGCCAGGATGGTCTTGATCTCCTGACCTCGTGATCCGCCCGCCTCAGCCTCCCAAAGTGTTGGGATTACAGGCGTGAGCCACTGCACCTGGCTCTTTTTTGTTTTTTTGGTTTTTTTTTTTTGAGATGGCGTCTCGCTCTGTCACCCAGGCTGGAGTGCAGTGGTACAATCTCAGCTCACTGCAACCTTTGCCTCCTGGGTTCAAGTGATTTTCCTGCCTTAGCCTCCCAAGTAGCTGAGATTACAGGCATGCACCACCACACCCGGCTAATTTTTGTATTTTTAGTAGAGATGGGGTTTCACAATGTTGTCCAGGCTGGTCTCGAACTGCTGACCTCAGGTGATCAGTTCACCTCAGCCTCCCAAAGTGCTGGGACTACAGGCATAAGCCACCACACCCGGCCCCTCTGACTTTTAAACAACATTTTTAAAAACTATAAAACAAACGCAGTGCTTGTTGGAATTAACTGAGAAACTACAATGAAAGACAAAGAGACAAATAAAAATTATCCTACTACCTAGAGACAGGCACTATAAAAATGATTACACATAAATGTTTAATCACCTTCCACATACACCTATATATTTGCAATAAAAAATGGTCTCATACCATAAGTCTAGTTCTCACACCCACTCTCTGCCTAGCTATGAATATTCAAGAGCAGAATTCAAGTCATGAGCAATATTCCTCCAGCCCCATTTCAACAGCCACAGGTTACGCTGCTACATGGTATTTCATTGAATGCCGTTAACCCATCCCCTAGGACTGCTACCTTTCTAAAGTCCCAAGGCAGAATTCCTCATTGTAGTAGAAAGGCCTAGAAGAGCTTCTTCAACACAGGTCACTCAAGAAAGCGCTGCTTTAGGGACACAACTTGTGTGGCCCACTGCAGCCAGCCACCTCCCATCCTGGAGCCCCTGGGCAGCAGCTGAGGCTGAGTATCTGATAACTACCAAAACAGCCCGGGAAAACCACTTCCTGAAGTCCAGTTCAGAAAGAGACCCCGGGAGAACTCCAGGTCATCTGGTCTGTAACTTGCAGGACCTTCCAGAACAAAGGGTTCTGGCCGACAAAGATTCCACTGAACAGGAGAGCTGGCCCTGCCCACAGCTGCCCTCGCATCCTGACCCCAGCCCCAATCAGAGCTCAAGTTCCAAGAGCCGCTGCCAATGCAGCTACCGTGGGGAGCTTTAAAAGAATAGTTTTCATTCAAATACTTATTAAAATATTTTGAGATGTCTTGGGTGAAAGGCAATATCAAGTCACATTGTCATTCCTAGTGAAAATTCTCCCAAGGAGAAACAATCCCCCCAGCAATGCCTGAGAGACAACTGCAAGAGAACTGCTTCCATTATCTTGTGGATAAATCCAACTAAGCCATGAACTCAAAGTAAAAATAAAGCACAATTCAGAATCCACCCCACCCCTCACCCGGAGTCACCAGGCAAATCATGAGAATACAATGGCCGGCAGCCACATGCAAAGGCCTCGGCCTCCTTGCCCCCATCCAAAAGACTTCCAGGAGGTCCAACAGGCCCTGTGTGAGGAGCCTGGAGCAGGCCTGAGGCTGTCTGTGTGAAGGGCGCACAGGGCCAGGCACAGGTCCTGCGGCTCCACTGCTCCGTGTGCACCACACAAGCCTCTGGCCTCAGCTCCTGGCAACTGCTAGAGCCTCCGCCCACACTCCGGCTGCCCCTAAAAATGCCACCAGGCCAGCTGCCCTAAGCAGGCAAGGGCGGCCTCTCCTGTGGCACGAGGCCTACCTGAGGGGCAGTAGGAAGATGAGTTCGGCGTTCTCCGCGAGAAGCTCTTGACCGCCAGGCTCTGGCCCCGCTGTTTGCGCCGCCACGCCGTGCGACACTTGGAGTCAATGCTCTGCTTGATTCGGTACCAGTCGGATTCCGTGATGCCAAATTTATAGAAAAGGTGACCTGGAAGGACATATCCAAGGAAAAGCGGTGAGGCCTGCTCAGGATGGCCATCAGGAGCTGCCTGGCTGCAGAGCCGGGGCCCGCTGAAGAGGCCTCACCCAGGCACCCCAGCCGGCCAGGCTGGCCCCATCTTCCTGCAAGGGTCCAGAAAGGCCTGCTGCACAGAAGGTACTCAGCTGGCCCACAGGCGGGGCTCCCCGTAAGATACAAATGATCCCTAAGGGGTCATGACATGCTCTTTCCACTTGTTTAACTTCTCGATCCCTCTGACTTGGTCTGCCCACACCAGCTGCACACTTGGGGCTCTCACAAGATTCCCAGACCGTCCACGCTCCAACTTTCCTCTGCCCTGAACTCACAGCAGCACCTAAGGTCCTGCATGCCCAGAGGATGAGATCAGGGACCTCAATAATTGAACTAGAATTTGTCGGTCCTCTGCTTACTCACGCCTGCTTGGCCACCGCCCTCCCTTCCTTCATGTCTTGGCTCTACCATCCCTCTGGATAACCACCCAGCCCTCCCACCCTCCTGCCCTCCTGGGCTCCCACCCTCCTCCCACTTGTTTTGTCAGAGCACTGACTACCTTCCAGTGTTTGGAGAATTCATGTATGTAGTTTACACTGTTCCCCTCACAAACACAGTTGAGAATTCACGTGTGTACTGTTACTCTGTTCCCCTCACAAACACAGTTTGGAGAATTCACATGTGTACTGTTACTCTGCCCCCCTCACAAACAGTTTGGTATTATTACTCTGTTCCCCTCACAAACACAGTTTGGAGAATTCACGTACGTATTGTTACTCTGTCCCCCTCATAAACACAGGGGCCTTTGTTGTGTCCACCCATGCGGGTCAGGCACCTAGAACGTTCTCGCGCGCGGTGGCTGCTCCCGTGTAAACAGTGATTACAACAGACCGTAAGACACCCTCCCATGGCTGCTCAAGACTGGGGCTTGTTTACGTCATTCCCGACACCTCTCTATCATGCCTTCTCAACCAGAGCACAACCTCCTCACGGGCAGGGCCTGTGTCCTCATCCCTGGAGTCCCTACACCACAAGCCGAGTGGGCACAACCTACTCTCACTGTGGAGCCAAAGCCAGGTGCATCGTCTTCCCGGGGCTCACCGTGCACACAGCAGAGAACTGTCCTGGGACCCCCAGTTCTCTACAACCTGCACTACAGAGAGCTCTCAGCATGCCCTGAGTAGCATCCAGAGGTGCCCTGTATTCAACAAGGAGAAAACTGAGGATCCAAAGGCCACAGTGGAGCAGGTGACAGGATGGAGCCAGCACCCCGCTGCACGCCCAGTCACTTCCCACTAGGCCACAGGACCCTTTCCCTGTAGCGATGACGAATGTGGGAATCATGGGAAGGGCTCTTCAACACATTGGCCTCTCTAGCTGGCTCATGCAACTTCACTAATTTACAGGAAAATACACGGATGGAATCCAGAATTGTAGTAATAAGATGAAGCTGAAAAGTGTCCTGTTTCAACTACCAAGAGCCTCAAGTCTGGACTCTACTGCCCAAACCCTAAAAATCTGTTCCCATTGAGACTAAAATGGTAGAAACAATCGAAACAGAGGAAGAAGTGTTTGGGTTTTTTTAAGTACTCTATTAGGTATCAAAAGTCCCTCGGGTTTTGGAAACACGCCTCTTGACTTTTTTATCAGTAGATACTTGAGACACGTTTGACTCTCTGTATAACGACAACCAACCTGTCTGTGCTATAGACAAAAAGAAACCAGCCAGGAGGGTGGGATTTGCAGGATCAGAGGGAAGAATAACCTGAAGTCATTTTGGCAGCACGTTTTTATCCTCACGCATAAAAGAAATCATACGTGAAGCAGCAGCTCTTTGGCTTCCAATTTTCGGGTCATCTCTAAAATAATCAGAGTCACGCTCAAATCTTGGCTGGGTGACGGAGACGCCTCAGGAAGCCCTAGGCTGAGCAGCCTTAGTGACTCACAGAGGAAGCCAGCCACTGGCTGTGGTCATGGGAGAACCCAACCATTAAAATCACAATGAAATCCTTACAGGAGAGCCCAGCTACTGCCAGAGGTTGCACCACAGTTACCGTAAAACCCAGCTTTCAAACTCCACTTCAACAGTTTCAGGAGAGCCCAACTACTGACTTTAGATACAAAGCAGCCCAGCTGCTGCCACCAGGAGACAAGAAAAGAAACAGCCATCCCACCAGCAGGACAATGACTTTGGAGCACGAGTCGATAAAAAGAAACATCCTCAGAACCGCCCTCCTGTTACCCTCCCACCTTCACACTCCAGGAGAAAACTTCCATATACCTCAAAGGATTAATGAGTCCATACGAAATTTAAAAACAGGTTAGTAACAGGAAAGAAAATATACCTAAAACACCCAGGTGTACGGGTAAGAGAAATGAGTAAAAACATTAACATTTAAATTCAACTTTGTAAAAATAGAGTTGCCAGTTCAAACCCTTACTCATACCTTTTAAATAAAAAAATACATATTCATCTAGTTACCCGCCACCGAGTTTCCATTGTCCTCAGACATCAAATTACCTAATTCCTTCTGATCTGCACTCCAGGCCCCAGCCTGGGCAAATGCCCCCTGCTGGCCACCAAGGAGATCCAGAGAACAGACCAGCCGCCCAGGCACTGCCTGCAGAGCGCGGTAGGTGAGGAGCGGGAGGATCTGAAGATGCACAGATGGGTGCAGGCATCGCCCGAAGACGCTACTGGACCAGCTGGGGCAAGCGCTCGCTTCTGGGCAGCCCTCGGGGCTCTGAGGGTCTGTGAGGGGCTCAGATTCCTTTACCTTTTGTGACAGCACTGAGTAGCTGCACTTAACAGAGGGAGCGGGAAAAATCCTATCATGATGGGATCAAAAGATCACCTTGAATTTAACTGTCATTTTCCACTTAAAGCATTTGATCTCATGTTATTTGATGGACATTTTTTCTAAAAGCCTCATAAAGTAGGAATGTCACTACTTTCACTTTGGTTTTGAGGCAAAAGCCAGAAAAAGGAGAAGTGATGTGTCCAAGTCCAATTACTAGTTAGGACTGAGCACTGGCCTTAAAGTGCAAGCTTCCTGGGCCTACCCAGGTGGAGAGGCAGCGGCCCTCACTGGATCCTGAGAACCCACGAGAGGCACTCGAGGAGATGGGAAGAACACGCACAGCCCCGCACACGTGCCTCTGCTGTCCTGAGCTCCCTCAGCCCAAGGCACCCACAGCCCCTGCTGCCAGGAGGCCTAGTCGGACTTCGATCGAGGTGGAAGTCTCCGCCGCAGCAGTGCCCAGGACACAAGAAGAACAGAAGTGCTCGGCATCCAGCTGCTGCGGCTCATGGGATCCCCACAGCGCGGCATCACCCGGGAGTAGAACACCCCGTCCGGCCTCAGTCCCTGCTTTCCCAGCATATCCCCACACCACGCCCATCGAGGCCCCTCGAGGCCGGGACAGGCTTGCCTTCCAGGCTCAGCCAGGCAGCATCCCTGCCACTGCCCACACCTCTATTTTCCTGATGAGCTGTCCTGCAGTTCCCAAAGAGCTGAAGAGTCCCCATTACACCATTAGCTGCCTTCCCACTTTCCAGAATCCCCGTTACTGACTCTGGTGGTTCAAATCATAAACCGATTCCCAGCCTTCCATCTGTGGGGCCATGAGCGGCACTGTGGGAAGCGAGATGAGACAGCCAGGAGGGCTTGTAATCTTGCGCCTTGGTGGGTGGCACGGGGCTTTATCAGTCACAAAGGAATGAAGAGCACCACCCCTGCTAGTGCAATCTCAAGTGCAAGGGAAGGCAGCACAAAACTGAGTGCCAACAATTGATTTCTTGAAATTACAGACTCGACGTGATAGCGCTGCCTAGAAAAACAAAGGGCGTCTCGAAGCCTCTGCCCGATGGAAGCCAGCTGACACGCTCCCTCCCGGGGGAAGCACACGCAGCCCACACCCCACGCACCTCACATGTCCAGCCTCCAGGCCACGCTGACCGCCTTCTCCAAGCCTGCTGACTCACTCCTTTATGAGAAAAAACGATGGAGTGACACCTGTCCTCAGTATGTTAGCAACAGAACCCCTCACAGCCACCTGCAGGACCACCTCCAGGTCACAGCACGTGGGTCAGCTGCTGCTGAGGCGGCGGCTCCGCTCACTTTTCTGCCTGCAGCCCACACTGACCACACCTTCCTCCCAGCTCTCAGTCACCACGAGGTGCTCAATGTCCCACGACAAACACCCACCCCTGCGTGGAGTCCACATTCTGCCCTTAAAGACACATACAGGGCAGCCTCACCATTTCACCTCACAGAGAACCTGGAGAAGAGACAGCACTTGACCACCCGTGTCCCCACAAAACTCATGTCCTGGCCCAGGTTCCGGAATGTGACCTGAAGGGGAACTAGGGTCTCTGCAGATGTGATTCCTTAGGTTGCAAGGAGGTCATCCTGCAGGAGAGGGGGCTCCAAATCCAGTGACTGTCCTCGTAAGGAAAGGGACACAGAGGGAGACACGGGGAAGACAGCCGTGGGGGACGCGGGCAGAGATCGGAGGGATATGGCCACCACCAGAAGCTGGGAGAGGGAAAGGGCCTTCAGAGGCAGCGTGGCCCTGCCCACACCTTCATCCCAGGCATCTGGCCTCCAGACCTGCTCAGTGTTCCACGCCGGCCAGACTGTGAGCTTTGTTCCAGCGGCCACAGGAACCTGAGGTACCCTGCAAGACACAACGGGGCCAGGACCACCTGCTCTTGGAGTGAATGATCTGAAAAGAACCACAATCATCTGACAAGTCAACCTTGAATGTACAACTTTTGACTCTGTGCAAGTGAATCCGGTCTCTCCGTAACTGCTAGGAGGTCTCGTGGAGATCTGCCACCCACAGTAGCATTCTTTAGATCACACGAGATCAGGTGTCTTCAGGGTGGCACGGCCATAGACAGCATCTTTTAGAAAAGCCTTCCGATCCGGGGTCACCGGCTTGGATGCACAGTCCAAGCAGAGGCATACGTGAGCCATGGATAGAAATCCTAAGAACTAAACCGATTTCTCTTCACAGAGAAAAGAGGCGAACGCTGCTGTCCTAAGAGCACATTCCTTAGGAAAATGCCCCAAGGTTTTCCAAGTTGCAATAATACGCTACTTTTGTATAAAACACAAATTTGGTTAGCTGCCCAAATTTGGGGGGGTCCACCAAACCGTGGGAACCCTAAGAAAGCCAACACCCCAAAAAGCAATAACCTCCCTCTTTCAATAACCTCATTTCAAAAAGGTGGTAGAGACATTACCTACTGTGTGTTTCAAAATGTAGACTTTTTTCTCCAGAAAAAGAAAGAAAATCTTTCTGCTGACAAATAAGGAGAAATTTAAATCAAAATCTTCTCCCTCGTGAGCTGCCTGGGTTGAGTGAGGACAGCCGCAGGCCTGACTGCTGAGGCTACAGGTGTCACTGTGGGCTCTGAAGCAACACAGAGAGTGAGGTGGGGCGATGCAGCCAATTCTGCTCCTGCCACTGTTCAAGCTGGGGCCTGGGAGGTTTGGTCCATGCACTTATTTGATTTGGTTTGGTTTTTTGAGCAACAATCAGCAATAAGAATGAAACTGGGCCACAGAGAGAAAAGGTAAAGCAATGCTTTTAACATTTCAACAATTCCATCTAAGCATGAGCAACACAGGTACGCCTGGCCAGAGGTGGAGGGAGAAGGAAGGGCTCCTGTTCCAATCTCCCTCCGGATTTCACTCCAGAGGAAGGAAGCCCAGTAGGTGTTGCCCGCTGCCCTCAAGGGCTGGTGTGAGGGAGGGTCGTGCTCTCTCAGCCCACACAGCAAGGTTCCTCTCCATTTGGACACCAGAGGAGCTGGGGCACAGGGAGGCACAGCAAGGGCCTATGGTCACACAGGCCACAATTATAGACGTTGACTCCACCCTGTCAGCCCCTGCTCCTGTCCCACAAGACACTGCCTTGAGGCCAGGCATGGTGGCTCACGCCTGTAATTCCAATACTTTGGGAGGCTGAGGTGGGGAGTTCGAGACCAGCCTGGACAACATGGTGAAACCCCGTCTCTACTAAAAATATAAAAATTAGCCAGGCATGGGGACGGGTGCCTGTAATCCCAGCTACTTGGGAGGCTGACGCAGGATAATCGCTTGAACCCGGGAGGCGGAGGTTTCAGTGAGCCAAGATCAAGTCACCGCAATCCAGCCTGGGTGACAGAGTGAGACTCCATCTCAAAAAAAAAAAAAGACCCTGCCTTGCTCATGAGCTGCCAAGGTGGCAGGTGAGTGCTAAGAAGGCCAGGTGCTCACAGAAGCCACCACCCTGGGGGGAAGGTGGGCAGACAGCAGTGTGTGGCCCACAGACTCCAGGCTCCTTTCTGCCCTGCCCGCCCCCCTTCCCGGGGCTTCACCCATGTGGCTCCAGCAGGATGGCTCCTGTGTCCACACTGTCTAACCACAAGGCCACTCGCTGGGCCCTCTGAAGGCCCAGTGCAACAGTGAAGACTCGGAATCTCCACCCACTGTGAATATCTGTAACAGACAGAGGCCCGGACCTGCGTGCCCAGCTCTCTGCCTGGCAAGGACACAGCGGCCACCTCCACACGAACGCCGCCTGGCAAGGACACAGCGGCCACCTTCACACGAACGCCGCCCACGCCTCTAGACAGCACAGACTCCACAGTCGCTCAACAACACAGCTCCTGCCGAGCAGGCAGCACGTCCGGGCGCCACCAATCCCGCTGGGGACACCACACACCTGGGGTTGCAGTCCAGGACGCTGGGTGAATGCCGCGAGCTCAGAGACACAACAGAGCTGAGACAGGCTGCAGCGAGCCACGTCCATCTCCTCCTCTGTGGCCCCGCGACCTGCTCTCTGCACAGTGGCTTACCTGCCTGCCCACAACGCAGCTGCATGGATGCCTAGTGAGGGCATGGCGCACCTCTCCCCACGACGCCCTGAGCATGAATGCGGCGTCTCAACATTCTGAGACACTTATTCATGCTTTGTGAACTATTTAACAAATATGGCAAATATACACAGAATCGGGAATTCCCCTTTAAGAAAATGCACAGGTTTCTCGGCCTGAAAAAAAAAAAGGAAACCGCACCTGTGACGTGACAGAGCTCTGGCTGCTGACACAGCACCGTCTGCAGAGCTCGCCACCACCCCACCCACGGGCACTGGCAGGAACCCTCACAGCCCGCACAGCCTCCCGCCAAAAACGCACACAAGCCCACCACGTGGGCTTCACGTAAACACAACTGTCTGTGGAATTCAGAAGTGTATGACGGGAGGTGGTGCCCACTATACAGAATGGGCCATCTCCCACGACCCACAGCAATGACTGAACTCTCGAGTTCCTGTGAAGCCAAGCCTTGCCCACGTCTCCAGAATCCCCGCACCCCGGGCACTCCTGTTCCACAGCACAGCCCGGTCCATACTCAGCAGTTGCTCCAGGCCCCTCCACATGGCCCTTCAGAAGGCGGCTGCGAGTGACCCCGTCCCATGACCCTCTGATCCTTGTGACCTGCTTTACTCCACTGCTGAGAAGCTGTGAGGAGGCCCCACGTGTGGTCTCCCAGGCAGTTATCTGAGACGACCCTCAGGGTCCCGGACGGGCGTCCGCCAGTGTCTGACAGCTGGGGCACACGCCTGGGCCAAGACGTGGTGCATGGGAAGATGCTATGACCTGCGCACACGCGTGTGGGTGGGACCCGGCTCCACCTCTCAGCAGCTTCCAGGAAAACCTGCAGTCAGCACGACCCCTTCAGTCTTACTTAGACCCCATTTTCACAGCAGCCGCTGAACAGCCGAGCCCTTCCCCTTCTCCCTGCTCCTGACAGAGGCTCACGGGCCACACCACGCTTCCCAGAGAAGCAAGCCTCTTTCCTGCTGAACAGTGGCCCCTGCACGGTGAGACCCCAGACACCCCCTGCACGGTGAGACCCCGGACACCCCCTGCACGGTGAGACCCCGGACACCCCCTGCACGGTGAGACCCCGGACACCCCCTGCACGGTGAGACCCCGGACACCCCCTGCACGGTGAGACCCCGGACACCCCCTGCACGGTGAGACCCCGGACACCTCCTGCACGGTGAGACCCCGTACACCCCCTGCACAGTGAGACCCCGGACACCTCCTGCACAGTGAGACCCCAGACACCCCCTGCACAGTGAGACCCCAGACACCCCCTGCACAGTGAGACCCCAGACACCTCCTGCACAGTGAGACCCCGGACACCCTCTGCACGGTGAGATCCTGGACATCGAGTGCTCTGCCTCGCTTGCCTTGTTGCGAGATCAGATTTACATTTCACGCTCCCCTGTGGCAACTCCCCAGAGCCCAGATTGCCGGAGGCCGCTGCACCCTCCCACACCTTCCCGCCAGGGGCCTCGTGTCTCTTGTGTTTGCTGCTGCTTCACTTTACATCTTTGTCAGAAGCCAGCAGGACAGCTTCTGAAGCAGACGGGCTCGGTGGAGCAAATGGACCATGTATGCTGGCAAGGAGGACCTGAGCGCCCATCAAACATCACTGAAGAGCAGCACCGCCATCGCCACCTGGAGCAAGCCCCGCTCTTCAGAAGGGAGGGAAACATCACAGGCTGGGCTGGGCACGAAAATCAGGCTTTGGAGCTCTCCTGGCTCCCATCACAGCCAGTTCAGCACAGAGGCCCTGGCACGGCTGCTGAGACCCAGCCCTCGAGGCAGGCGGCACTCCACCCGCTGCGGAGAGGTTCAGGAGGGCCTGGGTCAGCACGACCAGGATGGCAGGGAAGGCCCCGGCTCTCCTCCTCCTCTCCCTTCCTCAAGAGTGGCCTACAGACAGGAGGCGAGGAGTTTTTTACCTTTTAAGGGTACACAGTAGGTATCTATATTACGGGGTATATGAGCTATTTTGGTATAGGCCTGCTGGGCGCAGTGAGCACATCAGGGTCAACCAGGCGTCCATCCCCTCGAGCACTGATCCTCGGGCTGGGATTTCAAACTGCTTGGAGAAATGCAGCCCTGGGCCGGAACTCCTGATGCCAGCGTCCTCAGCGATGACATGTGGGTCCTGACTCAGCTCCCTGCACACCCCAGTCCCCCAAGGTGGGGTCCGACTTACACCGGATGCCATAGATGGTGAGCGGGTCCAGCTGCTTCTTCCCGTGCTTGCCCTGCCCCGAGAGGTTGGACACGGCCTGCACCTCGCGGTGAAAGAGGTAGTCCAGCAGCGTGAGCGCCATCTTCTCGGCCGTGCGGCAGTTGGTGCTGATGTGCAGCATGTCGGAGGGGATGATGGCGCAGCGCACCCGCATCTCGGGGTTGTTCTCGTCGCCCAGCCAGGTGCCATTGGGGTAATCCTCTGAAAGAGAGAAGACAGGGTCCTCAGATGGCCAAGGCTCAAATAAGCTCACACTCAGGACAGCAGAGGGTTCTGCTCAGACACACCCAGGAAAGGTGCTCCGCGCAGGGCTGGGCAGATCCCTCCTGACTTGTGATGCAGTCACCAAGAGCGGTGGAGCCTCCGACTGCTGCCCAAGAAAGAACTGACGAGGAACAGGAACGATCCCACCACCCCCAGAAGCGGCCGAGGTGTCCTTCCATCCATGTCACATGGATGAATGTGGCAGGCAGGCCGTGTCCTGGCAATCCTCCTTGCTCTGCACTGAAGGCCGGCCCCTCAGAGCTGAGCCCGCCCTGCTAACTCAGTGAAGCAAGCAGATCGCAGCGCACCTAGCGCCCCCGCATCTGAACCTCCCGGGACGGCCCTGCCTGCTGCTCGCACAAGGCTGGTGGGTGTGTGTCCAGTAGCAGGAGCCTCTGCAGCGCCCAGGGGGAGCACAGGCCCAAGTTCGTCCTCAGGTCTGGAAGAGCTGACATCAAACAAGCTCTGGTCTCAAACACCAGGTTCTCTTCACAGCCCCAGCAGGGTAAAAAGCTTTAAAAAAATAAAAAGGTCAATGTTTGCCCACATCTGGAAGGAGACCACTTGGCACACCTGTCTCTGGGACAATGGAGAGCCAATGCTCCTTCCTGTGTTTAGAGGACTCTGCGCTGAGAAGAGGCTGTTGGGCCCTCACCATGGTCCAAAGAGCCGAGCACACTCTACTGCTCCCTCTGCACTGTTGAGGGTCGGCCCGGCCCGGCATGAGAAAATGGCTCTGTGTGGGACATGTGGAGCTCCAAGGGGCTCTGCACTCCTCCCCGTAAAGTCCCGGCCACCACAGTGTTCTGGGCCACTGCCCTTTCATGCTCTGTGAGCCTCACGCCTCCCCCCTGGGCAGCTCCACAGTGAGCCTGGGGTCTGTGCACTGCACCTGCTCTGACCTCCTGCCCAGAGTACTGGAATTCCTTCCCCTTCTTGTAGCCAAATTTCCTTCCCTGCCACAGACGTCCCTTAACCACGTGGAACACACCCCTTGTGATCTTGTGACCCCAAAGGTTACTAAAAACAGAAGGAGAAAGCCAAGGCCGCGTCCGGAGGCAGGGGCAGGGACACGAGAGCAGCAGGGCCAGATGCCTGTGGGGCTGCAGGGCCTTGGGACCTGAGCGCCAACAGTCACACACTCTGCTCATCCTGGGCCCGGGACCCCAGCAATACCGATATCCTCGCACACAGGTGGTACCTGCCCCAGCCACCTGCAGAGCGTTTGGAACCTTCCCTGGGGCCCCTCACGCCTCACTGCCAGCCATGCTCTCCCACTGGCCAGCCACTCACACCAAGAAAGATGCAGAGGTGAGGGACTCCAGCATCAGCAGCCAGCCTGCCTCGCCCCCGTGCACACGATGCCAGTCCTTGCCTCTGCACAGAGTGTAAGTCACAGCATGCCCCGGACGCCAGCATTCTCAGGGCAGTTAAAGTGCAGTCGCCCAGACCAGCGCATTCAGGTGTGGGAACGCGCCATGTTCTCCACTGTCAGCGAGGCCACAGCAAGGACCCGTGGACAGGCCCACGCTCCGCACGGAGGAGACAGGGTGGCCAGGCACCTGGAGTGGCCTGAGCTTGCCTGCAAAGCACACTCCTGTGGCGATGGAGTGGGACTTCCCACCTGGCTGCCCAGGCAGTGACACCCGCCAGCCCCTCTATACCTCTCTGCCTCCCTCCCTCCCAAGCATGGGCTCTCAGCTTCCTAGCTGACCCTTCATAAGTCACTGGTCTTCTCTGAACCACAGACTCCTTCTCTGTGTAACGGCGTCTCCGAGTTGTCCTCAGGTTGACCAAGTACAGTATGTGAAGGCTTGGTGGCTTGTCAAACTCCCTGTTCAAAGCCTCCCCGTGTGACAGAAGAAAGCTCTACACAGGATCATAAACGGGAAAACGCGCACTCCTGCTTGGAAGCTCAGCAGCTTCCCAAATAATCTCTTCCGACCCTGAAGTTGAACCAAAGTGAGGCTGCAAGAGTCTCCCCACCCCCGGCACATCCTCCCCTGTGGAAGGGTGGAAACCTGAATACCTCCCATGAGGGGCCGGGACCTAGGAGGGACCCCATGCTATGCCGGAGTCTCCGAGGCCCAGGGCCGGCTACGGTCATGCCACCCTGGGCATCGCTGCCTCAGAACGTCTGTGAGCTTTATTCTGAAATGTTCCAAAATTGACTTTCCAGCTCCTACAAGGGCAGCCAGCCCTGCCTACCGGGCCAGGAAGCCCGGAGCACAGCCAAGAAGCCGGTGGCTGCCGGATGCTCCTAGTGTGCACAGTTCCCTCCACAGGCAGCCTTTCCCATTCCCTGAAACATAAGATTTCCATGAAATATCAGAGCAGGGCTGGTCACCCTGTCCTCACAAACACACACTGTCACGGGCAGGGCAGTGTGGCTGGGCTCTTGGCTGTAGCTAAGGATAGAAAACAGCTCTAATTTTTGGAATTCAGGACAGAGATGAGTAAGAAGCATCGATGCTCAGAGGTGGTTCGGAAGTACAGGGATGCTGCTAGGAACATATGCTCAGACGTGCATTTTTTCAGAACATCCATCAGTCAGCCACTATTACATTCCACCTGTATATGAGGAACGAAATGGAAACATGTGACCTCAAGACTAATGGATGGAGTCTCATGGCAGGGGCTGTCTAGAGGCCACAGTTAGAAAGCTAAGAGAATCCAACCTCCGGGTATTTTATGACTTTATCTACAAATCCTTATGGGACACCCAAGTGCCTGGCACTGGGTCTAAAGTTCGGCATCTAAGCCCGTGCTCAGGGTCACAGGCCAATGCCATTGAACACAGCAGTGCAGCCCTGGCCAGCAGCAGTCCAGTCAGGAAGCCATGGGGAGGAGAAGGGCGGCACAGAGGGGGCCTGTGAGCCAAGGCAGCAGTGGTCCAGTCTCTGAGATCCGAAGACACACGCTGCTCACACCATGGCTAGAGATGGTCATGGACTCCATGGGACTGACGATTTAAATGGGAATCTGCAGGGGAAACCCAAGATGTGGGAGGACGGCAGCCAAGGCAGCTCTGGAGCACTGGCGTCTGCACCATGCATTTCCCAGCGCCACGTGCTTCTCCCACACGGACGGGAGGCCCCAGACACAGCTCCCCGCTCGTGCTGACCTTAGACCAGCCACAGATTTCCTGGTCAGATCTAACCTAAGGGGCTGAATCCTTCCCTGTGTCTGTCCTTGTGAAGGGAGGATTTTTTTAAATGTTCTGCCTTGGGGCCTGGGCAAGGGGCAGAGATTTGCTTGTGGCCCCTGGTGGCTGGGAAGCAGAGGCCGCGCAGGCCCAGTTGGAGAACGGGAACTGTCCCACTGCACGGTCTCCCTGACTCCTGCACCCGGGCTGGGCTCAAGCCAGGGCGACACCCTCAGATGCCATCCAGCGTGAACCGGGGCTGCGGGAATCAGCCTCGATCCCACATAGATGCTGTTCAACATGGGCTCCCAGCCCAGGCCAGCCAGGCCTCCTGGCAGCGCCAGTACAGAGCCCCAGGTAAAGGAGCACGAAAGAAGTGAAAGCCGTTGAGGCACCAGAGGAGCACCTGAGTACCTGAGTCCCTGCACAGCAGCCGGCCGGTAGCTCCTGGAGCGCGAGACCTCGGCCCTGCTCCTCCTGACTCCCAAGTGCCAGGGACAGTGGCCTGCAAGCGAACGGGGAGACAGGCAGGGGTACAGCTGATCTCAGATGAGAACAGGTGACCCCAAGCAGGGAAGGGGGAAGGAGTCACCCAGGGTAAGAACTCCAGAGAACATTCCAGAGTGGGGAGCAGCACCAGCCTGGGCCAGGAAAGGCCACGTGCTCCAGGAAGGTAAGAGAACCAGCGTGGCTGGAGCAGGGAACATAGGGCAGCGGAGAGACAGGGAAGGGTGGAGAACCAAGCAGGGCCCAGTCACCCAGGCAGCGAGCAGCGTGGTCCAAGCTGAACTGGCACGGGCAAAGGGGACTGGCAGAGGGATAGGCAGAGGGGATGGGCAGAGGGCATGAGCTGAGGGGGCACAGGCAGAGGGCACAAGCTGAGGAGGCACAGGCAGAGGGCATGGGCAGAGGGAGCACGGACAGAGGGGATGGGCAGAGGGAGCATGGGCAGAGGGGACGGGCAGAGGGCACGAGCTGAGGAGGTACGGGCAGAGGGAGCACGGACAGAGGGGATGGGCAGAGGGAGCACGGGCAGAGGGGACGGGCAGAGAGCACGAGCTGAGGGGGCACGGGCAGAGGGCACAGGCAGAGGGGACAGGCAGCTGATTACAGGGCTGCTCAGTAATCCAAGAAACGGCCGAGGACCTGGGGTCAGTAGGGCTCACAATAAGACCCACTGTCTTTAAACTTCCCAGCGTTCCTAGCACTGAGGTTCATTTAACGGGAACTCTGGGTAGATGAGGGTGGTCTCCAGCGACACCAAGCATCTCTGGACTTAGGACCTGGAGATCCCAAACACAGGACCCGAGGCAGGCAGCAGGAAGGGCAGCAGCATCCCATGCCATCGGCCTCCCCGACCATCACCCACCCACACCAGGACGTGGGCCATGCAGGGCCAGTGCGAGGACGGTGTGGGGATGGTGGGCAGGGGCTCTCAGCTGTAGCCACCAAGCTGCTAAAGATCCTGAAGCCTCTCTCAGGAGCTGACAGTGCTGAAACACACTCAGCTGAGCTCTCTGTGGTGAGATAATATTTTTAAAGTAAACACTGGACAAGAGTTCAGAGTTGTTTTTCAAGCAGTGAGTCGAAATCATGTCAAAGTGTCACTGAGACACTCCAGGAGGGATGACGTGGGCTCTCCATGCCCAGACCAAGAATCTCCCTGACTTAGGGGGACAGTCGGCTCCTGGGGGGGCTGCCACCTGCCACCTCCGTCCTCCCCAGGCTCCCACCTCAAGGCAATGTCGGGGCAGCCGCTGAGCTCATCCTCTCGCAGGCTCAGGCCCCACCGAGGGCTGGTGTGCAAACATCCAGACCCAGTGCACCCAGGGATGGCTGCGCCCTCCATCCCACATGGAGCTGCCCCAGCTCTGGGTGGCTCCTCCTGCACCACAGGTCACAACGAGCCCTCCCTCCACAATCACTGGCCTCATCCAGGCCTCAACACTTCTTCCTGGCCTTTTTTCAGCACTGCAGGAGACTCTGACTCTAGACTCTGCCTCCACCAGAGTTACCCAAAGGCCATCTGGCCTGTCCTCCCAGGAATCTCCCGCCTCGAGCGTCCAGCAGGACCCAGCTTGTGCCGGCCTCTCTGTGTTGGCGGCTCACAGCTCCACGCCCTGTGCTTCCTGCTCAGCACAGCCACATTATCAGTGCTGACCCACCCGTCTACTGGTTCCCATCCACACCTGTGTCCACGGATTTCCTACTGACAACATCACTCCCACTGCACTCCTCTAAGTGCTAGAGATTTTCAGGCATGTTCTCAGACCAGCAGCATCAGCAGTGACAGGGAACTTGCTGAAAATGCTCATTCTCAGGCCCCACCAATCAGAGGCTGTGGGGTGGGCCCTGTTTAGCAAGGAGGTTCTAAGGCAAGCGGGTTCTGACCTGTGCGAGGAGGGCCCCGTGTGTAGAGAGAGACCATGAAGGATACCACTCCAGGCAGGCTTCCCACCTCCCGCACAGGAGAGCACACAGGCCCGCTGAGCTCTGACGGGTGCGGGCAGCGGTCTAAGGACTAGGCGGGGGCAGGCCCACGTCCCACCGCACTGAGGGATGGCCCGTCCTGTCAGGCAGGCTCCTGAATCCACACCTCCACCACTTCAGAGGCCTCATTTCCTCAGTCCTCACAGTAACTCCAGCAGCTGAGCCAGTCCACGATCCATCTCACGGGAGAAGTGCTCAGACGTCTGCAGAAATGAATGACCCTGATAGAGGTCGCAGGCCAAGTGAGAGGCAGACTGGGAAAGGAGGCAAACGCTCTAGGCCATGAGAAGCCCCTGCCTGCTAATGACCAGTGATTCACACATTTCCAGTGTCTCTTCCTAGAAAGCTGCCGATCCTCAAAGACTCAGAGTTTAAATGAGGCCTTTTCTGCACTGACATGGAAGGCACTGTCTCATATCTGCTTCCTGATATAATCTGCTGGATTACTGGACTTTTATATATTCAGAATTCCCTACTGGGGGTAAAAAGGGAAACAAAACAATGATTTAAAAATCCCAGCCTGGAATCTGTACTGTCAGACCACAGTGAATAGTTATTAATTTATCCTTTTTTCTTAGTCAGTCTACAGAAAGGAATTAACCAATAATTGAAATAGTCTTTTTAAGATCCCTCTCTCTCCTACTTTCACTTGAATGCTGACTTCCCAAGAGCAGATGAAACAATTCCGATAAATGTTAGTCTGTGTGTTGTCCAAGACCGAAGCCCTAACTTCACACAAACACCCTGGGAAGTACAGTTCCATGGTCATTTTTCAGGCGATGGCTCAGTATTCCTGTCCCTGGGATTCCACACGTTAGTCCCCTGTAGTCACAGAGGTGACAAATGCCGGATTTCCGTCTCCGGCAGGACAGTGAACAAATCAGAAGGCCATCCTTTACGAGTCACTGGACTGCAGGGTTGTTCAAAGCCTTAGAGCGTGGTGTTAATTTCCACAACACAACCAACTCCACGACAATTCAGCTCAAGGTCAGCCTCACCATCTCCAGGTAAGTCTTCAGATTCATGTTAGATATGCCATCCCTGTCAAAAATTAATTTTCAACTGGCTTTTGCAAAGGCTTACTCAAGCTGTTTATGAATTTCAAAAGCAACTCTGCATAATGGTTCCAACAATGGATAACACAGAGCAAACCCACGTAGAATTCAAACCTAAAGGCAGCCCAGGCTGCGTGGTTACACACATCACAGCTCAAAATGCTTCCAGAGCCAGGACATGATTAACTGTAACTGTCAATAATTCATCTCTCCTATTCAAGGTGGAGAATAAGAATTCTATGTGGAACGCATGAGACATTTTATCTGTTGGGCTCCTCATCATTATTTGCCCCACGAGAAAATACAATGTGTTGGGGTATGCCAGGATCCTGGGGGATAGGGACACCCCATAAAGGTAAGGCCACATTTGTCCCAAACACGCCAACTCTGGCCATCTACTGGCTAGATGTCTACGATGTCACATACGGATGCTTCAAAAGAACCTCCATTCCCATCAGGTACTAGTGGATGCTGAATGAATACTTGGGATGGGAAAAGGGGAGCAGAAAGATTAAAAGGGGAGGGAGGGGAAGAGAGGAGGTGTCCTGATCAGCAAGAAGTCCACACGCCTGGAGGACAGCTATGAAAACCAGGTGGGCTCCTGATAGGGTGGCCTCGCTCTAAAATCAGGAACTTTATGATTATGTGACATCGTATTTGAGAATTTTAGACATCGGTAACAGCGACATTCCACAAACTACACATGACAGAGACTTCAGTGTAGAAATGGAACACTACCATTTTCTTTCAAAATGCTTTTTTGGTGTGGGCTGCTTTTATTTTGCTTTGGTTTTCTTTGAGTGGGCTGTTTTCCATCAATAATTCTGTTGTAAAGATTTTGCCTATAACGCTTAAACATCTCCTAAAGTGAAAAATAATTTAATCCTGAGTTAAAAGGATCCTGCGCCTCTGGGTCACGCAGAGAACCCGAGTCCAGCACCAGTCGGCGCCTGAGCTCTGGAGAGCTGAGCGCCTCTAGCGCCTGAGAAGTTTGCTCTCCAAGCATCTGGTCTCACAGGGCAGGGATGGGAAGGAGTCTTTCCGGGTGGAGGAGGTGGTGGGGAGGAATCTGGGTGAACTGCTGACTGCTCGGCACCAGCACAGTCATGGGTCAAGACTGCTCCCGACACCTCCATCCTGGGACACAGGCTGTGCATCCAGAAACTCAACCCAAGCTGCTGAGACACCATCAACCCCACTCACTTCCCCAGACTGCCCTTCTGGCCGCTCTGTGGCACTCAGAGCCACGACTGTTCTCACGCTGCTGTCTCCTGCTTCCCTTGGTTTTACTGTGGTCACTCATCTCTCTGCAGCCCTATTCTTATTAGCAATCACCTCAGGACTGCCATGAAAAAGTGTTTCCCTGTTACCTCACACATACAGCACTTATGTTAAAACCACAGAAGATGAATTCTGTAAATAAATGTTTGAGGAATGTTTGTAGCTAAATGTTCTTCTTTCCATGTGCACGGATGGCATCCCATGGACTGCAAGGTCTGTGAATCTGACCACACAGCACAGCATGGCTACGTAGCTACACATTCTCTTTTCCACGTGCATGGCTGACATTCGTGGACTGAGGTCTGTGAATCTGCACAGCACAGCGTGGCTACATGTTCTTATTTCCACGTGCATGGCTGACGTTCCGTGGACAGCGAGGTCTGGGAATCTGACCACACAGCATGGCGTGCCAGCAGCAGCTGAAGGACGGCCGCAGCTGACAGCTCTCACAGCTGCCCAACTCGCCCAGCTGTGCTTCACCTGCCTTTGCCAGCATCACCAAGGGCTACCATGTAGGTCATTCTACTAACTGGGATGTCCATGGGACCAACTCCTGGCAATAATTCAACTAGAATTCAATGACAATCCTTCCCCACTGAAATTAAGTACCTAACATTTTACGTGTAGGATTTTGTAGGAATTAGCAAATGCATACACAGCAGGAATTTAAACTCTTGATTAAGAACCTAACTAATTCCCTTAATGGACAAACAGATCCCACTCTAGGTCCATTTTAGCTCAACTTGTTTCTCTAACTCAGCCGGCAGCTTAGTCATTGAACGATGGGGCCCCACACACTTTCAAGTACAAAACAAAGCTATGAGCACACTAAGACCAAAACTACTGACAAAAGGCAAGCACAAGAACGAAGACACTGTCTACCGTTTCCTGCTTTCAACAGTCAGGAGCTACCGTCCTTCTTATTCCAATGAGACACAGTCTATTGTTCCCTGTTTTCAATAGTCAGGAGCTACCGTCCTTATTCCAATGACACACAGTCTACTGTTCTCCGCTTTCAATAGTCAGGAGCTACCGTTCTTCTTATTCCAATGAGACACAGTCTATTGTTCCCTGTTTTCAATAGTCAGGAGCTACCGTCCTTATTCCAATGAGACACAGTCTACTGTTCCCTGCTTTCAATAGCTGGGAGTTACCGTCCTTCTTATTCCAGTGGAGTGTCTGTCATGACAAACGGAATTACCTAAGTGAAAAAAACTAGAATAAAATGACATGGTATCTTTGCAGTATAATAAACTGACTCCAAATTTGATATAAAACAGCATGTCAATTCACACAAGCCATTTGGAATTCTTAAGAAATAACTATTTTGAAATCTGTGGTTCTCTAAGACTTAAGGCACTTAAATACTTAAACGAGAAGCTAAGAACAATCTGTCTCCTGCGGCTCCTGTCTCTTATCAGAGCCTAAAACAACTAAACAGAAAGACAAGCGCACCCCCCTTTAGCACTTCTCATATTCCTAATGCTTTCCCTCGTAGAAACTCACTGATTCACCGCCTGCCCAGGTGCTCTGGGACAGAGGGGCACAGGCAGGAAGCTGCTGGCCCCATTCTCAGCACATTCGCACCCCCATGGAAATGCTGAAGAGATGACACCACTACGGGTTGAGAGTAAATCTGACATCAGAGACATTAAAGGACTGGCTATTTTTCCAACATTTACACAGACAGCAATCATTTAAAGATGACTTCCTCTGGGTGTCATTTTCACCAAGCCACTATGCCAAATAAGGCAGCTCAAGCAGATATTTTCATAACACCGACCCCACTGGGATAGACATTCCCAAGGACAGAGTCACTGAAAGAGATTTATTACAAGAAATGTTTCCTCCTAATGGGATGAGAAAACAGAATGGCTCGGGATGATGACCTCCCCTTCAAAACAAAGTCAAGTTGAAGATGAGAAAAAGTTCTGCAACTCACCCCAATCCTAACAACCTGTGTTGTACAACAAAATTATGTTTGATGAGGACAATCAGTGGCAAAAATGGCTATGAAGTCTGCTCAGAGCCTTTGCTAAAGAAAAATGTCTTACACAAAACATCAAAAGAACTTAAAAACTCAGACACAAAGAAAATTTGTATTTTTCCTTATAGATACAGATTAATATTAAGCAGGCTCCAAATTTGATACCTTCTCATAAGTTCATTTAGATGTTTTTGTTTTTATGACCCTGGACTCCCCAGAACTACCAAGTTTTGTTTTGTTTTTTTTGCCTCAGCTAACACAGTTTAAATCAAACAAACATCAGGCCTGAAAGGGGTGGCCAGATCTATGTGGGGATTTACACAAAACCCACATCGAAAAATAATTAATTACAACAATTAGTCTGTCGTTACTGCAATGTGATTTTCAATTTCCATGAAAATGAAATCAGGAGCACCCCTCCGTTCCTCAAATTCAATGTGTGAAAAACTCCATTGCCCTGACCCTGCAATTCCTACATACACAAAAACCTGCATATCAATTCCTACATACACAAAAACCTGCACATCAATGTTCACAGCAGCATTCCTGACAACAGCACCATTCCTGACACCAGTCAAAAAGTGCAAACAACCCAGATGTCCATCAATTGATGATGGATCAACAGAATGTGGGCCATCCGTACCTCGGCATATCACGCAGCCATGAAAAGGAACAAATGCTGGGGCAAAAGCTACAATGTGGGTGACGCTACAGGATTCCATTTAGAGTCAAGGTCCACAACAGGTACATCCACAAGGACGGAGATGAGTTGGGTGCCGGGACTGGAGGCTGGGAGAACGGAAAGTGACTGTTGATGGACACAGGGCTTCTTCTGGGGGTAATAAAAAATACTCTAGAATTAGTCTGAAGTGATGACTGTACAACCTTGTGAATGTACTAAAAACCACTGAGACGTATGCTTTAAAACGGTCAACTTTATGGTATATAAATTAGATCTTAACTGGAAAAAAAAAAAAGATCAACTCAACCTCTCTCTCTTCCCGCCATTCTGCCATCTGAATCCTAGCAATCTGTATTAGGTAAAAGTCAATTTTTGTGGAAAACATTGTTTTCAATGTTTCAGATAAGGTAATGAGTCTTCCTAACAGGAAAACCTTTGTTCAGTAGACAAATCAACATCGAGTTGCTAGGAAAAATCAACAACTCAGACGCAGAAGCAGAAAAAACTGGAGATCTTCCTAGTAAGTAAGGAAAACACATGCTTTACAACTCCACGCACAAAGCTAAGTCTGTTTGGTTCTTTCTTTTCTCCTTACTGTAGTAACTGACAGTCATCTGGTCACTTACGGATGAAGGGCACACAGAGGCTCTCCGGGGAAGAGGGCTCTGAAAGGCACACTGGGCAGGCCGAGGGCCAGGCGGGAGGGCGCCTCAGAGCCCTGCAGGAGAGAAGCCCCCGCTAGGAGTCCAAGTAGGACAAAGAGGGTCACATCCTTCTAGATCTCAGAGGAAACGGGCAGTGCATCACGGACCCCGTGGAAGCTGTGTCCTGCCTCTGCATCCTCTAGCCCAGCAATCTGCCTCTGAGAGCCCATGTCCAGACACGGATCCAAGAGACATGAAAAGACAGCAGGCCAATGCTAGTTTCAATAATGAAAGCTTACAGGGAGCCATCCCTGGAAAGCATCCAGACCTGATGAAATAAGCAAAACTGGCTAAAAGCGACTCTGTCCATCTGCACTAACATGGAAAGATTTCTACCGTGTAGGGGAAAGAAGTGAGTTATAAAATCTTATGAAATGTGCACAAAAAAAAACCACAAAAGGTTTAGAGATCTCAGAATGGTGGAATCACAAGTTATTTTCCCTTTATTCTTCATTTTTATACTGTATTACTATTTTTTTTTTTTTTTTGAGACGGAGTCTCGCTCTGTCACCCAGGCTGGAGTGCAGTGGCCGGATCTCAGCTCACTGCAAGCTCCGCCTCCCGGGTTCACGCCATTCTCCTGCCTCAGCCTCCCGAGTAGCTGGGACTACAGGCGCCCGCCACCTCGCCCGGCTAGTTTTTTGTATTTTTTAGTAGAGACGGGGTTTCACCGTGTTAACCAGGATGGTCTCGATCTCCTGACCTCGTGATCCGCCCATCTCGGCCTCCCAAAGTGCTGGGATTACAGGCTTGAGCCACCGCGCCCGGCCTTTTTTTTTTTTTTTTTTTTTTGAGACAGAGTCTCTGTCACCCAGGCTGGAGTGCAGTGGTGCAATCTCAGCTCACTGTAACCTCTGCTACCCGGGTTTAAGCAATTCTCCCACCTCAGCCTCCCAAGTAGCTGGGATCACAGGCACCTGTCACCATGCCTGAATAATTTTTGTAGTTTTAGTAAAGATGGGGTTTCACCATCTTGGCCAGGCTGGTCTTGAACTCCTGACCTCATGATCTACTTGCCTCAGTCTCCGAAAGTGCTGGGATTACAGGCATGAGCCACTGCGCTTGTCCTATACTGTATCACTTTTTTTTTTTTTTTTTTTTTTTTTTGGAGACAGAGTTTTGCTGTATTGCCCAGGCTGGAGTGCAATGGCACGATCTCAGCTCACCGCAACCTCCACTTCCCAGGTTCAAGCGATTCTCCTGCCTCAGCCTCCCAAGTAGCTGGGATTACAGGCACCTGCCACCACGCCTGGTTAATTTTGTATTTTCAGTAGAGACAGGGTTTCTCCATGTTGGTCAGGCTGGTCTTGAACTCCCAACTTCAGGTGATCCACCTGCCTCGGCCTCCCAAAGTGCTGGGATTACAGGCGTGAGCCACCGCACCCGGCCACTGTATCACTTTTTTAAAAAACAACTAAATTAATTTCTAAAAAGCAAAACAAACAAACAAAGATCCTCCTGCTGCTCTGGCCAAGGAAAGAAGACGCCTGGGACGCACCTTCTGAGTTCAGGGTGATGAGGGTGACGTTGCTCCCAATGCTCTGGCTGCCCGCCTGTCCGCAGCTGGACACCGAGTCGCTGGCCTCCGAGCCGCTCTCCCCGTCTTCATGGTGGCTGTCTTCTTGGCCCGGCACCTTCACCACAATGGTGTTCTGCCGACGCCCAGGCACAGCGCTGAACGGGAAAAAAACACACCAACCCAGTGTGGTAAGAGCCACAAGCAGCACGCGAAGGTCAGTGCTTTCCTTATCACAAGATCTAACTCTGCATGGACCAGTGGATCACACAGCCTTCCCAGACCGCTCTCTCTACCAAGATTAATAGCAACTCCATAGGAGAAAATGGCCCGGGGCTAAACGAAACTGTATAAAATAAAACTTAACCATTTAAAGAAAATATTTGTATCACAAAAGAAGTAAAATCATAACTCACTGGGACTCAGGCCTAGTATGCTGCCTTCTGAGTTCAGCAGTCAACCTATAGAATGCTGGTAAGAGTCTTTTTTCAGGCGAGGTTAAAGGAAAGACTAAATCAGAAGACTGTGCCCAGAGGCCTGGGTCAATTCGATCCATGCTGCTGGGCGTGCTGGAGATGGCTCCGCCTCTGCAAAGCAAGCAGCACTCCCAAGTATGCCCACAGGCAAAAAAACCCTGAAGGGGCTTAAAAAACCCACTGAGATCCCATCGGAGCTGCCATCATCCCAAGGGCTGCTGATGTGGAAAGACAGAACACCGCTAGCAAAGCAGGGCGAGGCCAGCTCCACAAGTGCTCAAAAAAAAGATGATTTAGAGACTTACTACTTCCCTTTTTTAATGACCCTTTCAACATCCCCTACCGTGGACTGCTACGCACCAGAAGAGAAAGGACCACAATTTCTCTATTTGCAAAGTCAAAAAAAAAGGGGTGCTGAAAACACTGGCCGCACCCAGAGGAAGCTGCACTCTGCGCTTTCTGGCCTGGGTTCTCCAGAGCGCTGTCCATGCTGAACCTGATCTCAACACTGGCTATCTGCCTGGTTGACCTCAGCGCAAAGCCCCCGAGGCACAGCTAACCCTGGCACCTCCTCACCACCCATCACCAACTCCTCTCCCTTCACCCCACGTATCAGACCCTCGTGACCACAGCTGCAGCCCTGGAGAACTGAGCTAAGACAATACGGAAAGGGGACGAAGCTGGAGGAGGAACAATCCACAAAGGAGACTGAGAGAAAAAGCAAATAGAACTTTGTGAAGACACAGATGGGAAAGAAAAAGCAACAGCATCCTCAGGGGTTCACGCAGCCCTAAGGGGCACTCCTGGGGAGAGCAGGGCCCGGATGCCAGCCAGAGGCCACTGCACAGCCTTCCCCTCACACAGGGCAGGGATGGCGTCTTCTGTCCACTCCCACCTCTGACCCAAGTTCCGTTCAAAATGTCTCAAGAGAAAAAGGCATAAGAAAAAAGTCATAAACTCAACATGCCTGCACCACTTAGCAATCGTGGGAGAGGGTGTCTGTTTGCCTGACACGCTCTGCACAGACAGACAGACGTGAGGACCACTGAGCTAGGTGGGAGGATGAATGCTTTCACTGACTGCTGTGAGGAGACAGAGCCAGCCCCCTCCACAACCCCAGCCAGCACGAGACACGGAAGTCCCCGGCGGCAGCTGCCCCCTGGTGTGGCTGGACTCAGCACTCAGCATCACCCAGCCTGCCCTCCCCGACCTCAGAGAGCTGGGGCGGTGCCTGCCAAGCTCAACCCTGTGACCACAGAGATGAAGTGCGTGCTGGACTGTGCCCTGGCTTGGGGACGTTGACTTATTCTCACGGGACTCCTCACAGTGGCAGGGAAAGGTGGGGTTGGTGCCGTGCTACTGACTTGCTAATGACATTTTCCAGGGAATCCGGTGCCCTGTTGCTCAAGGGGTCTTCCATCTTGGCTACAATGGCGTTCTGCCGATCATTGTTGAGTATTACTGTAGTCTGGGGGACGACGCTAGGGAACAAAAGAATCACAAAGAAAAAGAAGGCCTTAAAACAACAACATTCATGGTAAGAGCACATAAGAGTCATTCAACACAGTCCACTCCCAGGGACCCGCAGTGAGGGGGAGGCCTAAGAGTCATTCAACATAGTCCACTCCCAGGGACCCGTCCTGAGCGGGGAGGAGCCCCAAACGCTAAGGAAGAATAAACTGGAGATGGGGTTTTTAACAGTGTAACTTTCCTAATTGTTGGTGTTCTGTCTGCACAACTGGATAGGCTCAGGACAGCCGGGATGAGGATGCTGAGTGTGTGACACAGAACAGACTGCGACCACACCAGCTGTTATCTCACCCAGTTAATAAAGCTTCTGGGGTGACACACTTGCATGAAAACCGGCTTGACATTTTCAGTCACTCTATCCCAACTAATTCCTATGGTACAGATCTAACGTTCGTAACCATGTAAGTGTTGGTATCGTCCAAAACGGTAGCGCCCTAGAAAGAAAGGGGCAAACATCACAGTGGATTGGGATGGAAGGACACACGTGCTGCCTCCAGGTTGTGCAGGAACATGTGTGAGCCACAACCACAGGGCTCAGGGTTCTGCTTTGAAGGAAACAATTCTACCAAAGAACAAACCACGGCCCAGAAACCACCAAACCTGGTGCCACCCTGGAGGAAGCACCAGTGTGTTCAGACAGGCGGCAGCTAGCACAGCTTCATCTCAAAGTGCAGACTCACCCACAGATTTCAGTTGTGCGTTTTTAAGCCTTAGCACTTTCTGGTCACAGGGAAATCTCAGGTACACTTTGTTGTGGAAGGGTGGGGAGAGAAGGGTGGGGAGAGAAGGAACTAGCACTTGAAATACAAAGTGGTTATCACCTGAGGATAAAACACCGTTCTCGAACTTCACTCTCCAAAAACCAGCTTGGGAAGCCTCTGCCTTTCTGTGATGTGCCCACAGGAAAATCCAGCCTAGCGTCCCTGTAACTGTCCCCACATTGAGTGCGAGCACAGCGCCATGCCATGCCCGAGTAAATCACGGGACCACAAGGTTTTCTTCCTAAAATAAAGGCATAATCAACTACATTTCATTCAAAAATACTATTTTAAAATTCCTCTACTTGTTATTGGTGACACCTAAAGTTAACACAACAAAACCTGATAAATGACCTACAGATCGGGTATGAAAAGCAGCCCAGGTGGCTGCTGGCTTGGTCACCACAGTCACCTACAGGCTGCAACAGTCCTATGCTCCTCAGAGATGTGGAACTGGAGAGGTTACCTGGCTTGCACGAGCTTGGTATGTTCCCCAAGTGGAGGCTATGGAACACTGGTGCCCCGGGATCCTAGGCTCACAGCATGTGGGAAGGCTGGTGTCCCAGGACCCTAGGCTCACAGCATGTGGGAAGGCTGGTGTCCCGGGATCCTAGGCTCACAGCATGTGAGAAGGCTGGTGCCCCGGGACCCTAAGCTCACAGCATGTGGGAAGGCTGGTGTCTCCGGATCCTAGGCTCACAGCATGTCCACACACACATTCATTCTCTCTCTCTCCCCATGAGCAACTGAAGAAGGACGGTGCTGCTGAGTGGCCAGCAGTCCCCTAATGACTCTTCACAGTGGCCACTGGCACATTAACGGTCTGAGAAGAAAGTTTAACAGAGTAAAATGTATTCAGGCCACCATCTGGCAAGGTCATTTGACCAAATATACCTTTTTTCCCTTGAAGATCCTTATTAAGGTGAAGGAAATCATGTTCTAAGGCAACCAGCTCCCAGCTGGAATAATGTGCCCCTCGGGTGCCCCACAGCTTTCTGGGGGGCTCGTGGATACAGACAGCTCTCAGCAACGCAGTCTCCAGATCCCCACCTTCCAGAACGTCCTGTTTCCTAAAGAGGACTCTCCGTGAGCAAGCATCTCGATGTGTGTGTTCCCTTCCACGAAGCCCTTTTCCCACCTAAAAACCACCTCTGCTCTGAGCACACTGGACGCACCATCCACCTAGGGCGCAGACCCCAGGAGCCAGCACAGGCCACCTGAACACTGGCATGGTGGTGACAAAACCAGCGCCTCGCCGGCTGACTACAAAGCCCTCGGTAAGTCAGCTGGGTTGCAATCCTTTGCTTTCAACAAAACAGATGGAGATCATCAAAAACAGTTTCTGAGGACGGACCACTGAGACCCCTGGCACATAACTCAAGGAAGCTGAGGACTCCTTCCTCTCCCACATATTACTGGTGTGACCCGAGTTTCCCTGTACCCTAGAGCTACAAAAACCAAAAACAGCAGAACCAACGTAGAATCCTCTCTCATCTAAGCAGTCAAACATAATCAATCATCCATCGATATAATAATTAACCAAAAAGCCCCATCTAACTACTCAAAAATATATTCCCAGTATTTTATTATCAAGAATTAGTTCTAAGTGGGTGACACAGTCACGCTGTTTTGTTCAACCACTGTAGTAGGAATTCAATCCAAAAGGGGTTTTTTTTTTAGCCCTTAGGGTCTTATGGTTAGGAACACAAACTTTTTCAGCTTCGATTTGCATCCCTGTTTCTGTTGCCCAGGCACGCGACAGCCATGCTAACAGGATGAAATTCTGTGAGGGAAATGAAACGGAAAGCAAAGTTCAAAGAACAGAAAGTGATAGAACATTCGACTGCCAAAAGCTTACTGGAGAGACGTTCAAAATGCATCATGATATTTACATTATAATGGAAAAATTTAAAAAAAAAACAATAAACCAGTTGTGTTTTTAATGATCAATATTATAATGTGCTGTAAAAGTAATTTATTTTAATGTTTAAAAAACCCCAGAAACTACATGCTTTCAACTAATGCAATTTAAATCAACCTCAAATTGCACAAAAGAATACATTTTTTTAAAATTATGGAACAGTAAGGAGAATGAAGTCCCTATCTAAGGACTGATGTGGAAAAAGTGCCACAACAATACTAAGCAACAAAAAACACAGGTAAGTACAGACACATATGTGTGTGCATTGAAATGTGTCTGTAAGGATAGTCAAGAAACTGAGAAGCAGGTCACTGAGCCTCATGAGACGGGCCCTGCAGCATCTTCACAGCACAGACAGCAGCCCACGCAGAGAAGCTATTAACCTGCTCAAGGCCACACAGCCAGTGAATGGCAAAATCAGGTCTGAGGCCAACATACAATATGTGACAGGAGCTGACATTCCTAACCAAAACCACTCTGACCCACAGCCCTCAGCCTTTCATCTGTTTTGCCATCTCCTCACTACGCTTTAGTTTTCCACGTGGCCTTCCCCTGTACGGGGTCCTTCTGCTCATCCAGTGGTGTCTCCCAAAGTCCCTAGGAGAATGCACAGGACATGGCTGAAGACTGTTCGGGACACGGAGGAATTCAAGAGTGAGCCTCCCATTTGAGTAAAATGCCTCTCGATCCGCTGGTTCACATGCTGCTGCTCTGCATGCTGAAAGCAAAGACTGAGAATCCCGACCCAGAGCAGAACCCACCAAGCAGGATGCCAAAAGGCAGCCTAGAATGTTCCCATCCACTGTGCAGGATCAGTTCTGAATTCCACCAGGAGGTGCTAAACTAAAGGTGACTTAAAGTCTGAGGGCTGACTGGCAGGAGCTGGCAGCCACCATGAGACCCAGCCCGGAGTGGGCACTCGGGGACCCACCAGGAAGTAACAGTCTTCATTCTGCTGAGCTCAAGGAGTACTGAGTACTTCGTGTACATGTCTCGCTCCCAGCCATCCTGGCTATTTTACCCGCTTTACCATGAAGACACTGATGCTCAGAAAGATTAGGATCTGTCCCAGGTCTCATCACTTACCAGTGACAGAACCCGTGTTCAAAACTAAGTATTTCTCATGCTTTTAGTCACCTGCTGGACAACAACGGCAATGATCCTATTTAAACTACTGCTACAACTCACCCTTTCATTGTTTGAGTTTTTTAACTATTTTACTTTGATGGATTTAAAACAAAACCTCTTCAGCCAGGCGCCATGGCTCTCACCTGTAATCCCAACACTTTGGGAAGCTGAGGCAGGCAGATGGCTTGAGCCCAGGAGTCCAAGACCAGCCTGGGCAACACGGTGAGACCCCATTTCTACAAATAAAACAAAATAAAATCTTCCACTCTGAAAGCTGTCATGGCAAACATTTTCCACGCTAAAGCTTATAAAGTGGCCTTCCACTTCTCTTCTGCTTCAGGGAACCACCTCATCTCGGAGCCCTAAGCACCTGCCCCATGCTCTAGGCAACTGGCAGGGCGGCCCCTGTTGCTCGTGGACCACACAAAATGGAGCACATGTGAACAGATATCAAGAGGCTTTGTTCAAGTACACGCAAAACAAGCCACCAAAATAAGACATAACATTAAAAATCTTAAGAAATGCAAGATTTGAACTATTTTCACAAATTTGTGTTTGCCATGTTTTATTACAAAAGGAAATGAAAACTAAGTTATTCTGAAGCAGAGACTTGAAAACCTACGCAATGGTTCAGAGACAATGACACGGGAAGGAGGAGGAGAGCAACGCTGAGGACCAGAGCCCAGCCAGTACCTGGATGAGGGCCCAGCAACGCTGAGGATCAGAGCCCAGCTGGCACCCAGACAAGGGCCCAGCAACACTCAGGACCAGAACCCAGCTGGCACCCAGATGAGGGCCCCGTAACACTCAGGACCAGCGCCCCGCCAGCACCCAGTACGAGGGCCCAGCCAGCACTTCAGAGCAGCAGAACATCTGACCCATGCAGCCAGTGAGCAGAACCCGAGAGCCCTCGCAGCAGAGGTTAGCATCGGAAGCCAGCTCCAACTAAGTGGCTCAGGCCGCTGAGACGCCGGGTGGGTCCCGGTCTGAGACTGGGGCTAGGCTCCATGAAAGCTGTCGAATGCGGAAATGATGAGGCGAGAGAGTCACCTGATCTGCAGCGGTGACTCCAGACACCACCGTGGGTGCCTGCTGGACACACACCTCTGCCTGGGCACAAATGATCACAGGACGGAGAAGAGACACAACTCTGTTCTCCGCCTAACCCTCAACTCACACACAGATGCTGAGAGGACAATCTGAGGAGAAAGCAAGCACCAAGCCTCCAAAGATGAGTTGAAACAACTTTCAAACGTCCCAGGGCCAAACCCACTAAATATGCGCCTAACACATCTGCACTGAATACTCAGCAAGTGAGAAGCCCACCCTGGGCACCGCAGGACCCCCAGCCTCCAGGGGCTCCCGCTCCAGCTCACGGCGCGAACAAGGCCCGGCACGCTGCTTCCCCTCGGCGCCCCGCTGAGCCCAAGATCTTGACCCAGAGCTCATTACCTGTGGAGTCCAGTCACCGACCACTCCCATTCACGCCACAATATCCGGCTGTTTTTCACGGCAGGGAGAGGAGGAACTTCACCGGGATATCTGACATATATTTGAACAAAAACAAGCTTTTGTCTCCTTCCCACCGAGTGCAGCCTCACCACGTGACACGTTGCTGCCACGGGTAGGCATCCCTTTTATAATTCAAAGTAATTATTATCAAGTACAGGTTAGAAAAGCTGATATTAGTTTTCTAATTTTTATGAATTCTCTCAAGGAAAAATATTTCAACAACAGCAAGGTAAAAAGAATTAAGTAATTTTTTCTGCTTTCTACTTATTAAGAAAAAATGGACAGATTTCTTTTAAACTCCAGTACCTGTTCCCAAAGAACATTTTCTCCCATGGACATTTATGCTCCTACATAACACACAAGGACCAGGGCCAAACAAAAGAAGAAACTGGTTTGATGTAATGTGCTTACAAAAAGAGGAGCTGCTCAGAGCTTCAGCGGGAGGAAAAGCAGGCCCCCCAAAGCCCCCCAGGCCAGGGCAGCCCATAGCCCACTTCCCTTGCCATCAGGGCCTGTCCCAGGAGCCCCCACACATCCAGACTGCATTTCCCAAGCCCCTTCTGTGCACACACGGCCCTGTGGCCCAATTCCACCCATGGACTCTAACAGGCGAGAGGTGTGTCACTTCCAGGACACAGGTTTTAACAACAGGATGCACCTTTTCACGTCTGTCCCCTTTCCAGGCTGAGGACCCCAAGGCCACAGGGTGAGCACACGGTAGAAGGCTCAGGCATCAGAGGCACTCGGGGCAGTTGTGGGAGCACGAGAATCGCCCAAACTGCCCCCTGAACAAGCAAGATGCACCCTCCCACCGCGCTAATCGCAAGTCCAGGGGACCCTCTACTGCCATGGCTCATGTCACCCAATCAATACCGTCAGCATTCACACTAATCAAACATTTACTAAAGTATATTTCTACTGCTTGCAGGTTCCAGAGGTTTTTTATTTTGTTTTATTTTATTTTTATACACGGGGTCTCCCTACGTTGCCCAGGCTGGTCTTCAATTCCTGGTCTCAAGTGATCCTCCCACCTCAGTCTCCTGAGGTGCTGGGATTACAGGCCTAAGCCACTGCACCACGCTAAAGATTAAAAACTCATAAAAACATGATGTAACAAAAAATACCCAGGAGTAAAAATAAATTGACATTAAAATTTTCTTCCTAATATCTAACGAAATAAACAAAACAGAACATAAAGCCAACTCTCCAAATAACCACTGCACCAGAGAAATGGGAGTAACCTTTAAAAAGTCACTGCTAAAGAAAGAAGCTTCTAGCTTCTGGCAATCAATCGGCTTTGAGAGGCTCCAGATCTAACTCCTCACGCTGCTCTCCCCAAGGAGCCATGCTTGTACACTGACAGAGATCTGTGACTTCAACCCAACAATCCCAAATCAGAAGGCCGAGCAGGTCAAGGACGTGCATGTTTTCTTCCTCTTTCCTAGCAGCTACAGAAATGACTACTAGTGAGAGAGGGAAGCAGCGTCAGAACTGACTCCACAGAAGTCAGCATGCTGCAGCGGCACAAGATGGAGGGTTCCTAGGCAACATGTTTGGGTGAAAAGCCACCCAGGACCCTTCCCACGCTCGGAGGACGCCGCGCACCGCATCCTGGTCTCTAACGCCAGGGCCCTCCGCGCACCGCACCTGGTCTCTAACGCCAGGGCCCTCCGCGCACCGCATCCTGGTCTCTAACGCCAGGGCCCTCCGTGCACCGCATCCTGGTCTCTAACGCCAGGGCCCTCCGTGCACCGCATCCTGGTCTCTAACGTCATTTTTCAATTCACAGAGAAACAGCTGATTCTAGGCTGGGAAAGGCACTCACAATGAGCCGGGAGAAGTATTTGGTAGCGCTGTGCAAGTAAAAAGTGCTCAGGCCAGGCATGGTGGCTCACATCTGTAATCCCAGCACTTTGGGAGGCCAAGGCAGGTGATCACCTGAGGTCAGGAGTTCAAGACCAGCCTGGCCAACATGGTGAAACCCCGTTTCTAATATAAATACAAAATTAGCCGGTTGTGGTGGCAAGGCCTGTAATCCCAGCTACTTGGGAGGCCGAGGCAGGAGAATTGCTTGAACCCAGAAGGCGGAGGTTACAGTAAGAGATCGCCCCACTGCACTCCAGCCTGGGCAACAAGAGCAAAACTCTGTCTCAAAAGAAAAAAAAAAAAAAAAAAACTAACGATGAAACACCTACAATGAAGAGGGAATGGAGGGAATGTCAAGGGGCACAGGAGCCAACTGACAAGCTGCCAGTGGCCAAAGCTGGAAGGATGTGAGCACCAGAATGAAGCAGAACTGGATTCTAACCCACAGAGTAAAGTACATCTCCACGAGCAGACGTTGATGGAAACAGACAAGTGAATAAATGAATCAATGGGAAAGAAGAGACAAGCCTCCCGGGTGGACTAACGACAGGATCTGTGACACTCCACCCTCGAGGAGGCGGCACACAACTCCCCACTCCACAACCGGGTGATGGGCATAGCGGCTTCCTTCCAAAGTGCAGGATGAAAGTGGCAAGAGTCACCTGACTGTGGAAGATGCTGAAGAGCACACCGCAGCCAGGTGATCCCCATCAGCATCAAGCACTGAGTCCTGCTGACGGTGCTGGCCAGGACAGGATGTGACGAGAAGGACTTCACCTCCATGTCCTTCCTCCCCAAAACCCCGTGACCCCAGTCTAGTCAGGAGACAAATTCCAACAGAGGCACATCCTACAAAATACCCGACGCAAAGATCCTCAAAAAGTTGCCAAAAACAAGGAAGTGTGAGAAACGGTCACGGATCAGAGGAGCCCAGGGAGGCTTGGCAACGGAGCGTCCCATGGACCCACAGACATGAAAACATACAGTGGGTACCATGAGGAACAGTGTGTGGTGTTTCTATATTTATTAGAAACACCTATATTTATTAAAATAATTGAATTTATTATTAAAAACCTAGGCTTCACTGGCAAATTCTATCAAATTTTTAAAAAGAAATAAAAATCTCACAGAAACATTTTCAGAAAATAGACAATGAGGGGCAGCTTCCCAGCTCCGTTGCTGAGGTCAGCATTATCCTGATAACAAAACAAAGACATGGTGAAAAAAAAAAAAAGAAAACTGCAGACTAACACATCCCACAAACACAGACGCAAAAACTCTTCATTAAATATTAGAAAACTGATCGGCCAGGCACAGTGACTCACGCCTGTAATCCCAACACTTTAGGAGGCCGAGGTGGGTGGATCACAAGGTCAGCAGATCGAGACCATCCTGGCTAACATGGTGAAACCCCGTCTCTACTAAAAATACAAAGAATTAGCCGGGCGTGGTGGTGGGCGCCTGTGGTCCCAGCTGCTCGGGAGGCTGAGGCAGGAGAATGGCGTGAACCCGGGAGGTGGAGCTTACAGTTTATATATATATATACATATATACATATAAACTGATCCATATAGCAAAAGCAGAATACACGGAGATCAAGTCAGGTTTATGATAATAGAAATGCAAGGTTCGGTTAGCATTCGAAATCGGCGTAATTCACTTTAACAAAAGAATCAAAAAGGAACACCATACCATCATCTCGGGAAGATACAGAAAAGGCATGTGAAAATCCAATGTCCGTTCGTTCATGTGAAAAACTCCCATGAAACAAAGAACAGAAGGAAACTTCTTCAACCTGATAAAGAGCATCTGGGAATAAACGTACAGGTAACATCAGACTTAATGGTGAAAGGCTGGATGCTTTCACTCAAAGATCAGGAGTAAGGCAAAAATATTGTTATAAAGAAAATGCACCGAAATAAAGATCATGTCCAGCACATTAAAGGAAGGGAAGGTATAGAAATTCTATAGGAAGAAGCAAAACTCTATTTAAAGGCAACATAATTATGTATATTTTTTTCAAAAAATCCTACAGAAAATATAAAACAAGTTCATTTAGAAATGGCACAGGATAAAGGTCAGTAAAGAAAAATCTATTGTACTGCTATATCCTTCCAATGAATAACTGGATACTGAAATGTAAAATACAATACCATTTATGATAGCATCTGTAAGTATGAAGTACTCAGAGATAAATGTAACGAAATATGTACAGGAGTTGAACACTGAAAACTATATAAGACTGCTAAGATAAATTAAAGACCTGCATAAATGGAGAGACATACAATGTTCATGAATCAGAATACTCAATATTGTTAAGTTGGCAATTCCCCCAAATTGATCTACAGATTCAATACAATCCCAATGAGTCATGAGTTATTCTAAAACTAGAGAAGTGCTCCAAATTATTAGAATGTGCATTATCATCACAACATTTAAATTTATGTTTCTCATTGGTCTGGTTATTAGATTGTATCTCTAAAGCATACGATTATGTGAATAATTCCGGAAGTTGTATGTATGTAAACTGTATGTTTTCTTTGGCTAGTACTCAGTCCGAGCATGTAGAAGGTATCACAATTAGGTCACCAAAAATATGCAGCTGTGCAAGGTACTCTAGTCCAGTCAGGAAAAGAAATCACATGTACACGAAATTAAATGCAAGCAACCAAAATTCAATTATTAAATAAGAAAAGAATTAAACAAAACCATCTTAGCTGAGACCAGACCATTTCTTCACAATTCAAGCAGCTCTCCCTTGAGTTTGTCAGATTCTAAAGCCTATGAAATGCTATAATTTTGACTGGGAATGTCAATGACCCAAAACTGAAAAGACTGGTTGACCCCGGCCAAGAACTCTGGTGCTCCCATGCCAGAACAGAGATGCTCAGAACGAGGCCTAGCTCTACACACCACCACAACAGCCTTTCCACGAGTATCTATCAACACAATAGATAAAAGACCCTCTAGAAAACAAAACAAAATAAAAGACCCTCTAGGAAATGAAACAGAGAATGAGCAGCCAGCATACTAGAGGGAATTAAAATCATTCCTTAAACAAATATTTCAATTCTCCACAGGTCAACAGTCAGTTCTAAGGAAAAGAACAATTTCTCCCCCATTGAGTCTTACATGACCCATCTCTGGAAGACATACTTTAAAAGAAATCACACTTTTAAAAATCTCCAGAACTAGTATTACACAGAAGCCTATGGTTTACAATTGTTGTAAAATTGTAGAAACATGCTAGTTCTTAATTCTTTAACGTTCTTAAAGATAAACATCTATGACTTTAAAAAGCAGATTTTTAAAATCTATTTTTTAATTAAAATAAACTAAAATAAAATTAGCTTTTTATTTTTAAAAATAATTTTGCGAGTCAGTCAGTATGTTCAGTTAACAAAAACAAAGCAGAAAATCCTGGGCTGTGAGCTGCAGTCTGAGCTGCCCAGCAGCCAACTCCACAGGTGTGCTGGGCACAGAGCCCTGTCACCCGCCCTGTGTCCTGGATGTGCACAGCCACGCGGGCCTGCACCCCCTGACGGGGAACACTCCAGGCTCTGCTGCATCCTATTCACACCACTGTCTCTGTCCAGCTTGGAAGTACAGACAAAGGATGCTAACATTTACTTGTATAAGCGTGAACATGTGCGTGCCCTGGATCCCTGCAGGCCATGTGACATAATGCCCCAACTGACCTGTCCACACTAGCATTCAAAGGACAGGCCCAAACATCTTTAAAGTTAAAACCTCAGGCTGCTACACCAAAATCACAATGAAGCAAAATTCTGCACACCTGCAGGAAGAAAATAAGCACCTACCTACAAAAATTAAAAGACCATTTTTCTTGTCCCCAAGTGGATGATGGCTGTTGGATGAGGCCCATCCAGGTGACTCGCATTTTTATTACAATGATTCAACTTTAGCTTCAAATAAAAAGGGCTTTCTTTTTCTTTCCTTTGTTCTCGAAGTTATTTAAAGAATCTCATTCCGGTGTAGAACCCAAAAATCTGGATCCAAAATGCCAAGTGAGGCAAGCGGTACTCCACTGCCTTTTTGTGTTCCAGAGAGTAAAAGGAAAAACTCATCAGCTCTCAGCACTGATAGCACAGACTGGTGCAAGTCAGTTCTAATAAGAAATAACCCACAGGTGGGGTGGATTTCCACACACAGACAGGGGGCCTCAGTGACGCCCCTGCTGCTGCAAGGCTGTGCCCGCCCTTGAAGGTTGGGCTGGCTCTGAGCAGATGCAGCCGCTCTAAACAGAAGGGCAAGTGACACCGCAGGGGGCAGCTTCTCGCCCTTTCTCCGGGGGCCTCATCACAACTCAAAGCCCCTTAAGGTGTCTGCATCTGTGCTATAAGATTACACTCGGACTTCCCAGCTAATCCCTCACAGCAAGGAGTGAGCCCTGGGAACCCTGGGCTATTTTAACAGCATATGATTTGGATATAATACTATCTGTGACTCACATACTCCTAATCTTCATTTAAAATACCTGAGTCCTGGCCAGGGGTGGTGGCTCACACCTGTAATCCCAGCACTTTGGGAGGCCGAGGCGGGCAGATCACGAGGTCAGGAGTTCGAGAGCAGCCTGGCCAACATGGTAAAACCCCGTTTCTAATTAAAAAAAAAAAAAATTAGCCAGGCGTGGTGGGCGTGCGCCTGTAATCCCAGCTACTCAGGAGGCTGAGGCAGGAGAATCGCTTGAACCCAGGAGGCAGAGGTTGCAGCGAGCCGAGATCCTGCCATTGCACTCCAGCCTGGGTGACAGAGCGAGACTCCCATCTCAAAATATCTGAGTCCCAAAATAAATAATCCATAGAAGCACCTTATTATTTGGAATGCTAACCAATTTTTAACTTTGTTTGGAGACTTTTCCTTTTCAAAGTTCCACTGCCCACATTTTAGACAGACACTCATTCACTCATATGTGTTTACAAATTAGTAATTTTCTAATTTAAACATACTTTTTTCCATTGACATAATGGGATTAAGTTCTTATCTGCTACTTCTCTCCCACAATTTTCTGTCAACAGCTCTCAACTGTTGGCAATTTTTATTTCTAATTTTCAGGACTTATATGGAAAGATACCAGCCTGGCCAACATGGCAAAACCCCATCTCTATCAAAAAATACAAAAATTAGCCAGGCACAGTAGCATGCACCTATAGTTCCAGCTACTCGGGAGGCTGAAGTGGGAGAATCGCTTGAACCCGGGAGGGAGAGGTTGCAGTGAGCCGAGATTGCACCACTGTACTCCAGCCGGCATGACAGAGTGAGACTGTCTTTTAAAAAGAACTTATATGGAAAGAAATGCCAGACTTAATAACACCCTTTTTGTTTTTGTTTTTGTTTTTTTTGAGTTAGGACCTCGCTCAGCCTGGAGTGCAGTGGCACAGTCACAGCTCACCACAGTCTCACCCTCCCAGGCTCAAGCAATCCTCCCACCTCAGCCTCCTAAGGGATTATAGGCGGGTGCCACTGTGCCAAGCTAATTTTTTTATTTTTTTGTAGAGATGGGAGTCTCACTATGTTGCCCACGCTGGTCTGGAACTCCTGGGTTCAAGTGATCCTTCCATCTTGGCCTTCCAAAGTGCTGGAATTATAGGTGTGAGCCATCGCGCCCAGCCTCCTCCTTTAAAAGTCATTCAAACATACCACATTTAAAACTTTCCACCAGGCATGGTGGCTCACGCCTGTAATCCCAGCACTTTGGGACGCCAAGGAGGGTGGATCACCTAAGGTCAGGAGTTCAAAACCACCCTGGCTAATGTGGTGAAACCCTGTCTCTTCTAAAATTACAAAAATTAGGCAGGCAGCGTGGTGCATGCCTATAATCCCAGCTACTCAGGAGGCTGAGGCAGGAGAATTGCTTGAACCTGGGAAGCAGAGGTTGCAGTGAGCCAAGATTACACCACTGCCCTCCAGCCTGGTGACAGAGCAGAGTCTCAAAAAAAAGGAAACCACTCCTCTGTTTTCTTGTGATTTTGCATAGGATATATTTTAAATAGGATTTTAAATAGAATATATTTTTATCCTATTTAAAGCTATGAGAAAATAGAAGAACAATTCTTCTATTAATCTTAATTTTTACAAATAATGGTTTTATTAGCAATATTAATAACCCCCATGTTGATATACAAAAAATATATTCTACAATAGGTTGATTTTGCCTTGCCAATACAGTGCTTTCAAACCAGAAGATCTCACACATCTGGGTTAACTGGATTGTGCATCTGAGTCAGTATTAGGCAACTTTACTCTTATTCCACTGCTTGTTGACACGCAGAGAGAAGCACGGGGGATTTCTGCCATGGCAGGTCTGTGGCTAACATCCGCCCCATGGATGTGTTTTCGTGAACACAGACACTGCTACCCTCAGAAAGCAGGAGGACCCTGGGCTGAAGCAGCCCCAGAGGAGCTCCAGGTCCTCTTCCTCTCATCTTCTTTTTTTTTTTTTTTTTTTTTTTGAGACGGAGTCTGGCTCTGTCGCCCAGGCTGGAGTGCAGTGGCCGGATCTCAGCTCACTGCAAGCTCCGCCTCCCGGGTTTAAGCCATTCTCCTGCCTCAGCCTCCCAAGTAGCTGGGACTACAGGCGCCCGCCACCTCGCCCGGCTAGTTTTTTGTATTTTTTAGTAGAGACGGGGTTTCACCGTGTTTGCCAGGATGGTCTCGATCTCCTGACCTCGTGATCCGCCCGTCTCGGCCTCCCAAAGTGCTGGGATTACAGGCTTGAGCCACCGCGCCCGGCCCCCTCATCTTCTTTTTAAAGATGAGGAAACTAGAAACTCAGATGGAAATGAATGCGTGACTTGGCCAAGGTCACCCCAGTGTCCGTCAGGGCAACTGTACCAGCCAGAGGCCCAAGCTCTACCCCATGCAGATGGAATCCAAACAAGGCACCCTCAAGGCCAACCCACGACGGAAACCACACTCCAGCCTTTGGAGCTCTTCACACAGGAACTTCTCCCCCCATCACACATCGTCAGTGGTGGAATCTAACCACCGATTTTGTCAACACTTTTCCCAAGTGGTGACAATGACCTGCCCAGCACTGGCACAAAGTGACAAGTGACACGTGATGGGCAGCCATCCTCCGGCACACAAGGCTCTGGGGACAGGAGAGGTTTGTTCATCCTTGTGTTTAATTCCTTAGAACAATGGTTCTCAATGCAGCCCAGGGATGCTTTGAGATCCCGTGGGACATATTTGGTGGTCAAGATTCAGGGAGTACTGGAATTTGGCAGGCAGAGGTAAGGGAGCTTGAGACGTCCTTCAATGAGTGAGACAGTCTCACCCAACAAAAACTCTCCACGCACAAAACTTACAATGAACCAGAACTTCACGAGTGGAAAACAGGCTTCTAACTCTCTGAACGCAGAAACTTACTCTGTTCAACATTTACACACAAAACATTTTTGCACGGTCTTACTATGACTTGAATTTTCCATGAATTCAACTATTACATAAGTCTAGAAAAATTTATAGTTTGCTTTATTTGAAAGTTCATTAGCAACTGCTCACTATTCTGTAACATTCCATCACCAGCTGGGGGCTGAACTCCCAGTGTCACACCTGGGTCCCTCTGCAGGGACCACCCCCCAATCACCAGGACGCAACACACCAGGTGGGACGTCTGGCTTTTTCACGGCCGACCATCACCATGTTGAAATGTGTTGTCTTATCACACAATACTATCACATTTATTCTCTATAGCTAGGGCAGTCTATTAATTTTAAGTTATAAATTACATTTTCTTTTTTCTTTTTTGAGACGTAAGTTATATTTTCTAAACACTGCATTTTAGGGTAAGAGGACATTACCCCAAAAAACTATCCTTAAAAAAAAGGCATTGGGTCCAACAGCTTTGCACAGCTGACCTGAGAGCCCAACAGCATCTCTGCACAGAGGACACGGTAAACAAACTCCTGCTGGGGGGAAACGCGAGTGACAGCATATGTGCAGGGTGAAGGCCCGTCCCAGAGGAGCACACGAACGCTCCCCACCTCCCGCCCGCTAACTGAAATGCCAATTCCACCGCCAGCAGCGGAGCTTGGAGGGCGGGGTAGCGTTTCCAAAACCCCCGGCACGCCTGAGAGTTCCAACAGGCACCAATGCTTCAGCTAGCACAGCAGCCATCATCTGGAGCTGCCCCCAGACAAGCCAGGACAGCCAGCCACCTCGGTACTAGGGTATGTTCATGAACATCCCATGCCCAGCCAGCCAAGGAGCCCCTGCTCTCCCTTCCCACACTCCCTGGCAAGGTCCACAAAGCACCTAACCCAGCGCCAGCCGCCAGCACACATGGGCGGCAAGGTCACAACAGTCCTTCCAGGCTTGTTGCGGCTCCCATTCCTTGGCATCCACATGTCCTCCCTGGCCCCACCGCTGCCATCCCATCATTCTCTCTCCTCCCAGACACACCGGGCAGAAGGCTGCGGCCAGACCAGGGAACCTGAAGAGAGCAGCGCTCAGTCAAAAGGCCCCTCGTCAAGCACAAAGCCATGCCGTGTCCGCGGCCTTAAGCAGGACTTCTTTCTGGCCAGGTGTGAGGAAGGCTAGCAACGCCAGAGCCTGAGCTTCAGCACAAGTTGCCAGCTGGAGCATCTGACAAGAAGCCTTGGATGAGTGGACACCAAGCAGCTCTGAGACTTTCTAAGACATCATAAAGGTTCTACTCAAGCAGTTCACAAACTACCACACAGCTTTCTAAGATTAGACTCTACTTTTTAAAAATAAGCAAAATAAAAACTGCAGGCTTGAATGGAAAGTTTGGTACAGTCACGTGAAATGTATAAACACCACATACGAAGAAAAACGTATCTAAAGACTAGCCAGGTAGAGTAGGAAAAAGGAAAGAAGCACATATACATCTTCTAAGATTGGGTGGGTTAGTTCCAAAGAAAAGGTGCAGGGGTCTGTTTCTGTGGAAAGGACACGTGAGGATGACTTCAGGTCGTCCTGGCAGGATGCCACATGTTCGGTTTCGGTCTAACTAAACTCAGCTTCAGTTAGAAACTGCTAAGGCAGACACCGCGCATCTCCAGCAAACTGAGCTACTAAGCTGCGGGCCTGGGCGAGGAGGTGACCCGCTTCTCCCCAAGTGACCTGAAGGCCCCGGCACCCTGGTCTGTTCTTACCATCGCACTTTGTTGCACGTCTGGGTTGCCCCAAGAGGGGAGCCGGCCACCATGGGAACCTGGATGGGGCTGTGCTGCTTGTTCGTGACCAGATCCAGCTTTTCCTCTAAGGATTTACAAGTGGCCTCCAGGGCCTGCAACTTGGCTTCAATGCTATCCAGCCGCAAGCAGATTGTCTGGTTGATGGAATACAGGAATGACTGGAAGTGAAAAAAGACCGGCTTTAGGAAGGGTCTCCTGAACTGTAAGAAGACAACCCCAAGAAACACCGAACAGCTATTTCCTGATCTCAACTCCATCTATTCGGACAGGACAATCTCCACACTGGAACTGGCTCGTTAGCTACGAGCCAGAAGCCTGAGAGTAACGAGTTCCCACTTTACACACGAGTCACACGTCCTGTTTGAAATGTGATGATTTCATCATGGTTTCACTTCTATGTGCAGTTGCAATTCTTAGTTAAGTACACTTAATTTTTAAAAAGTATGTACTTTAATATGTTGTTATTAATCAGTAAATTTACACAAAAACTAGTCAAATCTTCTCAACAATAAAAACAGATTACACCTAACATCAAACAGCGTAAAAGCCACAGGCCATGCACACTCACATCACACCCCACTGCCTAATCGGAAGCTGCCTAATCGGAAACGGTGACTGGATCCCCTGTGGCCCTGACGGATTCGGTCCTGAGGCTCCCGTGGGGCTCCTGAGCGGCAAGCTCGCCACCTAGTGGCCGGCAAAGCCGGGCTCCACGTCTGACCTTTCCAGCCGAGTCTCCTCCGGATTCCTAACTCCAAGTAACCACCGTGAGCAGTGATGTGTCGGACTCCAAACCCAAGAAACAGAGAAACACACAAGGCAGAAAGGGAAGAACTTCATTTCCCCAACTGCCGTCCCAGCCAGGAGCCGCCAGGACCACATGTGGAAACGTGTTAATCACGCAGGAATTCACTGAGCAAAAGAGACACCCTCCACCAGGTCTCACCAGCAGACAGAAGGACACTCCTTCCGGGCTAGGGAGGGGCAAGTTGGGGGAGTGCCCACCAGACCCGCTTAGTACTCAGGAAGGCTGGCACCTGCCTTAAGAATCAATCGCTGAAAATACCACAGAATTTGTGTTTCGTCTTTTCTCTCTCTTTTTCTGCCCATGGCCTAAAGCGTGTGGGGCCCAAAGTGCACACATCAGAAGGAGGAGGGAGGTAGGCGCGGGAGAGCAGGGGCGGCACTGCGGAAGCCACTGAGAGCTGGCTGTGGAGCTTGCACACGGGGGAGCGGGAGGCCGGCCCACACTCGCAGGGGAGCGGGAGGCCGGCCCACACTGGAGCTGGAACAGCTTTCCCACTAACTGCGGCTGACCTACAGCCCACTCTCCTTTCTGATCTAAGGGGAATCTGCAGAATAGCAAGATCGCAGTGCTATCAAACATCACGTAAGCTGGCGTGGAAACCTGGTGTACAGAGCGGCAGGGACAGCACTGCAGGAGGGAAAATCCACGTATTGCCCAACAACTCACCTTTTCTCAGGTCACCACCTCTCCCGGCAACATTCACCACTAGGCGCTGATATAGACAGGAGCTAAAGAAACCAAGTGAAATTCACCCTCCCTGACTGACTCCTCTCTGTTGGAATGACGCTGAAGGCCCGTGTGACAGAGGGAAGGAGCCTCGGTGTCAGGTGGACCCAAGCCCACGGATGACACTCAGTCAGCTTACCTACAAATGAGCACGGTCCATGGCATGACAAACATGCGTCGTCTTGAAAAGCAACAATGGGTGGCTGAATCCCTGAATGGCCACTGACAACCCCACTATTTTCACCAACTGGAGAACATCAAATGTTCGGCTCTCAAATTCTTTGAACAGTGCGCCCACGTTATTTTAATTCTGAATTACAAATGATTCTGCCTGGGGTTTGGGGGAAAATCACTCTTATATGCTAATAAAACAACCTAGAGCCACACATGACTCTACGCAGGTCGCATTCAACCGGGGGCCCAACCTCTTCTCAACAGTGGGACAAGGACAAAGGCAGGGCCGCTTCCATGCCCACTTTATATATTTCTGTGCTGGGCGTAACAGGTGTGTCTTCTGCGATAAAATTACAACTGTATTTATTTAGGGGATGAAAACGCAGTGTTTACTAACAGAGCCACATCCTATCGACTGGTTGGAAACGGACATTTTACTGTGAACTTATTTTTAAGTTTTTCATACACATTTACACTGCTTCTCCTTGTTAACAAAACAAATTAACTAAGACCAAGTAGAAACCCTGTGTAGGTAGAGGAATTACATGAAAAGTGACTTTGGTTTTGTGTTGCTCTCATAAACTTCTCACACGTGCTGGTATTTACCTCTGTGACTCTGCAAACACTGGAACCAATCAAGCAGATTCAAAGATCCAAAAATAATTAACGGAACGAGCGGTTCTGAAGAACCCCATCCAGTAAACTTTAGAATCTAAGTGACTTAAACGGCAGACACAGAAGTCATTCATCACTGGTAGAAAGTTCACTTTCCTTCCACCCAAAATGGGCCTGCAGGTGTGTGGGAAGATGCCTCCTTCAGCAGCATCTCAAGGTAAACACTTCTTACTCCTTGTGCTCTTCAAGAGAAAAAAATGGCTCACACTCTTCTGTAGTGGGCTGCCTGGTGATACAGCCACAGCCTCAAATGTATATCCACATCCTAACCGCTAGAACCTACCCATGTGGTCTCTTTGGAAACTGTGCAGATGTAATTTAGATGTAATTTAGAAACTCTTTGGGTCTGTGCAGATGTAATTTAGTCAATGAGATCAACCTGGATTAGGGTGGGCCTTAAATTCAATGGCAAGTCCTTACTAGAGGAAGAAGGGGAAACAGTCACAGACACACAAAGGCGGCAGCAACATGAAGCGGAAGGTAGAGGCTGGAAGGAGCCCCACAAGGTGAGGGAGGCCTGGAGCCACTAGAAGCTGGAAGAGGCAGGAAGGATCCACCTTCTAGAACCTTTGGAGGGAGCCAGACCCTGCCCGCATCTTGGTTTTGATCTCTGGCCTCCACCGCTGACAGGCTACATTTTTAGGCCATCCCGTTGATGGTGATTTGTTACAGCAGCCCTTGAAATCTGCAGTGCACTACACATTACGGAACAGAGTCAGATTTTTACCTTTATAGACGGATCCTGGCAATTGATTTCTAGTCGCTGGCGTTTCAAAGCAGGTTCGTCTTCATCTGTCACTACATGATTCTCCAAAACAACTGAAATCGGTGACAGAGAAAAAAATGTTTAACATGAAAAGTTTTACAGAATTATTTTAACATTAAGATAGTAAACAGCGCTGACACCTTAAGGTTGAATGAGAAATAGCAGAACCTATTTCATATTTTACCTTTTTAAACTTATTCTCAGTCAGGCAGAAAATAGGATAACTCCTTAATCCCAAGAAAAGCCCAGACACTGGGCAATTAATGTGCCACTGAGTCAATCCTAACTCCAAATCTGCAAGCTTCTGACTCAATGCTCTATGGGGCTGCCCTGTTTGGTTTGATAAAACCCAATCGATAATAATGATTTCTTCCCCACTTTAAAATAAAGTTGTATCTGTTGGTCACCTCATTCCAAACTCAAAGCCACTCTAACTGCAGGTCCAGAACTGAAAGGGGAAAAACAACACTGAATATCACATCGTCATAGGTGCTAACAATCAAAACAGTCTCAACCTGAACACACTAAGTGACAGAACCCCAACCCTCCCAGCACAGCTGAGACCAGCTGCCCCCATCACACAGCCAGCCTCAGCTGATCGCCACGGCTTCCCACAGGATAAGCAACTCGGCCCCAGCTCAGGGCGGCCACAGTCCGGTCCCAACCTCCTTCCTTTTGTCTAAAATTGACTACAAAGCCGGGCGCGGTGGCTCAAGCCTGTAATCCCAGCACTTTGGGAGGCCGAGACGGGCGGATCACGAGGTCAGGAGATCGAGACCATCCTGACTAACACCGTGAAACCCCGTCTCTACTAAAAAATACAAAAAACTAGCCGGGCGAGGTGGCGGGCGCCTGTAGTCCCAGCTACTCGGGAGGCTGAGGCAGGAGAATGGCTTAAACCCGGGAGGCGGAGCTTGCAGTGAGCTGAGATCTGGCCACTGCACCCCAGCCTGGGCGACAGAGCAAGACTCTGTCTCAAAAAAATAAATAAATAAAAAAATAAAATTGACTACAAAAACAAAGTCAAAGATAACCTCAAAATCAAAGACCAAAATCGGCCACAACTGCCTCATCTCTGCAAACCACATGTCTATCTGTCTGTCACCCTTCTAGTCCTCTCTTTTCCTTTGACCTAGTCAATTTTTTAAAATGTACGTATTTGCAGTTATAGACAGAAGTTTAAAAGGTCAACAGTTCTTGCTAAAGATTGTAGATTGTGCCGTGAGTGTTTTTTTCTTCTCATTTCCTTGCCTGAAATGACAGTGTGAACTGTCCAGTGAGTTCCTACCGTGCTCTATTCTACACGCTCACACATCAAGATAAAGAAACAGCACACATGTGGGAGGTGCGAGACCATCTACCGCATCAACAGGTTTGTCTGCAGCCTTCCTCTTCACTGAGCAACAAACATGGACTCTGCGTTCATATTAATCTTTCTTTTTTGTGTGTTTATTTGTTTTTTTTTTTTAGAGATGAGGTCTTGCTATGTCACCCAGGCTGGACTCAAACTCCTGTACTCAAGGGACCCTCCACCTCAGCGCCTGAGTAGCTGGAACTATCCAGCTATAATATTAATAGCTTTAAGTTTTTAACAGTAATACCAGTGCGTGACTATTTACAAAAATGAATGCCAGTATATACGAATAGTTGCTATATACATGCATACATATGAGCATGCTTACTGTAACGCTCCTGGTAGAAAAAAATCAGAAATCTGAATGAGGCCACTGGGAATACCCTTGAGCACATGCACACCTTTGGCACACCATCTGCTTTCAAGGCACCCACGTCACAGCCAAGCAGGATGACCTCACTGTGGCCAGATGACACCCCCCCGCCTTGCTGGTGTGGACTGTGCCCCAGCCCTTCCCGTACTACCGACCCTCCAGCCGCCTCCACCAGGGAAATCTCCACCTTCTGTCCAGCCCCACTCAAATGCCACCTTGTTCGGGAAGCCATTCCTGGAAGAGCCTCAGCTCACACCTGTTTATACTTTTATACTGTGACACCAACGAGGTGACAGCACCCACCCCAGAGCAGACCACCCTCCCAGCACCTTACACGCAAGGCTGCCCACGGATGTGGGTGAAGCACTCCTGGCTGGCATTCAGATTCTCCAGGTGCTAGAGGAAAGCCAAGTGCACAGGCCTCTCTGGTCCCTGCCTCCACCTCCACCAAAGCAACTCCCCGCGGAATTATATAGATTGACATTCCGAAGAAGATCTTAACAGGAAAACAAAAAAGAAGGTCCGTGCCTTTAAGCCTGTACCCACTAGATGATTCCGCTCAAAACTCTGAAACTTAAAGATGCAGAATTGTCCCACAGTTCTAACAGGAACCTCTCACAGGTCCTAGGCAAAAGCAGTCAAATCTGATCTACCCAGTGGGAAATTATCCAAAGCCAAGGACTACTGTCGGCTCACAAGCAGCACATGGCCCTGCCTTCGGCCTCATGACTCCTCAGAGGCAGGGAGCGCATTAATCATCACCACCTAAGCCTTTGCAGATGAATTCTCACGTAACGAAACTTTTCAAACTCCATGCCCGCAAGTGCCTGTGGTTAGTCAGAGGTTCCCAGGACCTCAGTCAAAGGCTCTTTACTCTCACTGGAAACTGGTCATCACACCAGGCCTGGAAGAACAGAGAGAGACCCTCGCACTTATTACTCTAACTTTTTAGTTTGTTGAGAAGAAAACAAGTCCAGAAAGGTTACGGGACTTCTCTGGGGTCACAGAGCTAGTTCCGTCATAAGGGCAGCAGACAGGCATGCAGTAACTCCAGTAATGACTCCACAGGTAATGGGACAGCAAGTGACATTTATTTTCTTCTTTGTACTTTGCTGCTTTTTGTATGTGTTGCTTTTTATAATTTTGTATGCATTACTTTTAGAATTAAAATAACTCCTTGTTCATTTTTAAAATATCACCATCAAGCTGGGTGCAGTGGCTCACGCCTATAATCCCAGCACTTTGGGAGGCCGAGGTGAGTGGATCACCTGAGGTCAGGAGTTCGAGACCAGCCTGGCCAACATGGTGAAACCCCTGTCTCTACTGAAAATAGAAAAATTAGCCGGTCATGGTGGCAGGCGCCTGTTATCCCAGCTACTCGGGAGGCTGAGGCAGGAGAATCGCTTGAATCCAGGAGACAGAGGTTGCAGTGAGCCAAGATCATGCCACTGTACTCCAGCCTGGCGACAGAGCAAAACTCTGTCTTAAATAAACAAATAAATAAATAAAGACATCACAATCAATCAACTGCAATGACAGGCCTTATGCAAGTCACAATTTTTGCATTCAGACAGGTAGAGTTAGCACAAGCCATGGTCGGTACACATCAAGTCAGATGATCCTAGAAGTCTTTCTTTTAAATAAAAATAAGGAGAAATTGGAAAGACATACACATCAACAATTTAAAAGCTGCTACAACCAGTAGGATTGTGGAAAATTTTTATTTCTTCTACTTTCTTGACTATCCTGTTAAACTTTATTAGATGTATACTTTTGAGATGAGGAAAGTACTTTAAACCCACAATGAATGCAAACATGCGTGACACACCAAGGTACCTGCAGCTGTGCACACCTTCTCCTGGGTCCAGACTGCAGGCTTTGTACTGGGCAGGCCAAGGAGCTCTGCGCACAGTAGGCTTTTAACAAATACTCAAGAAATCATAGTTCTCAGGCATTTAAGGAACAGAGATGGAACAAAATCAAGATTCGAAATTATTTCTCTAAGCTTTTTTTGGGCCACAGTCTACAAAGAGAGATTTATTGGGGAAGTAGGCTGTCAGAACCTTAATGGTTCTGAAATCACTGGAAATGATGTAACTGGAACAGTTTTCTTTTACAAGATTACAGTGTATGTTTTCTAAAGAAACTGTCATTTGCCTTCTAAACTAGAAACAGGGATTTGTAAAATAATGTGCAGTGATCGTGTGGAAAACTAACCAACAGCACTCCTGAAATGCTGCCTTCATGTTCCCCTGGGACTGCTCACCTCACCCCAAAACTATTTCTATTGCCCTCCCCTTCCAGACTACAACTAGTCTCCACATGTAGTTTTCTCGACTAACAGAGCAAACAGATCATAGGAATGGACATCAGACTTCCTTATGAGAGTTCTGAAAATTCTCTCTTCTGGAGGAATAAATTGTCAGCCTTTCGATTTGAACATTCCTGAAAGAATAACCAGGCAACCGAAACATTCAGTGACTTAGCTGTGGTGGGCTTGTCCCTTCAAACTTAACAGAACAATAAAACACATACCACTTTACAGAAAAAAAAAAGACGACGACGACGAAGAAATCTCTTTAAAACAGTAAGTGTGGACCAAGTGTTTTCACAGATGAAGAGATGAAGTTCCTGAAATTTAAGGTTTCATTTCTCAAGGGTCTCCTTTAAACAAGTTTATTATTTCAAAGTAGACATGTGCCTTTAACATCATTTTTTAAAATTACCAGCCTTAGCAAAGGTGTAGAAAAAAACGTGTTCTCAAGCACTGTGAGTGGAAGAATTAGTAAAACATTTCTAGAGAACCTCTCAGTGTCTTAACAAAATTTTAAACACACATAGCAATTTTCCTTCTGGGAACTTCTCTATTTGCCAAGATACATATGCAAGGATCTTCCCTATAGGGTTGTGTATAAAGGAAAAATCAGACAGACTATGCCAGGAGCCCCTGAAGGAAAAAGTCAACTGTGGAGGGGGCACCTGTGAATGAATTCTGCGGAGTTGCTAACAGAGCTGACTTTCACACACAACATGGTAAGGATCCATGACGCCACACACAGGGGATTACACACATCATGGTAAGGATCCACGACGCCACACACAGGGGATTACACACATCATGGTAAGGATCCACGACGCCACACACAGGGGATTACACACACATCATGGTAAGGATCCACGACGCCACACACAGGGGATTACACACACATCATGGTAAGGATCCACGACGCCACACACAGGGGATCACACACACAACATGGTAAGGATCCACGACGTCACACACAGGGGATTACACACACAACATGGTAAGGATCCATGACGCCACACACAGGGGATTACACACACAACATGGTAAGGATCCACGACGCCACACACAGGGATGGGGCAGGGGAGAGGGTGTAGAACACACACACACACACCCGAGCAGCAGGAGCAGAGACAGCCCTCGAGACAAAGTGTGACAGGGGCCCCTCCAGAAGGAACATGGGGCTGAGGCTGCAGGGGCGAGGGAAGGGAGGGGCCGACAATGTTCACATCTCTAGGATTCAAACTTTTTCATATACAGCATGCATTACTTTCACTTCTGCTTAAAGAAAAGAAAATAACTGCAGCAGCTTTTGGTTTTTCAAGAGTAATGAGAATAATATTTCACCTACTGTCCCACAGCTCTGTACCTGGGTGGTCAGGGCTCAGGTCTTCCACTGCAATCTGAACCACATCCGCCAGGTCGTGTTCAGACATCATCCAGAGCACAGGAGAGTGGCCGGTCAACACGCAAGAGTTCCACTCGAAGAGGGGCTGGCTTTTGGTCACCTACCAAACAGAAGCAAAGGAGGAGGAGAGGACATTAACCATCGCCACATGTGAAATGATGAAAACCACGAGCCGTGCACATGTATGCAAGAGGCCGAGAATGTCTGTGGATTTTTACATGCAGGGTTCTTCTTGCCTCAAACCACCAAAAGGTAAGTTTCTTTGAAAATTAACAAATAGTTGAAAACGCCACCCGCTGCCTCATTCCTTAACCACTGGACAAGTCACCCAGGGCGTCTCTATTTCCACTGCATTCCTCATGCCCTTCCAAAGCCACCTTCCCAACACTGGCTTGGAAACATCCTCTCCCTCAGCTCAAGTCTCCAGTGGGGCCTGACTGCCTACAGCAAACGTCCTGTCACTTCCTGCTCCCGTGGGGCCTCAGCCTTGCTACACTCACCACACCCCAGAAAGCAGCATCCCACCCACACCACACCACTGGTCTCCATGGTGATATACCATCTCTCCTCCCAAATCTCTCCCAACTGACCCCACTGGTCTCCATGGTGATACGTCATCTCTCCTCCCAAATCTCTCCCAACTGCACGCTTCCATCTAGACTATAACCCATACTCCGTTTCTGCTACCCCACAGGCCCGGCGGAGTGGCAGCACCTCTGTTCTGCTTTCTTTCTGCTCTCAGGTTCCGTCCTGAACCCGAGTAGCATCGTGCCACCATGACCAAGGGGGAACCATCTGTCCTGTCCACAACTGTGCTGTCCAGGATGGGGCTATCCCCGAGCCTGGCACAGTGTCTGAAACAGTCAGGGGCTTTCCTCCAGCTCCTGTGACACTCTGATTAGGCCGCAAGAGAACTTATTTTCCAAAGTAAAAATGAGGCTGCATCATTCAAACTACGGTCTATGGACACACAGATCCAAATATAGGACTGCAAAATAGGATGTCACTGAAATGAGGAATGAATGTGACCATAATATTTTTTTATCAGATTATGCTTTATATTTTAATTATTGACAAATAAATGGTATAAAGTAAACTGTTTTCCCTGAACTACACTATACACTTCTTAAGGGCAGAAACCCTGTGCCCAGCTCCATACAGCACAGCTCCTTTCATCAGGAAGAGTCCGTTCACTGTCCCTAACCACAACCCCCATCGCAGAAGGAAAAGTGGGGTTTTCAGGTCACATGGTTTCAACTCTTGAGTCTATTCACAACTTCTGGTTTTTTTTTTTTGAGACGGAGTCTCACTCTGTCACCCAGGCTGAAGTGCAGTGGCCCGATCTCTGCTCACTGCAAGCTCCGCCTCCCGGGTTCACGCCATTCTTCTGCCTCAGCCTCCCAAGTAGCCGGGACTACAGGCGCCCGCCACCGCGCCCAGCTAAGTTTTGTATTTTCAGTAGAGCGGGGTTTCACCATGTTAGCCAGGATGGTCTCGATCTCCCGAACTCGTGATCCGCCCATCTCGGCCTCCCAAAGTGCTGGGATTACAGGCGTGAGCCACCGCGCCTGGCCACAACTTCTGTTAATGTATGAGTCCCAACAGGAATGAAATTACAAAAGCAGGCCTCACTCGTGTTCTTAAATCCAATGAAAAATGCAGTTCCTCCTCTCCTTTGTCTAGGTTTAAATTTTACAGCTTAAATGGCAACAGCTCTAGAATTTCTTTTTTCTTTTCTTTTTTTTTTTTTTTTTTTTTTTTTTTGAGATGGAGTTTTGCTCTTGTTGCCCAGGCTGGAGTGCAATGGCACGATCTCGGCTTACCACAACCTCCACCTCCTGGGTTCAAGTGATTTGCCTGCCTCAGCTTCCTCAGTAGCTGTGATTACAGGAACACGCCACCACACCCAGCTAACTTTGTATTTTTAGTAGAGACAGGGGTTCTCCATGTTGGTCAGGCTAGTCTTGAACTCCCGAGCTCAGGTGATCCGCCTGCCTCGGCCTCCCAAGGTGCTGGGATTACAGGTGTGAGTCACTGCACCTCGCCTCAGCTCTAGAATTTCTTGGGGATAACAATTCGTGGAAGAAGGAGCCAAGTGCTGTCTTAAATCTTTCTTTATTAGTAAAGGCAATATTTTTCATAAATGTGTGATCAAATACAAGATCTATAAAATAACAAAGGTATTTTTATTCCCACCTTATAACTTTACACAAGATTAGATGAACTGAGGAAACATAAATTAATTGTCCTTAACAAAAAAAAGAGCTGATGACAAATAACTGGAGGGGGAGACACAAAGCCTCAGAGGGACCAGCGCTAACCTCTAAAAAGTCCAGCCGAGAAAGACAGAATGAGACAGATGTTTAATCTCCCTAAATCCTCCCATACAGACACACACAGCTCCAAGGATAGCAAAACCAAAATCCAGGTCAACACCGCCAACAGAACAAGGTTACAGGATATTCCTCAAGAACCCCAAACACAAGCAGATGGGGACATTGGAAGCCACAAGGTCAGCATGGCACACGGGCGTAGGACGGAGGAAGCAGAGGGAAGCAGGAGCCGGGCTGAGAGCAGCAGCTGCCGGATCCACCAGGAGACCCACACAGAGGCCTGCAGGGCTGACCCAGAGGCCCAAGTGTTCTGGACCCCAAGCCCTCTCAAAACTCATTATCCAAAGCTCCCTTTTAGGCCAAACACATTGAAAAGAAACAGCCTGGAATTGAACACAAAATGTGCAGGGCATGGAAACTAGAGACCAAGGAACATGAAAGCTAATGAAAGGTGGGAGGGGAGAATGGAGCCTAGAGAGCTGAGAAAATAAGTTGCTGCATTTTTAAAACTTTCAAAAAACAACACAGGAAAGAACCCCAAAACACTGAAATTAGAGAAACGATTCTAAACCAAGCCTCCCTTCTGAGCATTCAGAAAAGAAAAAGTCATATAAAAATGAGCAACAGAAAGTACTGAGGCCAAATATCATGCAAAAATAACATATTTCTTTTTTTTTTTTTCTTTTTTTTGAGACGGAGTCTCGCTCTGTAGCCCGGGCTGGAGTGCAGTGGCGGGATCTCGGCTCACTGCAAGCTCCGCCTCCCGGGTTTACGCCATTCTCCTGCCTCAGCCTCCCGAGTAGCTGGGACTACAGGCGCTGCCACCTCGCCCGGCTAGTTTTTTGTATTTTTTAGTAGAGACGGGGTTTCACCGTGTTAGCCAGGATGGTCTCGATCTCCTGACCTTGTGATCCGCCCGTCTCGGCCTCCCAAAGTGCTGGGATTACAGGCTTGAGCCACCGCGCCCGGCAACGTATTTCTTAAAAGAATAAGAAGCAAAATAACATCACTGCAGACAATGAAAACATTCTAGAAACATATGTCCCCCAAAAAGATGAAAACTAAAAACAAAAAAAAAATCCTGATAATTCAAAACAAACTGAAATACATGAAACATATAACATACCATTAACCAGAAACCAGCATTAGAAAAACTCAGAAGCAAAGTACTAGAACTCAGAATATATTAGAAACAAAAGAAAAAATAACTTCAGAAATGAAGCCTAAACTACAAGAACCTTAGAACAAATAAACACAATGGTGCCTTAAGAAAAACAAAATGACAAAATTTTCAAGAATAAAAAAGAAATGAAAGATATGAAAAAAGCTCAAGAAAAAGTAGCACATAAGACAGGAAAAGAAGACCCAACATATGTATAACAGGAGATGCTAAAGATGAAAGCTGGCCAGGCGCGGCGGCTCACGCCTGTCATCCCAATGCTTCGGGAGGCTGAGGCAGGAGGATTATTTGAGGTCAGTAATTCAAGATCAGCCTGGACATGTACTGAGGCCCCGCCTCTACAACATATTTTTAAAATTAACTAGGTACAGTGGCACGTGCCTGTGGTCCCAGCTACTCAGGAGGCTGAGGCGGGAAAGTCACTTGAGTCTGGGAGGGCAAGGCTGACTCCACCCTGGACAACAGACCGAGACCCTGTCTCGAAAACAGGTGAAAACTAAAGCAGTGAAATGGAATACTAGAAACTGTAATTCAAGAAAACTCTCCAGAAAACAGGAGGGGGGGCACTTGAAACTACGCATTAAAAGGATACACCGGCCGGGGACGGTGGCTCAAGCCTGTAATCCCAGCACTTTGGGAGGCCGAGACGGACGGATCCCGAGGTCAGGAGATCAAGACCATCCTGGCTAACATGGTGAAACCCCCGTCTCTACTAAAAAATATGAAAAACTAGCCGGGCGAGGTGGCGGGCGCCTGTAGTCCCAGCTACTCGGGAGGCTGAGCCAGAAGAATGGCGTAAACCCGGGAGGCGGAGCTTGCAGTGAGCAGAGATCGCGCCACTGCACTCCAGCCTGGGTGACAGAGCGAGACTCCATCTCAAAAAAAAAAAAAAAAAAAAGGATACGCCACAACCTAGGGGAAAAAAAACAAAAACAGAACCACCAACACCAAGATCCAGCCCAACAAAAACATTATTTAAAGAAAAATTCCTTTAGCCATCCAAGCAAAAGATTAGGTGACTTATAATGGAAAGAAAATTAGATTATCAAACTCCAACAGAAAAAAGGATTAGCATATTTAAGACACACAAGGAAAGAAATGTGAGCCAAAAATTTTATATCCAGACAAAATTACTTTAAAGTATAAAGTATAAAAAAAGTATAAAGGCAGCATCCAGTCCTCAGAGGACAATATTCCCAAAATCCCCTCCTGAAGGCACTAGCAACAAACAAGCTTCGGAAAACCAAACCACTGCAGAGGCATCAGGAAGAGCAGCTAGCGGCTAGCAGAGCGCCCTATCTCCAGACGGAACTGAGACACAGGAGATGAAGGAGCAGTATGCAAGGCTATGTGCTAAATGCAGACACAAGGTAACTGCTTGAAACTGGGAGGAACTGGGAGTACATATAAAAAACAAATGTAACAACTTTCAAAAACTAACAAAAACCAATGTTACAATGTTCATTCAGTGGCCATAGGAAGTGGTAGAGTTCTTTCTTTTTTTTTTTTTTTTTTTTTTTTTAGATAAGAGTCTCACTCTGTTGCCCAGGCTGGAGTGCAGGGGCAGGATCTCAGCTCACAGAAACCTCCACCTCCTGGGTTCAAGCGATTCTCCAGCCTCAGCCTCCTGAATAGCTGTGACTATAGGTGCCCAACAGCACACCTGGCTACTTTTTGTATTTTAGTAGAGACGGGGTTTCACTATGTGGCCAGGGTGGTCTCAAACTCCCAACCTCAGGTGATCCGCCCACCTCGGCCTCCCAAAGTGCTGGGATGACAGGCGTGAGCCACCGTGCCCGGCCAGCAGAGTTCTTTCTGAGAACGCCTTGCCTTGTGTGCAATTCTATCATCCCTGATGCCCTTGTGAACAAGGAAAAGCAGACTATCAACAACGGTAACAACTTCACTGGGCTGAAAGGGAAATATTTTTAAATTCATGAGCTCATAATATTATTAAGCCTTTAATTTTTTAATGGTAATAAAAAAAATCAAGCATTTATTCTGCCTTTCTATACAAATCATATCACTGAAAAACCAAATCATAAGCAACAGAATGTTTCTCTGTATGAAAGTATTCCAACAAAAGAACAATCATCATTTTGCAATCCCTGATAAACCAAGAATCTAGGTAACAGAGGCGGCTGTTACCATCAGAAACAGAAAAACACACACTACCCTGCCTCATTAATGAAGAATTCAACACCATCTATGTGGGAGGTTCCCCTACCAAACAAACAAACAAAAATGCTCAATCTAATTAAGCTTCTAGAATCCTAACACTTCCTAAGTGACAGGAAATACAGAGGCCAGAAGAACATGCTAAACTACATCACAGAAATGCAAATAGGAAAATCAAAATCAAAACTAGGAAACTCGGCCAGGCATAGTGGCTCACATTTGTCATCCCAGCACTTTGGGAGGTCAAGGCAGGTGGATCACCTGAGGTCAGGAGTTCAAAGACCAGCCTGGCCAACATGGTGAAACCCTGTCTCTACTAAAAACACAAAAATTAGCAGGGCATGGTGGCACAAACCTGTAATCCCAGCTACTAGGGAGGCTGAGAAAGGAGAATTGCTTAAACCTAGGAGGCAGAGGTTGCAGTGAGCCGAGATCGCACCACTGCACTCCAGCCTGGGCGACAGAGCGAGACTCTGTCCAAAAAAAAAAAAAAAATCAACCTAATCAAAAATGAGCATAAGGAAATGAAAATGAAATTCCAGAAAAAGAAGTTATGTAAAGATAGTCAGGCTGGGCATGGTGGCTCATGCCTGTAATCCAGCACTGTGGGAGGCCAAGGTGGGCAGATCACGAGGTCAGGAGTTCGAGACCAGCCTGGCCAACATGGTGAAACCCCATCTCTACTAAAGATACAAAAAATTAGACGCGAGTGGCAGTGCGCACTTGTAGTCCTAGCTACTTGGGAGGCTGAGGCAGGAGAACTGCTTGAACTGTGGAGGCGGCGGTTGCAGTGAGTTGATATCATACCACTGCACTCCAGACTGGGTGACAGGGTGAGACTCCGTCTCAAAAAAAAAAAGAAAAAAAAAGATAGTCAATCTGTTGTGTAATATTTTTTTTTTTTTTTTTTTTTTTTTTTTTGAGACGGAGTCTCGCTCTGTCGCCCAGGCTGGAGTGCAGTGGCTGGATCTCAGCTCACTGCAAGCTCCGCTTCCCGGGTTTACGCCATTCTCCTGCCTCAGCCTCCCGAGTAGCTGGGACTACAGGCGCCCGCCACCTCGCCCGGCTAGTTTTTTGTATTTTTAGTAGAGATGGGGTTTCACCATGTTAGCCAGGATGGTCTCGATCTCCTGACCTTGTGATCCGCCCATCTCGGCCTCCCAAAGTGCTGGGATTACAGGCTTGAGCCACCGCGCCCGGCCGAGTGTAATTTTTTTAAAAAAATTTAAATAAGACACCATTTTTCACCAATCAGACTGGCAAAAATCACAAAGTATGATACACTTAGCCAGAAGATATCAGAAAACATGGCTGTTGCACTTTTGCTGGGGGTGTAAATTGGTACAACCTCTTTGAAGGGCAATAGCTATCAAAACACTAAATGGCCACTGCCCTTAACCTGGTCATGCCCCACACAGCATTCAGCCAGCACATACATTCGTGCAAAGACCTACATACAAAAAAAAAAAAAAAAAACCCATAACAAAACAACTTAAGGCATTGTTTTTAGCAGCAAAAGAATGGATGTCAGCATTGCACAGCTAAGGATGAATATACCACGTACATCTTCAGGAGTCAACAAGAGCCCCTGAGAAGCAGCTCCCAAGGTGCAGGATCCCGTGAATATCAACGGGGCAGGGCAGTGTGGACGAGGGCAGTGCAGACGACATGCTTTATTTTTACGAAGTATGTTAGATATGCACAGAGTATTTCTGGGTTAAGATATACAAGACCGACAACAGCCTGGGACACGGGTGAAAAGGAAATTATTTTTCACTTTTCATCCTTTAATAATGTTTCCATTTTTATCATGTGCATTTATCACCTTTTCAAAAAGAAAAAGAAGTATACTTCTAAAAAAGGATCGGACAGGAAAATATGCAGATCTAAGCTGTGGGGGTAGGGTCCATTCCAACTCCACCTACGCACGCTCACGTTCTTCAAACACTGGTGCTAGAATCAACACTGGGGTCGTGCTCAGCCTTCGGAGCTGCTCCAGGGAAGCAGAAGCCACACGGCCTGACTGAGGTGCCCTGGCAGGTGCAACTAGTGTGAAATTTACGTGGTGACGCTACACCTGTGTCCTCTGAAGAGGACCTTTCAGCTCAGAGTCACTGGTAGTCAGCTTGAAGATCAAAGCTACATGTCACCAATACAGCCGCCTTTTTTCCAAATTAAGAACCAGAAGCAAAGATTATTAAAGGGATAAAACCTTTTTTTTGTTTTTGAGACAGAGTTTCATTCTTGTTGCCCAGGCTGGAGTGCAATGGCAAGATCTCGGCTCACCGCAACCTCCGCCTCCTGGGTTCAAGCAATTCTCCTGCCTCAGTCTCCTGAGTAGCTGGGACTACAGGCACACGCCACCACGCCTGGCTAATTTTGTATTTTTAGTAGAGACAGGGTTTCACCACGTTGATCAGGCTGGTCTCGAACTCCCAGCCTCAGGTGAGTCGCCCGCCTCGGCCTCCCAAAGTGCTGGGATTATAGGGATGAGCCACCGCACCCTGCCAACTAAACTTCTTAATGAAACCAGTAGTCCTCAGTCAAAAACCACCCAACCAACCTTGGCATTGGTGCATTTAAAACATTTTGGGGTCACAGATTGCTTTCAGAACCTTAAAAAAAAAAAAGAAAAAAAAAACAAAAACACTACAGAACCTTTTCGGGCCAGGTGCGGTGACTCACGCCTGTAATCCCAGCACTCTGGGAGGCCAAGGTAGGCAGATCACCTGAGGTCGGAGTTCGAGACTAGCCTGGCCAACATGGTGAACCTATCTCTACTAAAAATACAAAAAAAAAAAAAAAAAAAAAAAAAAGGCCAGGCGCTGTGGCTCACACCTGTAATCCCAGCACTTTGGGGGACTGAGGCAGACAGATCATGAGGTCAAGAGTTCAAGACCAGCCTGACCAACATGGTGAACTCCCATCTCTACTAAAAATACAAAAATTAGCTGGGTGTGATGGTGCACTCCTGTAATCCCAGCTACTCAGGAGACCAAGGCAGGAGAATCACTTGAACCCAGGAGGCAGAGGTTGCAGTGAGCCGAGATCGTGCCCCTGCACTCCAGCCTCAGCAACAGAGCGAGATCCGTCTCAAAAACACCAAAACAAAAACCAAAAAACAATAAAATTAAAATAAAATAAAATAAAATGTACAATTATATTATTATTTGCCAGCCGAGTGCAGTGGCTCACATCTGTAATCCCAGCACTTTGGGAGGAGGAGGTGGGCGGATCACCTGAGGTCAGAATTGGAGAGCAGCCTGGCTAACATAGTGAAACCCCATCTCTACTTAAAATACAAAAAAAAATAAATAAAAGAACCTTTTCCAGGAAAAAGTACAGACAGACAAGACTTTGCAAAGTTTCACAGGCTCCCCTAATCCCAGAGACTCCTGGCTGCCGGTGCCAGTAACTGCTCTCCCCAGAGCTCATGGAAGAGCCCTTGACATCTAGGTGTGCGGGGCATCAGACACGGACTTCCCTTGCCAGCCTGTCCCACAGCAGGCTGTGACACAAGCCTGGAAGTGGCACACGGAAGCCCCCGGGGAAACCTCCTTCAGGGGCCCTGGCCTCTGGCCTTGTCCCTTCTTCCTTGCTCCTCCTCCCACTGGTGCAGGCATGGAAAGAGACAGCAGGAGCTGGCACCGAGGAGCAAAGCCCTGGAAGGAAGGAGCCCAGGCCCCGCCCATCCAGGAAGCTGCCACACAGGCCCAGGCTGTCTGCCTCGGACTTCCTCAAAGCAAAGGAAAATAACCAACCACCTGGTTCAAAATAGGCTATTCTGGAGCCCACCACATGCAGCCAGACTAAACCCAAGGATATGCCCTGAGGCACTTCCACAAACGTTTGGCCCTGGGTCCCCAGAGTCCAGGTTAAATTCCTGCCTCCCTTAAGGGGTTGGTGGAAATAGCTTTAAATGTCCAATTCAAGCTTTTTCCTAGTTTCTAAAAGCTCTGCAAGTAGCTTCAGAAAATACTCTGCATTCACCATAAAATCCTGAATCCTAACCTCTTCCAAATGAGGACACCACACACTATTCAAGTTGTTTACTCAGAACGCCTCTGTTGTCAGGATCAAGAGTCATTTAAAATTCTGCTAACAGCAAAGATTTCAATAGAAAAAATTAGGGCAACAAGCCCAAGAAAACTGGAACACAGCAATGCCTGTGGTTGCTATTTTGGCAAATTAAATTTGCCATTTCTCAGAAGTCCTGGGGATAGTCCAGTCTTAATACAATAAAACAGCTGGACTGAGACTAATGCTCAAGTAAGCCTCTTACTGTGACGACTATTCAGAACCCTACCAAGTCCACCAAAAGGTGCAGGACTCAGGGCACATATGGAAAAGCAGGGCCTACAGCCCAGAGTAACACCGTGAATGTCCAGTAGAACAGGAGTGGTGAAGAATCCAGGCCCACCCAGACTGCCAGACTCCACAAAGTCATTCACATGGATGAGACTGATTTAATCACGTGAAACAAAATGGAAAGACCTCCAGAATATGACAGCGACAGGAAGGCACACAAGTGGAAAGTTGCACAGCAGTGCAGACGATATGATCCCAATTCTGCTTCCTAAACATGGTGTCCACCACGTGTGGTCATCTGTCCATGTGTGCAAACACGTACAAGACGGTCGGGGATGACGAACAGCAAACCTCAGGCTACCCAGAGCAGGGACGCTCCAACCGCGCGAGCCTCACTCTCCTGTCCACTCCACCCTCCTGAACTGCTGAGCTTTCCATAGGCCTTATTTATTTATTACCTGTGAAACTGTTTCTAAAACAAAGTGATGTGTCTACAGACAAGGTCAACGACATCAAATCCTGATAAACTTTACAGAACCACCTTTAACCCGGCCTTAAATCCACCTCTCAGCCACCAAGGGATCGGGACCCACACATCCGGGCAGGGATAGGGAGAGAATCCACAGCCAATCAACCTCAGGTGTGCCTGATGCCACGAGCCCCACCCAGCTTGCCCAGCCCTGCCCAGCCCTGCCAACTCTCCCTGCTCCTGGACCCTCTGCGCCTCAGGCTCAGCGGGTGATCCTGCTCTCCTCCCTCTCAGTTCCCAAGAACGCTCCTCGGGCATGTGCCCCGCACCCAGTCAGCACCCCTCCCCCTGGTCCCTCAGCATCACCCTCACACACCCTTCCCCCATGTTGCCTGCCGCCCTCCTTCCTGCCCCTCCAGCTGCAGCCCCATTTCTCTGTTCCTTTTCAGATAAAATTCCTCAAAAGCCCCGCCACCTGTACTTGCAGTCTCCATTTTCGGTGCTCACATCCCCTCAAGATCCCCCGCTTCGGGTTGTCACTCAGTTACTCCCCCAAAAACTGCTCCAGCCCAAATGCTGCCCATACTCTCCCCACCACAAGGCCTGAGCGGCTCATTCTAGCTCCTCCCCACACTGTCCTCCCTGCCTGGCCCCCACTCCTCTACTCTCTCTGCTGGTCCCACATCCACTTCCTAACTTGAGGATACCCAGGGCACGGCCCTGGGACCTCTGCTCAGTCAGCACTGACCCAGCGGCTCATCAGCCTGTGGCTTCAGATACATCTCCATGCCAATGGCGCATACAGCTCAGACCTCGCACGTGAACTCCAGGCCACACAGCATACCACCTACTAGGCGTCTCCCCTAGGGGGTCGTCTCCATTCTAACACGTCCAAACTGACCTCCTGGCACCCACCTCAAATCAACCTGTTTCTCCCACACTTTCCACCTCAATTTAAAGCAACACCCACTTCCCAGATGCTCAGGCCAAAACTTCAGTCCTCCTGGGTTCTCCTCTCCCTCACCCTGATCCGGCCTCGTCTTCCCAGCCCGGCACTCCCAACCTAGACCCAGGCCAGCCCCTCAGACCTGGCTCACACACGGCCATCTCACTGTCATCTGCACCTCTGCTGTGATCACAATAAAGAGCGCTCAAGGCATCACATAAAAACACATGCCAGGCTATGTCCCTTATCTGCTCCAAGCCCTCCAAGGGTTTCCCATCTCACGGGCCCTCTGCAGCCCCTCGGGCTCTCCTCCCCGCCACGTTCGGACCCTGCATTTGGGCCTCCGAACCGTGCTTCTTAGGGACACACCCAGCTCGGGGCCCTACCACGGCGCTGGTCGCCCCTGCACGCCTCCTGGACACCTCAGCAACACTGATGTGCACAACAGCCTTTCCTGCTCTACTGTCTGACTTACTACACATCTGAAAGGTTTCTCTTGCTTAGTGTCTCCTGCTAGAAGGTGAGCTTCACGAGGGCAGGAATCAGCATGGTTGTGTTCACGGCCGGGCACTGGGCCCAGCCCGCGCCATACCCAGTGAATACATCTGTGATGAGTCCAGTGAGAACACACCACCGACGTCATTCCCCAGTGCACAATGATGAATGTCAGAAATTCTATTTAAAAACCAAGGATTAAGGTTTTCAAAGTGTGTTGTGCCCATGTCCTGATTTCAGTACGGGCTGTGCTATAATTAAGTGACAAATCTAACTGCTCAGTTCATGAACGTGGAATCAGTGTGACTGACACATCTAACAGTGCCCACCCACTGTCAGCAAAGGCTAACGGCAGCTGGTCATTTGGTGAAACACACAGCTGCAAAGGTATTGAATTTTGCTATTACTATTTCAAAAATATTGGACACCCATAAAACAAAACCGCAAAGCCATCAGAAGAGGAATAAAAGGAAACCCACTGTAACTGGGCATAAAACTTGGCTTTAACAGTAAAAGTTAAAAAATAAACTGCTATAGATTATCAGTATCACAGAAAAACAGCGGCAAGGAAAGTCAAGCAAGGCTCCCTGTGTTCAACACTGGGGCCTCCTTCAACACCAGGATCTCCGCCACCGCTGTCTAAGCCGAATCACAGGCATCATTAGGGGGTCTTACAACGTAACGGGTTTGTTCCCATCAGTACTTTTAGAGCAGACGTTCTTCACAGAGCTGTTTCTTCTATCAAGCCTTCAGAAAAGCCCTAAGGCTGCATCTAACTTGGACGCAGTTATTTCCACAGGAAGTGGAACAATATAGCCCAGATGTGTCACCTCCCAGAGCGGGGCTCTGACGTGGTGTGAATCACAGTACCTACCGTCATCAGATCCATGCAGAGCGGCCAGTCTAAAAAGATGCATTCCACAGCCATAGATACTCCTTACATGTCTTAAAGGGACCTACCTCACTTTATGGATGACAAAAATATGAACTGAGTATATTCCCTGCTGGCAAAAAGTTAGCACAGGGCCTGGCCTGCACTGCACTCAGGAACTGAGTGGGGAACGCCCATGAACATGCACGAGTGAGGTGCAATCCTAAGCAGTCACAGTGCCTGCGACAGGGAGAGAAGCCCCCTGAGACAGTCAAGTGACAGGAGGGACCACAGCCACCAAGTTCCCAGCCCGTCCCCAGCTCGTCCTACCGCCCTTCTCCTCGGATGGCTTCCGTGTGGAGACTCCCAGGCCACCTGAGTTGGAATGGCAAGTCCGAAGAGCCATAAAAATTAGGACAGGAACTCCCATTTAAAGACGAGACTAAGCAGTACCTGGTAAAAAGCTAAATCTCCAGAAACGAGGAAACTGCCAAGAAATTAATCATTCCATTTAGTCAAATCCTCTTGGGATGTAAGTCTAGAAACAAAGAAATAATGAGAAAGGCAGGATGAACTGACACGAAGAAGTCCATTTTTATTAAACCGAGATATATGAAAAAGTCTCAGCTTACTTCTTTTGCCCTAAATCAGTCTGAAGTGGAACGTACAAGAATGAGATGGGAAATAACAGGAAAGAAGACTGGAAATGACCGATTAGATACTAGATAAGCAGGAAATCAGAAAGAAGCAAGAACACGTCTCCCGACGGCTTCCACTTATTCTTGGCATCATTCAGGCAACACGGCTTTTTCTTTAAGACGGCCCTCCAAACGTGTGCTTGCGGGGGAAAGGGGAGAAAAATTCAGATTTGTGAGTGAGTGGTCCAATTCCAAACCTGAACATATTAGCATGCACAATTTCACCTGAGCATGCATAATTTCTAGGGATACATCTTAAGAAACGTGTAGGCTCTAAGGCAGTAGTTCTGACTTTCCGGCCTCAGGGTCCCCTTCACCATCCTAAAGCTACTGAGGGTCCCGAAGGGCTTGTACTTGTATAAATTATACCTATCAATATTTGCCATATTTGAAATTAGAACAAAAAATGTTTGAATATTTGTTAATTCATTTAAAAATCATACAAATCAACACATTACGTATCAAGCTGCCTTAGTCCATTTTCTGTTGCTATAACTGAATATCTGAGACTGGTAATTTATTACATAAAGAAATGTTTTTTGTTTTTTGTTTTTGAGATAAAGTCTCGCTCTGCAGCCCAGACTGGAGTGCAATGGCATGATCTCAGCTCACTGCAACCTCCACCTCCCGGGTTCAAGTGATTCTCCCGCCTCAGCCTCCAGAGTAGCTGGGATTACAGGCGCACGTGACTGCACCAGATTAATTTTTTTTATTTTTAGTAGAGACAGGGTTTCACCATGTTGGTCAGGCTGGTCTTGAACTCCCGACCTCAGCTAATACACCCGCCTCATCCTCCCAAACTGCTGGGATTACGGGCATGAGCCACTGTGCCCGGCCTAAGAAATGTATTTCTTATAGTTCAGGAGGCTGGGAAGTCCAAGGTCCAGGGGCCCCATCTGGGAGTACCTTCCTGCTGGTGGGGATACAAGAGACACCCAAACTGGCTTTTATTACAGACCCCTCTCATGATCACTAACCCACCACCAGGAGAGCCCATTAGTCTATAAATGCACTAACGCATTCCTGAGGGCTGAGCCCCTGTGACCCAATCACCTCTTAACAGACCCACCTCTTAATACTGTGACACTGGGGATCAACTTTGAACGCAAGTTTGAAAGGGGACCAACATTCATAGTACATACAAAACAAGTTTTATGAAAAATAACTATAGCTTCCAAAGAACAACAACAAAACCTCAGTGAGAAGACGGACATTGTTTTACATTTTTACAAATCTCTAATGCCCGGCTTAATTGAAAACAACTAGATCTGCTTCCACTTGTGGTCTGCTGTGATACGTTGTTTTGGTCGACGCATATGACAAAAATGCAGCCTCGCCAGGCAAAGTGGCTCATGCCTGTAATCCCAGCACTTTGGGAGGCCTGGGGGGCAGATTCTGTGAGTCCAGGAATTCGAGAACAACCTGGGCAACATGGCAAAACCCTGTCTCTACAAAAAGTACAAAAAAAATAAAATGCAGCCTCACAAGGAGATGCAGTTAGACAAGGAAAAAGTATTTTAAGAGCCTCTTCAGATAATTGTGGAGATTTTTCTTTAACAACACACCAAAATGCAACAAGTGTGTTTTATTTTTCCTTAAAGGCTGTTTGCAATGTGGAATCTGAACTGTATCCATGAGCTTCTGCACTTTATGGCTTTAAAATCCATTGGCTTGACTTGTACTGTAAACGATCTTTTACCCAGGCATGATCCTGCATCAATCGTCTGGAAAATGCTGGTTCACCGAATTAGGCAGCTCTTGCGCATGTTCAGTCTCTAATATCCAAAGCATACAGTTCATCAGCACTAGCACTGGCATCCTCTTTACTGGGCGCTCTCGGGCTCACGGTGGCAGAGACAAACTTCCCAAAATTCCAACTTTACCTGACAGCTCAAACTTTACCACTGGCAACAAACACTGTTAGTTGACTTCTTTGAGGTGACAGGCTAACTTTATTCATTTAGTGAGAGATGTCAATAAATCGTCAATTATTCTTTTACAGTGTTGCATGAAAAAAGCAGCTAGTTCAACTAGCAACTCAATCCCTCAACAATCACCAACTTCAAAATACAACGAAAGTGCTCTCCGTGGACTTTCCGTTTTATCAGAGCAGAATCACTGATTTCGTGACACAGCTCACCTGCTGAGTCGGCCGGGCATGCCCAACGCTGTGCCGGAACTGCGGTCAGGCGTCTTGTCAACAGCAGGAGAAACTGGGCTACTCCCTACGCTCTCTCTGCCACATACGTACACATCTCAAACTGTTCCAAAATAAAGGTTTGCAAACAAGTATGTCTTTAGGATAAAAATAGCAAAACCCTCCCAATACACAATGTGATCCACCTGCTACGACCAAATCCTTGCCTGCCAAACTCTTCAAGCACGTTCCAAACCCTCACCTAAGCCCATCCTCAAGTGCGGTCTCTTCCCACTGGCTGCTGAATCCCAAGCAAGCCGTCTAGATCCAGATCCACCGTCAGACTGAAATCCATCTCCCAGGAGTCAGACACGGGCCCTACAGGCAAGCTCCTGGCTGCGTGGGCACCTGCACCCGGCAAGTGTTTCACACGTCCCCTCCTTGCAGCCATCCTCATGGTCCGCGGGGCCTCTGCTCTGCTCCAGAAGCCCCCAGAAGGTGGGCAGGGGTTTTGGCTGGTGTGCATGAGGGCCAGCCCCCAGTGAAGGTGCCCCTGGGGACCATCGCCCAGGGCGGGGGTAGGAAGTGCCAGGGACACCTGTCACCCCCAGGTCTTCATCTCCTGCCTTGACCTCTCACCGGCACTTTCTTCAGTCCAGGGTTTAAACCCCGTCTAGGCCATGGTCACTCGGATCAGTCACCCAGCACTTCCACAGCTGAACCCTCCTCACTTCCGTTATCTTTCTCCCCAAGAATACTACCAGAAGTCCCACCAGGGCACCTCTCTGTGGCCCCGCCCTCATCACCCTGCTCCGTCTCGCCCTTCCACATCCCGAGGCTTCTCCCTCCCTGACTCGCCCTCGGCCCACCCCCTTACCTGGGACCTGGCCTCTCACCAAGTACGCTGGCGCCCATGGCTCTGAAGGGAGGCATCGCCCCTCTGCCACACACACTCTGATCTGGCCGTCTCTTTGTCCCCCAATGCTCTGTGCATCCCTCCCGAAACCAAACGGGCTGCAGCAGGAAGACCATGGCTGCCAAGCCCTCCTGCGGCTGAGGCCAGCGCTGTTCCCCCACAGGGCCTCCTCCCCAGAGAGCCTGCTAGTACCAAGCCTGGTCAGCCACCTCCCTCGCAGGCAGCCTCACGCCTCAGCTCCTCTGTGCAGGGCCCAGGCCTCTCCCCATTCAGCCACTGTCTCGCTACACAACCTCGTCCTATTCCTTCCCAGGGCAAACACACTCTAGGTCAGGGGGTGGCACGCAACGGCCCACAACCCAGCCCAGCTCTCCACCTGCTTCTATGCAGCCTGTGAGCCAGGAATGGGTTTTACATTTTAAAACAGAAAAGTAACAAAAGAACAACATTTCATGATGAGAAAATTACATAAAACTCAAATGTCAGTGTCCACAAATAAGGTGCCTGCTTTTCAGCACGACAGCAGAGTGAGCGGCTTCACAGCAGCACGAGACATCCCACGCCCCACACGGCCAGAAACATACTCTGACCCCTCGCAGAAAAGCGTGCCGTCCCGTTCTGGGCCTTTGGGATCCATCGGTGAACTCCACAAAGATCCCCATCCTCGTGGGCATGCATGGTGTCACCACCCAGTCCCCGGCGTACGTGCGAACATCATGCTGAGGATGCTCCCCTCCCTCCCCCATGAGAATTCTCTCTGCGAAGGATGGATCCTGAAGCCTCCAAGCATTCTGGGCCTTCCCCTCTGCAAACGTTGCTGGGCTGTGAGTTTGTGCCGCTGAGCTCACTGGTGGGTTTTCTACTGCGAGGTTATTAGTCTGATTACCACAGATTAAAATGAACTTGGATGAGAGGCCACATGTTCAATTACAGCCAGCCCTAAGCCAGTGGCTTAAGGGGAATAGCTTTTGTTTGTTTTTTCTTGAGACAGGGTCTCACTCTGCTACCCAGGCGGGAGTGCAGTGGCACAATCATGGCTCACTGCAGCCCTGCAGCCTCCAATTCCTGGGCTCAAGTGATCCTCCAGCTTCCGCCTTCCAAAGCACTGGGATTACAGGCATAAGCCACCATGCCTGGCCCAGTGAATGGTCTTTTAAAAAATACTTTATACACTACATCCAGAGTTACCCAAATTCAGTCAAATGCTGTGCGTAACCATCCGCTAGTAGACCCACATCACAAGAGTGGTTTCCACGCTCTCGACCGGGGCTACGATAAGTTCATACACTCATCACTGCAAGTGTCCTGAGTCGATACCTACCCCTTAGCCACTCCGAGTCACGCTCCTTTTTATCCAAGACACGCTCCTTTTTATCCAGTATTCTTAATGCTGGCCATGGCCCATTCAATTGATTTGGGTTCAGATCCAAAGTTTGAAAAATAAGGCACTCAAATAAGACCAGTGCCAGTTTCTAGGGACTCAGAGTTCAAGAACATGAGGGCACGTGGCACAAGTGACCAAGGACCACCCCCTAACATGACCTACACTACAAAGAGAACCAGAAATTATAAAACAGGCCAATTATTGCAAACTGTGTTTGCCCACTGACAGCCACAACAACTGTTAGCTGGGAAACAGGGCACCCAGCCTTCTGTGTCAGATTCAGTCTAAAAACACGTAGGGTGTGAACTTTTTGAATCTTAGGGAAGCATTCCAGCACAAAATGCAGGCTGGCGGTGGCGATACTCTGCTCAGGGACCCAACCCCAGCTCCCACCGACACAAGAGCTGAGCTCACATGAGGATACGCATTGGCAGTGGTTGTCCGCACCCTGGCCACCACCACCCACGGAGCTTGCAGCGTGCCATGATGACAGTAGGGACCGTGGCCCAATTCCCCCTGCTGCGTCTTCTGGTGAACGGTGAAGGCGTTCTGCCACATTTACGAGAAGTGCATTCACATCAGCAAGGAAATGCCAAGCATGCACCAAGTTCTCCCTCCCGGCTCCATGCAAACACGTTTCTACTTTCAGGAAGATTAAGTTTTGCTTCCAGATAGTTGATGACTTTTCATCTCGAGGGAAAAGGAAAATCACTACAGGCCACAACGGCCTTCTCTCAGACACAGAAGGCAACTGGTTATTAGCGAAAGGTTTGTCAGCACAGGGCCCTGCTGCGGGCCTCCGTGGGCTTGGCTCAAAACCGCCCCAGGTCGCCTGACAGGACTCCACACCGGCCCACCCGGTCCACACAGGATCTGGTCTCGACGACGACAGAACGTGGACACAGACGAGCAGAGGGGAGGTGACCATGGCCAATATCCGCCCCCGCTCCATTCTGCCCAGCCTTCCCAGGTGTTTCACTGCAGCCTCCTCTCCCTGTATCCTTCCACAGCTCCCACGCTGTAAGCTGGTAACCTGTGGGTTCCGACTGGAGCACTGCGGCATCCTCCACCACCGCTGACCCCCTCCGCAGAGAGACACCTCACGTGGGAGCAGCCACCATGGACGGTGACGATCCAAAACGTTTCATCAAATTGGACGGTTCTTGACCGAGTGTAGTCGCGAAAGGGGCAGAGCGGCTCTTTCACAACAGGAATCAAGTTCCTGTGACCTCACAGCATCTCGGCCCACCATCTGCTGGCAGCTTAGGAGTTAACACTTCCTGCACATTTTAACCAAAGACACTCACGGGCTCCTGTCACGGAGGCCCCGGGGTGCTCCTCTCTGAGACTTATGGCACCCCGGAGAGGGGGCTTCCGGGACACACTTCACCCCCTGCATGGGGGTCAGGATGGAGGAGGGGGAGAGTGTTTCTCTACTCCTTGAGGATGGAGGCATCCTGTCTTCCAAAAGGGCGGGCAGAGTAGAGTCTTGTACAACAGACAAAGGGGAGTCCCAGGCGAGCCCACCGGGACATGCAGATGCAGAAACCTGAGCTTGCCTACGATTACAACCAAAGCAGGCAGCTCTGCGGCTGGGAAGGCCGTGTACCAATCGCTGGCCTCATTCTTCTCCTGCCGGGGCTGAAGGGCCCCAGGAGCAGCTGACGAACAAAACAAGCGTAGCTTTTTCACAGCAAACTGCAACAGTGCAATTCCACCCAATAATGTTTTCAACTTCCTGAAACTCCTTCCCACAGCCCCCAAAGTTCCGGATGGTTCAGAGCACTTCTGCTGACCAAGCCAAATGATGTCATCCTTTCACCGCCATCACCCGTGTGAAGAGAAAACACAGATGTTTATCTACCTCAGGCACAGGGAGGGCTTTCTAAAGCTTTCATCTCAGACATTCTCATTGAGACCCTTGAATTTACTTTCCCCCAGAAGTCTTTCCTTCCAAATGAGGAAATGTTTAGTTTCTCTAGATTTCAGTGGCTAAACTGGTGCTGTGAGTTACACGGACATTTTCAAGTCAGCCTTGCGACGCCATGTCATGTAAATCAATCGTATAACTGGAGTTTTTGGGATTTGTACAGTATCAATGAAGACAACGAGGAACCCAAAGGCTAACAAGCGTGACAGGGGAGCTACAAGACCACTGAGGCCCCCCGCCCAGCACCTGTGCCTGGAGCCCCCAAGCCCCTACTCCTTCACCTCCCTCAAGGCTGAGGGAAGCCCTTCCGTGTGGACCACGGTGCGCACATCATCGAGCCACCTGCCTGCAAGAAATTCTAAGCCTCCCTGTCTTTCAAGACTCGGACACTTTTGAGAGGCACTGGCAAGGACTGTGGTGAGCATCCCCCGGGTTGGGTGCAGCATTTTCTCATGATGAGACTGCATTTCTGGCAACACTGCCAGAGAAGTGATGTGTCTCACTGGGTCCTTGGTGTCAACATCTTATGACTGATGGTGTTACCCTGATCACTTGCTTCACGCAATATCTGCTGGGTTTTTCCACCAAGAGGCTACAATTTTATTTCTCCCTTTGTGATGTACATCCTGGGGGAGATACTTTGTGACTATGTAAATATCACAGACAGGAGGACATTAAGTGTGGGGTCCTAGAGGGGATCCCAAAACAGCAAGAGGACACTGGTGCAAAACCGAAGTTCGAATAAGGTCTGTCATTTAGGCAATAATGCTGTGAACTTTCTGGTATTTATATGGATGCCTGGTTCCATAAGATGTCAACATGAGGGGAAGCGGATGAAGAGAACAGGGAAGCTCAGTGAAATATTTTTTCCATCTTTTCTGTAAAGTCAACAACTACCTGAAAATTAAAAGCTAACCAAGCTGCAGTCTGATTCTGCATGAGAACCTGGGGGGGGTCTGAAAAGTCTGTGTTTCTCACCAATACCCAAGTGACTCATGGATGCTGCCGGCCCCTGGACCGCTCTGCTAGCAAGGCTCTGGCAGACAGAAGACAGAGCCCACCTCACTACTCACAACTTCCCAGTGACAGTCAGCTACCAGGCAGCAAGATCATGCTCCCAGTACGCTCGCCACTGCTTCACCGCAGGCCCTCCTGGAAACCAGCAGGGCAGACCACCCGCTTGGCACACTGACCCAGCGAGGAGCCAAAGTCAGGGTCTCTGCTACCACACGGGTCTGCCAGGCCTTGCCCAGCTACGCTGGCAGCCCTCCAAGGCCACAGGGCCAGAGCCACCAGCCCACGCCGCAATTCGCAGGCGGCTGTGGAACAGTGGCTTGGCACCTCATCCCATCGACTGTGGGCAATTACCAAGGCCACGAGGCAGCGGGAAGGCGGGGTGAATAGAACGGGCTTTCAAACCGCTGCTCAAGGGGAGTGACTGGCCACACAGGTGACCTCCTCCCACCCCATTAACATCATCTTTAATAGAGTGTTATAAACCCACAAGAAAGAACACACTCCTGACAGATGCAGAGAACCCAATCAGGGTAAAGGGAAAGCACCGGGGGCACAGGCGTGGCGCTCCAGGCCTCACAGAGCCCTGCGGACAGGCCAAACCTGCACCTGCCAAGTCGGTCCCGCACAGGAGAGCGAACTCCCCCACGGCCAGCAAAGGGGCTCCCAAAGAAGCGGAGCAGCCCAGAGAAAGTATCTGCAAGTTGGCGCTCCAGGTCCCACAGTACAGGCTCCCAATCACCCGAGGGAAAACTGGACTCTTTCAAAAGCACCCCATAGACCCGGGGCTCTCCGCCAACCTCCTCCTGCCTCAGACAACAGTAAATATCAGTATTTGAGGAGGACTTGCCATACAGAGCAAAAAGCCAACACTCTTTTTTAAGTGACATTAGTGGAAACAAGAAATCAGAACAAAGAGGAACTGGAAAGAATCCTTATTAGTTTCCCTAGAGTCATGGAGATGAGGCATTTGTAAAACAATAAGCTACTGTGAAAAAGGAACAAGACAAATACATGCTTGGAAATTAAAAATTTGATTGTGAAGACATATGAAAGCCCTCTCCCAGAAATGAGAATAAACAAGACACAGAAGGAAGGATAAAGATGCAACTCCAGGGGTCCATCTAGAACGTCCATCACAAACAGGAACTCCTAAGACAGAAGAGCAGAGCTGGAGAGGAAGAACTTCTCAGACAGAACAAGGCAACTCCCCAGAGCTGAAGGACAAGGCACCAGAGTCAAACAGTCCCCGGAGTAGGAATCCACACACCTCAGCACACGGTAAAATGTCATTAACACCAAAGAGAGGATCCAAGAGCGTTCAGGGAGGGAGAAGGGTCTCCACAGAGGAAGAGCACCTGCCAGAGCGTCCTGTGGAAATGAACAAAGCCGAGATGAAAACATTTCTGAACGCACCCAGCCGCAAGAAGTATCAGGTTGGCTCGTCTGCAGGCTAAAGAATAACCCATCCAGATGAGAAAAAGGTTAGGGGCTGAAGGAGGAAGGGGACCTGACACTATCCTTGAGATCATTTAAAACAATGCAAGGAGTCGATGGGAACAGAAAGTGCCAAGAGAAAAGCCATGACTAACAGAAAAAAAACATGCTGTACAGGAAGGGAAACACTCAATTTGTGAAGAGAACAGTATTTACATAGGCCTGACACACACAGTCCAGGGGATAGAAGAGGTGGGATATGACAGAAGGGCTCCATCACCCCATCGTAACAGAAAGTCAAGGCTGTGTAAAACCAAGTAGCAGCTTAGAACTAGGTGCAGTCACTCACACTTGTATTAACGGCTACTAAGGAGGCTGAGGATCACTTGAGCTCAGGAGTTCAAGTACGGCCTGGCCAACATCTGGGGATCCCATCTCAAGAAAAAAATGAAAAAGATCAGCTTACTTAGAGCTATAAAGAATGACCTAAAGAAACCACTCAAGATGTAAACCTCTTTGAAGAATGGGGCTGAGAGGTGGGGCAGGGGACCACTGCTTTTCATTGTAAGTCTTTCACTGATGTTCCTATTGTACACATTATATTAATTAAAATACTAAATATATAGGCTTCAAATAGACTGAATTTGAACCCTGGCTCTGTACATCTGAGCAAGTCCCTTAGTGTCTGCGGGCCTGGCCACCTCATCTATAAAGTGGGGGCAGCCTCTGCCTCCCGGGTCATGGTGAAGCACCCGAGATGTTGAGCTGCCCCCAAGCAGAGTGGATCACAAATGGATGCTCTTTTTAAAAAAGATTAAAGCCCCAGCCTGGGCAACAAGCGAAACCCCCTCTAAAATACAAAAATAAGCCAGGGGTGGTGGTGCCTGTGGTCCCAGCTACTCGGGAGGCTGCGGTGGGAGGATCACTTGAGCCAGGGAGGCCGAGGCTGCAGTGAGCCAAGATCACCACACTGCATTCCAGCCCCGGGGACAGAGTGAAACCCTATCTCCAAAAAATAAAAATACTAAAGCCAATGATGACAGAATCCAACATCGCAAGAATATATTCTTATTTTAATTGCCAGACACGGGAAGTGGACCTACACACAGAATGTTACCGCGTTTTGGTGTTTTTTTCTAGCACTGGATATTTGCGAGCTGCGTGTTAAATGACCAGATCCAGTTTTTCTTTGCTGTTTCCTGAGCTTACTCAGAACCACTCACTACTCCAAGTTATTTTTCTGTCCCCCAAGAACTTCCAGCTAAAAGTGGCCCCTACGACTGCCTCCTCTTATTATTTACTATAGTTCTGCCATCGCCATCAGGCCCTGGAGTACGTTCCTGGGCAGAACAGGCAACTCCAAACAGGGCAATTACCTGTTCCACATCAACAACTGCGTGACCCGCGCCCTCCCCGGTCAGGGTGCAAGCTCGCTACCCTTCAAAGCCCACACTCGCTCCACTTGCTCACAGTTCTTCAGGGATGATGTATTTCTCCAATAGCAAGGCAACCCCTACCATCTCATCAGTGAAAAACATCAGTCCTCTATCAAGGTACTCTCTCCAATTTGCTCACACAGTGTGGATGGAATGTCATCTACTTTCTGCATCCTAGGGGGAAAAAAAAAAACGGCCACCTTTCTTAAGGACTAGATCACAGACATCGCACAAACGTGCTGGGGAGGGGGCACCCCGAAGTCCTCGTTCATCGGGGCCCCGAGGGGGACGGGCTGGGGTCCTCGCCGGGGTCGGCGGTCGCCCCGGGATCGTCCCTTCTGCTGCCTCGCCAGAGACTTGCATGTGCGAGTCCCGGGCTATGGGGCTCCAGTCCACAGCCACGGAGGAGGCACAAAAACGGTGCCTGTCGCTCCCGGCTGGCTAGCAGGAGCGACCCCTTGGGAGACTCGGTCCCCAGAGGAGCCCGGGCGCGGTTCTAGGCCCTTCCAGTCTCCCCGCCGTGGCCCCGGGTCCTTCCCGCGGGGCTAGGCCCGGGGCAGAGGTCGGGAGCGCGAGGCCCCCGGGCCGGGCTGCGGCAGCCGCGGCTCAACGGACGCCGGGGCGCGGCGGGGCCGGGGGTGCGGAAGCGAGGAAGCGGGAGCCCCTCTTCCGGGGCGCGGCCGGGGACGGGGAGCGGGGCCTGGGGGGCGCTCGCCCGGCCCGGGCGGTTGGAGGCGGCGGGGCTGCGGCGCGGGCGGCCCGGCGGGCGGGAGGAGGAGGGAGGAGGGAGATCTCGCTCTCGCTCTCGCCCCGCGGGAAGGGGGAGGCGGAGGCGCGACCGGCTGCGGGAGCTGCAATTACCGTGTGGGCTGCGGAATTCTCGTGGTGTTTGTCGGGGAGATGCGATAATGGCGTCCGTCCTCGCGAGAGAAGCCGCCGCTCTGCGCAGGCGCCGCGAGCCCCTCCCCGCGACGCTCTGCCCCCGCCCTCTGCGCAGGCTCACCGGGCGCGCGGGGCCGGGGGCGGGGCTGGGGCGAGGCCCCTTGCGGGCAGCGAGGCCAACTGCGCGCGCTTTTCCCGCTCGGCCTCCTGGTGAGCATGCGCAGGCGGCCTTCTTCCGCGATGGTACCGGCTTCCCAGGGTTTTTTCCCCCCGTTTTTCGCCCACGCACGTGGCCTGCCTGAGAAAAATCACCTCAGTGGACGGTGTGAGGAATTTGCATCTTCTTTGAGACGGAATGAATAGGCATTAGCTCCCTCAACGACTACACCTCCCAGGGTGCCCTGCGCAAGCGGGGAGCCATGCATTCGGGGACTCGTAGTCCCTTCGTCTGGGCCATGCCTGCCGGGACTTGTAGTCTCTCCGGACTCCGGTCGTCCGTCTTGTCCCCGCACCAAGGGTTGCTGGGACTTGTAGTTACAATGTCTCAGGTGGGCTGTGCGCCCCCAGCGGGTCCTGCCTGCTGCTGCGGCGGATCCTGCCCTGAGGTTCCGGAGCGCTTGGTGGCGTTTTCCCAGACATAAGTGGTCAGGGGTCCCCAGCGTCTGTCCGGAGGGGCCTGAGTGCACGCGCGCGGGAGTTAGCACGCACAGCAGTGACCATGGTCTTAGATATGTCCTACAGCTAACACATAATATAAATAAGTGATGGCGGCCGGGCACAGTGGCTCAAGCCAGTAATCCCAGCCCTCTGGGAGGCCGAGGTGGGCGGATCACCTGAGGTGGAGGTTCGAGACCAGCGTGGCCAACATGGCGAAACCCCCCTCTCTACTAAAAGTACAAAAATTATGCCTGGCCTGGTGGCGCGCACCTTGTAATCCCAACTACTCGGGAGGCTGAGGCAGGAGAATCGCTTGAGCCCGGGAGTCGGAGGTTGCCGTGAGCCGAGATCGCGCCCCTGCACTCCAGTCTGGCGACGGAGCGAGACTCTGTCTCTAAAAAAATAAAAAAGTGATGGCGTGAATGTGCGCACGTTATCGTTTATGTAGAATAAATGTGCATTTGTGGGTAATCATAGGAAAAAATTCCCAAACTATAGGGCAATTCCCAGAAATGTCATTTCTGGTTATCTCCCTCTGCTTATCTAGAATTACCTTGCCTTTCATTTTCCTCTTTATACTCCTGTTTTCTGAATTATTTGCAATGAGCAAGAATGCCTTTGATCTCCCAAGCACAGGGCAAGGGAGCTATTTTCACTGGGAAAAACAAAATGCTTTACCTTGAATTTCCTGCCCAGCTCCCTTTTGCCAATAATAAAAACAGGATTCGGTGCAGTCATGGGCTATGCGACCTTGGGCAACCTTACCGAGTTAGTCTCCTCTAGAATTAGGCTCGGAGGTTCCCCTGAGGCCGGTGGCTGGGTTACTTCGCAGTAAAAATGACTTACAAACACTCCAAGGAGGAGCCTTGACAGAATGGCAGCACTGGGACAGGTGTCGATCTGAAGATGGGACCTGTCCTTTTTCAACATGAAGATTGGCTCCAAAGAGATTAGAAAAATTGCCCAGCGAGGCCACAGGGCTGGAGAGAGGCACAAGCCGAGTTTGCAGTACAGAACACCTTGCTTAGAGTGTGGCGTCCACTCACATGGAGGGAAAGGGTGCGTGCGGGAGCTGCCACGGAATATTCCCTCCAGCAGTGGGGACAAAACATGTTCTAGGGAGACACGCCTTTTGTCTCCACCTCCACCTCAATCACAGCTGCATTCAAATATTAATACTTGCCCATGTAAGAATTCTTAGCATCCATGCCTGAATATCTGGCTCGAAAACAGACCAACTTAGGGTGATGTTGTTCGTGTTATTTCAGAACATCCCCAAGTCCATGTCTGGAGCTGCCTTTTCCCTATCCGCAGGCCTTGTGCAATGCTGGGCCCAGCGTCATGAACAGGTGTGAGTGGACGGGAGAAGGAACCTGTGGGCAAAGGTGAATCTATCTGTGACCATCCAACAAGCTACAGTGAGATTTGTTGAAGGCCACTGCTGACTAGGTCATGATCAGAAATGAAGCCAATCAAAACTATGATTGTGCCTATGCTGCAGTTGTCGATTGTTTTGTTTTGTTTTGTTTTGTTTGCATCAGGATCTTGCTCTGTCATCCAGGCTGGAGTGTGGTGGTGCAATCATAGTTCACTGCAGCCTCCACCTCTCGGGCTTAAGTGAGCTTCCCATCTGAGCCTCCGGAGTAGCCGCGACTACAGGCACGTACCACCATCATTGCCTAATTTTTTTGTTTTTTGTAGAGTTAGAGGTCTCAATACGTTGTCCAGGCTGAACTCCTGGACTCAAGCGATCCTCCTGTCTTAGCCTCCCAAAATGTTAGGGTTACAGGCATGAACTACTACACTTTTTTGTTTTTGATGGTTTTAATTTAGTTTTTATTTTGCTGCTCTGGAAGCTAAAACAGAGGAAGACACTGTTCAATATTGGCATATAGTTGATTCACTGTAATTTTTTAAAAATGAAGTAGCTAGTCATCAGCAAAGACTGCTGTCTATAGTGAAGGTTCACTTACTCACCAGTCGGTACAAGGATCCGATCTGGTCCCCTGGAGTTAATGAAGTTACAGTCACATTAGTGAGGGCGTTATAAGAGGAGCGGGAAGTGCGCTCTGGCCTGTGTGGCACCAGATATGGGGGCCACTTAACATGTGTGTGCACTAGGCCATTCGTAAAGGTCACAGAGGTCCTTTCGTCAACACCTCGAAACGCCCACGTCAAGAAAACCCTGAAACCTTCCGACGGTTCCTCTCTCTGAAAATGTCACCAGGGTGGAGAAAGAGAAATTATCCACGTTGCACTCAGTGGCCCAGGAAAAGCCTAGGAGGCCGAGTGGAATGCTGGAACGCTGAGCCTGGCTGCCCTTAAGTGCGAGGACTTGGAGTTTGCCCGGCCAGGGCTTAGAGTCTAAGCCTTCCCTTGGCAAGTTGCTGAGGCTCTCAAGCCTCGGCTTCCCACTCTGGGAACTGGTGTTCAGATCCCACAGCTCACAGGGATATTGGGAGGGGTCCATGGCATGGAGGTGACGAAGCGTTTAGTAGAGGGTCGGATCCCAGATGTGCTCATGTTACCACGGGCTGAGTGGCCACGAGCCGGGCACATTTCACTGTAATCCCTATTCTTTGTGAAGAACAGGAAGGTAAGAGTGGTTGAGTGATACACCTGGGGTCACACAGCCATAGTGGGGGTAGAGACGAGAGGAGGCAGGTGCTGAGATGTGGCAGCAAAGGTAGTGAAGGTGCAACCGCGTCCTTGTCAGCGAGGAAGGGGTGTCGTCTTGCTCCTGCGGCAACGTGGAAGACTTCACAAAGTTTGGGGCCAGAGTGGGTAGGATCAGATTTGTGTCTTGAAAAGTCCATCTGGCGGCCAGGCGCGGTGGCTCACACCTGTAATCCTAGCACTTTGGGAGGCCGAGGCGGGCAGATCACCTGAGGTCGGGAGTACGCAACCAGCCCAACCAACATGGTGACACCCCGTCTCTACTAAAAATACAAAATTATCTGGGTGTGGTGGCGCATGGCTGTCATCCCAGCTACTCGGGAGGCTAAGGCAGGAGAATCGCTTGAACCCGGGAGGTGGAGGTTGCGGTGAGCCAAGATCACACCACTACACTCCAGCCTGGGCAACAAGAGCGAGACTCTGTCTCAAAAAAAGAAAAGAAAAGCCCGTCTGGCTGGAGCACTGGAAAAGGAGTGCAGGGAGGGAATATATTATCCTGCATGAATTTGGGGAGCGCAGTGGAGAAGGCTGTGGCAGTCTCCAAGTGAGAGATGGAAAGAGAGGCTTGCTGCAGGGGGTTGCAGTGAGGACGGGATGAAGAGAAATGGGCAGATTGGAGAGGTTCCACAGGGTGAAGTCCACAGGACTTGCCCATGAGCCCAGTACTGGGGGCGGCCAAAGGAGAGGGGGTGCCCAGGTGCCATACTGGATGGTGGACGTACAGCTCCCGGAGGTGGGAGACCAGACATCATGGCCACCGCGCATGGTCGTGGGGACTGTCCCTGAAAACACGTCTTTGCAATCGTTCCTCGGGGGGCGCTCCTTCTGTAATTCGTCCTCCACTCTCCCCATCCCCCCACCCCACTTTGCCACTTCATGCAGGGGCACTGTAAGGGTTTGAAGGTCTCACTGGAAGAGGTCAGCTTTGGGGTGAACTAGAGCCCTGAAAGGAAACCCCATTGGGAAACATGATGATCCAGGGGTGACAGGAGGGGGTGGCCATCAGCACCACTCAGCCCCACCTGGCATGGATCCCACCTGCTCCAGGGACAGGCCAAACACTCTGGGCTGTCGAGAGAGACCAGGATCCTACCCAGTCACTGCTGTGTGGATACGGTGCCCTCTGAAACTGGGGAAACAACCTAAGCTTCCTGTACCTTCCTCCCTTGTAAAGTGGGTCAGCAAGGCTCAAATATGGGGGCCACTTACATGTGTGTGCGCTAGGCCATTTTTAAAGGTCACAGAGGCCCTTACTATCTGCGTAGTAATATGCATTTGAGAGAGAGAGAGAGAGAGAGAGACTGGCCTTGCCTTGGCCTAGCATTTTGACTGATTTGTTTTGTCCAGACAAACATACGGCCAAGCAGTCTTCATGGTCGGTTCTCAATCTGGGCTGATATGAGACCCTCTGAAAACACCCAAGCCTACCCCTCCAGGGCTGGGGCCAGGTTCACCGGCTCCAGAAACCCCCGGGAGTCCACCACACAGACTCCCTCATCTCTGTCTCTGACTCTGTCTCTCTGATTCTCTCTCCACCCCGCCCTTCCCATCTTTGGGCTTGGTTTTTCCCCATTTTTTTTTTTAGGCGGAGTCTCGCTGTGTCACCCAGGCTGGAGTGCAATGGCGTGATCTCGGCTCACTGCCACCTCCGCCTCCCGGGTTCAAGTGATTCTCCTTCCTCAGCCTCCCGAGTTGCTGGGATTACAGGCGCCTGCCGCCAAGCCTGGCTATCATTTTTGTATTTTTTTAGTAGAGACGGGGTTTCACCACATTGGCCAGGCTGGTCTCAAACTCCTGGGCTCAAGTGATTCTCCCACCTCGGCATCCCAAAGTGCCGGGATAATAGGCGTGAACCACCTCGCCTGGCTGGTTTTTCTCCATTCTTGAGCAGGATCTCGCGAAGGGGTCCCAGCAACTACCAACAGGTTTTTCCAGTTCAGCCATCCCCTGGGAGAGGGAGGACCTCTTTCCTCAATCATTCCAGCAAGACTCCCGGGGCGACGCTTACTGGCCAGCCTGTGTACCTGGCAATGACCGTCACTCCGAGTGGCCAGTCCTGAGACACGTCCGGGGGAAGGGTCAGCCTGGTCCAGCCTCGTGGAGGGCAGGTGGGGAGGGCTGGTCTCCCAGAGAAAACCCAGCAGCTGCCAGGGAGAAGAGCTGGGTGTGTGCAAGCAGAAACAGCACCGGTCGCCAGCGGGGTCCCCCAGGGCTCTCCTCCTGCCCGCGTGAATGCTGACGTCAGCACCGACGTTCTGTCGGGCGGCAGCTCTGTCCTCCTGTCTGAGAATGGGAGCAGCTGTTGATGCAAACTCCCCAGGAGAGGCTGCGTATGGTGCAATTAATCCAGGTCGCCCAAGCCAGACAGCTGATTAGGATCTCAACAGGGGCTGCTGGGCGTTCGAGTCCTTATTAATGAGAAGTTGCTGCTATGGAGCAGGTGGGGGAAACAGGTGTACAAATCCATGCAATCAGTAAAAACCCATAAAAAATCCAGTGGCAGTGACAGTAGCCCAGAGTGCCAGGGAGCCCTTGCTTTTCCAACTCGCTGTCTTCCAGGCTCTGTCGGTGGTCGGCGTGGCCCGTGGAAATCAACGAGAACGTGCCCGCCAGAAAACACGAAGAAAACCCAGGAAATTAGCAAGGGAAGAAGAAAAGAGGATAGCTTGACCACCTCTCAGAGAAAGCAGGGGGACTCTGAGATCATGCAACAAAACAGAAGACAGCTAATGAGAAATCTATGCAGACAAGAGAAAAGTGATAACTGGCTATTTGGAAAACCTAGGCGCTCCTGCCGGCTGGGTGTATCATAAGCCCTAAGAGGAAGATTTTGTAGAGTGAACAGTCATTACACATAACTTATCCTTTAAGAAGATTTTAAACTTTACCTTTCAGATTGACTTAGTGTGATGTTTTAGAAGCATTTGTCAAAGAATAAAACACAAACCATGAAGAAAAAAAAAAAAAGCCCAGTGGCTCAGCAAAAGAAATTACTGTGAACAAAACTTGTGCAGAAACTTCCGTGTGTTTTCAAGGATTTTGTCCAATACAAGTTTTTCCTATTTGATTTTTTCACCTAAAATAGCATTTCTTCATGGACAGTGTATCATTTTGAGATCATGGAGTACGGTGGAGAGCAGTCAGTGCATTTATAAATGACTTTCAATTTCTGGCTGGGCGCAGTGGCTCACGCCTATAATCCCAGCACTTTGGGAGGCCGAGGTGGGCAGGTCACCTGAGGTCGGGAGTTCACGACCAGACTGACCAACATGGAGAAACCCTGTCTCTACTGAAAATATAAAATTAGCCAGGCGTGGTGGCTCATGCCTGTAATCCCAGCTACTCGGGAGGCTGAGGCAGGAGAATCACTGGAACCCGGGAGGAGGAGGTTGCAGTGAGCCAAGATCGCACCACTGTACTCTAGCCTGGGCAACAAGAGTTAAATTCTGTCTCAAAAAAAAAAAAAAGAGAAAAAAAGAAATGACTTTCAATTTCTATCACATGAGAAAAAAGCCCTATTTCAAAAAGTGATGCAGAGAAATTTGAGGGTTCTCAGAGAATGGTGGGCTCTAGGCTTCTCTCACTCACTTCAGTAAAAAGCTTTTCACACACACTTGCCATGAACATGCATATATGTGCATTTATATCTGTGTGTTAGGTACTAATGTAGTGTGGGCTCTGTGGGACATATGAAAAATAGAAAATCTTAACAGGTGAGAAAAAAATAAGAATAGAAATTTCAATCTTCTGCATGTGGAAGGGTTATCTGGGTACACAGGGTCCATTTTAGAAAAAATCAATTAAAGAAGGTTTGACTTAAACATTTTGGGTTCAAATATGAAGAATGTTTGTAAACAGACAGAGAGGAGCAGTTTCTTGATCTCCTACCTTCTAATTTAAGAAATGAAGGCCGGGTGCAGTGGCTCACGCCTGTAATCCCAGCACTTTGGGAGGCCGAGGCGGGCGGATCACGAGGTCAGGAGATCGAGACCATCCTGGCTAACACGGTAAAACCCTGTCACTACCAAAAAATACAAAAAACTAGCTGGGCGTGGTGGCGGGCGCCTGTAGGCCCAGCTACTTGGGAGGCTGAGGCAGGAGAATGGCGTAAACCTGGGAGGCGGAGCTTGCAGTGAGCTGAGATCCGGCCACTGCACTCCAGTCTGGGTGACAGAGTGAGACTCCGTCTCAAAAAAAAAAAAAAAAAGGATGATTGAAATCGCACCTATTTTGTGGCAAGCAAGTGCTCTGTGACTTCAGGTGCCCTGGTGGGTGGACAGAAGCTGACTCCTCCCCCAGCCCGTCCACCCAGCAGCACTTTGGCCAGTCCCATTCCTGTACGTCTGAGCCTGCCAGTCCCTCCTCACATGTACACCGTGGCTTTGTGTCTGCTATTGAGTGTCCCGGAGCCCCAAACCACAGGGTGAACACCACGAAAGAAACAGGGACTCTGCTCTCATCCGCTCGCCCCCGCCCCGTGTAATCCCCTGGTGCTCACACAGCCCCCCCGTAAAGTTTTTCTAGCTCCCTGGCAGATTTGTGCCGCTGTTTGCCAGATCAAAGCCCAGTGACCTGAGTGGCCTGTCCCCAGCAGAGGCCACTTGTCCCTGTGGACCCATCCCGTTGGGAAAGGCATGGGTTGAACTTTAACCATTACGCTCAGGGGTTGGGATGAGTTTCTACAAAAAGAGGTGGGTACACGCCAGTCCACAGTGGTCCTGATCAAAGTGAGGACAGCAGGGAACATCACCCTCTTCAGATTGGAGTCAGTGGGAACAGACCCAAGATGTCGGGGAGGAACGCTTGGAAGACCTCAGCTTTCTGCTTGGTGGAGCAGATGTGGGCCCCCCTCTGGAGCCGTCCAATGAGGCCAGAGCGATGGTGTTCTCAGCATTCCTGTGCACGGCAAACCAGCACTAACACTTGTAAGTAGAGCCTCAAATTTCCCAAGATGCAACTGGATCCTTGTCTTAGCTGATGGGGTCTCTCAAGACAGGAGAGGAGAGACGGTCCAGGCCAGATAGGTTCAGATTTCCAATCTGTTTCTATTTTTCTTTCTTTTTTTTTTTTTTTTTTTTTTTTTTTTTTTTTTTTTGAGACGGAGTCTCGCTCTGTCGCCCAGGCTGGAGTGCAGTGGCCGGATCTCAGCTCACTGCAAGCTCCGCCTCCCAGGTTTATGCCATTCTCCTGCCTCAGCCTCCCGAGTAGCTGGGACTACAGGCGCCCGCCACCTCGCCCGGCTAGTTTTTTGTATTTTTTAGTAGAGATGGGGTTTCACCGTGCTAGCCAGGATGGTCTCGATCTCCTGACCTCGTGATCCGCCCGTCTCGGCCTCCCAAAGTGCTGGGATTACAGGCGTGAGCCACCGCGCCCGGCCTCTTTTTTTTTTTTTTTGAGACGGAGTCTTGCTGTATGGCCCAGGCTGGAGTGTAGTGGCATAATCTCAGCTCACTGCAACCTCCCCCTCCCGGCTTCAAGCAATTATCCTGCCTCAGCCTCCTGAGTAGCTGGGACTACAGGCGCCCGGCACCACGCCCGGCTAATTTTTTGTGTTTTTTGTGGAGATGGGGTTTCACCGTGTTAGCCAGGCTGGTCTCAAACCCCTGACCTCGTGATCTGCCTGTCTCGGCCTCCCAAAGTGCTGGGATTACAGGCTTGAGCCACCGCGCCCGGCCCTCTTTTTTCTTTTTTTGATGAAGTTTTGCTCTTTTGCCCAGGCTGGAGTGCAATGTCATGATCTCGACTCACTGCAACCTCGGTCCCCAGATTCAAGTGGCTCTCCTGCCTCAGCCTCCCAAGTAACTGGGACTACAGGTACCCGCCACCGCACCCGGCTAATTTTTTGTATTTTGGTAGAGACAGTGTTTCACCATGTTGGCCAGGCTGGTCTCGAACTCCTGACCTCAGATGATCCACCCACCTCGGCCTCCCAAAGTGCTAGGATTGCAAGCATGAGCCACCATGCCCGACCACACTCCGTTTCTCTTGTATTTGGTGACCTTGGGTGAATCATTTAGCCTCTGTTTCAGGGGTCCTGGGGAGGGTGAGATGCTGGGAGCAGGCGGGTAGTCCGTGTTCCCACAGGACATACTGGCATGACTCACCATCCAGACCCGGCGGAATGGGCCGCGCTAACCAGTCACGATCACTCCTAAACTTTTCGGCAAAGAACACTTTCAAGCAAACCTGTAACAAATAAACCACTCAGCCAGCTGTGCCAAGAAACTGCTCCGTGCCAGCCCCTCCTGGCTGCATGGTCAGTGCCTTGTGACCTCGGACGAGGCCCTTCCTCTTTCTGGGTCTCAGGTGCTTCCTCTGCAGAATGAGAGCCTGCTTCGGCAGCTGCCAAGTTCTCTTCTAACTCAGATCTTCCATACGTTCCGTGTTTGGGCCATCCAAAGAGGATGGGCTTAGGAGCCGGACCCCAGGCATGCGGTGCTACTGATGCTGGCTGAGGTGGAACCTCGGCAGGTCTTCACCCCCGAGCCTCCATGTCCTCATCTGGAGATGGGGGTGGCCAGACTTTCCAGGGCCATGGAAGGATGACATGATGCATGTAGAAAGCCTGGCCTGCTCCAGATTCTCAGCGAGCTGCACTCATTCCCTCTGTTGGGGTCCACACCTGTGGACTGGAGTGCAGTGGTGCATCTTGGCTCACTGTGGCCTCTGTCTCCTGGGTTCAAGCGATCCTCTTGACTCACCCTCCCAAGTAGCTGGGACTACAGGTGTGCACCGCCACGCCCAACTAATTTTTGTATTTTTAGTAGAGATGGGATTTCGCCAGGCTGGTCTCAAACTCCTGACCTCAAGTGATCTACCTGCCTCGGCCTCCCAAAGTGCTGGGATTACAGGCATGAGCCACCATGCCCGCCCCTGTCTTTTATTCTTAATGACCGTTAAGAGTGCTAGGCTGCCTAGATTGGAATCTTGACCCCACTGCCCTACAGCTGTTGCCCCTCTGTGACTTTTCCTTTTTTTTGAGACTAATTTCAGTCTTGTTGCCTAGGCTGGAGTGCAATGGTGCGATCTCCAGCTCACCGCAACCTCCAGCCTCCTGGGTTCAAGCGATTCTCCTGCCTCAGCCTCCCAAGTAGCTGGGATTACAGGCATGTGCCACCACACCCGGCTAATTTTGTATTTTTAGTAGAGACAGGGTTTCTCCATGTTGGTCAGGGTGGTCTTGAACTCCCAGCCTCAGGTCATCTGCCCACCTCGGCCTCCCAAAGTGCTGGGATTGCAGGCATGAGCCACCGTGCCTGGCTATCCCCTCTGTGACTTTCTTAACTTCCCCCAGCCTTGGTTTTGTCGTCTGTAACAGGGGGTTGATAATGGTGCTTACTGCACAGTGTCATTGGGAGAAGGGTCCGAGGTGGGACCTGCAAAGGCTGGGGACAGCACATGGCTCCAGGAAGCCCTCGCTAGATGCCAGCTGCTGCTGTTGCTAACAAAGGCAGAGGTGGGTGCCCTGTGTCTATTTAAGCATTGCCCTGTCAGTGGGCAGCAGGTAGCATCCCATTTCTTACTATGGCAACATGTCCTCTTACATCTTGTGCTAGAGAGAGTCATATTCTGTATTAGCACCTAAATCCATTTACCCCGTGGTCCTCAATCTGTTCCCAGCGAACAGAGGGCTCTGCCAAATCATTTCAGAGTTCCACAAAGAGCAGAATATTCTGCCAAGCGGGGAAGATTGGAACATCATAAGGAATTCATCCTTCTATGTTTGTATTTTATTTATGGGCATTCTGAAGATTATTTCATTTGGGAAAAGAATATCGTTACTAAAAATGATTGAAAAATCACTGGTGGTTTGGCCTTGAGAGAAAAGTCAAAGAGTTACAAAACGTTCAGTGATAATTTTAGAACCAGGCATGGGGGCTCACACCTGTAATCCCAGCACTACTTTGGGAGGCTGATGTGGGAGGATGGCTCAAGGGCAGGAGTTCAAGATCAGCCTAGGCAAAACAGCAAGAACCCATCTCTTTAAAAAAAAAAAAAATGAAAAAATTAACTGGACATGGTGGTGCTCACCTGTCATCCCAGCTACTCGGGAGGCTGAGGTAGGAGGATCACTGATCCCAGTAATTGGAGGCTGCAGTGAGCCCTGATCAGGCCACTGCACTCCAGCCTGGGTTACACACCAAGACCCTAAGAAAAAATAATAATAATAATTTTAGGGATCATTTAATCATGTTTTCCAGTCACATTTCAGGGTGTGCACTGGCAGTACCCATCTATTCCTAAGTGTGTGATCAGCAACATTACATTGGTAACTTAAAATTGGCCATGGTGAAAATATTTACACCACAGTAATTGGCAAACACTGGAAATCAAAGATTCTAATTTCCTGGGAGAATGGCTTATTAAACACCAACCAGCACACCGCTGCACATTCTTGGACATTTTACTGGGTATTTCCTGCTCAGTTGTGCATAAGTCTTCTTGGGTTTGGCTCCCCCCGGCTGAGTGTGGCTGGTCTGGGCTCCCCACTCTGGGTGGGTCCAGGCCTGCTCACTGCATCTCTCATCCTCCCTCCGCAGCCACCTGAGGCCTGTTCTTCTCACAGCGGAGGGCGGGCACTCACAGGGCGAGGCCAGTGGTGCCCGTGTATTCCAAGCTACTGCTCACATCACGTCTGCTCATGTCCTGGTGGTCAAAGCAGGTCACCAGGTGGCCAAGCCTAGTGACAACAGGGGAGGGGATGGCTCCTCCCATGGAGGTTAAGGGGGAAGGAATTGGAGATTTGCTGAACCATTGTCAAACCTGGAGACTGAGAATGCATCGGGGAGAGAGGGTCTCCTTCCAGGCTGCCCCCATGTGAATTAGGAGCAAACACTGGTCCCCTGGGTCTTTGATTCCATGTCCCCTGCACCTGGGCCAGGGCTTGACCCATAGGAGCACCTCTGTAAATATTTGTTGACTGATTGAAAAAGAGGATAACGTTTGTATTACCTCCCATCGGAGCCCTAGTTGAGTTAGCACAGAACCCAGGTTGCTGTGCACCGGGATCGGCTGTGCAGAGATTGGAAGCCGATTCAGCATTCAGGCGTGGCCTCCATGCAGGTGGCAATGACCACCATCCGTTTGTTGGGTGACACACACAGAGTTCAACGTGGGTGTTTCATTGTTGGTGGGCCCGTTGGTGCAGCTCAGCAAGCAGAACCTAAAAATACCCGCTCTTCCCGCGTCCTGCGTCTCTGTGAGCCGGGGAAGCCTGCGCCTCCTGCCTAGATGAGCGTCTCCTGCCTAGATGAGCGCCTCCCCCGTGGCATCCATGGCTTTTGGGTTCTGTCTACATTCAGGTCTGTGCCGCTGTGTTAAACGCCCCTTGCCCAGCAGGGAGGAAGGGAGGCAGCGGCCGTGGGACCGCGGAGAGCGCGCTGAATCCTGCTTCCCGTTGGATGCAAAGGAGATTTGTGAGGCCTCGAAGGGGCTTTTTTTTTTTTTTTTTTTTTAGATGGAGTCTCCCTCTTGTTGCTCAGGCTGGGGTGCAATAGCACAATCTCGGCTCACTGCAACCTCCACCTCCTGGGTTCAAGGGATTCTCCTGCCTCAGCCTCCCAAGTAACTGAGTAGCTGGGATTACAGGCGTGCACCACCACACCCGGCCTCTCCAAAGAGGGGCTCTTTGGAGAGAGCCCGCCAGCTCCCGTGCCTGTAGTCGTCCATCATGTGAGAGAGAACAGAACGCATCTGCAGGACGCTGCAGGGCCCACCGTTTCCCAGCTCCGGCTTAGTCCTGGCTTTGGAGCACTTAGCGAGTTACGTGTGTGACCGCGCTGTAAAGCAGGGGCAGGAAAACGCATCTTCCCTGTCTATAACACGTGGGAAGGCATTCCAGGCCTTCGCGGGTGCCAGCGAGCTTATCTTCTCAGCAAAGCTGCTGTGATTCTACTCCCTTATTCTCCTTCCTGCAGATGAAGAAACTGAGACTGGGGGAAGGTGGTAAATAACATGCCAGGTAACTGGGAGAGTGAGTGGGGAGAGCCGGAGTTTTGGCCCACAGATGTGTCTTCCCCACTGCACAATGAGTAAAACTTTAAAAATTACTTGGCAAGGCCAGGCGCAGTGGCTTATGGCTGTAATCCCAGCACTTTGGGAGGGAGGCTGAGGCAGGTGGATCACCTGAAGTCAGGAGTTCTAGACCAGCCTGGCCAACATGGTGAAACACCGTCTTTACTAAAAATACAAAAATTGGCCAGGCGTGGTGGCGGGCGCCTGTAATCCCAGTTACTCGGGAGACTGAGGCAGGAGAATCACTTGAACCCAGGAGGCGGAGGTCGCAGTGAACTGAGATCACGCCATTGTACTCCAGCCTGCGCAAGAGCGCAAGACTCTATCTAAAAAAAAAAAAAAAATTACTTGACAACACCTGAACATTGGTATACTCTACCTGTACATCTGTATTTCTAGCTTCTCTTTAAGTATCCACCGCAGGCACGGTGGCTCATGCCTGTAATCCCAGCACTTTGGGAGGCCAAGGCGGGCAGATCACGAGGTCAGGATATTGAGACCGTCCTAGCCAACGTGGTGAAACCCCGTCTCTACTAAAAGTACAAAAATTCCCCAGACATGGTGGTGCATGCCTGTAACCCCAGCTACTTGGGAGGCTGAGGTAGGAGAATCACTTGAACCAGGGTTTCACAGTGTTAGCCAAGATGGTCTCGATCTCCTGAACTCGTGATCCTCCCGCCTCGGCCTCCCAAAGTGCTGAGATTACAGGCGTGAGCCACCACGCCCAGCACTTTTTAACTTAAACATGTATTATACATTCTACTGACCTCTGATGGTTTACTTATTAAATAACAGTTTAAAAATTTTTCAAGTTCATTAAAGAACAAAACACAGCAATGCGCTAACCATTCGACTCGCCTGGAGAAGCATTTCCAACAGGGTTATACATCTTTTTTTTTTTTTTTTGAGACTGAATTTGCTTTTGTCATCCAGGCTGGAGTGCAATGGCGCCATCTCTGCTCACTGCAATCTCCGCCTCCCAGGTTCAAGTCATTCTCCTGCCTCAGCCTCCCAGGTAGCTGGGATTACAGGCATGAGCCACTGCACCTGGCTAATTTTTGCATTATTAGTAGAGACAGGGTTTTAGCATGTTGGCCAAGTTGGTCTCAAACTCCTGACCTCAGGTGATCCACCCACCTCGGCTTCCCAAAGTACTGGGATTATAGGCGTGAGCCACCACGCCCAGCCAGGGCTATCCATCTTTATCCTTGTTTTCTAGACTTCTGCTGGACACACCCTTTGAGCCAGCAATTCTGTGGTTAGGAGTTTGTAAGAAGAAAATAATTCAGACGGCCGGGCGTGGTGGCTCAAGCCTGTAATCCCAGCACTTTGGGAGGCCGAGACAGGCGGATCACGAGGTCAGGAGATCGAGACCATCCTGGCTAACCCGGTGAAACCCTGTCTCTACTAAAAAATACAAAAAACGGCCGGGCGCGGTGGCTCAAGCCTGTAATCCCAGCACTTTGGGAGGCCGAGACAGGCGGATCATGAGGTCAGGAGATCGAGACCATCCTGGCTAACACGGTGAAACCCCGTCTCTATTAAGAAATACAAAAAACTAGCCGGGCGAGGTGGCGGGTGCCTGTAGTCCCAGCTACTCGGGAGGCTGAGGCCGGAGAATGGCGTGAACCCGGGAGGCAGAGCTTGCAGTGAGCTGAGATCCGGCCACTGCACTCCAGCCTGGGCAACAGAGCGAGACTCCCTCTCAAAAAAAAAAAAAGAAGAAGAAAATAATTCAGATGAGAATACAGAGAAAGAACAGCAACTTCATCACAGCTTTAACTGCAAGAAGTTGGAAATAACCTAAATATCATCACCAAATAATGGATTTTAAAAATTGTGTCATAATTGTACAATATAAATGTATCACCATTAAAAATAATTGTATATATATATATTTTTTTAATTGACAAAATGAGTTCACAATGTTAAATTAAAAAAGGCAATTTACAAGATAATATACACAGTAAAAATCTTGTTCATTAAAATAAAAAATCCTCGCCTGGTGTGGTGGTACACACCTCTAATCCCAGCACTTTGGGAGATGCCTGACTCACTTTGGGAGAGGCAGGAGAATCACTTGAGGCCAGGAGTTTGAGACCAGCCTGGGCAACATAGTGGGACCTTGTCTCTACAAAAAATGAAAAAGTTAGCCAGGCATGGTGGTGTTTACCTGTAGTCCCAGCTGCTTGGGAGGCTGAGGTGGGAGGATCACTTCAGCCTAGGTGTTGGAGGCTGTGGTGACTGGCACCACTGCACTCCAGCCTGGGCGGCACAGTGAGACCTGATCTCAAAAAAAGACTATTCCAGGGCCGGGTGCGGTGGCTCAAGCCTGTCATCCCAGCACTTTGGGAGGCCGAGATGGGCGGATCACGAGGTCAGGAGATCAAGACCATCCTGGCTAACATGGTGAAACCCCGTCTCTACTAAAAAATACGAAAAACTAGCCAGGCGAGGTGGCATGCACCTGTAGTCCCAGCTACTTGGGAGGCTGAGGCAGGACAATGGTGTAAACCCGGGAGGCGGAGCTTGCAGTGAGCCGAGATCATGCCACTGCACTCCAGCCTGGGCGACAGAGTGAGACTCCGTCTCAAAAAAAAAAAAAGACTATTCCATTTAATCCCCTTTGAGAACCTGAGCTGGTTTAGCTCAGGCCTGTGAAGGTGAGGACAGGAGCCGCAGGGCACGCCAGGCCTCCGGGGTGACGTCCCCAGACAAGGGGACTCTGTAGACTCTGTATTTGGAAGCTGCTCTCAGGTTTTGAGAGCAGGATATCCCAAGGAGCCTTCAGACCCTGTCTCTTAAGGAAAAAAAAAAAAGAAAAATCCAGCTCTGTCTTCGAATAAGGCTACTGCACAGAGAATAGGCGGGGCAGACACACACCGTGGGGTGCGATCATGGACAGCTGCTGCTTCACGCATACACTTTTCTGCTTTTTTTTTGGAGACAGAGTTTCTGTCACCCAGGCTGGAGTGCAGTGGTGTGATCTCGGCTCACTGCAACCTCCATCTGGGTTAAAGCTGTTCTCCTGCCTCAGCCTCCCAAGTAGCTGGGATTACAGGTGCCTGCCACCACACCCAGCTAATTTTATATTTTCAGTAAAGATGGGATTTCACCATGTTGGTCAGGCTGGTTTCAAACTCCTGACCTCAGATGGCCCGCCCGCCTCGCCTCCCAAAGTGGTGGGATTACAGGTGTGTGCCACTGTTCCTGGCCTCTCAACTGTTTTTGATTAGTGGCTCTTACTTTAAAAAGGACAATCAAAGCAGTTTGAAATGAGCCTCGAGGAAGTGGGTAGAGGGGCTGCCACTCTGCTGAATCTTCTCCCCGCGGAGGTTTCATTTCCTCCTTGCCAGAGGGCTTGGAGGGTGAGACTTCCAAAGCAGCTCCAGTTTCTACAGGACCCATTAGGTGGGATTCCTGTGAGGAGGAAGGGAGGTTTCAAACCCTTCCGGAGAGACAAGAGCCCCACTGCACTCAGCCTGCCTTCCGGACAGCGCCCTCCTCCGTCCACCTGCCCTCCCCAAGGTCTCTCCGTACTTCTCCTGGCCACTCTGTGACGACGGCAGCACAGAAATCAAAACCCCATCCACACGGGCGGCACAGGCCGAGGGAGTTGCTTCCGGGTGGGAAAGAGAGTCCCCAGGTGGTGCGGAAAAGAGAGGAGAAGGCGAACACGCTGTGGGCACATGCCCAGCTGCCCAGGGGCCCCCACGTGCCAGTTTCCCGTGAGCCGAGACCTGTGGGGTCTCGTGTGGCCAGGTTTCTGCCCTGTCCCTCCAAAACACGAGATGAAGCTGATGCCTCACTCAGGGTCTCCTTCTCTCTCCCCGCAGTGCACCCCCTCTGGACGGGCCCAGTCTCCGTGCCAGGGGGCACCCGGCAGTCTCCCATCAACATCCAGTGGAGGGACAGCATCTACGACCCCCGGCTAAAGCCACTCAGGGTCTCCTATGACGCAATATCCTGCCTGTACGTCTGGAACACTGGCTACCTCTTCCAGGTGGAATTTGACGATGTCACCGAGGCATCAGGTAAGTGCCAGCTGGGGCTCGAGGGCTTTCTCCTCTCCCGTTGTTCTGGGAGCAGGATCGGGGGCTTCGCGGAGTAGAGGGAGGAGAGCAGGAAGGTACTGCTTTCCTTGTGCTGCTGGGGCAGGGACGGAGACTCGCTTGGGGGAGGACACACCCGGGGGATGGTGCGAAGGTTCTCGAGGGGACCGGAGCCTGGTGCTCACTTTACAGATGAGAATGCCGCCAGCACCTGCATGCACACAGGTGCACCTAGCAAGGAAAAACCCTTCCCGCAGGGCTCGCTCTGCAGGGGTTGGGAGAGACAAGCGAATTGAAATGCGAACACTTTGCACGTTGGAAGAGGAACTCAGAACGGGGTGGAGGACAGAAGGCAGTGGTGGCTGTGACGCCCACACTGGCCTTGATAATCTAGGCAGAGGCCTGCAAGGAAGATGGGCCCACAGCAGGGCAGGGGTGTCGGGAGCCTGGAAATGAGATCACTGCAGGCTTGAGCAGGCGGTGACCTGGCTGACCTTTATTTTATTTATTGAGACAGAGTCTTGCTCTGTCCTTCAGGATGGAGTGTGTGGCGTGATCTCAGCTCGCTGCAATCTCTGTCTCCTGGGTTCAAGTGATTCTTCTGCCTCAGCCTCCCGAGTAGCTGGGATTACAAGTGGCTGCCACCATGCCCGGCTAATTTTTGTATTTTTAGCAGAAACGGGATTTCGCCTTGTTGGCCAGGCTACTCTCAAACTCCTGACCTCAGGTGATCCGCCCACCTTGGCCTCCCAAAGTGCTGAGATTACAGACATGAGCCACCACACCCAGCCCTGGCTGACCTTTTAAATGGACCCCCCAGCTGCTGTGAAGGACAGACTGAGGAGGCGCCTGGAGGGGAGCAGGGGTTAAATAGCAGGCGGTCCAGGGAGATGCAGGTGGGAGACGGTGGTGGAGGAACAGGGTGGGCTGGGAGGTGACTTGAGAGGTCCTGGAAGCCACCAAGCCCTTACTGGGTTCCAGCGCTTGGCCAAGGGCTTCTGCGGATCATCTCAGCAAACCTTCACCATGATTCTCGGAAGTTCCAGGCGGATGCTCTGCGGTTTGAGAAGGTTCTCTCTATGCCTATTATGTTTGCATTTTCATCAGGGTGGCTGTCAGGTCCTACCTGGTGTTTTCCCAGCACCAGCTGGTGGCACCGTAAGCCGCCTTCATGCCAAACACCTGCTCTCCCTCCTGTGGCGAGTCTGGAATTGGGCCACGTGCTGGGTATCAGGTGCCTATGTGAACAGCTCCCAATAAACCCTTGGGCACTGAGTCGCTAGTGAGCTGCCCTGGTACAGAACACGTCACACGTGTTGTCGCTGCTGGTTTAGGGGAGAATTAAGTCTGTCCTGTGTGTCTCCCCTGGAGTCCTCCAGATACAGCCCAGGCACCTCTTCGCGTGGCTGATCTCGCTCTGCATCCTTTTGCTGAACGTAGCTTAGCTCTGAGGGTGGCTCTGTGCTGGACCCGGTGACTCTTCCTGGGGAATCATCAAACCCGGGGGCCCCGACGCAGCCGCAGCCCCACGTCCTCTCCGGCAGGCATCCCATCTGCCTCCTCCCGGGTGTGTCCGACATGCCTGGGGATCTTACTTTGAGCCAACACCCGGCCCTCAGTTGCTGGAGCATCAGGCACCCGGCTAATGTCCTCACCAAGACCTCACACAGTGGGGAGCAGGAGGCCCCAGGGGAATCCTGATACTACTAGGAGGAGGAAGGTATGTGGACGGACCCCCTTTAAAAGCACTGCCAGGCTGGGCGAGCTGGCTCATGCCTGTAATCCCAGCACTTTGGGAAGCCGAGGTGTGTGGATCACCTGAGGTCAGAAGTTCAAGACCAGCCTGGCCAACATGGTGAAACCCCGTCTCTACTAAAAATACAAAAATTAGCCGGTGGCGCACAGCTGAGGTTCCAGTTACTGGAGAGGCTGAGGCAGTAGAATCGCTTGAACCCAGGAGGTGGAGTTTGCAGTGAGCAGAGACTGAGCCACTGCACTCCAGCTTGGGCGACAGAGTGAGACTCCATCTCAAAAGAAAAAAAAAAAAAGTGCTGCCATCCATGAATAGCAGCATGGCACGAAACAGAAGCCACTACAGAAAGTATTGCGGGACCCTCCTTTTATGTAAGAAGAAATGGAGGCTTAGAGAAGGGGCGACTGCCAAGGGTGAGTGACCCAGTGCGAGGAGCTGGCTTCCGTTCTGACTGCAGATTCTAGCCCGTCACCAACTCACTTCTTGCCAAGGGCTTCACTTGCACAACTGCAGTCTTTCAACGGTCGTGGGAGACACAAACCAGTCCCCATTTTACAGATGCGAAAAAAGAGGCTTGGGGAACTCCTTGGTCAGAGACCACAGAGGCCTCCCAATGGGACTCTGTGCTCTGCAAAGAAGGGAATCTGGGGAGCGGGCACCCTTAAAGAATCTGCATCCAACATCCATAAAAATCCAGCAGGAGGCCACCAGGAGCTGAGCTCCACGCAGAGAGGAAGCACCAGCACCCTGGGTGAGTGAGGCCAAGGTCACAGTCGGTCCCCAGGAGAGCCGGCAGCCGGCCCAGGACCCAGACGGGCCTCTGGCTCAAGCCCAGCAGAGGCTGTGTCCAGTAGGCCTTGAGGTCTGCGCGGGAGGCCCGTCCCTCAGCCCCCAGGGCAAGAACAAGAAGTCTTGACAGTGGAGCAGGGACATCTCTGCGGTGCTTTAAGGGCACACTTGTTATTTTTTGTTTAGCTAGTGGCAGCATGTGTGCCTTGGAATCTAGATGTTTCTGTATTCCCAAGGGAACCCAGCCTCAGGTTTTAGGCTGGAAAACAAGAAAACCGCAGATGGTAATTATCCCCCAGGATCACAAGTCAAAGCCTGCTTTAGGTCAAGAATCTCCACCTTCGTGCCTGTCTGTGTGGCACACCCTCTCCAGGAACAGCCTCGCAACTTTCCCTGGGACCTCCCCTTCCCCCCCGCACCTGGTCCTGGCGAGGATAGTCACATCAGTGAATAAAATGCTAATTTTAGTGGGGGGCTAACAGACAGTTCTCACACATCAGTGTGCATCAACATTTGGAGAGTGTGTTAGAGCACACACTCCTGTTAGAGCACACACTCCTGTCAGCCCAGCCCGGCGGCTCACACCTGTAACCCCAGCACTGTGATAGGCCAAGGCAGGAGGGTCACGAGACTGCATCCCTACAAAAATAAAAATAAAAAAAATTAGTCGGACGTGGTGGTGCATGCCTGTGGTCCCCGTTACTCGGGAGGCTGAGGCAGGAGGCTTAAGCCCAAGAGGTTGAGGCTGCAGTTACCTGGGATTGTGCCACTTAACTCCAGCCTGGGCAACACAGTGAGATCCTGTCTCTCAACACACACACACACACACACACACACACAAAAGAACACAACCTGTGCTTCCTCTAGACATTCTGACTTGGCAGGTGCAAGGCAGAGCCAAGAATCTCATGCCAGCAGGCTCCCAGGTGCCGCTGATCCTGACAGTCCGTGGTTTTGTAAGGGCATCTGCTGTGTTGCTGGCTTGGCCTCCATCCTCCTGCCTCCTGGGTCCAACGTTCTTGTTTTCCTTGGGAGCCCATCCCCGACTCCCATTCACGGGGGGCCAGAGACAGGAGTGGGTGGGGACCTGGGCGTGGCCTCTCAGAACATCCTTGTCACTGGCTGCAGCAATTGGGCCAGGCATGGACATGTGACTCAAGACCAGCCAATGAGAGCCAAGGAGTTTTTTTTTCCTAGGACGTATTTAAAGAGGTTATTTCTGTGGCCGGGCAAAAGTCAGCTGTGCCCCACAGCAGGTGAGGGCCCTCCTGAGAAAGTGTCCACATGGGAGGACAAAGCCAAGAAGGGGAGAAATCAAGGCCCAAACCAATTTCAGGGCATCTGAATGTAGCTGTACCTGAAGCCCAGTTAACCCCTGTACTAATAAGCCTCTTTTTAAAATCAGTTTAAGTTCCTATCACTTGCTTCCAAGAGTCCTGATACAAGCAAACAAATAAAAGTGGCCAGGTGCGGTGGCTCATGCCTGTAATCCCAACACTTTGGGAAGCTGAGGCAGGTGGATTGCTTGAGGTCAGGAGTTCGAGACCAGCCTGGCCAACATGGTGAAAGCCCATCTCTACTAAAAAATACAAAAATTGACCGGGCATAGTGGCTTACGCCTGTAATCCCAGCACTTTGGGAGGCCGAGGCGGGTGGATCACCTGAGGTCAGGAGATCGAGATCAGTCTGACCAACAGGGAGAAACCCCATCTTTACTAAAAATACAAAAGTAGCCAGGTGTGGTGGTGCATGCCTGTAATCCCAGCTACTCGGAAGGCTGAGGCAGGAGAATCGCTTGAACCTGGGAGGTGGACGTTGTGAGTCGAGATCACGCCACTGCACTCTAGCCTGAGCGACAAAGTGAGACTTAGTCTCAAAAAAAAATAAAATAAAAGTGACTAAATTGGCCAGGCGCAGTAGCTCATGCCTGTAATCCCAGCACTTTCGGAGGCAGAGGCGGGTGGATCACCTGAGGTCAGGAGTTCGAGACCAGCCTGGCCAACGTGGGTAAACCCTGTCTCTACTAAAAATACAAAAATTAGCCAAGTGTGGTGGTGCACACCTGTAGTCCTACCTACTGGGGAGGCTGAGGCAGGAGAATTGCTTGGACCCAGGAGGCGGAGGTTGCAGTGAGCTGAGATTGCACCACTGCACTCCAGTCTGGGCGACAGAGTGAGACATTGTCTCAAAACAAACAAACAAACAAACAAAAACAGTGACTAAACTGAGAGCAAAGAAATGGAAAGGAGAGAGCAGGAGGATCATCAGTTTTAATCCTTTTACTGTGTGCTCAAATGTAATTTGGCTGCAGGTGGGGTCTATGCAGACCCCGGGCGAGGGGCGAGTTGGCTGTGGCCTGTTTAACTCCACCTGTGCCGACTGCAGCTCAGCCTTGTCCTCACTTTGTGAGTCTGCCTTGTCCTCGCTCTGTGAGTCAGCCTTGTCCTCGGGGAAGCTGGGCCTGGTGCAGCTTTCAGAAGTGGTCCCAGGTAAGCCCAGCCCTCCTGAGTCCATGGGTGGGGAATACTGGTACAGGCCTAGCAGCTGGCTTTCCGGGGCTGGGTGAAGGGACAAAAGCGTTGATGTGTGGTGTTTGCCACTTTCCGTGGTGCAAACACTCCTGCACGGCCGAGTTCAAGATTCCAAGGTACGGTCACTGATGGTGGAGTTGGGAAGGGATTTGCACAGTCAGCTCCAGAGTCAGCATGAGCCATCTCCCACTCGCCACTGCCCCCTGCCTTCCTCCCTCTTGTCCCTGCAGCCTGGGATCTCACTGCTGCTCTCCAAGTGAGGAATTCCGTGAAGACTTCTTAAGACTTCTTTTTGGTTGTACCTGGCAGAACCCCACCTCAAACTGGCATAAGCAAAGAAGAGGGAGATTTGCTGGCTCTGATCCTAAAGAGTCCGGGCTGCAACCGGGTGCAGGGGTCGATGACTGCCAGGGCTCTGAGTGCTCCCCCAGTCTCTGCTTTCCTCTGAGTGCTCCCCCAGGCTCCACTTTCCTCCGAGTGCTCCCCAGGCCCTGCTTTCCTCGGAGTGCTCCCCAGGCCCTGCTTTCCTCGGAGTGCTCCTCCAGGCTCCCCTTTTCTCGGAGTGCTCCCCCAGGCTCCGCTTTCCTCCACGTGCTCCCCCAGGCCCTGCTTTCCTCGGAGTGCTCCTCCAGGCTCCCCTTTTCTCGGAGTGCTCCCCCAGGCTCTGCTGTCCTCCGAGTGCTCCCCAGGCCCTGCTTTCCTCGGAGTGCTCCCCCAGGCTCCACTTTCCTCCGAGTGCTCCCCCAGGCTCCGCTGTCCTCCGAGTGCTCCCCAGGCCCTGCTTTCCTCGGAGTGCTCCCCCAGGCTCCACTTTCCTCCAAGTGCTCCCCCAGTCTCCACTGTCCTCGGAGTGCTCCCCAGGCCCTGCTTTCCTCGGAGTGCTCCTCCAGGCTCCCCTTTTCTCGGAGTGCTCCCCCAGGCTCTGCTGTCCTCTGAGTGCTCCCCAGGCCCTGCTTTCCTCGGAGTGCTCCCCCAGGCTCCACTTTCCTCCGAGTGCTCCCCCAGGCTCCACTGTCCTCCGAGTGCTCCCCAGGCCCTGCTTTCCTCGGAGTGCTCCCCCAGGCTCTGCTTTCCTCCGAGTGCTCCCCCAGGCTCTGCTGTCCTCCGAGTGCTCCCCCAGGCCCTGCTTTCCTCGGAGTGCTCCCCCAGGCTCCACTTTCCTCTGAGGGCTCTCCCAGGCTCTGCTTTCCCCAGGGGACACTCATGGGGGTTCCCCGGTGGGGTGAAGGCGGCCACCCGAGACTGTGACTTGGCCTCCAGTGGAGCGGTCTCCTCTTTCCCGGCAGTTCCAGCCACCATCCCAGGGCTGATTCTCAGGGGCCCGGCTTTGGCCACTTGTCTGGCCAGCCCGAGGGTGACCCTGCCTGGAGCAAAGTGTGTTCGGAGAGTGGAGAGCAGCACTCCCACAGGACAGCCGAGGATGCTGTTCCCAGAGTGAGGATGGGGCGCCCTCCTCACTGGACGTGCACCCTTGCTGTGGACCCCAAGCTGACCTCGGCCCCTCCCTGACTCGGTAGCTCTCAGGTCCAAGGCCACTGCCGCTGTCTGTCTCCCAGGGTCAGCCTCTGACCTTGTCCCGACCTCACTTTTGGCTTCTCCACCGGCTTCACATCTGCTCAAAGGATCTCGCCCCTCCCTGCCACAGACCAAAAGAAGGATCCGGTGTCTCTCCCAGGCCATGGAAATGAGCCGGGTCATCCCTCCCTTGGCTCCCGTCCACACGGGCCAATCTGGTTTCACTTTATTTGTCATTTTCTCCGAAACCCAGTTTCCTTTTTCTTTCTCTCCTACTCAGCTTCACGTGCTCCCGGTCCCTTCCGCATCTCTGCAGCCGATTTTTCCAGGTTCGCGGTCCTCTGCTTCGCAGATTTTCTGTCCTCTTTGTTCACCCGGACTGGGAATCAGGAGCCTCCGGGGACAGAGGGAATGAGAACCTCAGATGAAGGACAGGTAGGGCTAGAGAAAGGTTTTCAGAGAGAAACAGAGAAGAATAAGACGAAAACACAGCAAACCCTGGGTGGAAGGAGGGGCAGTGCCGGTGAGAGGAAAGGAAGGGAGCAGACGAGGTGCAGACAACTGTGCACAGACAGGCTCTGGAGGCCTGGACCGCACCGTGGCAGGGCCAGAAACAAAGCAAAATAAACGGAGAGGCCAAGGAAATTTCCGTCTGCGGACACTGCCAGCAGTTTTCCTAGGAGCTGGGGGTGCCAGCACTTGGAGCGAGCACAGGCCAAGGACGATGAGTAACAGAGGTGGCGGCAAAGGCTCTTTCCAGGGAATGTGTATGGCCTTGAAGGCCAAGGAGGAAAAGCTGTGGGGGACAGGGGGCGGGAGGAGCAAAGCGGGTGGAGGAAGGAAGGGGGAGAGGAGAGGTGCCAGTCACAAAGGAAAACAGCAGCCGGATCCACGTGCTGCCACGCTGTGCCTGTCCCACCTCGAGTGCTCTCACAGAGCTCAGCTCATTCCCTAAAGGTGCGGGAGGGCCCCGCTCATTGGGCAGGGCTATGTGAAGTGCTTGGCACCGTTCTGGGAGAATTAAGCATTTAGTAGGCAATAGCTTCCTTCAAAATAAATCCAAACGAGGCCTGAGAGCCCGGGGTTGGGGGGTGGGTGCCTGCCGGGCTGTCCCCGTGAGAGGAGCAGGCTCTAGGAACCTTTTGGCTCCTCTGGTGGGACACAGATTGGCAGCTCCAAGATGAGAGGCAGGGGAAGAGTGAATTCCTTGGAGGGGAATCCTGGCACTGTCAGGACTGGGACTGTGGCTGTGCGGTTCAAGGATGACACCTGGACTGAGATGAAAGGATGTGACCATCATGCTTATATCCTGGGAAAGTTATTTGTCATTGCAAATTCATAAACTGGCAGTCTAGTTCCTAAAATGACTACGTGTGTGCATGCGTGTGTTCGTGTGTGTGTGTTTTCCTGTGCATGTGTGCACGTGTGCACTGTGTGCATACATGTGTGTATACATGTGTGCGTGTGTGTTCCTGTGCATGTGTGTGCATGTGTTAGTGTGTGTATGTGTGTTTGTGTACGTATGTGCACGTGTGCACTGTGTAAGCACGTGTGTATACATGTGTGCATGTGTGTGCACATGTGTCATGTGTGCATGTGTGTGTACGTGTGTGCACGTGTGCACTGTGTAAGCACGTGTGTATACATGTGTGCTCGTGTGTGCACGTGTCATGTGTGCATTGTGTTTGTGTACGTGTGTGCACGTGTGCACTGTGTAAACACGTGTGTATACACGTGTGCATGTGTGTTCGTGTGTGCACATGTGTCATGTGTGCATGTGTGTTTGTGTACGTGTGTGCACTGTGTAAGCACGTGTGTATACATGTGTGCATGTGTGTTCGTGTGTGCACATGTGTCATGTGTGCATGTGTGCACACGTGTGTTTTCATGTCCATTCTATATGTAGCGCCTGTTCCTCCCCTCAGGCCTGGGTGTGAATATTTTGGGGGAAGTTTGGTAGAAGTCAGTGTCCAGTCTCTCTCTACACGTTTTCTCTGCTTTTTTGGTCCTCGAGACTGAAAAATGAAAATGTACCAAACAGCTTCCAAAGTTTACCTGTTAGAGATTCGGCCACCGGGGAGCCACTGTTCCTGTTCTTGCTCAATTCCAATTCCAAATTCTCAGGCAGTGTCTCTGATTGGCCCAGCCGTGCACTAATTAGGAGCGGGACTGAGGAAGGGGCTCCGATTGGTCCAGCACGGTTTGAGTGCCATCCCTGTCCAATCAACTCTGGCCAGGGGTGGGATCATGTTAGACGAAATGTCAGGCAGTGGAGCCACTATCGTTATCATTTGGATCCAAAAGCCCATTTCTAATCGTCGAGCTTCCCAGATGCTTCCCAGGTGCACGGCGACCCCTATGTGCTGTGTGGTCTTTTATAGGGACAAAGGATCAATCAAGACAGGGAAACCCCTGCTCCCAAGGAGCTTGTGTTCTTGTGGGATAAGAAAGTTAGTAAACATTAATTAGTAAATGGGTACTTCTCTATGCAAGTTTACAGAAAAATAAACAAATATGTACCTAAGAAAGAAGATGGTTTTTGACAGCAATAAGTGCTATGATGAAAATGAAACCAGGTGATGGGCCAGAGATGACTCCACTGAGGGAGGTTGTGAGCATTACACAACATGGTCAGAAAAGACCCCGCTGGACCCAAGTCCCAGCTGGTAAGAAAGTGTCAGCTTCGTGACCGTGGGGAGAAGCATTCCCACATCACTGTTTTAAAATACGAGCATCCTAAATATTACACAAACCATACCGATGCTAAATATTTGGGATCTACACTAAAAATGTGTTGCTTTCTTTGCAATTCAAACTTAACTGGGCATCCTGTGTCTTCTCTGAGGACTCTTCTCTAACTGTGAAGCTGCAAGTCCAAGGGCTTGGGCAGAAACAAGCCTCGCAGGTTCAGGGAACAGGCAGAGTGGCTGAGTGTAGGAGAGGGTGGAGGGAGTAGACTGAGGATGCCGAGAGGGCTTATGCCAGCGGGTCAGTCTTTGTGGTAATATTCATAGACCAGGGATGTAATTTTTTTTTTTTTTTTTTTTTTTTGAGATGAGGCCTTGCTCTGTGGCCCAAGCTGAAGCACAGTTGCATGATCTCAGCTCACTGCAGCCTCCACCTCCCGGATTCAAATGACTCTCCTGCCTCAGCCTCCCAAATAGCTGGGATTACAGGCATCTGCCACCATGCCCAGCTAATTTTTGTATTTTTAGTAGAGACAGGGTTTTGCCGTGTTGGCCAGGCTGGTCTCGAACTCCTAAGCTCAGGTGATCTGCCCACCTCGGCCTCCCAAAGTGTTGGGATTACAGGTGTGAGCCACCGTGCCCGGCCTAGGGATGTAATTTAGCAAGTAGCTGTTTTATATGGTTTGTCTGTGTCCCCAGCAAATCTCATCTTGAATTGTAGCAGTTCCCCCATACTGTTCTCGTGGTAGTGATTAAGTCTCACGAGATCTGATGGGTTTTTTGTTTGTTTGCTTGTTGTTCATTTGTTTGTTTTTTGAGACAAAGTCTCGCTCTGTCGCCCAGGCTGGAGTGCAGTGGTGTGATCTCAGCTCACTATAACCTCTGCCTCCCAGGTACGAGCGATTCTCCCGCCTCAGCCTCCTGAGTAGCTGGGATTACAGGTGTGTGCTACCATGCCTGGCTAATTTTTGTATTTTTAGTAGAGATGGGGTTTCACCATGTGGGCCAGGCTAGTCTTGAACTCCTGACCTCAAGCTATCTACCCACCTCAGCCTCTCAAAACGCCGGGATTACAGGTGTGAGCTACTGCACCCTGCCAATCTGATTTTTTTTTTTTTTTTTTTTTTTGAGATGGAGTCTCGCTCTGTCGCCCAGGCTGGAGTGCAGTGGTGCAATCTCAGCTCACTGCAAGCTCCGCCTCCCGGGTTCATGCCATTCTCCTGCCTCAGCCTCCCGAGTAACCCCTTTCTCTTGGTTCTCACTCTCTCTTACCTGCCGCCATGCAAGATGTGACTTTCGCCTTCTGTGAGTCCTCCCCAGCCACATGGGACTGTGAGTCCATTCAACCTCTTTGTCTTTGTAAATATCCTAGTCTCCGGTATGGCTTTATCAGCAACATGAAAACAGACTAATACACTGTTGTTACTTATTAAATGTTACTGGCTTATTTTGAAACAAAAAGAAATGCTTACCAAATACATGTGGTTATGGGAAGGGACCAGAAAGTTACACTGGGAGTAAAAATATCAGTAACTATGTTTACTGGGTGGTGACGGCATAAACAATAGTTTTTCCTTTTTTTTTTTTTTGAGACAGGATCTTGCTCTGTTGCCCAGGCTGCAGTCAGTGGTGCAATCACAGCCCACTGCAGCCTCTTCCTGAGCTCAATTGATCCTCCCAGCTCAGCCTCTTGAGTAGCTGTGTCTACAGGTGTGAGCCACCAAAAAAAAAAAAAAAAAAAAAAAAAAATTATTTTTGGCACAGGATCTGGCCCTGTTGCCCAGGCTGACATGCATCTGGGCTCACTGCAAGCTTCTCCTGAGCTCAAACCATCCTCTCACCTTAGCCGCCCAAGTACCTGGGACTACAAGCTCACTCCACCACGCCCGGCCCCATTTTTCCTCGGTAAATGTCATTCTGCCGTACTATGGGTGCATCACTTTTTCAATATGAAGTTTTCTTTGGAAGTTTATAAATCCAGTTTGGGCCTTGGAGGAAAGCAGTCAGTGATAGAAATGTTGTGACTCTGAGTGAGTTTGGTGGAGCTTCGATTTGTAGATTGTTTCCCAGGGACCGTTGCAGACACAAAGCCCTGACTGCAGGACCCTGGGTGACAAAAGTGATCAAAGGCGACTGTGGCCGGACGTGCGCTGCAGTGCGAGCCGCGGTTTCTTCGAGCCTCGTTCAGTGGCTCCCGGGGCAGTTGTGTGGATGAAGAGGGCCACGTCTGTGAAGCGCTCAGGATGGAGCTGGTGGTGGGGCCGCCATGCTGGCCACGTCGCTCACACCTTGCACCCGTCACCTCGGTGCCTGCGTTTTCCTTGGCTCCTCTGTGGATTAATTCTCGTTCTGAAGACAAAGGAGGCGGAGGTTTCATCTCAGCTCTGTTCCAGGCTCATTGCTGTGCTTCTCTGTGCCTGTCCCCTCCCCTGACAAGGGGAATGAGAACTCTGCCTAAGGAAACACTCTGGGGACGGTGGCCCGCGACTCCATCCCAGCCCCTGCCACGCCCAGCCGCCAGCCACGCTGAGGTCCTGACCACCTTGTGGACTGCCCAGTCCTCCAGCCCCACACCCACCCCCGCGTCCTCCCTCCTGCTCTTCCCTGGTTCCCTCGTGTTGCTCTGTGCCAGTAGCTGAGCCCCCGTGCCCACCCACAGCAACTGCACCTTCCCTCCCTCCTGGCTTCCCCACTGCGTTGCTCCCCTGCAGGGGCCAGTGAGTGGCCCTAGCTGTGTTCAGACGGCTCTGTGCCTCCTCCTCCCACCCCAGTTCCTCAGCCTTGGAGACAGACGGGGGTGCCGCGGGGCTGAACGGCACTCCAATCTCGTGGGGCTGGGGGTCCGCATCTGCACCTGCCGCGTGGTTAGCACCCACTGAGCGTCTGGGTCAATTTGCCATCGTCCCACCCCTCAGTGCTGTGGGCGGTTGCCTGACGAAACGCTGCACTTAATAGAAATCACTATGGACGCAGGAGATAGACGGTGATGAGCTCAGGACCAGCCGGCAACCCCAGCAGGTGGTGATGCCCACCGTGGTCACCCGTGACTTCCTCTCGCCACTGCTCGGAACTCCTGCAAAGCCACAGGCAACAAATGGACATTTCTGCTCCATACAAGAAGCTCCTATTGTAAATCTGTGACGTGGCTGCCGTTTCCTCTCAGCAAATATTGAGCAAACCCTGACTGTGCCAGGTGATGTGCTGGGTCCAAAAACCTTCCCAGAAGCAGCCCTGGCACTCACGGAGATCCAGCTAGGAAGTCCAGGAAAAGGTCACTGGGGAGAAAAACGACGTCAAGCACAGTGGATGGACGTGCTGCCGTAGCTCCCCACGCCTCTCGTGGTGGACATCACGTACGCTTCCTGGTGCCCTCCCAGATGACCCCTCGTGGGCCACTGCACACGGCTGCACCTGGCAAGAGCAAACAAGGATGATCTACTCACCAAGCCTGCAAGGCTGGTGTGCAGGACGGGCCAGCTATGCTTCCCAGGTGTGTGCAAAACCGGGGACGACTCAGTCACTGGGAGGGTGAGGTGCTAGGGCAGTGTGGGGTGGAGGAGGAGCGAGGGGAGCTGAGTGTGGACTCTTTGTATTGGAGAGGAAGGGAGGGCCATGGTGCAAAGAAAGAACAGAGATTTCAAAGGAGCTACGGTGGAGACCCACGGAAGAGGACTGCTGAGGTTTTTCTGTCTGAAATGCTGAACAGACTCTAGCACATGCAGAACAGCCCACCACAGCGAGCTGCGGGATTCTCCTGGGCTTTTAACAGTGGTCTTGTAAAAAAAATTAGCTGGGCATAGTGGTCCCAGCTACTCAGGAGGCAGACAGGGGAGGATGGCTTGCGCCCAGGAGGTTGAGACTGCAGTGAGCCATGATCGCACCACTGCACTCCAGCCTGGGTGACAGAATAAGATCCTGTCTCAAAAAAAAAAAAAAGACTGGAACATTCAAAACCTGTTGATGGGCCAGGTGTGGTGGCTCACACCTATAATTCCAGCACTTTGGAAGGCCAAGGCAGGCGGATCACCTGAGGTCAGGAGTTTGAGACCAGCCTGGTCAACATGGCGAAACCCTGTCTACTAAATACACAAAAATTAGCCATTTGTAGTGGTGCATGCCTGTAATCCCAGCTACATGGGAGGCTGAGGCAGGAGAATTGCTTGAAACTAGGAGGCAGTGAGCCAAGATTGTACCACTGCATCCAGCCTGGGTGACAGAGCGAGACTCTGTCTCAAAAAAATAAAACAAAACAAAACAAAAAAACCCTGTTGGGGTTTGTTGGCGAAGGCCCCCCTTCCTTTCACCACCACCGGCGCCAACCCTGTTGCCCCTCCAATCCCATCTCCCGCTGTCCCCGACAGCATCTCTGCCGGCTGGTGCTTCCACATGTTCTGTCGTGGTGGCTGCTGTCACCAGGGTCCTTTCCACTGGTCGTCCCTTTCTGCCTGCAACCGCCATTATCTTCACCTGACAAACAGAAAAGCTCATCTTCAGGGCTGAAATGCCGCTTCCATGGGGCGTCCCCAGCAAGTTTACGGCCCCAAAGCCCGCGCCTTCACCTCCCAGACACACAGCTTTTTATCTCCACCACCGTCTGCCCCTCCTGGATTCCAAGCTCTGCAAGGGCAAGTCTGAGCCCACAGCCTCCTCCCTCTGTCCCCCATACTGAGCGTGGTGCCTGGCACATGGGAGAAACTCAGTGGATGTTGTCGGATGAATGAGGGACTTCTCTTCTTTCGTGCTTGCACGGCTGGCAAAGCCCCTTGTCATGGACATGAGAAGACATGTCTTCTCAAGACATATTTATCTTTTGACGTCTTTACGTGCAGGTCTTACCTTGAGACTCATGGTATCTGTTTCCGGGGACTGCGGATCTCTGCCATGGTGAGATGATGGCGATGGCAATGATGATAGCGATTTTATTTTATTTTACTGTTTATTTATTTATTGAGATGGAGTCTCACTCTGTCGCCCAGGCTGGAGTGCAGTGACGCGATCTCAGCTCACTGCAACCTCCACCTCCCGGGTTCAAGCGATTCTCTCACCTCCACCTTCCAAGTAGCTGGGACTACAGTCGCCCGCCACCATGCCCGGCTAATTTTTGTATTTTTAGTAGAGACGGGGTTTCACCATGTTGCCCAGGCTGGTCTCAAACGTCTGACCTCAAGTGACTGCTCACCTCAGCCTCCCAAAGTGCTGGGATTCCAGGCGTGAGCCACCGCGCCTGGGTGATAATAGTAATTTTAATAATAACAATAACACCAGTCATAATAAAAGTAAGGGGCGATCATTATTTGAGCTCTCACTGCGTGCCAGGGACTATTAGGGAGGTACTTTGTAAGCATCACAGTACTCAGTCCTTGCCATGGGCCCCTGAAGTAGGCATCATTATCCTTTTACAAACGTCTAGTCTGGGCCACAGACCTATAAAACAACTTGCAAAGCCCCACCGTGTGAAGCCAGGATTGGAGCCCGCGTTTGCCTGGCTTTCAAACGAGTGCCAATATGTGATGGTCTCAGAGGCTAACGTCCAGGGAGCGGTCTCGGTTCTGTCGTCACGGAGTTCTGTGGGCAGGGGCTTGCAGTGGCTGTGGCCCCTGCCTGCCTGGGGAGGTGGCACACGGAAGCCCTCAGCCGTCACCCTTTACAGCTTGGGAACCTGCATCACCTCCCGGAATGGCACCGGAAGCAGGCTGGTCCCTTGCAGCATCGTGTTATTTGAAGTTACAAGTAATTAGAATATCTCAAACTTCTCTTGTACTAATTTTAAGCCTTCAAACAACCCATGCCTGCCAAAAGCCTGCTTATCTTGGTAAAAGCCCGGAACTACAAATAGATGGCTATTAACAGCATCTGTTGTAATAGCAGAGACAATATTCTCTGGGGCCAGCATGTCACAGCCTGGAGCCGGCCCCAAACGTCATCTGTTATTATGTTTGCAGGGTCTGGCACGCACTGAGGCAATCATTCAATTATATCTCCATAAGCCGGTTCTGACGCACCTGCTTGCATAGGACGCTGCGGCAACAGTGGCCAGTGCTGCCCGTTGGACCAGCCCTGCTGATAGCAGAGTCTGGGGGATGGAGGCTGGCAGCTTAAAGACCCCTTTTTGTGAATGGGGCTTGCCTTTTTTTTTTTTTTTAAATTAAGGAGAATACCCTGACATTGTATTGTCATTATAAAAAGTCACTGTAGGCTGGGCACAGTGGCTCATGCTTGTAATCCCAGTACTTTGGGAGGCTGAGGCAGCAGATCACTTGAGTTCAACAGTTCAAGACCTCTTGACTCTTGGCCAACATGGTGAAATCCCATCTCTACTAAAAATACAAAAATTAGCTGGGCATGCTGGTAGGTGCCCATAATCCCAGCTACTCGGGAGGCAGAGGTGAGATAATCACTTGAACTCAGGAGGCGGAGGTTGCAGTGAGCCAAGATCTGGCCATTGCACTCCAGCCTAGGTGACAGAGCGAGGCTCATCTCAAAAAAAAACAAAAACAAAAACAAAAATTAGCCAGGTTTGGTAACACGCGTCTGTAGTCCCAGCAACTCAGGAGGCTGAGGCAGGAGAATCACTGGAACCTGGGAGGCAGAGGTTGCAGTGAGCTGAGAGCACACCACTGCACTCCAGCCTGGGTGACAGAGTGAGACTCCACCTAAAAAATAAAGGTCACTTTGAGATTATTTTATCCAGGTCTGTAGCCTTAAATTGGGTCCCTAAGTTTACTGGCAAGGCAAGTAGCAGAGTTTGGCCTGAGCCCTGCTCCAAAAGCTGAGGGCTTAGACCATCAGACCTGGGTGAAGTTGCCAGCTAAACTGGGGCAGGTGACCGAACCTCTCTTGTGTCTCAATTTCCTCATCTCAAAGTTGGGCTCACAGGACCTGCTCTGTAGGGCCGTTGTGAGGAGTTCATCCTGGTGGGAACATAAAGTTACCTCGCAATGCCCAGCAGGAACAGGTACCCAGTGAACACCAGCTCCTCCACCACACTCCTGGCACGCACCAAGCCTTCCCCATCACCACAATGACATGAGCTCATGGACAGGATGCGTGGTGCCCGGGACACGCCAGAACCTGGCCAGCGAGAGCCTTTGCCCCGTAATCCGCTGTTTCACCCCATGAAGGCTTCAGTGGCTTCCAGTTGGTGGTTTTTGTTTATTTGCTTGTTTGTTTTAGAGTGCTTCCTTTACTTCAAGCACTGCGCTAAACACTTCGTATTTCCCATGTGACTTAATGGTAATAACAGTCCTATGGTGGGGGTTCAAGGGTCATCCGCACTTTACAGATGAGGAAACTGAGGCTAGGAGGGGTGCAAAAGCTGGACCTAGAGCACACAGTTTGGGAGCGATGGCCCCAGCCTCTGAACGTGCACGCGTCCGACTCCAGACCCTACTCCTGACCCCATGCTGTGTTGTCCACAGGAAGAGCAACGAAACACGGCTTTCCAGTTTTTCAAGAAAGACGCGTGGCATTTTGTTAGTGGGCGGCCTTCGCCGGGCAGGTCTAATTTTGGAATTTACAGTGGGATTTAAAATTTGCAGTGAGATTCTCTGTTTTACTTTGAAAGAGGCTCAAGGTGTGTGAATCCCACACTAGACTGACGCTGAAGAGGCTCCTGTGGAATCCATACTCGCTGCATTTTCAATGAAAAGGCCGAGCTTTTCCTTCCGCCTCTGTGTCTTCCTGAAATGCGCGCGCCCCGCGCGGGCCACGTGGCCGGGTGCCGGGTGTCTCTCCACCGACCTGCCACCAGGGGCCGCTCCAGCCCAGCCCGAGTTTTCCATCGGCCCCTGCACCTGCTGCTCCCGAAAACGCAGCGGCCCAGCCTTCCTCTGCAGTTACCCTCTTAGAAGAACCAACGTTTGGCTTCCCTCCTTATTTGTGTATCACAGAGCTAGTGAGACACAGTAGCCTTTCTGGGTTTTCCCCTAAGCTTGCTTGGTCCCCAGCCCAGGGTGGCTGCCGTTTCAAGCAAGTCCCTTGTTCAGGTACAGGCGTGCAGATGCCCCGAGCCAGCCTGAGCCTGAGGAGGGGCCGCGTGTTCCGAGAGCTTCATGGTTCCCCTCAGGGGCAGATTGGAAAGGGCTGACTTCTCTTACTCCAATGGGTAGAGAGGCGGGGAATCCAGCCCCTCAGAGGCTGCTGCAGTAAAGAATTCTGGGACAGGTTGGGCACAGTGGCTCACGCCTGTAATCCCAGCACTTTGTGAAGCCAAGGTGGGCGGATAATGAGGTCAAGAGATCAAGACCATCCTGGGCAACATGGTGAAACCCTTTCTCTACTAAAAATACAAAAAAAAAAAAAATCCAAGTGTGGTGGCGTGCGCCTGTAATCCCAGCTACTTGGGAGGCTGAGGCAGGATAATCACTTGAACCCAGGAGGCAGAGGTTGCAGTGAGCCGAGATCACGCCACTGCATTCCAGTCTGGGTGACAGAGTAAGACTCCATCTCAAAAAAAAAAAAAAAAGAATTCTGGGACAGCTCGGGGTCAGGAAGGGTGAGGAGATGCCCGTGGGCTCCAGCCCTGCTGGGAGGGTGGCCTTGGGAAAGTCTTCTAGCCCCAGAGTTAGCACCTTACCCTGCAGAGGCTCAGGACTCGCAAGTCCCTTCTGGTCCCAGCAGCTCCCAGCAGCTCTGGTCCCAGTAGCTCCCGTTCCTGGCCCTCGCTGGTTGGCCACAGTCTGGAGACTGACTTTTCTACTAGGTTTTGTGTGTGGGGGTCCGGCAGGCATCCAGCTGTCAGTGGACTTATGCAGTTGGTGTCACTCTATTTGGGACCCTATTTGTGTGCCTATGTAGAACCCTAGGGTGCTTGAGCTGGGACCGAGAGAAATGTGTAGTAACTCACTTTACACAGATGAGGCTGCAGAGCCCCCAAACGGTGTGCGATGCACAATCACCATCACTGCCTTCATCAGACAACATTTTACAAAATGCTTCCTGCCTTGTCTCCATTTATCCTGCCCGCTCTTCTCATTTTACGGGTAGAGAGGCTTAGGCTCAGAGAGGCTAAGCTACTTGCCCAGGGTCACACAGCAAGTTAGAAGCAGAGCTAAGTTGCCAATCCAGGTCTTTAACTATTTCTGTGTTCCGTGGACTTTCCTAGAAATCCCCAGCGGTTCCCAAGCTGCCGTGGGAAAGGCTGGATTCCACTGCAACACACAGAGCTGCTTACCATCCGAGTGATTCAATGAATAAATCAATGAACTGACTAATCCCATTCGTTCCTGTATTCATTCATCCCATGAGGGTTCATTGTGTGCCTTCAATGACCCTTTCCTGCACTAAGTCCTGTTGATACAGTGATGGTCCAGAGGGAAACAGCCTCTTTTTTTGTTTGTTTTTGTTTTGAGACAGAGTTTCACTCTTGTTGCCCAGGCTGGAGTGCAGTGGCACAATCTTGGCTCACTGCAACCTCTGCCTCCCAGGTTCAAGCAATTCTCCTGCCTCAACCTCCCAAGTAGCTGGGATTACCGGCACCTGCCACCACGCCTGGCTAATTTTTTGTATTTTTAGTAGAGATGGGGTTTCACCATGTTGGTCAGGCTGGTCTTGAACTCCTGACCTTGGGTGATCTGCCCACCTTGGCCTCCCAAAGTGCTGGGATTTACCGGCATGAGCCACCATGCCCAGCCTAGAAACAGCTTCTGTCCTAAGAGTGCAACTGGGTGGGACTTAACTCAGAGTCTTACAAATGGCATCTACGGGGTTGGGTACAGTCTAATTTGTCCATGAAGCATCCATCATCCCTGCCTTCTAGGCATTTCTATTCTAGAAGAGATGATACAGACATGCATGAATTTCCACACAGTAAACTCGTCATGAGTGAACCCATCCCAAGAGCGAGGCAGAGCCCCTGGCAGGCTCCACCCTCAGCCACCAATCAATGCACTTTGGTGCCCCTGGGGCTGGTTGGCTACAAACCCCCTTTCCACCTCAGACACAGTCTGAGGCAGAAGCGAGCACAGAGCTCACCGTACTTGCATTTTGTGGTTCTGTAAGTTCCTTAGACTGTGTTTTGGAGGCCAGGCACAGTGGCTCACACCTGTAATCCCAGCACCTTGGGAGGCCAAGGCAGGTGGATCACCTGAGATCAGGAGTTTAAGATGAGCCTGGCCAACAGGGGGAAACCCTGTCTCTACTAAAAATACAAAAAAAAAAAAAAAAAAAGCCGGGCTTGGTGGCAGGCACCTTAATCCCAGTTACTCTGGAGGCTGAGGCAGGAGAATCTCTTGAACCCAGGAGGCAGAGGTTGTAGGGAGCCGAGATCGGACTCCTGCACTCCAGCCTGGGCAACAGAGCAAGACTCGGTCTCAAAAAAAAAAAAGGATTGTGTTTTGTGCTTTGAAGGACAAAGTGGAAAAGGCATGGGTTTTGGTTTTGGTGTCAAACCTGGATTTGAATCCTGGTTCCCACTGGCATACCTCAGAGACTGCTGGCAATCTGCTTAACCTCTCCCTGGAAATCAAAATACAACAGAAAACCACAAAGGCCGATTGACTCTTATACTCTTCCCTCTCAAAGGAAAAAAAAAAAACTCATCTCTCTTGTAATTTCAAGGCTAGAAAATCACCATGAAACTCTTGCAATGTGACCCAGTGGGAAGGTTTTCCTCGTGCCTCGGCTTCCCCACCTCTCCCTCTCATTCACAGCACTGTGGGCCACCATAGAATAAGACCTGATTGTTAGCAACAAAGTGTTTTTTTGTTTTGTTTTTGAGATAGAGTCTCACTCTATCGCCCAGGCTGGAGTGCATTGGTGCGATCTCGGCTCACTGCAACCTCCACCTCCCGGGTTCAAGCGATTCTCCTGCCTCAGCCTCCCAAGTAGCTTGGATTACAGGCAACCACCACCACACCCGGCTAATTTTTTGTATTTTTAGTAGAGATGAGGTTTTACCATGTTGGCCAGGCTGGTTTCGAACACCTGACCTCAAGTGATATGCCCGCCTTGGCCTCCCAAAGTGCTAGAATTACAGGTGTGAACCACTGTGCCTGGCCTAACAAAGTGATTTTGTGTGCTTATTGTGGGAAGGACTCTTTCTGTGTCATTAAAAAAATTGAGATGTAATTCATCTGTGCATATTTAAGCAGACTAGAAGACTCGCTCATAATGGTAGAATTCTAAAACTAGGTGTGACTCCGAGGTTGCTCCAGACCAACACTGAGATTTTGAGTGAAGAGGGGCAGTGAGCAACTCTGTGGCTTGGTCCACCACGTGCCTAGCCCCTGACGGGACCAGAGCCGAATCCATTTTCCATTTTCCAGTTTACACCTTGGTGCCTCCAACTATGAGTACTTTTTTTTTTTTTTTTTTTGAAACTGAGTCTCACTCTGTTGTCCAGGCTGGAGTGCAGTGGCGCAGTCTCAACTCACTGCAACCTCCACCTCCCAGGTTCAAGCGATTCTCCTGCCTCAGCCTCCTGAGTAGCTAGGATTGCAGGCACCCACCACCACGCCCAGCTAATTTTTGTATTTTTAGTAGAGACGGGGGTTCACCATGTTGGCCAGGCTGGTCTCAAACTCCTGACCTCAAGTGATCCGCCCGCCTCGACTTCCCAAAATGCTGGGATTACAGGTGTGAGCCACCACGTCCAGCCCAACTATACATACTTTTGGTGTCGGGAAACCACCAGGAGTCAGCAGTGTCAAGTTCCCCAAGGCATTCATCACATGCTCAGTGCTTTCCTGGCTTTTGCCGCAGTGGGAGGTGACATGAGCAAGGTGGGTGACACGAAGCTCCTCCACAGCTATGGGAGGCACTCGGACCACCCCGAATTCGTGACCAGCGCTCTAGCTCTGCCAGTGCCTTCCAGCCTTGCCCAGCCATCCCGGGAGCATACTGTGCTCCTTTCAATGAAGACAACGTGTGGAACAGGTACCACATTTGTAGCAGTTGTTGATGGAAATCTGTTAGTGACAAAGGGCTTAGACACAGGAGAAGCCACCCACATCAGAACTCCCCGGGGAGCTCATTAAAAGGCAGACTCCCAGCACTACCCGGACCTGAGGACAGCAGCCATGACTCTGCAGGGCAGAGCCTGAGGCCTCGGTGAGTGATGCTCACGGCTGAGTCCCTCATGTCAGGCAAACCAAGCTCCTGGGAGGCCACACCTGGCACTGTGCCATGGAGAAGGGCACCCCGAGGCCTGCAGGTGGAGAGTGCTGACTCCAAGGTCAGTGTTTAGGGTGACTTAGGAAGGAAGGAGTGTTTCAATAAAAGCTGGCCCTGTGGTGGGCCTAGATTAAGCAGGGACTGCGAGAGATCAGGACTGATGCTATAGCTCAGGGTCTGCTTATTTAAAAACCTTCTCACGCAGGTGCAGTGGTCACACCTGTAATCCCGGTACTTTGGGAGGCAGAGGCGGGTGGATCACCTGAGGTCAGGAGTTCGAGACCAGCCTGGCTAACATGGTGAAACCCCATCTCTACTTAAAATGCAAAAATTAGCTGGGCATGGTGCCACATGCCTATAATCCCAGCTACTTGGGAGGCTGGGGCAGGAGAATCGCTGGAACCTGGAGGTAGAGGTTGCAGTGAGCCGAGATTGTGCCATTGTACTCCAGCCTGGGCAATAGAGTGAGATTCTGTCTCAAAATAAAATAAAATAAAACAAAACAAAAACCTTGCTCACTGTGTGTTATTTTACAACATTATTTGGTGATAGGATTTAAGCTGCTTTTAAAAAATATTTGGAAGACATCTTTTTTTTTTTTTTAATTGAAGTCTAGAAATCTTATAGGACAGGCAGCCATCTCAGAAACATTCTTTACCGATTTCTGTCTGCAACGAGTTGAGGCCCCCACCACCACCCAGTGGCAGCACTGGGACCCTGCCCTCATTCGGCATTTACTGTGAACCTCTGGGGCAGGCGCTGGGCTGGTGGTGGGGCAGAGTGAATGGGACAGACACAGCCCACCCTTCACAGAGCCCACCTTGGCTTGTCACGTCAACCATATAGCAACCCCTTGTGAGTGAGCTTATACAACCCTAACATAGACAATGCCTCAGGTAACACCACAGCTCAACAAACAGACAAAATGACACACACGTCTTGCTGCCTTTATTTCCAGGAATTAGTGGTGGGCCCTTGGAAAACCACTACAGACTGAAGCAATTTCACTTCCACTGGGGAGCAGTGAACGAGGCGGGCTCGGAGCACACAGTGGACGGCCACGCGTACCCCGCCGAGGTTTGTAGATGTGGCCTAACGGCACGTATCTATACACTTTCTATGTCTCTGGCTGTATGGTGGGGGGTGAACAAGCCATGCCCGCTGCTCAGATGTAAAGGATCTCCTGGGACCTGGGACTGTCAGTGCTCAAACCAGAACAGTCGGCCACCCCACCCATTTACTCACACCGTGCTCTTATGAAGAAGGCACTGTACGCACTCTGATTCAACGCAAGAAGAGACTGAGGTTCTGAATGGTTATGGAACTTGCCAAAGTCAGACAGCTGGGATTCAAGGTCAGAGCCTGAGCTCTTTGCCGTGCTTCACTCAGCTGTGTGCTTGCAGCTATAGGGACTAGCAGATCCACAAGGCCCTCTGCTGAGAAGCTGAACATCTTTGCACATCTTTGCAGTAGAGATCATCTTCTTTTGTTTGTTTGTTTTTTGTTTTTTGTGTTTTTTTTGAAACAGGATTCACTCTGTCACCCAGGCTGGAGTGCATTGGTGCCATCTTGGCTCACCACAACTTCCGTCTCCCAGGCTCAAGCCATTCTCCTGCCTCAGCCTCCCGAGTAGCTGGGATTACAGGTGCGTGCCACCAGGGCCTGCTAGTTTTTGTATTTTTAGCAGAGATGGGGTTTCGCCATGTTGGCCAGGCTGGTCTCAAACTCCTGACCTCAAGTGATCCACCTGCCTCAGCCTCCCAAGGTGCTGGGATAACAGGCGTGAGCCACTGCACTGGCCGAGATCATCTTCTTAAAGCAGTCTTATTTTCAGCATTCCAAAGTGGGAGTCAGTAGAGAAAATGAGTGTGGGTCAATATTGGGAATTGGTTTTTGTAATTTTTCTGGGTGATAAAAACCACCATTTTGGTGATGCCTTATAGATTTCCCCAAATATTTTATTATGAAATTTTTGCAACATACAAAAAAATGAAAAGAAATGAACGAGAAGAATCCACGCGTTTGACGTCTCAGTCCTGTGATGATCATTTTTGCCATATTCACTTTATCACACCTCTGCTCACCCACCCACCTGACTTTTTGATGCTTTTTCAAGTTGAGGACTCTTTCTGTTTTTTGAACTTGTTGTTATGAAAGTAACACTGCAATTAATATGAAACTAGAGTCCACCCAAACCAGAAAATGAAAATTGCTTTTAACTGCACACCCAGAGGTGACCTTGGGACGTTTTTTAAATAGGGAGTGATATCTATTGTCATAATTATATACATATTTATATATAGTTCCAAGAACGAGTGCAACAATGGCTTCTCTGTGTTTCTCTTCGTTTAACAACATGCCTTTTATTTTAGTATGTCTATCTGCAACTTTGTTTTTGATGAACAGATATTTTATTTATTTATTTATTTATTTATTTATTTATTTATTTTTGAAACTGAGTCTCACTCTGTCGCCCAGGCTGGAGTACGGTGGTGTGATCTCGGCTCACTACAACCTGTGCCACCCAGGTTCAAGTGATTCTCCTGCCTCAGCTTCCCGAGTAGCTGGGATCACAGGCGCCTGCCACCGTGCCTGGCTAATTTTTGTAGTTTTAGTAGAGATGGGGTTTCACCATCTTGGCCAGGCTGGCCTTGAACTCCTGACCTCATGATCCACCTGCCTCGGCCTCCCAAAGTGCTGGAATTACAGGTGTGAACCACCACACCTGGCCGATGAACAGATATTTTAAAGGAGAAAGGTTGTTGCAATGTATTCCTAGAGAAAGGAGACCAGTGAGCTTGGGCCCCCAGGGACCTCCCTGACTCGGTCTGAGCAAGGGCTGGGGGCCCCCATCCTGGCTGAGTGTCTGGCCCATGCTGCAGTGTGTGGTTTCCTGGGGGTGGAAGGGGGAGGGGGGAAGTGGGGGTCTACGGTGGGGCCTCAGGTGTGGCATTCCAAGTGAGCCACAGGTGGCAGGAAGAGCCCACACCCACCTTCACTGGCCCAGATGCATCTGGAAGCACGTGAACCTTCTGGCATCGAGGTGCTGTGTGGTTCTCACTGGCCCCAATGCCCTCCACGGGGCCCCTGGTCCCAGAGTCCCAGCAGTGTGGGGAATGGTGGACAAGAAGCCCAACGGCTTGCTGTGCCCCATCCTGGTGGACTTGGGGCTTGGAGCACCCATTATAAAAGGCTGCCCCACATCCCCTGTGCTTATAAGGAAACATGGACAGGTGCCCAGGCCCCTTCTAGGCAAGACCACGCTCTCACCACAGGAACGCCCAGCCAGGGAACCGGACCCAGATCACAGTTCTGCCTCTTGCTTGCCAGCAATTCAGAAAGCCCCTTCCCCAGCCTGTGCTGACCCCGATTTAAATCCCTGTCACCTGGCCAATTTGGACACAGAGACTGGAACACGATTCCAGATCCATGTTTCCACCACAGGAAAACCAAAGGCGGAGTGTCAAATGCAGACATGGATGAGGGTCAAGGTCAAGTGCCTTGACATCAGGAAGATGCAATATTTGGGACATATTTACACTACAAAGTTATTCACTGCTTATCTGAAATTCAAACTTAACTGGAGGCCTCTGGTTTTGTTTTTTTGTTTTCCAAGATGGAGTCTCACTCTGTTGCCCAGGCTGGAGTGCAGTGGCGTCATCTCAGCTCACTGCAACCTCCGCCCCTCAGGTTCAAGTGATTCTCCTACCTCAGCACCCTGAGTAGCTGGTATTACAGGCACCTACCACCATGCCCAGCTAATCTTTGTTTTTGTTTTGTTTTGTTTTGTTTTGAGATGGAGTCTCGCTCTGTCGCCCAGGCTGGAGTGCAGTGGCGTGATCTCGGCTCACTGCAAGCTCCGCCTCCCAGGTTCATGCCATTCTCCTGCCTCAGCCTCCCAAGTAACTGGGACTACAGGCATCCGCCACCGTGCCTAGCTCTCTACATATATTATTTTAGTATATGTATTGCATTTTTAGTAGAAACGGGGTTTCACCGTGTTAGCCAGGATGGTCTCAATCTCCTGACCTTGTGATCTGCCCACCTTGACCTCCCAAAGTGCTGGGATTACAGGTGTGAGCCACCGTGCCTGGCCTAATCTTTATATTTTTAGTGGAGATGGTGTTTCACCATGTTGGCCAGGCTGGTCTCGAACTCCTGACCTCGTAATCCTCCCACCTTGGCCTCCCAAAGTGCTGGGATTACAGGCGTGAGCCACCGCGCCTGGCCCTTTCATTATGATTAAGTGGACACATAGGGCAGCCATTCAGAAAGGGAAGTGACTGTCTTCTTGCTGATCGATTTAAGTTCTCTTTCCACTGTGTTTCAGCTGCATTTAGTTCACTGGAATTCTGTGAAATACCAAAATTACCAGGAAGCTGTCGTGGGAGAGAATGGCTTGGCCGTGATAGGTGTGTTTTTAAAGGTAATCGCTTGCTATGGTGTAGTTCTCCTAATGAAAAAAGTGGTGATCCATCATTAGGATTGCTTTTTTTTTTTGAGACAGAATCTCGCTGTGTCACACAGGCTGGAGTGTAGTGGCACAGTCTCGGCTCATTACAACCTCCACCTCCTGGATTCAAGTGATTCTCCTGCCTCAGCCTCCCCAGTAGCTGGGACATAGGAGTGTGCCACCACACCCAGCTAATTTTTGTATTTTCAATAGAGACAGGGTTTCACCATATTGGGCAGGCTGGTCTCGAACTCCTGACCTTAGATGATCTGCCTACCTCGACCTCCCAAAGTGCTAGGATCACAGGCGTGAGCCACCATGCCTGGCCAAGGATTGCTTTTAAATTGTGGTGTATTTACAGTGGATTGAGCTTCCCTCCCATCCACTGCCTTTTCAGCTAACACCTCTTGTGTCTGCCATGCAGCTCGGGGCCCATCATCAGACGCTGCAGAGGCTGGTGGACATCTTGCCGGAAATAAAACATAAGGTAAGCTGCATATTTGAAATCAGAAGGCCAGGCGCCGTGACTCACGCCTGTAATCCCAACACTTTGGGAGGCTGAGGCCGGTGGATCACCTGAGGTCGGGAGTTTGAAACCAACCTGACCAACATGGAGAAACCCCGTCTCCACTAAAAATACAAAATTAGCCGGGCGTGGTGGCACATGCCTGCAATCCCAGCTACTCAGGAGGCTGAGGTAGCAGAATCGTTTGAACCTGGAGGTGGAGGTTGCAGTGAGCTGAGATCGTGCCATTGCACTCCAGCCTGGGTAACAAGAGTGAAACCCCGTCTCAAAAAAAAAAAAAAAAAAAAGAAAGAAATCAGCATCATGTGACAAGCAACATTGTTTAGTGCAGCGATTCATTTACAAGGAAAAAGAAACAACGCAATGGAAAGAGCCGCGCCGAGGGGCCGTGGTTCCAGTTCTGGAAACGTGATTCCACGGGGCTGACGCTCGTGTGTCCACAGCTGGCTCTCTCTGACTTCAAATGCATCATCACTGCTCTGGGACCCTGTTTCCTTCTTCATAAAATAAGGGTGTTGGGCTCGATAGAAGTTCCCAAAATTCAGCCATGCAGGCAGGATCCTGAAAATGTTTGACATATCTGCCTGCCAATGGGACTACTCTCTACTGAATTTCTTTTTCTTTCTTTCTTTCTTTCTTTCTTTCTTTCTTTCTTTCTTTCTTTCTTTCTTTCTCTTTCTTTCTTTTCTTTTCTTTTCTTTTCCTTTCTTTTCTTTTCCTTTCTTTCTCTCTTTCTTTCTTTCTCTCTTTCTTTCTTTCTCTCTCTCTCTCTTTCTTTCTTTCTTTCTTTTCTTTCTTTCTTTCCTTCCTTCTTTCTTTCTCTCTTTCTTTCTTTCTTTCTTTCTTTCTTTCTCTCTCTCTCTCTCTCTCTCTCTTTCTTTCTTTCTTTCTTTCTTTCTTTCTTTCTTTCTTTCTTTCTTTCTTTTTCTTTCTTTCTTTCTTTCTTTTCTCCCTCTGTCACCCAGGCTGGAGTGCAGTGGTGCAAGCTCGGCTGACTGCAACCTCTGCCTCCCGGTTTCAAGCAATTCTCCTGTCTCAGCCTCGCACGTAGCTGGGACTACAGACGCGTGCCACCACACCTGACTAATTTTTGTATTTTTTAGTAGAGATGGGGTTTCACCATGTTGGCCAGGCTGATCTCAAACTGCTGACCTCAGGTAATCCACCTGCCTCGGCCTCCCAAAGTGCTGGGATTACAGGCATGAACCACTGTGCCCAGCCTATCTATTTAATATTTTTCTTTCTTTCTTTCTTCCTTTCTTTTTTTTTCTTTTTTCTTTTGAGATGGAATCTTACTCTGTCACCCAGGCTGGAGTGCAGTGGCATGATCTCGGCTCACTGCAACCTCCACCTCCTGGGTTCAAGCAGTTCTCTGCCTCAGCCTCCCGAGTAGCTGGGATTACAGGTGCCCACCATCACATCCAGCTAATTTTTGTATTTTGAGTAGAGACGGGGTTTCACCATTTTGGCCAGGCTGGTCTTGAACTCCTGACCTCATGATCCACCCACCTCGGCCTCCCAAAGTGCTGGGATTACAGGTATGAGCCACCGCGTCCAATCTAATATTTTTCTTTAAATTGATTAGCTCGAAAAATTTTTAGCCTTGTTCTGGGTGATGATATTCACTAATGATAAAATTTGTTTTAAATCATATTGAAACAAATCCCTAAGTAATAACATACGAATGTTGACCCGTGTACCACCCAGCACTCTCCTTGGGAAGGAACTTAAAACAGTCCCTATCCGACCCCAAGCCCAAGGGCAGAGAGAAACCTGCCCAAACCACAGCTCTCCGTCCATCTCTCCATACGCTTCCCTGCATCCAGCATAGCTCGAAAAGATGGCTGGGACAAGAGTGTTGCGTTTCTCCAAGATCAGCTGAGAAAAGGCTTTGAGGGAGAAGGGGAAATTCCAAAGAAATGTAGTTTATTTATTCAGCAGCAAACAAAAGAATTCCAGGGCGGAAGGAGTCAACGCAAGCCTCAGATGTGCGGACGGATGAGGCTTCAACCTGTGTTAACAATGGTGCGGGCTGGTCCAATTGGAGCTGGGGCCAGCCCTTCCTCGCGGTTCAAGGAGCCTTTTGATCTGTGCGTGGCCTTCGCCTTGATGCTGGCTTTGGGGCGGCCTCCTGGGACTGGGACAAGATCACCCCCTGCCGCCCCATCTGCCTGCTCAGGAACTCCACAAGGCCACAGCTCTGAGAGCTCTGACGCCCCATCCTCTTCCTCTGCGCGGCTCCACAGCCAGAGGAAACCTGGGGAGGGGATGTTTTCCCGGCCAGCAGCCACCTCCCACTCCAGGTGGTCCCACCTCTTGATGGGAAAGAAAAGAGTTGGCTGTGAAGGACCCTTTACCCAAGGGCTGTGTTCCTCCCGGGGAAGGTTCTGGAGCATTTCTTCCCCATGGGGTAAGTCAGAATTTTTTAGGCAAACCGCAGGGGAGGAATGATGCCAGGGACAGGGGAGGAAGTGCCATTGGGGACTCAGCTCTGGTCCTGATGCTGATCTCTGGGCTCATCTCCTCAGCTGAAAATAGTTAGACTGTTTATTTTATTTTATTTTTTTAGACTGAGTCTCTCTCTGTCGCCTAGGCTAGAGTGCAATGGCGCAATCTCGGCTCACTGAAACCTGCGCCTTCCAGGTTCAAGCGATTCTCCTGCCTCAATCTCCTGAGTAGCTGGAAGTACCAGTGCCCACCACTATGCCTGCCTAATTTTTGTATTTTTAGTAGAGACGGGGTGTCACCATGTTGGACAGGCTGGTCTTGAACTCCTGACCTCAAGTGAGTTGCCTGCCTTGGCCTCCCGAATTGCTGGGATTACAGGCGTGAACCACCGCACCTGGCCGAGTTAGACCCTTGATAAATTAAAAGACCTTAAGAGGCTGGGTGCCCTGGCTCACGCCTGTAATCCCAACGCTTTGGGAGGCCAAGGCAGGCAAACCACCTTAGGTCAGGAGTTCCAGAGCAGCCTGGCCAACTTGGTGAAAGCCCATCTCTACTAAAAATACAAAAATTAGCCAGACATGGTGGCGGGTGCCTGTAATCTCAGCTACTTGGGAGGCGGAGGCAGGAGAATTGCTTGAATCTGGGAGGTGGAGGTTGCAGTGAGCCGAGATTGTGCCACTACACTCCAGGCTGAGTGACACAGCGAGACTCGTCTCAAAAAAAAAAGACCTTAGGAGGTAAAAGGACCAGCCTTGGGGGAAAGAGTCTGTGCTTCATGGGCCAGGGAGTGGGAAGAGACTTGAACAACCCTCTAGTCTAGAGGCTCCTAGCCTAGGACTTCTGGGGGCCTCTCCCATAGCACAGTGTACCAGAGAGCCCTACAGTTAGACTCCCGGGTCCAGAGCCCTGATCCACCACTGCTGAGCTGTGCACCTCTGAGCCTCAGCTTCCTACCTGTGAAATGGAGATATTAAACATCCACAGTAGCCCGGGCGTGGTGGCTCACAGCTGTAATACCAGCACTTAGGGAGGCCGAAGTGGGCAGATCACCTGAGGTCAGGAGTTCAAGACCAGCCTGGCCAACATGGCAAAACCCCATCTCTGCTAAAAATACAAAAATTAGCTGGGCATGGTGGCACATGCCTGTAATCTCAGCTACTCAGGAGGCTGAGGCAGGATAATTGCTTGAACCCGGGAGACGGAGGTTGCAGTGAGCCGAGATGGTACCACTACACTCCAGCCTGGGCGACAGCTCGAGAATCCGTCTCAAAAAAAAAAAAAGAGGCCGGGCGCGGTGGCTCAAGCCTGTAATCCCAGCACTTTGGGAGGCCGAGGCGGGCGGATCACAAGGTCAGGAGATCGAGACCACAGTGAAACCCCGTCTCTACTAAAAAAAAATACAAAAAATTAGCCGGGCGCGGTGGCGGGCGCCTGTAGTCCCAGCTACTCAGGAGGCTGAGGCAGGAGAATGGCGGGAACCCGGGAGGCGGAGCTTGCAGTGAGCCGAGATCGCGCCACTGCACTCCAGCCTGGGCAACAGCGTGAGACTCCGTCTCAAAAAAAAAAAAAAAAAAAAAAAAAAAAGAAAAAAAAAAAAAAAAAAAATCCACACTAGAGACGCATTCTTACAATGTAATAGAATAAGGATCATGTCTGGTTCTTGGTTAAACGTGCAGTTGAGTTCAAGGCCCAGCTGTGGCCAGCCCTCATACACATACATCTGCTGTGGAATACACAGGCTGCTGCTGCCCGTTACGAAACGAAAATCCACCAGCCCAATCACTGAGGTTAAAATCGCTTTTTGTTGCTACGGGTGTTTTCAGTCAGCTGATTCCCAGAGAGAGCTATCACCTTTTGGGAGTCCATGAAACTTTAGAATGATGGCCTTGTGATGGAAAATGCTAGAAGTGTGGTTGAATCTAACTCCTTATTGGAGGGCAGTGCAGGGCAGGACAGGGCTGTGGTGGCCTCAGGCTCAAGGGCAGATGGCCTTGGCTTCAAATCCCAGCTCTGCCACTCACCCACAAGAACTCAGCAGTCCTCACCCAGGGACGGGCTCACTGCAGCTTCTGGGCTGCTTTCCTGGTTTCCTGCAGTTAAGGAACAAACTGTCCTGAACTAGGGCAGGAAAGACCAGAGTCACGTAGTCCCCATCATCTCTTCTGGTTCCAGGCTGGTCTGGGCCCTGCTGTGGGACTGACTCAGCAGGGAGCCTCCAGGAATCCCTGCCACGGTCGCTCCTGGGGACCCAGCTGGCTTCTACGCAGTGCTCAGGGCTCCAAGGGTGCATTTCCAGAGAGAGTCAGATGGACACGATGTCCTTTTCTGCCCCGGCTTCCAGAGTCACAAAGCACTGCTCCTGCGGCGTCCTGTTCGCCACTCCTGCCAGAGGCACCTGCCCAGGCTCAGGGCAAGGGGATATCACCCCACACCTTGGTGGGAGGGGTTCAAAGAAACGACAGCCCTCCACACAAATTATCACACTGAATCTTCCAATCACTCCGTGGGGCAGGGCCTGTGATTCATCTCTGTTCCGCACACAGGGAAACCAAAGCTCAGAGAGGAAAAGAAGGCCTCGCCCCGGGCACACAGCTGGCAGGTGAAGAGCCCGTTTTTAAACCCAGGAAGTGGGTTCATGCAGCCTGAACTCCCAACCGTCCCAGCACCCACTTCCCACATTCAGTCAGAACTCAGGCTGAGCTCCAGCCCCTGCTGAGCATCTCTGAGCTTTTCAGCAGCTTAGAGGGAAACACGGGCGGAGTCTGTAACCAAAACCACAGCAGGCGCTGCCGGGAAGCCCGGACCCCCCCACTCCCAGCGCCATCCCGTCTGCACAGGCCCCTACCAATGCCGACCTGTCACTGTGCACACAGCTCGCAGCGTGCAGGCACAGCCCCAGTGTGGCCACGGTGACCCTTGGCACACAATCCCAGAATGGAGACCTCGAGGCTTCACCTTTGACCCTCTCTCCGTAGCCAGAAGTTTTGGCCAACACTGCCCACAGAGGGTCCCCACCCTCCATGCCTGGACAAGCTGCAAGCTCCTCAGGCTGCTGGGGAACCCCTCGTCCCTGCCTTCGCGAGAGTCAGGGCTACAGGGGAATTGGCTGCCTTGTGGAGCCGGAAACAGCCCACCAGGTCCAGGGGATCCAGGGAACGGCTCTATGCCCTTGTGGAGGCTCTTTCAGCTTTGGCAGCAGCAGGGGCAGCACCTACTGAGCCCCATGCCCGTGTGGCAGGGACTGACAGAAGCCCGTTACAGCCACCATGCACCCATCATACACCTGGGGAAACTGAGGCTCCAAGAGGACAGGGCAAGGGTGGAGTTACGCTGGGTGGGGCTTGACACTCATAAGATGTGGGGTCCTGTCTAAGAGAAAGAAGACAAAACAAGGAATAGGGCGGGCGCGGTGGCTCATGCCTATAATCCCAGCACTTTGGGAGGCTGAGTCAGGCAGGTCACCTGAGGTCGGGAGTTTGAGACCAGCCTGACCAACACAGAGAAACCCCATCTCTACTAAAAATACAAAATTAGCCAGGCGTAGTGGCGTATGCCTGTGATCCCAGCTACTCCGGAGGCTAAGGCAGAAGAATCACTTGAACCCGGGAGGCAGAGGTTGTGGTGAGCCGAGATCGTGCCATTGCACTCCATCCTGGGCAACAAAAGCGAAACCCCATCTCAAAAAAAAAAAAAAAAAGAGGCCGGGCGCGGTGGCTCAAGCCTGTAATCCCAGCACTTTGGGAGGCCGAGACGGGCGGATCACGAGGTCAGGAGATCGAGACCATCCTGGCTAACACGGTGAAACCCCGTCTCTACTAAAAATACAAGAAAATTAGCCGGGCAAGGTGGCGGGCACCTGTAGTCCCAGCTACTCGGGAGGCTGAGGCAGGAGAATGGCGTGAACCCGGGAGGCGGAGCTTGCAGTGAGCCGAGATCGCGCCACTGCACTCCAGCCTGGGCAACAGCATGAGACTCCGTCTCAAAAAAAAAAAAAAAGAAAGAAAGAAAAGAAAAGTGGAACAAGTCACCGACCCACTTCCACCAGCAAAGGCTGTGGTGCTTTCTACGGGTAGCTCGTCCATCCATGCTCAGATAATAGATGTGATGGTCTCAGGCTCATTGGTGTGCTCACCAGTGTCCCATTCTAGCCGTCTGGGCTCACCGCACGCATAAAGGAAGGGCCCTGACTTGCTTTGGGGACCCGGGGGAGAGCAGCTTTCTGTAACCACATAGCAGCGCCAGCCCTCATGCATCTTAGAGACAGGACAGGAGCTCCTAGGGACGATGATGCAACACGCAGACATCCTCTTCCCAGCCCAAGACTAGAAAGCTTAACTGGCAAGAAACCTGCACGCAGAGGAATGGCTGGGGCCTGCCGCTCCCCCGACTGATTCCTGCAGCCCTGGGGACGGAGGGAAGAGCCCGCACCTCGGAACGGGCCAGGCCTCAGTGGCCCTGACTGGCAACGTGGCTTTGGGCAAGTTGTTTATATCTGTCTGTCTGTCTTTATCAGTAAACCAGAAATACTTCTCAAAGGGTTGTTCTGAAGATTTGAAGTAGTTGCTCAGAAAGTGACTGGCACATCTATGCCCTGGGAGCAAGGACGTGTGGCAGGCAGGAGGAGACGGACATCTCAGGACACACCCACCTGTTACCCATGTGCATAGACCGACGCCTCACTGCACACCCGCCTATTACCCATGTGCACAGACCATCTCACTGCACACCCGCCTGTTACCCATGTGCACAGACCATCTCACTACACACCCACCTGTTACCCATGTGCACAGACCATCTCACTACACACCCACCTGTTACCCATGTGCACAGACCATCTCACTGCACACCCGCCTGTTATTCATGTGCACAGACCGACGAGTCACTGCACACCCACCTGTTACCCATGCGCATAGACTGGCATCTCACTGCACACCCGCCTGTTACCCATGTGCACAAGTAGTGTGCTCCTTCGCAGCCCAGCTAGACCATGCAATGGGATGTCAACGCAGCTAGACCGTGCAATGGGATGTTATTTGGCAGTCAGAAAGGACACAGCTCTAACTCATGCTGTGGTGTGGGTGAGCCTCAAAAGCACCATGCTAAGTGAGAGACGCAAGACACAAATGTTCCACATGTTACATGACTCAGTTCCTATGAAACCCACAGAGACAGAAGCAGCAGGGCGGGGGTGGGGACGAGAGCTAAAAAGTACCAAGCTTCCTCCTTGAGGTGTTGAGAATGTTCTAAAATTGACTTGGGATGGCTGCACAACCATGAATATACCCAAAACCATAGAACTGTACACTTCAATTTTTATGTACTTACTTTAAGAAAGGATCTCACTTTGTCATCTAGGCTAGAGTGCAGTGACATGATCACAGCTCACTGCAGCCTCGACCTCCTGGGCTCAAGCCATCCTCCCACCTCAGCCTCCTAGCTACCTGGGACCACAGGCATGCGCCACCACACCTGGCTAGTTTTTGTATTTTCTGTAGAGTCAGGATCTTGTTATGTTGCTCAGGCTAGTCTCAAACTCCTGGCCTCAAGCAGTCCTCCCACCTCGGCCTCCCAAAGTGCTGGGATTACAGGCATGAGACGTTGTGCCCAACCAGGCTGTACACTTTAGATGGGAGAGTTGCATGGTATGTGAATTCTATCACAATAATGCTGTGGGTTTTATTGCTGTTGTTGTAGTTGTTTGAGATAGAGTCTCTCTCTGTCGCCCAGGCTGGAGTGCAGTGGCGCGATCTTGGCTCACTGCAACCTCTGCTTCCTGTGCTAAAGCAATTCTCCTGCCTCAGCCTACCGAGTAGCTGCGATTACAGGCACCTGCCACCATGCCCGGCTAATTTTTGTATTTTTAGTAGAGATGGGGTTTTGCCATGTTGGTCAAGCTGGTCTCGACTCCTGACCTCAGATGATCTGCCTGCCTTGGCCTCCCAAAGTGCTGGGATTAGAGGCATAAGCCACTGCGTCCAGCCTATAATGCTGTTTTTAAAAAATTGGCTGGATAATTACAAACGTGAACACGTGTGCCCAGAACTGATACATGTGTCTGTCGGCGTGGACACTCCTGGGCTTCCTTCTGGTAGCTCAGCCGCCTCTCCTGACCCTGACCCTCACTGCTTGATGTTAGGAGACAAGCCCAAGGCATCGGGGTTGCCGGCTTCCACCTCGGAAGGCCAGGGCCCAGCAAAGTCAATGTGCTGTGGTTGAGCAGGGAGGCCGTCTTCCTTGCGGACGGAGACCCTGTCACTTCCAGCTGGACTCTTGTCCCACAGCCAGGGGCAGGTGCAGAGTTGTGCTTGTTTGGGTTGGGACACTGATGAGGGCTGTGTTGCGGCCAGGCCCAACCGCCGTGAACCGAGATCACATCACGGCACTCCAGCCTGGAAGACAGAGTGAGACTCTGCCTCAAAATAAATAAACAAATAAATAAATAATAAATAGAACTACCCTATGATTCAGCAATCACACACCTCTGGGTATATATACAAAAGAGCTGGCTGGGCACAGTGGCTTATGCCTGTAATCCCGATATTTTGAGAGGCCAAGGCAGGAGGATCGATTGAACCCAGGAGTTGGAGAACAGCCTGGGCAAGATGGCAAGACCCCCTGGCTACAAACAGTTAATTTTAAACCCTGGTGTGGTGTCATAGCTACTTGGGAAGCTGAGACAGGAGGATCGCTTGAGCCCAGGAATTAGCGCCTGCAGTGAGCTCTGATGGCGTCACTGCACTCCAGTCTGGGTGACAAAGTAAGAGCCCGACTCTTTTTTTTTTTTTTAAAGCTTTTTTTTTTTGGCCGTAAGTGTATTCAATGCAAAATAATCCTCTCTAATTTTACTGAGGTGGCTGGCCACATCCACGAGCAAATCCGCCTCTAAACTGGAATTTGGTTGCTGACCCAGCCCCAGCCTCGGCTTTCTTGTTGGCACCAGGAGCACAGCGCTCCATCTGTAGGTATCTCTGTTGGCTTCCCCTCTTGTGAGTCTTGCAGGTCAGTCACCCTCCAGACCTTTAGGCCAAGGCCTGCCAGTCTCTGGACGGCTGCAGCGCAGGATGGCAGGCACAGTTTTTGGGGACAGATGAAGGTAATCGTGGAGATACTGGATACCCTCATTGGTAAGGTAGCAGTAGAAATGTCTTCAGATAGGCCGGGCTCGTGCCTGTAATCCCAGCACTTTGGGAGGCCAAGGCGGGTGGATCACGAGGTCAGGAGATCGAGATCATCCTGGCTAACATGGTGAAACCCCATCTCTACTCAAAATATAAAAGATTAGCCAGTCGCAATGGCAAGCGGATGTAGACTCAGCTACTCGGGAGGCTGAGGCAGGAGAATGGTGTGAACTCAGAAGGCAGAGCTTGCAGTGAACCGAGATCGCACCACTGCACTCCAGCCTGGGTGACAGAGCGAGACTCTGTCTCAAAAGGAAAAAAAAAAGCAACAATGCAGGGACTCCTGACACATGCTCCAATGTGGATAAACCTGAAGGACATTATGCCCAGTGAAATAAGCCAGACACAGAAGACAAAAAACCACAGGATCGGCCGGGCGCGGTGGCTCAAGCCTGTAATCCCAGCACTTTGGGAGGCCGAGGCGGGTGGATCACGAGGTCAGGAGATCGAGACTATCCTGGCTAACATGGTGAAACCCCGTCTCTACTAAAAATACAAAAAACTAGCCGGGCGTGGTGGCGGGCGCCTGTAGTCTCAGCTACTTGGGAGGCTGAGGCGGGAGAATGGCGTGAACCCGGGAGGCGGAGCTTGCAGTGAGCCGAGATCACGCCACTGCACTCCAGCCTCGGAGACACAGCGAGACTCCATCTCAAAAAAAAAAAAAAAAAAACACAGGATCACACCCACATCAGGTCCCCAGAACAGAGTTTGAGTTTGGGATGATGGAAAAGTTCTGGAGACGGATGGTGGAGGTGGTGGCACCACAATGTGACTGCATTTAACGCCATTGAAATTTACACTTAAAAATGGTTAAGATGGGCCAGGGACGGTAGCTCATGCCTGTCATCCCAGCACTGTGGGAGGCTGAGGCGGGTGAATCACCTGAGGTCGGGAGTTCAAAAACCAGCCTGACCAACATGAAGAAACCCCGTCTCTACTAAAAATACGAAGTTAGCAAGTGTGGTGGTGGGCACCTGTAATCCCAGCTACTCAGGAGGCTGAGGCAGGAGAATCACTTGAGCCTGGGAGGCAGAGGTTGCAGTCAGCCAGGATGGCGCCATTGCACTGCAGCCTGGGCAACAAGAGCAAAACTCCATCTCAAAAAAAAAAAAAAAGGTTAAGATGGTAAATTTTACGTTTTGTATATTTTATCACAATAAAAAGTAATATTTTTTGCAGCCAAAGAATGCAAAAAAGAAATGGCTTTATTTTTATCTGTATTATTTATTATTATTATTATTTGAGACAGTATTACTCTGTTGCCCAGGCTGGAGCGCAGTGTGGCGTGATCTCCGCTCACTGCAACATCCGCCTCCCGGGCTCAAGTGATTCTCCTGCCTCAGCCTCCTGAGTAGCTGGAATTACAGGCGCCCACCACCACATCTGTATAATTTTTGTATTTTTCGTAGAGACAGGGTTTCACCAGGTTGACCAGGCTGGTCTCGAACTCCTGACCTTAAGTAATTCACCCACCTCGGCCTCCCAAAGTGCTGAGATTACAGGTGCGAGCTACTGCGCCCGGCCAAGAAATGACTTCAAAAGGAAAAATGTAAGCACCAGCGTAAGCTGGTGTAAAGTAATGTAATTCCCACCAATGTAAGTTGGCAGGAATCCTTGCTCTGTATAGAAGGGTCATATTTTCTCATCACTGCTTCCAAGTGTGACAGCAGTGGCCTCGTGGCCTTATCTCGGGGAAAGCACTTCCTTCCAAGTGCCGTGAAGGCCTCACATGCTGAGATAAGATGGAAGCTCCTAGTCTCGCCTGAGGACTGACACGGCCTGTGCTTCTTGGTCTCTCAGGACGCTGCGGGCGGCCGTGGGCCCCTTCAACCCCTCCAGTCTGCTGCCCGCCTGCCGGGATTACTGGACCTATGCGGGCTCGCTCACCACTCCGCCGCTGACCGAGTCGGTCACCTGGATCATCCAGAAGGAGCCCGTTGAAGTGGCCCCAAGCCAGGTGAGCTGTGCCCGTAACTGGCATGATGGCACTTCATGGAAGGCATCTCTCTTGCTTGGCAGCGTCTCTAAGATGCTGCATAAGAGCGTTGTGGAGTTACATTCTTTCATGCCTTTGGGGCACTCTCACACAAGAAAAAATTTCCAATCGAAGCAGGAGCTTGTTGAGATTGGACAGCAGTTCCGATGATCACAGCGAGCATGTTCTGAGCAGCGCCCTGATCTATCGCACACAAACACAAGGCATTCATGGGAGTTGTCCCAGGGTCTGCATGGTTTTTCTTTTCTTCCTTTTTCTTTTTTTTTTTTTTTTTTTGAGACAGAGTCTCGTTCTGTCGCCCAGGCTGGAGTGCAGTGGTACAATCTCAACCCACTACAACCTCCACCTCCTGGGTTCAAGCGATTCTCCTGCCTCAGCCTCCCAAGTAGCTGGGATTACAGGCGCCTACCACCACACCCGGCCAGTTTTTGTATTTTTAGTAGAGACGCAGTTTCCCCATGTTGGTCAGGCTGGTCTTGAACTCCTGACCTCAGGTGATCCTCCCACCTTGGCCTCCCAAAGTGCTGGGATTCCAGGCATGAGCCACCGAGCCCGGCCTTCTTTTTTTTTGAGACGGAGTCTCGCTCTGTCGCCCAGGCTGGAGTGCAGTGGCACATTTTCGGCTCACTGCCAGCTCCACCTCCTGGGTTCATGCCATTCTCCTGCCTCAGCCTCCTGAGTAGCTGGGACTACAGGTGCCCACCACCATGCCCGGCTAATTTTTTCTATTTTTTAGTAGAGATGGGTTTTCACCATGTTAGCCAGGATGGTCTCAATCTCCTGACCTCGTGATCCGCCCGCCTTGGCCTCCCAAAGTGCTGGGATTACAGGCGTGAGCCACCACGTCCGGCCCTCCTTTTTCTTATCTAAATAGTTTCATTGCTTTTTTTCCCGAAAATTAGTTAATAATACTTGTATACATTTTTTAAAGTTATACTGTTGGGCTGGGTGTGATGGCTCATGCCTATAATCTTAGCACTTTAGGAGGCCGAGGCAGGCGGATCACTTGAGGCCAGGAGTTCGAGACCAGCCTGACCAACATGGTGAAACCCCATCTCTACTAAAAATACAAAATTAGCCAGGCATGGTGGTGCATGCCTGTAATATCAGCAAGTTGGGAGGCTGGGGCAAGAGAATAACCTGAAGCCGGGAGGTGGAGGCTGCAGTGAGCCAAGATCGCACCACTGCACTCCAGCCTGGGCAACAAGAGCAAAACTCCATCTCAAATAAATAAATAAATAAATAAATAAATAAAAATACAAAAATTAGCCAGGCATGGTGGCATGCGCCTGTAGTCGCAGCTACTTGGGAGGCTGAAGTAGGAGAATCACTTGAACCTGGAAGGTGAAGGTTGCAGTGAGCTGAGATCGCACCACTGCACTCCAACTTGGGCGACAGAGTGAGACTCTGTCTCAAAAAAATTAAAACAAAAAATAAATAAAAGTTTATACTATCATTTTTTTGTGGAAATCTTTTTTTTTTTTTTTTTTGAGACAGAGTCTCGCTCTGTCACCCAGGCTGGAGTGCAGTGGCCGGATCTCAGCTCACTGCAAGCTCCTCCTCTCGGGTTCACGCCATTCTCCTGCCTCAGCCTCCCGAGTAGCTGGGACTACAGGCACCCGCCACTTCGCCTGGCTAGTTTTTTGTATTTTTTAGTAGAGACGGGGTTTCACCGTATTAGCCAGGATGGTCTCGATCTCCTGACCTCATGATCCGCCCGTCTCGGCCTCCCAAAGTGCTGGGATTACAGGCTTGAGACACCGCGCCCGGCCTTTTTCTGGAAATCTTAAGAATCCGTAACAATTCTGTCTGTCCAAGGCAGTTTAGAACCACAAGTGTGCTGCTTATATGCCCCGCCCCCACCCGGCAGACGTTTCTCAGCAGTCGCAGCAGGACTTAGCATCTCTGGTTCATCTCTTTCCGAGGGCTCCAGGTGAGGGTCTTTCAGTCTCCTGGGTCTGTGAAAATATTCCCTTGTTTACTCATTACGGCGTGATGTCATTTGCACTTGGAGATGTGGGATGCAGAATATCTGCCTGCCTCCGAAGCAGAGCCGTCGGACACGGGGAAGGCTTTGGTTGAAGGTGGCCCCTTGTCAGCAAGACCCTTATGCCACTCAACAAGCATATATGTGACGAGTGCCCATTCTGGGTCTGTGCCGCCAGGAAAGGGTGGGAGGGGGACAGGTGTGGAGGGGCGGCACAGGAACAGGGCATTCGTCTCAGAACACTGCGGTCTGGCAGGAAAGTAGAAGCAAAACCAATAGTATTAAGCCAGGGTGGCCAGTGTCATGTAAAACTGCAGGGCAGAAGCCCCTTATCCTGAGCAGGGGAGCTAGGGAGGCAGGGTACACATGTCCCGGGAGGCGGGGAGTTTTCCAGGGGAGGAGAAAGGCTGCCTCTCTGAGACAGTCAACAAATGTGCAGACCACAAATGTGGATGAGCACACCGTGGTCAGGGCCCAGGAGACCACGTGCACCGTGCACAACACAACTCTAGGGGGCACGTGATCATCGCGCAGGGTTAACTGGCTCAGTACGCTGTCAGCATGTAGACATAATCTCACTTCTGAATTTAATTGAATGCGTGAGTTAACTCACAGAGTTCATAAGTATATTTTGTGAATAAGTGAGATGATACATAAAAAGTCTTTTTTTTTCCTTCGGAGATGGAGTTTCCCTCTTATTGCCCAGGTTGAAGTGCAATGGCATGATCTCAGCTCACCACAACCTCCGCCTCCTGGGTTCAAGTGATTCTTCTGCCTCAGCCTCCCAAGTAGCTGACAGGCATGCCCCACCACACCTAGCTAATTTTGTATTTTTAGTAGAGACAGAGTTTCTCCATGTTGGCCAGGCTGGTCTCAAACTCCTCACCTCAGGTGATTCACCCACCTCAGCCTCCCAAAGTGCTGGGGTTACAGGCGTGAGGCACTGTGCCCAGTCATAAAAAGTAGTCTTTTAGTTCCTTGAGTGAAAAGTAAATTCAAATGTTACTTTAGCATTTATATTATATGTGTCAGTTATCTATTGCTGTGTAACAAATAGCTCCAAAACATAGTGACTTCAGAAAACAATCATTTGGGCCAGGTGCAATGGCTCATGCTTGTAATCCCAGCACTTTGGGGTATGAGGCGGGTGGAACACCTGAGGTTAGGAGTTCAAGACCAGCCTGACCAACATGGGGAAACCCTATCTCTACTAAAAATACAAAATTAGGCCGGGTGTGGTGGCTCACACCTATAATCCTAGTACTTTGGTAGGCTAAGGTAGGCAGATAACCTGAGGTCAGGAGTTTGAGAGCAGCCTGATCAACATGGAGAAGCCCCATCTCTGCTAAAAATACAAAATTAGCCGAGCATGGTGGTGCATGTCTGTAATCCCAGTTACTCGGGAGGCTGAGGCAGGAGAATTGCTTGAACCTGGGAGGTGGAGGTTGCCATGAGCCGAGATCACACCATTGCACTCCAGCCTGGGCAACAAAGGCAAAACTCCATCTCAAAAAAAAAAAAAAAAAAAAAAATTAGCAGGGCAAGGTGGCTCATGCCTATAATCCCAACTACTCAGAGGCTGAGGCAGGAGAATCGCTTGAACCCAGGAGGCAGAGGTTGCAGTGAGCTGAGATCTCGCCAAAGGCACTCCAGCCTGGGAAACAAGAACAAAACACTGTGTCAAACAACAACAACAACAACAACAACAAACCAATCATTTATTTTCTCCCACAGTTTCCATGGGTTGTGAATTTGGGTGGCTCTGGCTTACCATCTTTCATGAGTTGTAGCCCAATGTCAGCTGGGACTGTAGAAAGCTCAACTAGGGCTAGAGGATTCATTTCCAAGGTTGGCCCTCTCAAGTGGCTGGCAAGTTGGTGCTGGCAGTTGGCTGGGAGCCTCAGTTCCTCTCTCCATGGGCCTCTCCTCGGGGCTGCTTGAGTACCCTCCCAATATGGCGACCAGCTTCCCCCCAGAGCAAGTGATCCTAAAGACCAAGCAGAAGCGGCAATGCCTCTTATAACCTGGCTCTGCACACACTGTCCCTTACACCGTATTTACTGGTCATTTCGGGCAACCCTGATTCAGCATGAGAGGGGACCACACAAGGCCTGAGGGACACCCAGGGGCTGGCTCACTCTGCACTCATACCAAGCTCACCCTGGCTGCCCTCTATTCCAGCTCTCTGCATTTCGTTCTCTCCTGTTTTCTGCACTTGGTGAAGAGGAGAAGATGATGGTGAACAACTATCGCCCTCTTCAACCCTTGATGAACCGGAAGGTCTGGGCATCCTTCCAGACCACTAATGAGGGCACAAGATCCTTGAGACGTTAGGTCCACACGAATAGCAGAACTGACTTTGAAAGAAGGAAGTGTTGTTTCCCAGGTTTCACAATGTGATTGTACGTGACTTCTGAAATTAAAAAGAGAGAATGGGGTTATTGCTTTCGTTGATACACTTTTCAGCTGCAAGTGAAAGAAAGATGTGTAAGTACCATAGGGAACATAACGCAGGATGGAAGCGTGTGTCATGGCACCCAAGGCAGGTGCAGGGTGCTTAGTTTCACTGTAACAAAGTACCACAAACTTGGTGGCTTAAAACAACAGAGATTGATTCTCTTATGGTTCAGTGAGCCAGAAGCCTGACACCAAGGCATCTGCACGGCTGCTTCCTTCTGAGGCTCTAGGGGAGGATCCTTTTCCTTGCTTTTACAGCTTCTGCCTCCTCCTTGTGAGAACTCCTGGCCGGGCACGGTGCCTCACGCCTGTAATCCCAGCACTTTGGGAGGCCAAGGCGGGTAGATCATGAGGTCAGGAGATCGAGACCATCCTGGCCAATATGGTAAACCCTTGTCTCTACTAAAAACACAAAAATTAGCTGGGTGTGGTGGTGCACATCTGTAATCCCAGCTATTTGGGAGGCTGAGGCAGGAGAATCGCTTGAACCCGGGAGGCGGAGGTTGCAGTGAGCTGAGATCATGCCACTGCACTCCAGCCTGGGTGACAGAGTGAGACTCTGTCTCAAAAAAATAAATAAATAAATAAAAATAAAAAGCTATAGTAATTAAGATAATGTGGTACCTGTCAGAGAAGGACAAATCAACCAATGAAAAAGGATAGCGTGTCTAGAAGCTTCCACACATTAGTGATCCCTGAGTCATGCTGTAGGGAATGGATGGGCTTTTCTGTGAATAGTTTTGGATAATTTGGATATCTATCTATCTATTGATTGATTGACCAATTCATCTGTCAATCCACGGGGTCTCACTATGTTGCCCAGATTGGTCTTGAACTCCTGGGCTCCAACAGTTCTCCTGCCTTGACTTCCCAAAGTGCTGGGATTACAGGCATAAGTCACCCCACCCAGCCAACTGGATATCCAAATGGGGAACCATGAATCTTTTTTCGCACCATACCTCACACCCCTACCTCACAGCACACACAAAAATTAATTTCTGACTGATCATAGATCTAAACAGGAAAAGTAAAACAACAAAGCTCCTAAAAAATAACATAGGAGCTGGGCATGATGGCTCGCACCTGTAAACCCAGCGCTTTGGGAGGTCGAGGCGGTTGGATCTCCTGAGGTCGGGAGTTCCAGACCAGCCTGACCAACATGGAGAAACCCCGTCTCTACTAAAAATACAAAAGTAGCTGGGTGTGGTGGCATATGCCTGTAATCCCAGCTACTCGGGAGGCTGAGGCAGGAGAATTACTTAAACCTGGGAGGCAGAGGTTGCAGTGAGCCAAGATCGCGCCATTGCACTCCAGCCTGGGCAACAAGAGCGAAACTTCATCTGAAAAAAAAAAAAAAAAAAGACTTGATCCAGAACTCAGTGATGGGTCTGAGCGTGGCTTTTCTGTCTGTCTTTCATGATGTTGTCTCTGTCTTGGCAAGCTCATTCCTTTGGTGGAAACAGAGCTACCACTGGTGCCAGGACGGTTTCCATTAATTTATATAACATTTATTGAGCGCCAATTATGTGGCAGGCTCTATTCTAGACTCTGGGGACGGAGCCTAGACTGCTTCAGGTCTGAAGAGCCTTTGCCTGCGGAGCTCACACTCTGATGAAAGGAGGTGGACAATGATGCATAAACACAGAAAGTCTGGGGTAGCAAGTCACAGGGAGAGGACATGGCTGGGTGGCGAGGTCTCTTCTACAGGGGCCATTTGGGCAGAGACCGAGGGAGGAGTGAACCACATGGCTACATGAGGGCAGAAAATTCCAGGTAGAGGCTGGAGGCAGGAGTGCCCTTCGGGTGTTCAAGGTACAGCCGGAGGGTGAGGGCAGCCAAATGCAGGGGTGAGGAGAGAGGCATGGGAGGCAAGGGTGGTTACTGGGGCACCACAGGCTGGGTGGAGACTTTGGAGCTGCTGCTGGGTTCTGAGCAAAGCGCATTTTTCGTGGGGAGGCTAGGTTTGGCTGTGCTGCTAAAGAGTTTTCCAAAGTGGTCGTTCCTGTCCTTGCCACTGGGTCACTGTGTGAATTCTGGAGGTTGTGCCCAGGTGTCTCCTGCGGATTTCATTTACATTTCCCTAATGATTAACCATGATGAGTATTTTGTGCAGATTCATTGGCCATCTGCATCTCCTCTTTCACCAGATACCTACTTGAGACATTTGCCCATTTTTCTCTTGGGCTGTCTGCGGTTTTCTTTTTTTTTTTTTTTTTTTTTGAGACGGAGTCTCGCTCTGTCGCCCAGGCTGGAGTGCAGTGGCCGGATCTCAGCTCACTGCAAGCTCCGCCTCCCAGGTTTACGCCATTCTCCTGCCTCAGCCTCCCGAGTAGCTGGGACTACAGGCGCCGCCACCTCGCCCGGCTAGTTTTTTATGTATTTTTAGTAGAGACGGGGTTTCACCGTGTTCGCCAGGATGGTCTCGATCTCCTGACATCGTGATCCGCCCGTCTCGGCCTCCCAAAGTGCTGGGATTATAGGCTTGAGCCACCACGCCCGGCCCTGTCTATGGTTTTCTTACTGATTTTTTAGGAGTTCTTTATATATTCCAATTATAAGGCCTTTGCCCATTTTACAAATCTCTTCTCTCCCACTCTGGGGCTGCCTTTCACTCTTTTTTTTTTTTTTTTTTTTTTTTTTTTAGATGGAGTCTCGCTCTGTCACCTGGGCTGGAGTCACTGCAACCTTCACCTCCCGGGTTCAGGCGATTCTGCTGCCTCAGCCTCACAAGTAGCTGGGATTACAGGCGTGTGCCACCATGCCTGGCTAATTTTGTATTTTTAGTAGAGACGGGGTTTCTCCATGTTGGTCAGGCTGGTCTCGAACTCCCGACCTCAGGTGATCCGCCCACCTCGTCCTCCCAAAGTGCTGGGATTACTGGCAGGAGTCACCGCGCCCGGCCCGGATCAAGCTTATACCAATGGCTGCAGCTGATCAGTTTTGCAACCCAACGGGTGCCCTTTCTTGTAAGCCAGTTTGGGTTTCTTTTTACCTATTACTTGCTTGGAAAAAAATCTGAATCAGTATTTTGCTTTTCCTTTTTTTAGACAGAGTCTCTCTCTGTTGCCCAGGCTGGAGTGCAATGTCACAATCTCGGCTCACTACAACCTCTGCCTCCCGGGTTCAAGTGATTCTCCTGCCTCAACCTCCCAAGTAGCTGGGATTACAGGTGCCCATCACCATGCCCAGCTAATTATTATTATTTTTTGTATTTTTAGTAGTGATGGAGTTCACCATATTGGCCAGGCTGGTCTCGAACTCCTGACCTCAGGTGATCTGCCTACCTTGGCCTCCCAAAGTGCTGGGATTACAGGGATGAGCTACCGAGCCTGGCCCAGTATTTTTATTTTCACAGCATTAAAAAATATTCCTGCCAGAAGAGAGGAAGTTTTGCAATCAACCTAAACATGTTATCTTCCAACCTTAGTTACCTTACGTTATGTTACGGTCAGATAAGCACAGAAAACAGATGCTAATCTGTTTCCGAAGGAAACAGGGGAGATAAAGAATAAATGATAAGTAGATTAGGTCAAGTGTGGCAACTCATGCCTGTAATCCCAGCACTCTGGGAGGCTGAGGCGGGTGGATCACGAGGTCAGGAGTTCAAGATCAGCCTGGCCGATATGGTGAAACCCCCTTCTCTACTAAAAAAATACAAAAAATTAACTGGGCGTGGTGGCACGTACCTGTAGTCCCAGCTACTTGGGAAGCTGAGTCAGGGAGAAATGCTTGAACCCTGGAGGTAGAGGTTGCAGTGAGCTGAGATTACGCCACTGTACTGCAGCCTGGGTAACAGAGTGAGACTCCATCTTAAAAAAAAAAAAAAAAAAAACTCAGGCTGGGCACGGTGGCTCATGCCTGTAATCCCAGCACTTTGGGAGGCTGAGGTGGGCAGATCATGAAGTCAGGAGTTTGAGATGAGCCTGGCCAATATTGTGAAACCCCGTCTCTACTAAAAACACAAAGAAAAATTAGCCAGACATGGTGGCACATACCTATAATCCCAGCTACTGTGGAAGCTGAGGCAGGAGGATTGCTTGAACCTGGGAGGCAGAGGTTGCAGTGAGCCGAGATGGTGGCCACCGCACTCCAGCCTGGGGGACAGAGCGAGACTCTGTCTCAAAAAGAAAAAAAAATAATAATAAAATACAAAAACTAGCCAGAAATCTCTTGAACCCGGGAGGTGGAGGTTGCAGTGAGCTGAGATTGTGCCACTGCCCTCTAGCCTGGGCAACAGAGTGAGACTCCACCCCCTGCCCCCACCAAATTAAAGTTTCTGACTCTTTATAGGAGGTCACATTTGGTGGTGATGCTGGGTGAAAGAGGGTTGGGTGGAAGGAGTCAAAGTGGAAGTGGGATAGCACCAAGCTGGGAAACGGGCACGTTTCAGTTCTGCCTCTAACTGATGCTCCTGACTTAGAATCCATCGATCAAGAGGAGTTTGCTGAAGGATAGGGTGTATGGCTGCCTTGCCTGCTCCTGAACCAGGCCCGGGGTGAAGTGTGTTGTGTGCATTCAGCAGCTCCAGTCCCGCTGTGGGTCGTACTGACATGCTGGGCCCAGCCCACGCCCCAGAAGCTTGTAGCAGCGTTGGTCTGGGGAACGGTGTTTTAGGAAGCTCCCAAAGTGACAGGATGGTGTCATCGGGCATAAGGGCCACAGCACTCCCACTGAGTTGTGACAAGTTCTACAAAATCATCCCTGGTTTTTAATAAGGAAACTGAGGCTCACTTGAGAAGTTGAGAAACTTGTCACTGACCCCCCAGGCCAAGGGATAGGCAGCATTTTACTCTTGCCTTCTCTGATTTGTGCAATTAGTCAAGGAAAAAGTGCAGCAAAGAGAGAAAGTCCTGAACTTTAAAACCCAGAAGAAAGCTTATCCTATAATGCTGGGCAGTTCACGCTGATGGAAGCAGTGGCCAGAGGAAGGCACTTGCCTGAGCTTCCTGCAGCAGTATGAGAACAGCCCGTTTCTCTGGTGGGGAAGGGGTGACACAGTCAATGGAGGGGGTAGTCTCTGAATCTGGAGCTTGGGATGGGGGCAGAGAGCAAGCTATACAGCCATTCTCCATGGACCGCCCATTTCCATGGGGACTTGGGGACACAGAAAGGTCCAAGAGGCCAGAGGGGCCCTGGGCTCCCGTTCTACCCGCTCCACGTTGACATCGTGTCCAACAAGACACCAAGAGAAGCAGGGAGTGGCTGACCATTTTCCATATCGACACGGGGGGCCCTCTGCGTGCACGAACATCTTTGTCTCCTGAAAAATGGCCTTTGTCAGTTATTTTTAAAAACTGGTGTTAATCCTGAGATGTGGAGATACTCCTGGGAAGCCAACGGAGCCTGGACACACGGAGATGAAACCACAAACACACCCAGAGGAAAAGACATTGATTTCAACCCTCAAAGCAACGGGACAAAAAACAAACAGGAGGCTTCCCTCCCGCCCCAGGGACAGCGGCCAATGTCTGCGGCTCTACGGGACAGACTCTCCCTGGGACCAGATTGCAGCTTCCGATTGTATTATAGAATTTCTGGCCCAACTTTTAAGGTTCAAGGCTTCCTCCCTTTGCTTGTATGTTATTTTCTCGTTTAATAAAGATACGCATGTGTGAGAAGCATCGCCTGTTCCCAGCCGCCGCCGCCTCCTCCCCGGCTTCCTCCCCGTCCCCAGCACGTCCTCCCATTGACCTTCCAGAGAACCAAGCTCAATTCAGAGCAGGCCATGTGCCCAGCTAAATCCCCTCAGCCTTGCCCCGTTGGGACAGAATTCACATTCTTGTCCCCCTGCCCCTGCCCTCTCCTGGCAGCCCACTCTGTGCCGACCAGGATATCGGCCCCTCCCACCCCAGGGCCTGAGGGCACCCTTCCCCGCTGGCCCTACACCACCTGCTCGACACCTGCTCCTCCTGTTCCCTCAGTCTGAACTGAGCCCCCAGATGGCACCTGGCACATAGCGGTGCCCAGCAGTAATGGGGCTGTCATTTTTTGACACTTGTCTGTCCTGCTGAAAGGTGGGCTGTCCGTGCACTGCTGCGTCCCCACCTCTGTGTCCACCAACCCCTCCACACACATTGGAAAGAAATCTGAGGGTAGAAGCCAGGCATTCGGCCAGCCCCGGGAGCACAGTTCTGCAGTGATGGCAACACCAGCAGCTCAGGGTCCTCCACCTGCTGGCTCCGGGAGCACAGTTCTGCAGTGAGGATGACAGCAGTAGCTTGGGGTCCTCCACCCACCAGCCCCGGGAGCACAGTTCTGCAGTGATGGCAATGCCAACGGCTCAGGGTCTTCTACCCGCTGGCCCCCAGGAGGCGGGCACAGGTGTCTCCCTGCTTCACAGAACAGGAAACTGAGACTTCGAAAGCTGAGCTGAGTCACTCGCCTGGTGCCACATTAATCAGCAAGTGGTAGAGGTGAGATTTGAACCCAGGACCCTTCAATTCTAGGCCTGAACTGCTTTCAGTTTTTGGATGTAAAGTTCACACATAGCATAACATTAACCGTTAGTAATTTAAACACGTACAGATCCGTGGTGGTCACTCCCAGTGTTGGGCAACCATCCCTATCATCTAGTTCCAAGACATTTCATCACCCCAAAGAGAGACCCCATCCACTCAGCCCTCACTCTCCATCGCCCCTGCCCCCAGCCCTAAGCAGCCACGAATCTCGTCCGTCTCTCTGGATCCACCTGTCCTGGACATTTGTGCACTCGGAATCATACAACGCATGGTCACTGACCCTTTCACGCAGCCCAGTGTTTTCAGGGGTCCTGCACGTTGCAGGGCTTCTTCCTGTGTGCGGCTGAATGACGCTCCAAGGGATGGCGGACTACACTGGGTTTATCCATCAGCCACGGATAGACAGGCCTGAACTCTGACCCCGACTTCTACTGTTGCTTCCATGTCATCTTTTTTTTTTTTTTTTCCCAAGATGGGTCTCACTCTGTTGCCTAGGCTGGAGTGCAGTGGCGTGATCTCAGCTCACTGCAGCCTCAACCTTCCCAAGCTCAGGTGATCCTCCTACCTCAGCCTCCCCAGCAACTGGGACTACAGGTGCACCACCACCACAACAGGTTAATTTTTGTATTTTTTTGTAGAGATGGGGTCCCTCTGTTGTCCAGGCTGGTCTTGAACTCCTGGGCTCAAGAGATCCTCCCACTTTGGTCTCCCAAAGGGCTGGCATTACAGGCGTGAGCCACAGCACCCAACCTCCAAGTCATCTTTGACACACAGAGCACGTCTGAGAGCAGCAACAAGACTAACTTTGGGGCCAAAGCTGAGAAGTGGGGCGGAGCCCTTCCTGGTGGCCGGTCGTCAGTACGGCGCCTGAAACGCACACAAAGTCTATTTTTATTTTATCTAGTTGAACCTAAGCAAAAAATCTGGCCCTGCAATCTCTAACCTTGCTTCTAGCTGTTACTAAGCAATCGCAGGGCTTCGGATTTTACTTGCAGGCATGGCCACTGTTTACCGTTCCCCCATACGAACTTCAGAAGCTAGAAGGATTCGGTGAAGGAAAGTCATGAGTGCCTTTTCTCTAACCAGAACGGTGGATGTTTCCAGTGAAGAGGCAATGAGGCTTTCAAGGTGCCACCAGGAGCAGCTGAAATGAAGTTCTCTCTTTTTTTTTTTTTTTTTTTTAGACAGAGTCTCACTCTGTTGCCCAGGCTGGAGTGCAGTGGCACGATCTTGCCTCACTGCAACATCTGCCTCCCGGGTTCAAGCAATTCACCTGCCTTAGCCTCCCGAGTAGCTGGGATTATAGGCACCTGCCACCGTGCCCGGCTAATTTTTGTATTTTTAGTAGAGACGGGGTTTCACCATGTTGGCCAGGCTGGTCTTGAACTCCTGACCTCGTGATCCGCCCACCTCAGCCTCCCAAAGTGCTGGGATTACAGGCGTGAGCCACCACCCCCGGCCAAAGTTCTCTTTTAACTGGGAGAATTCACGTGCTTATGAATCTGGCTGCCTATGTAAGTGGCACCGTCATTGTGGCCATCAGCATTGCCACAAGGATTAAAGGCCCGCCCTGGGTCTGAAGCCAGGCTTGGCCACTTACTGAACTGCCCTTTTTCTCCAACCATAAATGAGGACTAACTACGGTTGCTACAAAAATTAAATGGCATAGAAAGTGTGAAAGGAACATAAATCCTGGGACCCCACACTCGCTAACCAAAGGGAAAAGTGAAGCTAGCGACTGTGTCATGCGGACCAGCCTCCTGTGTCGGTTCCAAATTATTGAGGAACAAATAACTACAAAGATGAAAAGATTGGCTGGGCTTGGTGGCTCACACTTGCAATCCCAACACTTTGGGAGGCCGAGGCGGGTGGATCACTTGAGGTTAGCAATTCCAGACCCGCCTGGCCAACATAATGAAACCCCATCCCTACTGAAACTACAAAACTTAGCCGGTGTGGTGGCAGGTGCCTGTAATCCCAGCTACTGGGGAGACTGAGGCAGGAGAATCACTTGAATCTGGGAGGTGGAGCTTGCAGTGAGCCGAGATCGACACACTACGCTCCAGCCTGGCGACAGAGTGAGACTCCATCTCAAAAAAAAAAAAAACCATGATGAAAAGCTACACACCTCCCTCACATTTTACCCATAAGGAAATTCTTTGTGGGCTTCAAGATCTTCACCCTAAAGCGCTTCTGTTAAAGTTCACCCTGGCAATGTGAACTGATAGCTTATCTTCACATGTGCCGGGACGAGGGGCAGAACTGAGTCGTCCCTCCACCCACCTGAGGCAAATGCATATCTCATTGTTTCCGCTGCCCTGTCTTCGGGATCTTAAACCGCAGAGTCACTGAACCAGACAAAAATGTGACTTTTCCTCCACCCCCTCACATGAAAATTGTGTATTTCCCAATATCCTGCCCTTCCCCCTTTCAATATTGAAGCCCTCAAAATCATCTTCGGATAAAGGCACAGACCAGTCTCCCAGGTGTGCGTCCCTAATGTTGGCATTTAAACCTAAAATGGTGGAGACTTGCCTCAGTCATCTTCCGTGACTGGCAAGAGTCTTTACGCCAGGCCGAACAGTCACTGAGTGGCTGCCCCACACACCTATCTACCAGGAAACAGAACGGAATTTCTGGTTGTACTCAGGGCAGCCCCACCTTGTCAAGCATGCAGACGGGGAAAGCTAACCTCTGAGCATAGCCAAAGCATGGCTTTCAAAAACAAACCTCCGGAAGAAGCAAGGACCCTTGCTATGTTAAAAGATGCAGACATTTCTCCCCTACAACTGAGAACCAGCCGGGCAGGGGACTCACAGGTGTGAGGCAGCCCCAGCAAGCCTGACTTCAATTAAGGGTTGTGAACCCAGCAAATCTGAGCCTCAGTTAATTTAGAAAGTGTATTTTGCCAAGGTTGAGGCCACGCCCGTGACACAGGCTCGGGAAGTCCTGACCGCATGGGCCCAAACTGGTTGGGATACATTTTAAGGAGACATGAGATACCAATCAAGTACATTTTAAAAAAGGCGGGACAACTCAAAGCGGGAGGGGGTCTTCCAGGCTAGAGGTAAATTTAAACATTTTCTTCTTTTTTTTTTGAGACAGGGTTTCGCTCTTCCACCCAGGCTGGAGTGCAGTGGCATGATCTTGGCTCACTGCAACCTCTGCCTTCCACTTTCAAGTGATTCTCTTGCCTCAGCCTCCCAAGTAGCTGGGATTACAGGCATCTGCCACCATGCCCTGCTAATTTTTGTATTTTGAGTAGAGATGGGGTTTCACCATGTTGGCCAGGCTGGTCTTGAACTCATGACCTTGCGATCCGCCTGCCTCTGCCTCCCAAAGTTCCCAAAGTGCTGGGATTATGGGTGTGAGCCACCGCGCCTGGCCAATTTAAACATATTCTGGTTGACAATTGGTTGAGTTTGTCTAAAGACCTGGATCATTGCTGGGCACGGTGGCTCATGCCTGTAATCCCCGCACTTTGGGAGGCCGAGCTGGGCAGGTCACCTGAGGTCAGGAGTTCAAGACCAGCCTGGCCAACATAGTAGAACCCGGCCTCTACTAAAACTACAAAAATTAGCTGGGCGTGGTGGCGGGTGCCTGTAATCTCAGCTACTCGGGAGGCTGAGGCAGGAGAATCACTTGATCCTGGGAGGCAGAGGTTGCAGTGAGCCAGATCGTGCCATTGCACTCCAGCCAGGGCGACAGAGCGAGACTCTGTCTCAAAAAAAAAAAAAAAAAAGAAAAACACAAAAGACCTGGGATCAGTAGTAAGGAATGTTTGGGGGCCAGGCACAGTGGCTCACGCCTGTAATCCCAGCACTCTGGGAGGCCGAGGCGGGCGGATCATGAGGTCAGGAGATAGAGACCATCCTGGCTAACACCATGAAACCCCGTCTCTACTAAAAATACAAAAAATTAGCCAGGCTTGGTGGCACGTGCCTATAGTCCCAGATACTCGGGAGGCTGAGGCAGGAGAATCACTTGAACCCAGGAGGCAGAGGTTGCAGCGAGTCGAGATCACTCCACTGCACTCCAGCCTGGGCGATAAGCAAGACTCTTGTCTCAAAAAAAAAAAAAAAAAAAAAAAAAAGAATGTTTGGGTTGCAGTGAGGCTGTGGAGATGAAAGTTGTATCATGCAGATGAAGCTTTTAGCTAGCAGGCTTCAAAGAGAACAGGCTGTAAAATGTTAATCTTTAAGTCTGATAGACTTCAAGTCTGTGTTGGTGTTAGTGCTGGAGAGGTCTCCGACCCCCACTTCCCTTCCTGGCCCGAACCAGTCTTTCAGGTTAAATTTTAAGAGCCCTGGCTGAGGAGGGAATCTGTTTAGATGGCTGGAGCATCCCTTAGAGTTTTATTTTTGGTTTACAGGGTTTACCAGGTAAGTCGTTTTCCTGGGAAAAAGAACGAGTTGAAAGGAAGAGCAAGGATCCGCTCAGGCCCTCACTCCTGCATTTTGCTGAGATGAAAACCACAATCCCTGCACTGGGAGACTCGCCTCACAATCTGAAAAGGAAGGATTGTCCCCCAGGTTCCCTCTCCTCGCCCTGCGGCCTGGCTGCTCCCCTGCAGCTGCTCCAAATGACAGAATAATGACAGGTTCGCCTAGTGAGACAGGGTGGCCGCTCGACTCCACGCTGGCCCTCTGAGCGGGACGGAAGAAGGCCTCATCTCAGTTATGCTGCAAACGGCCTTAAGAAGGACCTGAAGGGGGCGGCCCACAGTGGCTCACGCCTGTCATCCCAGCACTTTGGGAGGCCGAGGCGGGCGGATCACGAGGTCAGGAGATCGAGACCATCTGGGCTAACATGGTGAAACCCCGTCTCTACTAAAAAATACAAAAAAAAAAAAACCAGAAAAATTAGCCGAGCGTGGTGGCAAGCGCCTGTAGTCCCAGCTATTTGGGAGGCTGAAGCAGGAGAATCGCTTGAACCCGGGAGACGGAATTAGAGTGAGCCGAGATCATGCCACTGCACTCCAGCCTGGGCTATAGAGCGAGACTCTGGCTCAAAAAAACAAAAAACAAAAAAAACACGTCATGATCGTTACTGGTGACATACATTTTGTTCCACCATGTGGATGTACAGTGTTTACCAAAACAAATCTGCTGGACATTTGGCTTATTTCCAATATTGGCTATTATTATTTTTTTGAGACAGGGTCTCACACTGTCACCCAGAGTGGAGTGCAGTGGCATCATCACAGCTCACTGCAGCCTCAATTCATGAGCTCACGCCATCCTCCCACCTCAGCCTCCTGAGTAGCTGGGACTACAGGCGCACACCACCACACCCAGCTAATCTTTTTTATTTTTGGGAGAGACAAGGTCTTGCTATGTTGCCCAGGCTGGTCTTGTACTCCTGAACGAAGCAATCCTCCCGCCTTGGCTTCCGCAGGTGCTGGGATTATAGGAGTGAGCCACCACACACCCAGCACTGGCTATTATCTCTTAAAGCTATAGTAAACAACTGTGTAGTCAAAACACAGCATATATTCTTTTTTCTTTTTTTTTTTTTTTTTGAGACGGAGTCTCCGAGTCTCGCTTTGTCGCCAGGCTGGAATGCAGTGGCACAGTCTTAACTCACTGAAACCTCCGCTTCCTGGATTCAAGCAATTCTCCTGCCTCAGCCTCCCAAGTAGCTGGGATTACAGGCATGTGCCATCATGCCTGGCTAATAACACAGCATATATTCTTATTTCCTTAGAGAAATCCCAAAAGGGGAATTGCTGAGTCAAAGGGAATGAGGCTTTTGATAGACACTCCCAAATTTCCCTCTATAGAAAGCACTCTCGGCCGGGAGCGGTGACTCAAGCCTGTAATCCCAGCACTTTGGGAGGCCGAGACGGGCAGATCACGAGGTCAGGAGATCGAGACCATCCTGGCCAACACGGTGAAACCCCGTCTCTACTAAAAAATACAAAAAACTAGCTGGGCGAGGTGGCGGGCGCCTGTAGTCCCAGCTACTCGGGAGGCTGAGGCAGGAGAATGGCGTAAACCCGGGAGGCGGAGCTTGCAGTGAGCTGAGATCCACTGCACTCCAGCCTGGGCGACAGAGCGAGACTCCGTCTCAAAAAAAAAAAAAAAAAAGAAAGCACTCTCCCATCAGCTGCGTGTGGTGGCTCATGTCTGTAATCCCAGCACTTTGGGAGGCCAAGGTGGGTGGATCACAAGGTCAGGAGTTTGAGAGCAGCCTGACCAACATGGTCAATCGCTTAAACCTGGGAGGTGGAGGTTGCAGTGAGTCGAGACTGCACCACTGTACTCCAGCCTGGGCAACAGAGCGAGTCTCCGTTTCAAAAAAAAGAAAAGAAAGTATTCTCCCAACCAGCTCAAGTGAGAGTGACACAACTTTTTTTTCTTTTCTTTTCTTTTCTTTTTAACCTCTGAAAATACACAACTTTTGATAAATTACTGACTGGAGCTGAAAAGACCACGGTGCTGCTGACGATGGGCTGAATCGTCCGTAAAAAACAAAACGCTGCCAAATGTGTCCACCAGATGGCACTCTTTGCTAAGATTATAGAGTCGTACCTTTCAGGTGAAGGCGTTTCAGGACTTCAGATTGCATCAGGAAGTCTGAGATGAGTAGATTCGCTGCCTAAATCTAGGATGTTGTCATATGAAAACCACAGAGGTGGCGTAATAGCTGTGTGACTTGAAAACGCTCATGGCTGTTGTCACCCTTCCTGCTCAAGGGCTCCAGCACTTGCCAGGAGCCTGGCTCTGGGGGCACCAACCATGATTTGCACCAACTGCACAGGGCCCCTCTGTGCCTGTGGGGCCCCCTGCACCTCCCTTATTAATTCTCACTCACCCTGGGCTCTCAGCTCCAGACACCACCTCAGAAAAGTCTATCTGGACCTGCCGGGTCCCTGTCGCTGGCTCACTTGGCCCCCTGTCGTGTCCTTGGCTTATCATGGTTGTAATTCTATGCTTTGGGGTACGACTGTTGGTTGTCCTTCTTGTTGCTCAGAGAAGAATGGCAGAATGATTAAAAGTACCATATAGGTTCAGAGTCAAAAGGACAGCTCCCAGGCCACTTGCTGGCCAGACAAGAGAGGTAACCCTACTTACTAAGCCTCAGCTTCCTTATCTCCAAAATGGTTCTAATTGGCACCTACCCTATTGCATAAGATGCTGCCTAGGGGAGGACTTAGTGAATGCTCAGTGAGTTTGCCCAGCCATGGTGGTACTGTCTCCTTCCCTCTGCAGGCACAGAGGCAAGAACAAGGTGGATGGAGGGCTCTCTGCACCTTTCCCAGCCAGCAATGTGGACGGCAGATTAGAAGTTAGTGTCTGTGTAACCTCTGCGCTCCCTGCCTGTGGCTGCCTGGACTGCTGAGCTTTCGCTTGGTTTTATCACTGCAGAGGAACGCCCGCCATACTGGGGGGCAAGCAAGGTCCAGAATGACAAGCCCTGGCATTCCTCAGCCGCCCCCTCCCCGGGGTGGGGCCTGGACATTCCTGGCTGCAGTTAGATGTCCCAGCATGACGGGGACTCCGACCCCCCTCCACCATGGCTATTGTTCGGAATTCTGTGGATTCCAGAGGCATCTGCCCAGCAGACTGTCTTGCTGTGAACAACCAGCTCTGCAACCGGAGTTTGTGTGTTTGCCCTGGGAGGGTGAACGTTCACCCAGAACAAGGCCTCCCCACATGCCGGTAGGCTGCTGCCGCTGTGAGCTTCCAAGGAGCCGTTAGGACACATGCCAAGGAACCCCGGGTTGGGGGGGATCCCGGGAAGCTTCCTGCCTGACCCACAGCCTCTGAACAGGTCTTTGGCTGCTTACCAGTCTGGTCAATCTCGGGGCAGTATTTATATTCCTTCCCATTTCCAGGCCTAGAGCCTTGGCACCCCGCTCTCGCTCCTCTAACTGAAATTACCTCTCAACCCTTTTTACCTGAGACGCCTCTCACATTGCCCAGGAATAACAAGTGTTAAAGCCCCTTCACACTGAAGTCTGCCTTTGAATTCCTCAGCTAGATTTGGGGTTGGGGTCTTATGGCTCCCGGGGAACCCCCCATTCTGTTGATTAAATTGAGCTCAGGCAGACTGCTGGCTTCCCAAAGCCTGTGTTATTACCGCTTCTCAAAGCTGCGGGGCACCGGATCGCCGTCTTTGGCAAGACTCCTTTGTGATACAATGGGAATCACTGGGTGGCCTCGGTTCGGTTCTTCCCTCCTCTCAGTTCGCGGTTCACCAGCCCCCCGATGCAGCCCCCAGGCTGGAAGGAGGCTGCAGGAGCTTCCCCGCGGGTCATCCTCTCATGCCTCCCCCGTGCCCCAGGAGCTGGTTGTGGGGGCTGCTCTATCCCCTCCGCCCATCCGGGACAGGAGCCTAGGTTCGCTTTGGGGGGTACCCCAAACCCCATCCTTGGCTTCAGGCCAGCCTGGTGCACTGCCGGCTCCCAAGCTAGACGCGAGGCTGCGGGCGAGTAGGTGAAGGGGCGCGCCATGACCTCCAGGCCCCGCCCAGGCGCACCCGGGAGGACGGGCTGGGGCGACGCGGGCGTCGGCGGAGAGGTCGCGAGGCCGGGGTCTCCACGGCGCAGGAGGGCCGGGGCCTCGGGGGACGACGCGGGCCTGGGAATAGCCCGCCAGGCTGGGCCGGACGACGCACGTGCTCCGAGCGGGGCCGAGGGGGCGGGGCTGAGGGCCGGGGCCGGGGCGGGGCCTGGCGGCGGGTTACGGGGCGGGGCGGGGCCGCGGGCGGTGGGCGGGGCCGGCGGGCCCGGGCCTAAAAGGCGGCGCGGGCGGGGTTCCTGACGCAGCGGCGGGCGGCGGGCGGCGCGCGCACTCCGGGCTGGGTTGCGGCTCCCGGGTCTCCCAGGCCCGGCCGGCGCGGAGAGCATGGCGGGCACGGGCCCGAAGCGGCGCGCGCTGGCGGCCCCGGCGGCCGAGGAGAAGGAAGAGGCGCGGGAGAAGATGCTGGGCGCCAAGCGCGCGGACGGCGCGGGCGCGGCGGGCGAGGGCGAGGGCGTGACCCTGCAGCGGAACATCACGCTGCTCAACGGCGTGGCCATCATCGTGGGCACCATCATCGGCTCGGGCATCTTCGTGACGCCCACGGGCGTGCTCAAGGAAGCGGGCTCGCCGGGGCTGGCGCTGGTGGTGTGGGCCGCGTGCGGCGTCTTCTCCATCGTGGGCGCGCTCTGCTACGCCGAGCTGGGTACCACCATCTCCAAGTCGGGCGGCGACTACGCCTACATGCTGGAGGTCTACGGCTCGCTGCCCGCCTTCCTCAAGCTCTGGATCGAGCTGCTCATCATCCGGCCCTCCTCGCAGTACATCGTGGCCCTGGTCTTCGCCACCTACCTGCTCAAGCCGCTCTTCCCCACCTGCCCGGTGCCCGAGGAGTCAGCCAAGCTCGTGGCCTGCCTCTGCGTGCGTGAGTACGGGGCGCGGGCCGGGGGTTGGGAGGTCGTAGTCCCTGGGTCCCTGGATCCCTGGGTCCCTGGGTCCCTGCATCCTTGCATCACTTCTCCCCTGGCTCCCACATCTCTACATTTTTGCTTCCCTGGACCATCCCGGCAGTTCTAGGCTAAGGTCATTGGTCCCAGAAACCACGTGCGTTTCTTTCATTCATTCTTTTACACTTCTTCCCACGAGCTAGGAATATCTTCAGTGAGGGGACGGCAGGGTCCTTGCCCTGCCCTTCGGTGAGCATTCCATTCCCCCACTTAAGCGATTCAGGCAAGTGCCAGCCTCCCGTTGGCCCCGCTGAGCAATACTCCCAGCCTCTTGCGTGGCACCCACGTGGAGTAACTGAGCAACCGATTTACTGTTAGAGCTCCGATTGCTGACTGGTTGGTAAGAAGGAAATTGCAGTTAAAAAAAAAAACCCCATTCATTTCTGCTCTCCAAACCAACCAGCTTGTCAGGAGTCAGTGACACGGGCTGACTCATAAGAAAACAGTAGTAATAAAATCGTATGCGGGCAGTGACTGGTGCTGGTTTAGGCTAAGGGATCCCCCCGAGGGTTGCCCAGTAGTGAGAGAGGGGAGCTTGGCTGCAGATTCAGTCTTGGAGTGGATGGCCGTGCGAGTCCCAGGTTAGGCTGGGAAACAGCCATGGGGCAGCTGTTTTGGTGGGCTCGGTGCTGGTGTGTTCTTCACCAGGCCAGAGAGAACCGCTTTTCAAAACAGTTTTCTTGTGGGATTTCAGGGGGAAAATCACTTGTACCAGATGTCACATGATTTGGCTGGGTGGGCTGCGAAGGCAGGTCTTGGCAGTTCTCAGGTTCATCCCACGGCCTTGGAAGGGTCCTGCTTTTGAAGTTTATGTTGGAACCCTGGCCATCCCAACTTAGATTTATTTGCGTTAAGAGCTGCCAGCTAATTTGAGGATGGGCCTGGATCTCAATAGTGTGTGCACACATTCAAGGTGGGAAGGACTAAATTTATAGTTTGGAGCCAAAATCAGGGGACTGTGTAATTACTTGGAGTGACTTCTGACTGGCAGGACCTGTTGTGGCAGTTTTCTGCCACACTGTGCTTTGGGGGGAAGGGAGAGGGGGAGGCATTTATTCATAAATGTGAGAATGTGAGAATGCCCCGAGGGCAAGACTCAGCAGGGCTCTGTGTGGTTTCCCTGAGTCTCAAAAGCTTCCCTGAGGCTCTGAGCGGAGCAGCTGCACCACTATGCAGGTCAAAGCCAGGAACAATCATAGCAGGACAGGAGTGGGAAGAGCTCGTGGCTTCCAGCTGGGCGACGTGGATGCAGAGGATGACTCTGGTTTCTCTTTTTGTCATTAGGAGAATTTCACGAGTTCAGTCTCCCTCCCACCTAGGTACGTGTCGGCCTGGAATGTAACGACATGGATAATAGCTTACACAGCCTGCACTCTTATCTTTAAAAATGAATATCTGGTTGGCTGGGTGTGGAGGCCCACACCTGTAATCCCAGCACTTTGGGGGGCCGAGACGGGCGGATCTACGGAGGTCGGGAGACCAGTCGAGATCCTGCCACTGCACTCCAACCTGGGTGACAGAGCAAGCCCATCTCAAAAAATGAGTTCCTGAGTGCTGAGCCTCTGACTTCTACTGGTGCCAGGAGTGAGTCATGGGAAATGCTGCATTGGCCACCAGGAAGGAGACATAGGAGGGGGTGCTGCCTAGTTTTCTCTTTCTAATGAAAAACACATCAGTCATACATGAATTCGTCGTCATTTAAAAATTCAAAGCAGCCAGGCACTGTGGCTCATGCCTGTAATCCCAGCACTTTGGAAGGCTGAGGCGGGTAGATCACCTGAGGTCAGGAGTTCGAGACCACCCTGTCCAACATGGTGAAACCCCGTCTCTACTAAAAATACAAAAAATTAGCTGGGCGTTGTGGCAGATGCCTGTAATCCCAGCTACTCAGTAGGCTGAGGCAGGAGAATCACTTGAAGCTGGGAGGTGGAGGTTCAGTAAACTGAGATCGTGCCACTGCACTCCAGCCTGGGCAACAAGGTGAGACTCCATCTCAAAAAAAAAAAAAAAAAGCAGCCGGATGCGATGGCTCAAGCCTGTAGTCCCAGCACTTTGGGAGGCTAAGACGGGCAGATCACGAGGTCAGGAGATCGAGACCATCCTGGCTAACACGGTGAAACCCTGTCTCTACTAAAAAATACAAAAAACTAGCCAGGCCTGGTGGCCGGCGCCTGTAGTCCCAGCTACTCGGGAGGCTGAGGCAGGAGAATGGTGTGAACCCAGGAGGTGGAGCTTGCAGTGAGCTGAGATCCGGCCACTGCACTCCAGCCTGGGCAACAGAGCGAGACTCCGTTTCAAAAAAAAAAAAAAAAGCAAAATTATCTGGGCGTGATGGCGCACACCTGTAGTCCCAGCTACTCGGGAGGCTGAGGCAGGAGAATTGCTTGATCTTGCCAAGATCAATGAGCCGAGGTGGTGCCACTGAGCTCCACCCTGGGTGACATGTTTCTCCTCCTTTACCACCCCCCAGCCCTGGAGTTTCTGTGACTGCCAGTATACATTTCCAGAGCTGCTTCTGTTACTAATATATCCCTGGCCTATTTATTTAAAAGATCGTAGTGTACAACTTGTTCTCCACCTTTTTTTTTTTAAGCCTAAAATGGTCTTGCCATGTTCCAGGCAGTACGCAGAGGCCACCCTCTGGCTTTTTAGCTGCTAAGACTTCCTGTGTCTTCCCTGTGCTCACCACACCACCCCCATAGACCCCTGTGGAGGGCTTTTGTGGTTTCCCAGCTTCGTGCAAATGGTAAAAGGGTATGTTGTCTTTGGTTTTTTGTTTTTGTTTTTGTTTTGAGACAGAGTCTCTCTGTCACCCAGGCTGGAGTGCAGTGGCACCATCTCACTGTGACCTCTGCTTCCTGGGTTCAAGCGATTCTCCTGCCTCAACCTCCCGATCTTAGATTACAGGCATGAGCCCTCGCACCCGGCTGGGTGTGGATTCTAATGTAACAGCTAATATGCCTTCCAAAGAGACTGTACCGAGTCACACGTTCCTGGATTTAATTTGTGGTAATAGGGCTTTAAAAAGTATTTTTATTTGTTTATTTTTATTTTATTTTTTGTTTGAGATGGAGTTTTGCTCTTGTTGCCCAGGCTGGAGTACAATGGTGCGATCTTGGCTCACTACAACCTCCGCCTCCTGGGTTCAAGCGACTCTCCTGTCTCAGCCTCCCGAGTAACTGGGATTATAGGCGCCCACCATGCCCAGCTAATTTTTTGTATTTTTAGCAGAGATGGGGCTTCACTATGTTGGCCAGGCTTGTCTTGAACTCCTGACCTCAGGTGATCCACCCACCTCTGCCTCCCAAAGTGCTGGGATACAGGCGTGAGCCGCCGCCGCGCCTGGCCTAAAAGTATTTTAAATAGCTTTCCCGCAGTCCTTTTGGTCCCAGGAGATAAAACCTGGAGGCAGGCTCTAGAGTGCCTGCCCTCTCTGACCCAGAGGTGAGGGTTATTGTTAATAGGAACCCTTTCAGGAAAGGCGAGGGCCTCACTTCTCATGTCCCTAAGCCATTCGTACTTGTTTTTGTCTGACCCACCTGTGTGCGTGGTGAGTGTATGTGTGTGTACGTGTTGCTTTTTTTTTGGAGAGTGATTTTCAGTAACAAAGGGATGTGCTCTCTGCAAGAGTGAATCTATTCTTGCCCCTGTGTGTAAGGCAAGAAGGAGAAACTGTGTTCTCTGAACAGGAAGACCCTGCTGAGAGAAGGAGGTGTGTTGGGGTTCAATCATTCTGGTGGGAAAAATATTAGAGATAGTTATAGAAATAGTCACAAATCTTGGAAGACTGAGAAGAGCTGGCTGAAGGCGGCCTGATCTCTTTACCTTTAGTTAAACAAATAAAAATAGTATTAAAAGAAAGGCAGAGTAGTTTACCTAGCTATCTTGTTTACTCATACAATCTTAAGACCATGGACGCTTAAGTGCTTTTTACGTGGCAAGTCCACCATGTCCATTATACTCTAATGGTGTTGACTCAAGCTTTCGAGTAATCTTACCAAATAAATGCGAGTCTGACTAGCTGATCAGGGCCAAGTAGCAATTGGTTTACAGGACTCAGCAGGGAGCCTGTAAGCGGCTGGGACCCGCAGCTGGACTGGCAGAGCAGAATATCTGTGTGTCAGTATACTTTATTCATCTGTCGCCGGGTCAGGGGTCTGCAAGGGACAGACTCCCTGCAGCTGGTGCCCCCTCAAAAGGAGTGATGTCGCAAAGGTGGGCTTGTCTGAGACTGGTAGAACTCCATGCCGATTCTCAGGTCATTCTGACTTCAGCATGGAGAAGGACAGTGGATGTCCCAGGAAGGAAGACCCTGCCCTGTAGGGGGCTTCTGATAGGTGCATGTGGCACCATCTGCAGGTGGAGTGGCAGCTGCATTCCAGGTGCAGGGGGCAGCCTGGATCCCAGACCGGTGGGCAGGATGGGCGTTCCGGGATGGGAAGGAGAGGCTGGGCCTTTGATCTGTGGACGTTGCTCCTGGACCAGTGAAAAGCCATAGAAAGTGATTTTTTTTTTTTTTTTTTTTTTTTTTTGAGACAGAGTTTCGCTCTTTTTGCCCAGGCTGGAGTGCAATGGTGCAATATCAGCTCACCGCAACCTCCACCTCCCGGGTTCAAGCGACTCTCCTGCCTCAGCCTCCTGAGTAGCTGGGATTACAGGTGTGTGCCACCATGCCTGGCTAATTTTGTATTTTTTAGTAGAGACAGCGTTTCTCCATGTTGGCCAGGCTGGTCTGGAACTCCTGACCTCAGGTGATCCGCCCACCTCGGCCTCCCAAAGTGCTGGGATTACAGGCATGAGCCACTGTAACCGGCTGAATTTTTTTTCTTTTTTCTTTTTTTAAATGATCACAGGTAAGGTTGGGTTCCAGAGTTTTCTCCTTAGGAAGGGAAAGGGCACCTTCTACCCCCTTATTCCTTGAGCCTGATCCTACAGAAGGTACAATGGTTTTGGGTCTGGATCCTCAGCCCTTGGGCCTCTGAGGCTGCGTTGGGAGAGGGTACGGATTTGAGAACAAGGTTCTCAGTTTTGCTGGCTGTCTTTTCAGTGTCCCAGGCACGTCCCACAGAAAGTTTCTTTTTGTGAAATAATCATGTGAAATGGGTTGGCCTCGGTGCTTAGAACCATCCCACTGACGGTGACAGTGAAAAAAATCCCTTGCTTCTCGGTCTGGTTAGGAGATGAGGTCCTTTCACCCGTGTCTTCGTGTAGGTGCGCTTTTCACTGATCGTAAAGGCGAGAGGAACAGCTCCATGTGTCTGTTTCCGGATGGCCATGTGGAACTTGGCATGAGAGGAGGGTTGTGTGGGTTATTTATTGCTTATCGAAGACTTGGTAGCGTGTACTGGAAATTCAAGCGATGCTGGGTTTTTATTATCAGAAGGCGTACAGGCTGTAGCTGAGATTCTGGCTGGGCTTGGATTTGGTTTGGGAAGTTTATCTGACCTCCCTGGGCCCCAGCTGGCTCTGCATAGCGAGTAGGGTAGCATCTACTCAAAGTCCCGGCCACGGCCGTGGACCGGCGCTGGCCCAGGCGAGTTCTCAGTAAGTGGGAACTCGCAGGTTCAGAAGATGCTCTGGGCCTCAGGGGCTTCCACCTCCAGGGAGGTGCTCTCAGAAGGAGGGCCCGATAGACTCACCGGGTCGTGGAGGAGATGCCCTGGCGCAGTCTCAGTCACTTCCCCAAGCGCATAGGTGTTAGAGAAGTGGCCTGCAGACAGCTCCTCCATGCCTTGAAAGCAGAAGTAGCCCCCTCCTGTTTCCCTGTCCCAGTTGGGTGAAGGATGGGAGTCTGCTGGGACAGTCCCAGGCGTGCCGTCACGCAGGGGCAGGCCGTCCATCAGTCTTGCAGGAACACCTGGCCTCATGGGAGACGGTGCCAAGGTCCCTGGAGTGAGGTGGCTCTCCTCCCCATGGCTGTCACTCATCAGTAGATCGGTGTGGGCGGGTGTGCATTTAGGAACCTGTGAGCTGAGACATTGTCCAGCTAGCATCAAGCCAAAAGCAACCAAAGCTTTGAGAAATCCACCTGGCCCCGCCGAGTCGGTTTCTGGCTGTGGAATGCGATTTGTCCCAGCGCCAGGTGTCTGGGAATCCCAGGCCTCCGTGTGGGAAGGTGCCAGTTGCACGGGCTGTGACTGTCCCTCCACGTGCCTGCATCTTCTGCTCACTGCACTTTGAGTAGCCCTCAGCCTCACTGTCTCCTCCTTTGGCAAAAAGGAGGAAGGAGCAAGGGAACAAAGAGAGGGAGGGAAGAGCCAGAGAGGAGCCAGGGTTTCCCTTCATCTGGAGCTCTGGGTGCGAGACGTCACCCACCCACGCTCAGCACAGGCCCAGGGTCAGGGGGCTGTGGGTGGAAGTAGGAATTGCCACAACTGTCTCTGAGCCCCTCCCTGAGGGTGAAGGGTGGGTTTCGATGGCTGTGGGCTTAGCTGTGGTCAGCGGAATCAAAGGCCAGGGGGCCAGTTAGCAGTGACCAGAGAGCAGAGGGGGCCTGTGTGTGTTTTGCCCCAGGGTCTTCAGGCTGCCTGGCTGCCTCTCTCCACCCCCTGGGGTGTCCAGCGCCTCCCCCCCCGAGGTATCCAGCACCTGTAACCTGTAGCTCTGCTTCTCAGTTAAGGCCTGTTCCAGGGCCCCCCCCTGGGTATCCAGAGCCTGGAGCCCCACTTCTCAGTCCAGGCCTGTGTAAACCTGGCCCCGGGTTGGGTTTTGGGATCCCTGCACCCCTCCATCCCCGACCCCCCCACAGCTGGAGCCCTGGCTCAGCCAGCAAAGGTTCTGCGTGTGGGCCCCGGAGCTCAAGCCGTGGGCTCAGTGCAGGCGGCAGCAAGTGATTAGCACTGAAATCCGACTTTCCCAGCCAGACATGAAAGTGCCACTGGCGCCTGGGCAGGTCACGCTGCGTCACGGGATTCGGGGCAAGGTCGTCGGGGGAGTTCATAGAAGCACATGACCTGAGCCATGCAGGAAAGCCTAACGGGCACTTCTGACCCTTTTTCCTGGATCACAGACCTCTTTCATAATCGAGCCAAATGTGCAGAATCTTGCCCAGAAATGTGTACCAGCTGCCTTCACACTGAAGGGTGGGCTGTGCAGACCCCCCAGGGGCCCAGGCCAGGGTGAGAGTCACCCCCCGGAGCTTGGTGTCCAAGGCAGGGCACACGCTTGGACTCTCACCTCCTGTCACCACTTTCCACCCCAGCCTTTGGAGACAGTGATAATCCCCAATTTACAGCTGTGGAAACCGATGCAGGAGCGAGCCTGGAGCCACGGGCCACAGTGCCCACCTCTACACTGAGGCCACTGTTTGTCATCGGGCATAGGGGAGCACACAGCCACGTCTGGGGAGTGTGGTGGGTGCCAGGGGTCTGGGGAGGTGTCATTCAGCAAGACTGGGTGGCCCAGTTGGCCCGGGTAAGGACACAGGTGGGTCAGAGGATCATCTGTGTTCCCCAGCCACCCCTAGGGGCCCCTAGGGGGAGGGAAGACTGGGGAAGGCCCTTCGCAGCTCGTCCACCCGTCTCCATCCTTCCCAGACTCAGGGCAGGTACCCTGCACAGCCACAGGTTCTGCCCCCCAGTAGGCCTGGCCCTCCCTGGAGCCTCGCCTGGATGGCTGGCCATGGGCAGGCCTTGCCTGGCCCGTCTGCAGGGACAGGACACGTGTACGCACGCAGATTGCTACTGTGTGCCCGCCCGCTCCCCGGAGGCCCTGTGGCAGCACCCCCTTCCCCTCACTGCCCTGTTCCGACAGGAGGGCCCCCCAGCGTCTCCTTCCCTGGTACTGGCAGAGTCCTGAACTCTCCCTGTGGAAGGCAGACCCTCCGGGGTGGCCACAGCACCTGTGTGCCTCCCGGAGCGTGGAGGCGTGTCTTTCTGGGCATCCCTGTCTGTCAGACTGCCCCAGATGGGAGCCGTTCTCTGGCTTTGCCCGCCCCTCCCCTGCCGAAGGGTTTACCCACTATGTGAGGAATGAGCACCGACCTCCCATTCGGGCCTCGGAGCGTGACGCCCACAAACCCGATCCCTTGCTGAGTCATCCTGACCTCGGGACGGGCCAGCACCTGTCACTGCTGAGACACTACATGTGTGAGCTGCTTGTTAACGAGAAAGCCAAACTCCGTAAAATATTTGAAGAGATTTATCCTGAGTCAAATGTGAGGACCAAGGCCTGGAGGCCCTGAGGACATGTGCCTCGGGGGGTGGGCCACAGCTGGAATTCATGCATTGTACAAGGACAGAAGTTACAGGCAGACATCAGTCAGTACATGAAAGGTGTTTGTTGGTTCTGCCCAGAAAGACGGACAACTCCAAGGCGGGGAGGGGCTTCCTGGTCACAAGCGGGTTCAGAGATTTTTTTTTCTTTATATATATATACACACACACACACACATATATACACACACACATATATATACATACATACATATATATACACATATATATGTGTGTGTTTGTATATATTTGTTTGTTTGATTTTGAGACAGAGTCTCGCTCTGTCTCCCAGGCTGGAGTGCAGTGGCGTGATCTCAGCTCACTGCATGCTCTGCCCCCTGGGTTCACACCATTCTCCTCCCTCAGCCTCCCAAGTAGCTGGGACTACAGGCGCCTACCACCGTGCCTGGCTAATTTTTTGTACTTTTAGTAGAGGTGGGGTTTCACTGTGTTAGCCAGGATAGTCTCAATGTCCTGACCTCGTGATCCACCTGCCTCGGCCTCCCAAAGTGCTGGGATTATAGGCAAGAGCCACCGCACCTGGGAAAAGATTTTCTGATTCACAATTGATTGAAAGAGTTATTCGCTAAAGAACTGGAATCAATAGAAAGGAATATCTGGGTAAGATGGGAGGTTATGGAGACCAAGATTCTTTTTTCTTTTTCTTTTTCTTTTTTTTTTTTTTTTTTTTTTTGGTCACCCTGGCTGGAGTGCAGTGGCATGATCTTGGCTCACTGCAACCGGATTTAAGCGATTCTCCTGCCTCAGCCTCCCAAGTAGCTGGGATTACAGGTGTCTGCCACCACCACGACCAGCTAATTTTTGTATTTTTAGTAGAGATGGGGTTTCTCCATGTTGGTCAGGCTGGTCTCAAACTCCTGACCTGGTGATCTGCCCACCTCAGCCTCCCAAAGTGCTGGGATTGCAGGAATGAGCCACTGAGCCAGGCCAAGATCTGTGTTTGAATGTTAGTGCTGGTCAGCTGTACCTGAATTCCAGAGGGAAGGGGTCATATGTGATCCCTCTTCCCCTCGTGAGCTGAACTTGTTTTACAGGTTAACTTTGGAATCCCTTTGGCCAAGAGGAGGGGTCCATTCAGTCAATTAGGGGGCTGAGAATTTTGTTTTTGGTGTACGTGATCAAACTGCAGCTGGTACAAAACCGAGGCCACGGTGACCCTGGGGCCCGCCAGCTTTGTCCCTGTGCTCTCGAGCTGCCGGCGGCCAATGCAGGATTCTGCCCACGGCTCACGTATGTGGCTTCAGAGCCTGAGGGTTTTTGGGGCCGTGTCTTCACCTGGTACCATGTAGGAGCCCTATGAGCTGAGTCAACTGGAAGAGCCAAGGGCCTCTGCAGAAGGCCTGAGCAGGGCCCGGGCTCTGTCCCTGGAGCTCTGAGTCCCTTAAGCTGTGTGACCCGGAGCCAGGTGCTTAACTTCTCTGGGCGTTTGCTTCAGAGCTGGGAGCCTGGGGTGGCTTGGGTGGCTTGGGTCTTTGGCAGGGGTCAGGTAGGAGAGGGGCCAGCCAGGAATCAAACATCCCTGACAAGTGAGGGGACAGGTGAGGAGGGCAGGGCAGGAGGCCTGAAGCACTTGTGCAGCAGCGTCTGGGCTGGTGCAGGCCCTGAGATGGCTTCAGGCCCTGCTCAGAGCTGAGGGCTCCCCATCACCAGGGATTCTTCCATCACTGCACCTGCAGAGCCCACTGGGATTGGGGAGAGGCCCTGGCCTCCATTTGGAACAGCTGCATCCGCCTGTCGGGTGTACAGGCTGTGCACTGGTTAAGCCTGAGCGCAGAGTCTGTTCAACGAGTTCATTGTGTAGTATTTGCTTCCGCTTGCTGTTGAGTTGGACTGGCCTGGACGCTGGCCAGGAGCCCTCGTGGGTTTGGTGCTTCTCTTTGACAGCCGGCATTGAGAAGCCCAGTCAAGTGGCTGGAGCACAAGGATGAGATTGAGGAGACCTGGATGGCCTCACTTCGCTACCCAGGAACTGCTGTGTGACTTTCAGCAAGTGGGACAACCTCTCTGAACTCGGTTTACCCCAGCCATAAAATGGGGGTGTTGGATTGGCTGCCACAGGTATCCTTCCACCTCCACAATACTGTGACTGGAGCGGGTTTTCACTCCTTTTTCTTGTTAGCATAACTGTTGGAGCTGTGGAGGGTTTGGAGTGGGCCACAGATGTGTGAGGCTCCGCACTTAGCCAGCAGTGGCAACTCCTTATCACTGGTGCCCGCAGCTTCATCTGTGCCCTGGAGATACTGACACTGCGGTGACTGGTCAGATTAATGGTGATGCTTTCACGGGACGCCATAAGACATGACCGCGAGGCATTTCGCCCACGCAGCAGGAGGCAGTGTTACAGTCTGTTGGAAACAGGAAAGGGAGGCTCAGTCCCTGCATAGGAACTTGCCCGAATTCACACAGCATTTCAGCACGGGGTGGCCTGGTTTCAGAGTTTCAGAGGGAGGGGTGGCCCTTCCTGTTGGTCCTGGTGGTCTCGAGTCAGGACCCTTGGGAAACCCATATCCACCAGGACGCTTGTGTCTGGAGAACCTGACCAAATGAGAAGTTGCCCTTTTCAGGTTCTCCTGCTTACCCTGGGACTTGGGGTGTAGGCAAATTTCAGAACTTGCCAAATCTGCGTCTTCCTGGCCTGTTTAAAATGAATGTGTCAGCTCCATTCCGGACAGCAGCTGACACCTCCGCCCCTGTGCCAGACAGGACAGTGTGGCTGGGTGTAACTCAGCCCCGGTTAAAAATGGAAAAAAGTACAAAGACATGTGTTCAAGGGCTGGTGACAGAATTTGAAAATGTGACACCAGCCTGTTAGTAATTTGTTTCCACAGAAATCTGATTCAACACTGAGCAGACAGGTGTGGCCAGGGCCTTGGGACCGTCTCTCTGATCGCCCGGGGACATCTACATGTCCGGCCTGGGCCACAGCAGGGCCTTGTGCTCTGCGGAGACTGAGCATCAAAATTGGAGCCATTTTAAGAAGACCATCCCGGCCAGGCTCACGCCTGAAATTCCAACACTTTGGGAGGCCAAGGTGGGCGCATCACCTGAGGTCAGGAGTTCGAGACCAGCCCAGCCAACATGGTGAACCCTTGTCTCTACTAAAAATGCAAAAATTAGCCAGGCATGGTGGCAGGTGTCTGTAATCCCAGCTGCTGAGGCAGGAGAATCACTTGATCCCGGAGGCAGAGGCTGCTTGAACAGGTGAGAGAATGGCTTGAACTCAGGAGGTGGAGGTTGCTGTGAGCCAAGATTGCACCATTGCACTCCAGCCTGGGCGACAGGAGCGAGACTTTGTCTCAAAAAAAAAAAAAAAAAAATGGAAACGCTGCCTTTGCTTCCCTGCCGTGGAGCTGCATCGTTTTCCTTGGGGTCTCCGGACCACTTTGACCTCTCCGTGGCCAACGATGGCAGGGAGGTGGGTGGATCTGGAGCCGACATGGGCAGGCTCAGCATTCCAGCCCATTCTGAGGTGAGGTTGGCCTTGGGTGAGGACAGGGGTCACCGGGTCAGACACATTCGTTCTCTGGAGCCCAGTAGAGGTGACCTGTCCATCAGGAAAGCACCTGCCTATGCTGGGGGCGCTCCGCCAGCCTCCCTGGGACCTTGTTCTGTGCAGATGTGTCCTCTCCCTTTCCCCCCACCTGCCTGATCAGAAGCTCTGGGTTTCTACCCCTCCACCCCCCACCCCCCGCACTGCTTTTACAAGCCTCCCCAGGGGATGACGTGGGAGATGGTGGGGGCTGTCTATCAATGGAGAAGGTGGAGGTTTGCACTCAGAGCAGAGGATGTTTAGACTTGAAGGGGCCAGGCAGGAAGGTACTGGTTTTACTAAGCCCCGTGTTTATTGGGCACCCACTAAGTTCGGGGCCCTGTATGTACCGAGTGGATTCTGACAAAGAAGCTGTCGCAGGAACCCCAGCTTGCTGCAGAGTGGGGCCCAGGCTCCAAGGCTGGTTGTCAGGGTTACCAGGTGCTGGCTCGGCTAGGGGCTGCAGGCTGCGCTAGGCGGGACTGGGCTGGGCTGGTACCTGTGCCTGGTGTCGACCCAGCTGTCGTTGCAGTGGTCAGCTGCCGCTCTCCAGCCCAGGGCAAACAGCTGTGCCAGGTGCACCCTGGGGGACCAGGCTGCGTGGGCTTCCTGCAACTGGTGAAGCTGCCAGCCACTTCCTCTGTGCTGTCTCCAGCAGACAGTTCTGGGTATACAGTCCTCATTTGCCTATAAAGCAGGCCTTGGACCATCTCTGCCCCAGCCCCAGTGTTGGCCCTTTGTATGAACAGACTCTGAAACCAACAGACTCTGAAACTGTGCTCAGAACGCACCCTCTCTTTAAAAGACTCCTGGAGGCAGTCCCTGGGGGCCTGGCAGTAGCACCTGTTTCTGTTGGGCCTGAAAATGACAGAAGGGACTGCCGTATGCCCGCCTGGGGCACTCACAGTGGCTGTGCTTGGACTTGAAGGGGTCCCGGAGGATCATGTTCATTGGGTGCCCCCACTTACAGACCGGCCAAGGTGCTGAGCCCTGCAGGACTCACTACTCTGTCCGGCTCGGGGGCAGGTGAGGACCGGCGGCCCAGGGAGTGGCCTCTGGGGCCGACAGATAATTTTCACTGTGGCTGGTCCTGAGCCTTATCCACGCACGCTCCTGTACCTCTGTACCTGGTCCGTGTTTGTTACTTGAAAGAATCAGGCATTAGTCTGTGTGGGGATGGTTCATGGGGCCTGCAGGGTCCCCACCCAGCCCGGGCCCACAGGTCCCACCTGCTCTCCACATTGAACGTGCCTGTTACTGGCCCTTCCCCTACCCTCTCCTCCAACACTGGACCCTGGGGGATCGTCCCTGTGTCTGTGGCGGGATTTTATCAGGAACTGGACAGAGTTGGGGCCAGAAGACCAAGCTGCCAGCATCAGGGGAGGTGAGCAGGGTCGGCTGCCGCAGAGGTGAGCGTTCACGGGCATCAGGCAGGGGAGGCAGGCACCTCAGAGAATCACCTCCCCAAGGGGAGAGAGGAGAGACCAGGGGCCAGGAGAAGGCAGCCTCTTGGTTTACAAGTTGTGGGTGTGTGTGAGGGAGCGGGGTTGGGGGATCAGCCTGCGGTAGGCACCTGTCCCATCTGTGGGACCTCCCTGTTCAGGCACCTTCTTGCACGGTCTGTGAGGTCAGTATCACTGCGGGCCCCACCCCAGAGATGGGGAGGCACAGGGGTGGGGGTGTCCCCCACCTCATGCCGGGTGGTGGCAAGCTCCCCAGGACGCCCCAGCTCTGAGCAGGGCAGGTGGCGAGAAGAGTGGGAGGTCTTGGTGCCCACACCAGAGTCCTGAGGAGAAGTGGGCTGGCTGCGTCCCCAGTCCCTCCTGCATGAGCCTTAGGGCATCTGAAGTGGCTTTTGAGTCAGGACCAGGACCACGGCTTGGGCCTTACTGTGACAGGTGTCCTGGCCGAGGCCCTGGCGCTGGCTCTGGGTGTGGCTGGGGCTGTCCTTCCTTCACCGGGCTGTGGGCCTTGCTGTCAAGGCCCACCTGAAGATGAGGATGTTTCTGTGACTCAGATGGCCCTGGGGGGTGGTGGGGGCACAGGTGAAGGGAGGAGGAGGGCAGGGGTCCTTCCAATGCACTGCCCCCAAGGGACCCCGGCTCTTTGGGAGCTCCTGCCAGCCAGCCAGGTGAGGACGAGGAAGAGAGCACTCTAGACTGGGAGGGGTCCCCAGCTCAGCTTGCCCGGCTACCTGTCAATCAAGCCAAGCCACGCCACGAGGCTTGATCTCCCAGGATCCCCAGGACGGCCTTTATCTCTTGGCCCAGCTGTCCCCACAGGCCGGCGTGGCCACATTTATCTGGGGGTGGCCGGCCCTGTGTGCTCAGCCTCCTCACCCTGACTCGGGGCACAGCCCTGCCGGTCTCCCTGCTGTATGCTGCCGGGGCAGCCAGCAGCCCCTCCGTGGTGTGGACACAGGCTGGGGAGAGGGCAGGTGCCAGCAGGGGCTGAGGTTCAAACCCCAGACTTCTCCCATGACTGCCTCGCCTCCTTAAGGTCAGAAGGTGCTGAACCCACATTAATTCATGTATTTAAGATTTTATTTCATCTTAAAACTTTAAAAAAGAACACTGTGGAGAATAATGAAGCCTTTGTTTACTCATCACCCAGAATCAGTGAACATTAAAATTTATGTTCTTGTTTTAAAAGGAATAAATACGATAAGGTCCCCTTTGTTCTGTGGCCATTTTGCTCCCCACCTGACTTCCAAAACGCAGGCCCGCCTGTCTGCCCTGTGGTTATTTTTAATGTCAGGAGATGATCCAGTGGCACCCGCCGGCCCCTCAGGACTGTTTTTCGTTGGAGAGCAGCTGGGTTGGATCTGGGCAGACGGTCAGGCTGGCAGGGGGACCCTGGCCTCTGTCCCACCCACGGTGACAGCCCTGATGGCTGGTTGGGCACTTCTGGGCAAATCGCTGCCTTTCCTGAACCCCCCAACCCCCTAGCAGACATGATAGCCGCAGGGGCCGTGCTCAGTGTCCGTGGCGCCTGTCTGGCATCTGGAGTTCAGTGGTGGCAGCATGCCGCGTGTCCCTTTTGGGGAAAGGCCTGAGTGCAGCTTGGCCACACCTACTCCCGCCTCCCTCCCGGCATGAATGAGCGAGTGATGCAATCAGCCAGCCTCTTGCAAATCCGGAAATCCCTGGCTTGTCCGCAAGGTCCCCGAGGCCTAGTTTCTTTTATGGACACTCCCACACACACACACACACCATAAGGAAATGGGACTGTCAGGAGGTCAGGACCTGCCCCCTCACCCTGTGTGGCAGAGAAGGAACTGCCTAGACCCACTTGCCTGGACCCACTGACCAAACCCTGCTGAGCCCCGAGGGTTAGACTGGAGAGCTCTGGACTGGTGACATCTCCATGTCCCTGGCAGCCCTGGCAAAAGGGGAGTGTCCCACTCCTCACCTCTTCTCTTTGGATGAGGAGTGGAAGGGAATTTCAAGTATTTTATTTTAGGAATAGCAGCAAAAACACTGACTTTCAGACATTTTTCAGCCAGACTTTCCTGGTGTGTGGTAGCCGTCTCCACTCTGGCATCCCCACAGTTGTAGTGGGCTGGTTAACTTCGGAGAGAGAGGCGGGCGGGCGGGCGGCCGGTCCCGCACCTCAGGACGTTTCCCATGTTTGCTGGCTGCTGTCATCAGTTAGTTAGCATGGATGTCTTTCCTGGGGTCTGTTGCTGAAATTCTAAAATTCCACAGGATTTGTTCAGCTGGGGAAAAGCCACTGGAGCCCCCAAGACCTCGGCTGGCCAGACCTTTCTGAGCGTTACTCCCAGGGGGAAAGAGAAGAGCCTGTGGCCTTTCCGATGCCCTCACCTTCCCACAGTCTGAGCAGTGCGGTGCGGGGAAGGCTGCGAGAGCCGCGCTGTGCGGGTGGCCCGTGCCGGGCCTTTGCCCACTTCTGGGGTGTAGAAGTTCCCACTGGCAGATTTTAAGCTCCTAACAGCTACGAATCACCTTGTGGGCACGGAGGGGTGAAGGGTGGTGCAGCAGGCAGTGAGGGTGTCGGGGAGTCAGTGCCTCGGGGTTAATAGGCTTTTACTTCATTTTAAGTTGTGGGGGTGGTTGTTTCCCCACCAGCTCACAGATCCCTGAATAGCGGCTCAGCCTGCCCACATATTGCAACAGAACCCCCTGACACACACACACACACACACTCTGGCTCAGAACTGGGTGCCTTATAGGGCCCAGGAGGACTTGCTGGTGTCTGGAGACCTGTCTGAGCGTGCCTGACCACACGTCTCAGCGCCTTCTGGGGCAGGCAGGGGTCCCGGCCATCTGTGTGGAGTCACTCAGGCTTCTGAAGCACATGGTGCTATTTTGGGTTTCATCCTATGCCCCCAAAGCAACAGGGCAGCAGGGTCAGCTCTGCTCACCACAGGCCCCTGTGGCCCCTCCCAGGCTGCGCCAGTGCCCCGCCGTCCCCAGGTGACTCGCCAGGTAGTTCCAGGATAGCGGGACAACCCGCTTCTGCTGGAATCCACAGAAGATCGTCTCTGAGGAAGGGGCCCTGCCCTCATGGAGTCTGGCAGCCGGGCTGTGCGGGTCTCACAGGCAGGTCAGGGTGCTAAGTAGGTGCAAAGAGGCGTGATGGGCACCTTCCAAGCGGCAGGTCACCTTGCTCACCTGGGTCTCTGGAGGCAGCGACCCCACTCAAAGCCCTGACTATAGGTGGGAGTCCGTGGCCTGGTGTTGGCGGGGGGCGGGGGTGAGGAAAGGTCCCTTACAATCCTTGAGGGGCACCTGGTTTATCAAAACAGGTCCCAGAAAGTCAGAACCTGCCCTAGGGTCTGGCACGGGACTGGAGCTGTTTAAGGAGCTTGTTTTTCTGGTGGACCCAGCCCTGGCCCTGGGGTGGGGTTGGGGTCATCACATCCCGACCTCCCCCAGAGCTGGCATCTGCCCGTGAAACTCACTGCCACCCTCTTGTCTCCACAGTGCTGCTCACGGCCGTGAACTGCTACAGCGTGAAGGCCGCGACCCGGGTCCAGGATGCCTTTGCCGCTGCCAAGCTCCTGGCCCTGGCCCTGATCATCCTGCTGGGCTTCGTCCAGATCGGGAAGGGTGAGTACATCCCCCAGGCCCCACCGGCAGCCCCTCGAGGCTGTGTGTCCTTCACAGGGCATGAGGTCCCAGTCCGCAGCTCTGAAGTACTGTACAACGTGGAGATTTCCCTCTGGGAAAATCACCCAGCAAGTGAAATCCTACCCAGAGGGGACACAGGAGTGCTCCCATGGGACAGCGTGGCCGCCACTGGGAGGGGCTCTGGCAGTTACTCTTTTTTTACACTGTGATGTCTTTGAGGCTCGAGTGCCCAGCTGATGTGTTGTAACCTCACCTGGGGGGATGTGGGACATTCCAGGCCCGGCAGGGGCCGTGCCTGCCAAGCTGACCACCCTCGCGCCATCTCACCCTGGGTCTCTCAGAGTCCCGTGTGCTGTCGCTCCCCACCCTCCCCTGACGGGGCCATGCTCCTGGTCATGCTGTGATTTATTCATCATTCCGTGGGCAGGCGTGGGATTGTCTCCATGTTTCTGTCTGCTTTTTAAAGAAGATAAGCATGGAAAACAAACCCTGTAACCCCATCACTCAGATGTGTCCACTGTCAGCATTCGGGAGCAAGTGAGAGCAGTCTGGCCCACAGGTTTTAAGACTGGCTGGCCCAGGCTTTGTTCTTGTGCTGTGTGATCTTGGGCAAATCACTGACTCTCGGCCTTTTTCCCAGCTGCTTTCTCTTGGGGCTGCTGGGAGGAATAAAGAGAATGAGTATGAAACAGCCCCCGCCCCCTGCACCTGCGTTCTCTGTTGACATGGACTGACACCATTGGTATTTTTTGCTGGGTGTCTCTGGCCCCTTGAACACACGCCCCACAGATCTGTGTCCTGTGTCTGCCTGCAGAGCCTCCACCCTTTCCACACTGCCATTCCGCAGTGAGGTTGGGCTGGGGTTTCACAAGCGGTTCCCATTTGTGTGGTCACAGACCCTGAGACACACTGTCCTGGGCACTGGATCCCACCCGTGGTCGGTTACAGTTGAAGTGGACGGCCCTGTTGCTTGAGTCCAGCATGGGTGCCTCTGTCGGCAGTTCCTTCTGAGTTTGTCTCCATCCATGTTGGAGCCAGCCTAGGAGCAGAGCAGTCAGGAGCTGGCCTCATTATCTTCTCTCCCAGAGCCTCAGTTAGGGATGTCTCCAGCCCTGGAGCTGTGGAGCTGTCGCTGGGTGCCTGGCAGATGCACGCTCTGGTGACTTGGAGTCGCTGATGGCTGCAGAGAGGCTACCTGGTCCCACGTGGCTGTGGGAGAGGCAGTTAGGACCCCAGGGCTGCAGAGGACAGGACAGGGACCTTGCTCCTGGAGGCAGGGAGGCCCCCACCCAGCAAGCTGTGAGCTGCCCTGCAGCCCATGCACGGCCAGGCCAAAACAAGCAGACATGAGGACGCTGCCTCCTGCGTGGGGCCTTGCCTCAGGGCTGGGCTGCTCTCTTGTGTGCACTCTACCACTGGTGGGCTGTGAACTGAACGGGTGCCCAGCAGCACCCAGCACCCAGCATGCAGTTTTAGCTGGGCCTCCGCCTTGCTCCGGGCGCCCCCTGCTGGCCGCACACGGCACTTCGCCTTAGGGACAAAGGCCGGCTGCTGCTGGGGAGGGGTCTCTGCACCAAGCAGGTAACCTGGGGCTGCAGGGGGATGCGGTGCCGGGATATACTGACCTCACGACAGGGAGGCGAGCTCCAGGTGCTGGGGCCAGACTGTATCAAACATATCAATCTGTACAAAGCCTGCAGCAGGCGTTCATCGAGGGGAAGTCCCACCCGATTCTCAGGTGGCTCTGGAAGGTGGCCCAGGTCAATCCTTCAGGAGCTTGAGCCCATCCCCCATGCATGTGTCTGACCAGGGATTCTCAGAGTCACCGGGGGTACCAGAGCCACTCAAGAGCTGGCAGGACAGGGCTGGCGGGAAGTCCCAATTCTGAACCCTCCTGGGACCTCAGGTTCCAGCACCTTACTCAAAACAAGACTAGCTCATTCCATGGCTCCCGGGCACTCAGAAGTTGCCCAGGGAGGTGGTTGGGCCTGAGTAACATGTTACAGGCAGGAGACAAATCGGCCCTGTGCTTCCCAGAGGGTGTGCATGGAAGGATCCTGTGCCTCCCAGGAGGTGTGCATGGAAGGGTGCTTTGCTCGTGAAGGCCTTTGCTTGGCTGCGCTCATCAGGTAGCCAGGAAAGATTTAGGAGGGGAACGTGATTTTTGTAAAAACACATGTCAGTAGGGAGAGTAAAGAGCTTTTTGTTCAACTTGAATACATAATTGACACAGTGCAGCGTCTGCAGAATTCCTGTCTCCTGTTTGGCTTCAAGATATTTATTTTGTTACCAGATGAATGCCTTGCTTTTAGAAGATACATTGTGTTGATTCCTTTGTCCCAGTTGTCGAGCTTTATAACCCCAAGGGCACAAAGCCCTTGGGCAGCTGCCCCTCCCCTCTCTGGTACCTGGCGGCAGAGCCCCCAGATACTTCAAGGCAGAGACTCCGGCCCCAATTTTGCAATGATTGGTCAGTGAGAATGCAGCGAAAATCTGGCAGAGCAGGCCTGGCCCACGCACCTGTCCCTGCCTGTCCCGCATCCTGGGTGCCCTGCTCCGTCAGACCTGAAAAGGCTCCTCCTTGCTGCTCTTGGCCCCCAGGTGGGCTCTGTCCTGTGGAAAGGCACTGGCCCTAGGGTCCCGGAGGCCCTTGGCCGACCGTACAGCCTCTTGCCTGTTTCCTCCTTGTCAGGGAACTTCGTGATCACCCCTTCCCAGTTGGCCATCTGCAGAACTGTCTTCTGTCCCATGTGCTGCATCTATGCCAGGTCCCAACAAAGACACAGCCTTGCATCCAGAGCTTGTGGGGGGACGTGAGAGCCATAGGCACGTGAATGGTGAATGGGAGAGTCGCAGTGGGGCACAGGCAGGGCCCTGGTGCAGACCAGAAAAGCCCTTCTGAGGGGTTGGGCCTCCCTGAGATGTGGGCTGGGAGGGGCAGCTGGGTGAGTGACAGGGGCCAAATCTGGTCAGGAGCCCTCACCTCTGCGTCTTGGGGGAGCCACGGCTGCCCCTAGGCTGGGGCGTGAGGACACACAGGCTTAGGTGTCACACGAGGTTCTGCAGTTAGTCCCAGCCTTTTTGAAAAGGGAGACAGTACTCAAGTTAGGTTTCAGATCTGACCCACCGTCCCATGAGGCCCACGCTCAGGCTGTTCCCTAAGGAGAAGGGTGGCTGGGCCCTCGCCTGCAGGGTGGAGGGTGGGATCGAGTGCACAGGCTCTGCTGTCTGCTGTCCGAGCCCAACGGCAGCACCATGTCCCTCTTGGAGGACACAATGGGACGCTTTGTACTTTTGCTCAGGCTGCAGCAGTCGGCGGCAGAACAGACTAACCTCTCCTCGAGCAGTTACACGTTGGATAGTTGGGCAGATTAAAAAAAGGTTCCGTAAAAACTTTCTTTTCCTTCTCCTCCCACGTTGTACTATTGGAGGTCATTATTCCCTGGAGCAAGATTTGCCCTTTCACTGTGTCCACAAAGAGGAAAGGAAGCCACAGCCAGCCAGGGCGGCGCGCCTCTTGCTGTCCTTCACCCCAGGAGAGGAAAATGCTTCCCCTGCGTTGGGCTCAGACCCCTACCGAGTGGCCTTGCTGGGCTGCTGGGCCCTGGGTCCCGGTGGCTGAGACCCCTGGATGTGACCCGCTGGGCCCTGGTCCCGGTGGCTGAGACCCCTGGATGTGACCCGCTGGGCCCTGGTCCCGGTGGCTGAGACCCCTGGATGTGACCCGCTGGGCCCTGGTCCCGGTGACTGAGACCTCTGGATGTGACCCGCTGGGCCCTGGTCCCGGTGGCTGAGACCCCTGGCTGTGACCCGCTGGGCCCTGGTCCCGGTGGCTGAGACCCCTGGCTGTGACCCGCTGGGCCCTGGTCCCGGTGGCTGAGACCCCTGGCTGTGACCCGCTGGGCCCTGGTCCCGGTGGCTGAGACCCCTGGCTGTGACCCACACCCATGAGTAGGCACTTCTGGATGGTCCCGTGTCCCAGGCGGAAAATACGTGTGTGCCACTGGGCTGTGGAGGGGGGGACTGCCTCTGTGTGTCACATGACAATTTTGAAATGATGGTTTTCCTTTGGTTCTTCAGCTAGTGGGGCCCCTTAGACCCAGAGAAGTGGGGTACCCTGCCCCAGGTCCCACAGCCATGAGCCCACGGTGGGAAGGTCCCTCCCCACCGCCGCTGTGACCCTGGGCGCATTGTGCAGGATCGTGCACCGCTGGCGGAAGGGCCTACACCTGTTCCCAGGGTGCGCAGCGCTGGGCCCCTCTACTCTGGGAGGTTCATGTGGGCTCCCATGTGTTCCGGGAAAGGCTGACGGGACGGTCTGTCCTGAGAGGGTGCGGGTCTGGAGGACATCTCTTCTCAGACTGGTCCCTGAGCTTTGCTGAGCTTCCCTGAAGGCCGCCCCCCGAGCCCCTCCCCCTCTGTCCTGAGGAGCTTCCTAGAAGAAGAGGTGCCACCACCCTCACCTGGCCCTCATCCGGCTGGGGGTGTGCGGCCCTGTCTTGGTCCCTCCTTCCTGTGGGTGGGCGCATCCGGCCCCCAGGCAGTGTTTCTGACAAAGTCCCCTCAGTGGTCACAGCACATGCCCGGCTGCTGGGCTGTTCTGGTGGGAAAAACGTTTCGCCCACACCTTGGCTGGCTGTGGCTCTGGGGTGTGGAGGGGTCACCTCGTGGGGGGTGGATGGAGAGGCCCCCCTGGGCTGTGGCTTAGAGCCGTTCCTTCTTCTGGGCCTGGCTTCGCCTTAGTGTGTGCGTGGACCCCGAGCTGGGCTTTCAGGCACCCCCAGCAGAGCTCAGCCCAGCCTGCTGTGACTCCCAGATTGGGACTGCGGGCTTCCGGGGTGCCCTCCCGGAGAGAGGGCAGGGGCAGGTGCTAGATGGGCAGCTGCCTTGGGATTCTAGTTTTGCCACACCCCCTGGGCAGGGTGAGTCTGAGCCTCGGTGTCCTCCCCTGGGAAATGGGCTGTCCTCTCTTGCTGGGAGGAGGCCAGGCTGACCGCATTCCCGGCATGGGAGCCACAGCCATGCAGGGTCTAACGGCCCCTTTTCCTCACCTCATGTCCTGACTACCACTTTCTCCGGGGGTGACAGCAAGAGTGGAGCAGGCCTGGGTGGCTGGGTCTCAGCCTCAGAGGGTCTGGTACTGAGGCCCTGCTACCGGAGGCCGGGGGGAGAGTCGGTAAGAGGCCCTGGGCCAGGTGCTCAGCCTCCTGGCTCCTAGACCCCCCTCGCTGTGTTTCCTCGTGGGACAGCGGGCTCTCTGGGGCTCCTCTGGTGTGGAGGAGAATCCTGTCAGATCAGACCCCACCCTGAGGACCCCACTTACCCTTAATCTGTAGAGGCCCCATGTCCACGTACGGCCACACCGGGGTTAGGGCTTCCACGTCTGAGTTTTGGGGGATGGGATGGAGCTTCGGGCCCCACTCCCCTGGCAGGAAACAGGGCAAGCCCCAGGGCCTCAAAGCGAACCCCAGCTGGGGCCAGGCTGTGTTAACTGAGGGAGGAGTCGGCCTCTGCTCTGCCTCGAGCTGCCAAAGCTCACTTTCCAGAGACGCTTCCAGGCTGGCCTCCCTGTGGGGTACGCCAGGGCGCCTCTCTGTGGGGTACGCCAGGGCGTTTCCCTGTGAGGCGTCTCAGACAGGCTGAGGGTCACGCAGGGACAGACAGGACACTGCACTCAGGGGCGCCCAGATTGGTGCCAGGCTCTGCTCCAGTCAACCTGGGCCTGGAGCCAGGGCTGCGGCATTGGCTGCCCCAAGGGCGGGTGCTTTGTGACTGAGGGCACCTCTTTTGGGCCTTGAAGCCCTCGCAGTTGATAAAGGACATTTGACCTGCCGCTTGCTCTGGAGCTCTGAGTGTGTCCCGGGCCTGCCATGCTTCTGTGCTGCTGGCCTCGGGAGGATGACAGGCCGGGGACGCTGTGGCTCTGCCGGTGGCGTGTGCTGGGACAGAATCAAAGGACAGGAACGGGGCTTGTTTTCCTGCTGCCTTCACCTCCCGGTGCCCTTGGTCAGACGCGTGGACGGAGGCCAGAGCGGCCACGGGAAAAGGTGAGTGTGGGAGGTGTCGCAGCCACAGCCCTGTGCTGGGGACAGTTCTTAGGGTCTTTTCTGGCCTGTGGAGCTGGAAAAAGCTGTTTTACTTCTGGTGTGAGGTTGGCAGCCCTAAGCAAAGGGGCCTACTCCTTCGTGAGTTTCCAAGATGGACAGACACTGTTGGTGGTCAAAAAGTGCCGTGTGGTCACTGCCAGAATCCCCAAACCCAAATTCCTGCCCCATCACGGTTCCCAGACGTTAGATGGCCAGAACGAAACAGGCATGTGAAAAGTGGCGCCATGGCCTGGGGTGGGCAGACCAGAGGAAGCCCCAGGTATGGTCCCCAGGTGGGGCTTGGGCTCTGGACCGAACCCGTGTGGCAGTCACTGCATGTCCTCCCTGAGCCCACAGGGCAGCTAGCTCCAGGGTACTGACCACACGAGGCTCACAGCCCCCCAGTCCTGGCCGCGGCCAGCCCCCTCTTAGATGAGGAGCGATTGACTGTGCACTCGGCTGGTGACTGAGCTGCAGCTGTCCTGCCCCATGTCTGATGCACTGAGAAGCCAGGGAGGTCTCCCCTGGGTGGCACATTTGGCCCCTCATGTGGTGACAGATGCCTGCAGACTGGCTTTAGCAACAGACATAATACAGACGGTCCCGGTCCTGGCAGCCAGAGGTCCAGACCCAAGGTGCCACCTTCCCCTTCCAGCTGCCCGTGGCTCCAGGAATCCTCGGCTGCCCGGCTCTGCCTCGCCTGGGTCTGCCTCCTCCATGTCGTTGAGGATACTTGTCGTCGGCCTTAGTCCCCACTCTAATCCGGGATGATCTCATCTCAAGGTCCTTTGCTAATTACACCTATGGAGACTGCATTTGCAGCTGGGACACATCCCTCAGCTCCACTGGATGTGAATTTCAGGGACACTGTTCAGCACACTCCACCTAGAGCCCCAAGGGGCCAGAGTGCAGAGCAGTTGGAAGGCGGAAGGTCCCAGCACAGCGGAAGGTCCATGCTTGAGGAGTGACTGTCTTGCCCCTGAGGTGTTTCCGGGGCTGGGGCAGGGCCCCATCAGCCCTGAGGTTCCGGGATGCCCTCCCTTTCCACATTCCCATGTTCCCGGGCTGGGCAGGCTGCTCTCTCCAGGGACACAGCGTTCATGGGGAGACGTTGTCCTCTGAGTCAGGAGCCAGAGGGTTAGCCACCTCACAGAGGAGGGGGGAGGATCCCGTTCCCATGTGCGTTTGGCCACTGGGGCGTCCCCGGGCCCTGTCAGCCCGATGGCTTTAGACACGGGCGGAGTCTCCCCTCCAGCCTCTGGGTGGATGGTTCCCATGGCCACATCTGTGGGACTCAGGGATCAGGCCACTTTTCCCTGAAATCATCTCCCCAGGGCCTTTGGAGCGTTCCCACCACAATTACCCCTTTCTCAAGGGGATCCTGCTGACGAAGCAGAGGCTGCCGTGCCCGGCTCACCGCGTGGTTTTCTAGTTTGCCTGCTCCCCGGGGTTTTGGCCGTGCGTTTGCTTTCATGGCAACCCCACCAGCCCCTGAGGAAGATGCCTTTTAGGGACAAGGAAGGGGCTGGAAGGTCCCGTTCAGGCTCTGCGCTGAGCCTGTTCCCGCGTCTCTGTGGGCTCTGGCAAATGTCACCGTCTGTCCACGGTGATTCTCTTCCTCCCTTCCCTGTCACGCTGTCCCCCTCCTCGTGGGTGGAGGCTGACTGGATAGCAGACTGCCAGGTGTGGAGGCTGGGTGACTGCTGAATGAGTGAGCCGCTCAGCCATTCCTTCCGGTCCTGCCCAGTGCCTGGGGCTTCGTGTCAAAGCCAGGACCAAGCCCCAGTCTAGGGTCCGTGGGAGAGCCTGAACCCCTGCCTTCCTGCCATCCCCCATGAGGGGTGAGGAGTGGGTCTGCCGGCTGCACCCAAGGCTGTGAGGTTGGGGGATGTCATTCCTCTGTGCATATCCACCGGCCTCCAGGACCTTAGACACGTGACAGAGAGAGGCCCTGGACAAGCTATAGCCCAGGAGGTCCCTGCAGGGCATCCCTGGCCACACTATCCTAAGAATGAAAGCTACATGAGTGGCTTGAGAGGGGTGCTGCCGAGCCTCCCTAGCTGGAGCTTGTCCAGGCTGGAGTGTAATGGCATGATCACGGGTCACTGCAACCTCCCGGCTCCCCGGCTCAAGCCATCCTCCCACCTCAGCCTCCCAGAAAGTTGAGACTAGAGGCCTGCCACCACCACACCCGTCTACTTTTTGTATTTTTTGTAGAAACGGGGTTTGGCCATGTTGCCCAGGCTTGTCTCCAACTTGAGCTCAAGCGATCCACCTGCCCCAGCCTCCCAAAGTGCTGGGACTACAGGTGTGAGCCGCCGCACCCGGTGCGGGGACGATTCTTAAGTCTGTGCTTGGTCAGAGCGGCTGGTATTTCTTTTCTTGGAAGTTTCAGAGGCTGCAGAATGGAACTGTGCACCCCAGGGAGCTCCACTGTGTGGGAGGTATCCCATCCCCAGCTCTGTAGTCATGGAGATGACTGTGACCACAGAGTGGAGTGAGACGCTGATTAAAACATTAAAGTTATCCAGGCCTGGCCTGGTGCGGTGACTCACACCTGTAATCCTAGCACTTCGGGAGGCCGAGGCGGGTGGATCACCTGAGGTTGGGAGTTCAAGACCAGCCTGGCCAACATGGTGAAACCCTGTCTCTACTAAAAATACAAAAATTAGCCTGGCGTGGTGGAACTCTGTCTCAAAAAAAAAAAAAAAGTTACCCAGACCTTAGGGCTGCCAATGTCCAGCTCCTGCCTGAAGACCTCATACCGTGTCCAGCATATTGTCCTTAGTAAAAGCAGCCACCCTCTGTGTGGGATCAGCTGCCTTTCCTGTCGTGAGGCTGGAGGTGGGTTCTGGGGATTGATGTGTCTGGCAGGGACCGTGGACTGAGGCCTCCTGTCCATCAGCTCAGGCTGAGTCCAGGGGGTGGTCACAGTGAATGGAGCATGTGTTTCTGGCCTCCAGGGCTCACCTTCACCCCCTCCCACTGTGAGTGCCAGATGGGGGAGGCAGGACCTTGCTTCTCAAGCAGCCTGGCAGGTCAGCATTTCCCCACTTGTTGCACAGATGCTTCCCCCCTGCAGAAGTAAGTGGGCAGGACACAGTAGGGCTTTGCAGATGTGAAGGGTCTGCACATTCCAGAACATTCCATCAGAGAACAGATGGGAGGGAGGCCAGAGGGGCTGTGGGCGTCTTGGCCGAGGTGCTGTGCAAAGAGCACTGTCCTGAGTTGCTCTGAGCTGCCCCTGCTCCAGGCCTGCAGGGTCAAGCCCTGCCTGCTGACCACCCGGTGACCAGGACCTGGAGCACATCACACGCAGGCAGTGGGCCCCAGAGCTCATTCTTCTCAGGAGATCAAGGCCTTGGCAGGGCGGGGTGGCGGGCAGCCCTCAGGGAACCCACCAGCGTCCCCATTGCAGGCTGAAGATCAAAGGCCCCAGCACACCTGGCATCTGGGATAGACAGAGCTGGGGGCAGAGCCGCAGGCATCCAACAGGGAAGCAGGTGCAAAACAGGAACCGGTTCCACCCACCGGGAAGGGACCCCACCGTGGGCTCTGCCGTAGGAAATCCGGTGCCCACCTTTGAAGCTCGCACTTCGTTTGGGGCAATTGCCAAGGTCTTATGGGAACCTCCCTTCACGGGCCCCCTTTGAAATTTGCTCGCCTCGTTGCTCTGCAGTGTTCCCTGGACCACCAAGGTGTTTCCCCTTCTTGGGCCCCCATGGTGACCTGTGGTCTGAGGCCACAAGGTGGGACACAGCAGCCCCAGGGGCCCATCCCTTCCTGGCCCTGCGAGACGGGCTGGTGAGTTCTCAGCACGAAGGGCACTCACACACAGTTCTCACATGAACTGACAGTCCACAGCCTGACCAGGATTTCCACTTGTGCCCCCAGCTGTGTGTGCGCCTGGCAGGCGGGCGGGAGGGGACCAGCTCCTCTGTTCCGGTGGTGTCTTTGGTCTTGTTTCCAAGTTCTCCTTCCTGAAGCGCAGTGGTCCGTGAGACAGGTGTCTGGGCAATGTATTCCGGGCTCGAACACACCGGGCCCATTTCACAGAGGACGTAACAGTCACAGAAAGGGCCAGAGCTGTCCTAGCAGCCAGGTGACCTTCCGGAGACACCCCTTCCCCCAAAAGACACGTCCTCCCGGGGAACCCGTGAATGCTGGTGGCCTTATTTGGAAAAGGGGTCTTTGCAGATGTGACCGAGGTTCAGATTTTGAAATGAGGTCCTTCTGGAACAGGGTGGACCCGTCACGAGGTCCAGTGACGCGTTTCCTCAGATAGCAAAGGAGAGAGCTCTGTACACAGCCAGGGTTCGTTCTCGGCCCGGCAGCCCTGCCCCTGTCCCTGCCCCGGCTGCAGCTGGCTGTACGCTCAACACAGTCCAGGATAAACCTGTGCTCTTCCCCAGGCCTGTCCTGTGAGCCCTGGAGGGAGGGCAACCTATGCCGAGCTCCCCACACCCCAAGAAGCAGGGCTCTGGTGGCTCTGGGCCTTCCTTGGTGCCGCAGCCAGGATGCAAACCGAGGTCCCCTGGCTTCGTATTGCCTCGACACTCGTGTCATGAGGTCTCAGGGAACCTTCTTAAAGACAACTGGGGCTGCTTGACCCCTCCCTCCTGACCTCCTGTAGCGTCTGAGGGGCTCTCCTGGGCGGTGGTCAGAGCTGCCGGTCCCCTCTCAGGTGGGCACAGCACAGCACAGGGCCTCCAGTGGGGCCACGTTCCTCTGGTTGTGGTTGGAACCCTGCACCCTCCACGTGGCTCAGCAGGTACATACCATTTGTCACAGTGCCTTCACTCAGGCTGGGCGTGGTGGCTCACGCCTGTAATCTCAGCACTTTGGGAGGTTGAGGCGGGTGGATCACGAGGTCAGGAGATCGAGACCATCCTGGCTAACACAGTAAAACTCCGTCTCTACTAAAAATACAAAAAATTAGCCGGGCGTGGTGGCGGGCGCCTGTAGTCCCAGCTACTCGGGAGGCTGAGGCAGGAGAATGGCGTAAACCCGGGAGGCAGAGCTTGCAGTGAGCCGAGATTGTGCCACTGCACTCCAGCCTGGGCGACACAGCGAGACTCCGTCTCAAAAAAAAAAAGAAAAGAAAAGCCTTCACTCCAGCATTTTTTTTGCTATGTATTTTGCTCCAGGAACATTCTGGAACTGGTAGCATGACCTCTGTTCTGTGCTCTCTAACCCAGCGTTCCTTTCTTTGGCCCCTGCCAGGTGATGTGTCCAATCTAGATCCCAAGTTCTCATTTGAAGGCACCAAATTGGATGTGGGGAACATCGTGCTGGCATTATACAGCGGCCTCTTTGCCTACGGAGGATGGTAGGTTCTGGAATGTCTGGGTCCCTTGGTCTGGGGACACACATTCCCTGACATGTCCAGGAATCCCAAACCTCCCAGCCATCAAGGGGCAGTTAAAGGGAGTGGACGGTATAGAGTGGCAGGTGACCCTCCAGAGTCACCCACACCCCGACGAAGCGTGGGGAGGCCGCCCGCTGCAGCCCTACTCTGGCTCCAGCTCTGTGTCTGTCTTGGCGGGCGAAGGTGGCAGGTGGAGGCAGCTGAGCCCTGCAGCCCCTCCGGGTCCCCGGCCTGGCTCCTGCGCTCAGGCAGGCCTCACAGGGACCTGAGAATCACCCCGGTAGGGCGAGCGGGCAGGAAATGTGCAGGAGGGCCTGGAAGGGGTAGAGGGACCCCCGGAGCAGACAGGAGGCTGAGCTTCCACTCTGGGTCTGCTTTCCAGCCCGGCGAGCAGACCACTGGGGTTGGGGGGTCGGGTGCTCTCTGCCAGGTGATTTCTTTTCCCTGATGAGGATCAGATCATTTGAAAGCTGTTCTCTAAATTTTAGGAATTACTTGAATTTCGTCACAGAAGAAATGATCAACCCCTACAGGTACGTGCAAGAAGGGACGGAGGCGTCGTTTTTCATTATTGTACTGTGAGGCAGGAGGCAGCCACGTGCCACCTGAAGCCTGTTGGTTAGCTCAGGCCAGCTCACAGTAGGGCCGCAACTGGGGCCTCTGGGGCCAGCAGGATGTGGAGCGGGTCCCTGAGAACGGTTTCTCCAGAGAACGGGTGGCAAGTGAGGCCCCCACTCAGGGCGGGATGGTACAGAGGAGCTGCTTGGGCTCTCGGCTCTGGTCCCCGGCTGTGTAGCTCGTGGGCAGTGCCTTAGGATTCAGACCAGGGCGGCCTGACTTCGCTCGCCTGAGCCCTTGAGGTCACCCAGAAGAATCCCCATTTCTCAGGTGGGGAAGCTGAGGCCATGGCCAAGGCACCAGCCAGGCCTGTGCAGTGTCCCGTTCCAGGCAGTCTCGTGCTCTCTTACTGCTTCCCACCTTCCCCAAGAAGCTGGGCACAGAGGCCGGAGCTGCTGCTGGCGAGGAGCCCACCTGGCTCGTGGGCACAGGGTTTGGCTTTCAGCCTGGGTGTGTTGAGTGACACGTCGTCCCTGTTCCTTCCAGAAACCTGCCCCTGGCCATCATCATCTCCCTGCCCATCGTGACGCTGGTGTACGTGCTGACCAACCTGGCCTACTTCACCACCCTGTCCACCGAGCAGATGCTGGCTTCTGAGGCCGTGGCCGTGGTGAGTCGCTACCCGCCAGCTTCCACCAGGGGTCTGAGGCTGTGACCAGTGCATCCCCTCCAGACTGGAGAGGTGCCCCAGTCTCTAAGCCTCCCCTACCCGGAGGAGTGGAGTGGTGGTCTCCCCTCACAACAGCCGCAGAGGAAGTGTCTGGGGATCGTCCTCGACCTCGGCTGCTGGGGAGAGTCACAGGGGAGAGGGGTTTAAAATCTGATGCCAGGCCACACCCAGAACCAGCTGTAAGCCAGAAGGCCCAGGGAGTCCAAGGCAGCGGTCGTTTGAAATCTGAGCGCAGAAAGACTGGAGTCTGCCACAGACTACCGTTCTTTAGAAGGCACGGCTGCTGCTGGCTTGGCAGGCAGGAGGCCAAGCCCAGGCAGTGTCACTGAGCAGCTCAGCCAGGCTGGCCCCGTAGCTTCCAAGGCTCCTCCCATTGCCCTCCCAGGGCCGGGGAAACAGGGAGTGGGCGCTCTGGCCAGCTTCCTACTGAACAAGCTCTGACTCCCAGCCCACTGCCTGCAGGGCACCGTGCTGGGCCTGCAGAGGACCCCAGATAGGGAAGGCAAGATCCCCACCTGGAGGCCGTAGCTTGCTCCAGAGGAGTCCAGAGGAGTCCAGAGGAAGGGGCAAATCAGGACCAACGAGTGCTCCCCCACAAGCAGGCTGGGCAGGGGCCGCTTGAAAGCCCTGTCCTGGGAAGTCCCCCCAGAGGCCAGAATCCAGCTCAAGAGGTCCTCTGCAGAGGGCTCTTGTGAGCTCACAGGGCTCCTGGTGAGCGCGGGGAGGGCGACAGCCAGCCGTTGGGGCCCAGCTCACTGGTTGTGCCTGCCTAGGACTTCGGGAACTATCACCTGGGCGTCATGTCCTGGATCATCCCCGTCTTCGTGGGCTTGTCCTGCTTCGGCTCCGTCAATGGGTCCCTGTTCACATCTTCCAGGTGAGTACAGCCCTACCCACAACAGGTGAGGGAGGCCCAGGCTCATGGCCCGGTTCAACACGTTCCATGTCTGTAAAGGGTTTGTCTCTGTGATACTGGGGATACACAGCTGCTCCAATAGGCCAGGCACGGTGGCTCATGCCTGTCATCACAGCACTTTAGGAGGCCGAGGTGGGCAGATCACTTGAGCTCAGGAGTTCGAGACCGGCCTGAGCAACATGGCAAAACCCTGTCTCTACAAAAATATACAAAAATCAGCCAGGTGTGGTGGCATGTGCCACCGTAGTCCCAGCTACTTGGGGTGCTGAGGTGGAAGGATTGCTTGTGACCAGAAGGTTGAGACTGTAGTGAGCTGAGATGGTGCCACTGCACTCCAGCCTGGGTGACAAAGTGAGACCATCTCAAAAAAAAAAAAGCAGCAAGCTCAAATAATACAGAAATAAAGGAAGCGTGAACTTTAGCCCTCGCCTCCCCGCTCCTGCCTGGAAGTGACACAGCCGTGGTGTCCTAGATGCCCCATGATTGCCGCTCAGCCCCCGGGGCTGGAGTGAGCAGTGGCTCCCAAGTTTCTGTCCTTGCCAGCTGAGTTGGCTGGGGACACTGAGAGGCCCACAGCCAGCAGCTGGAGGGGCCTGGTTCCCACTCTGGCCAGAGAGGCCCAGACAAGCCAGGCACAGACCCTGTCCACTCCCCAGCCTGCCATGTCCCCTGTCCCTGTGCTGAGTTGTGAGGCAGTGGCTGACGCCACTCTGTTCTGTTCACAGGCTCTTCTTCGTGGGTTCCCGGGAAGGCCACCTGCCCTCCATCCTCTCCATGATCCACCCACGGCTCCTCACCCCTGTGCCGTCCCTCGTGTTCACGGTAAGCCTGCTGCACAGCCCCGTGCCCTACATCCCTGGGGGTTGTCCAGGAACTTCCCAGAGGGAGGCTGCCACAGCTTGCAGCTTTGTCTGGGGTGTGGACTGGGTGGCACCTCAAACGTGGCCTCCTGCCGAGCTCCACTGCATGCCAGAGAGTGCTGGAGGGCCTTAAGATTTTATTCCAAAAACAATATATGGTGACTGCCGCAAGCAATTCAGTCCATCGGGAATGCGGGAAGCAGAAGCTCCACCCAGGTTGCTGCTCTGCTGGCTGCCTGGCTCACTGCATCTCCACCTCCGCAGGCACCTGCCCCGTGTTCGTTTCTCAGCGGCGTGCATCACACGCAGTTTCCTTCCACTTCTCCTGCATCTTTCCATGCCAGCGTCTTTGATTGCCCTCGTTCCCTCTTGCTGTGTCACTCATCACTCCAAAACGTAGCGATCTAAAAGGAAAAGCACTTGTTATCCCACAGTTTCCGTGAGTCAAGGATCCAGGGAGCTGATGCCTGGAGCTGTGGTCTCATCCGAGGGTGTGACCAGGGCTGGAGAGGCCACTCCCATGGTGGCTTCCTGCATGACTATGGGCTGCAGGCCCCGCCCCTCAGCACACTGGCCTCCCTACAGGCTGCTTCCGTCAAAACCAGTGAGAGACAGCAGAGGAAGCTGTGGTCTGGCCTCAGAGATCCTGGCCCTTGCTTACTAATCCTTCCCTGTGTTAGAAGCGAGTCAGGAAGGGCAGTGAGTCCTGGACTCTCTGGCAGCTGCACGGTCCTCGGGAGCACAGCTGTGCTGGGGGTTACAGAAACAGTTTTCTTGGTGACCCCTGAGTTAGGTCAGGTTGTGGCCCTCACACACAAAGCCACAGTCCAGCGGAGCCCAGCTGCATGTGTACACTGTGCTCTTCACCTGTCCGTAACCCAAATGTGGTCTCCATTTCCTTCTCCCTTCCCTCCTCCCTCCTTCCCTCCTCTCCCTCCTTCCCTCCTCCTCTCCTCCTTCCTTCTCTCCTTCCCTCCTTTCCTCCTCTAAGACCTTGCATGTTGCTCAGATGAGGTTTCTCCTTTAAAACAAAATTCCCTGGTGCTCAGCTGGGCCCAGCCAGGATAGACAGTCCCCAGTGGCTACCACGGCCCTCCCCAGCCCTAGTTGTGGGCTCCAGGGCTCAGCCAGCCGCCTCTCTCTTCCAGTGCGTGATGACGCTGCTCTATGCCTTCTCCAAGGACATCTTCTCCGTCATCAACTTCTTCAGCTTCTTCAACTGGCTCTGCGTGGCCCTGGCCATCATCGGCATGATCTGGCTGCGCTATAGAAAGCCCGAGCTGGAGCGGCCCATCAAGGTGAGCCCAGGGCCTCCGGCTCCCCCAGGCAGCCTTCACAGAGGCAGGGTCCATGGGTCCTAAGGACCCTGAGTCGGGAGCCAGCATCCCAGCTCAGCCTCTGGACCTGCCCCTGCCTGCATGCACCTGGGCAGGGCCACGTCCACATCAAGCCCGAGTCTCCCCTTGGCAAACCAGGGCTCATGCCGCAGGGGGTCCCAGTGGGAGGGGTGCAAGGCCGTGTGTGCCCGTGCTTTTGCAGCAGACACGGGGTCAGCTAATTCTGGTGATGACTGTTGACCCAGCTACGAGAGTGCCCAGTGTGATTGCAGGAGCTGGGGTTCCTCAAAGGACAACAGATGGCACAGAGCTTGTGTGCCCTTGAATGGAGGGAAGCAGATAAGGACATTGCAGTCGTAGGTGGGCGGTGGTGAGCCCCTGCCAGGGGCAGGGTAGAGCCGGGCCTGGCACGGCATTCAAAGGGCTGTCGCGGCTGTGCTGGCAGGTGGAATGCAGGGTACCCGGCCCAAGGAGCGCCTGGGCCCCACTGGACTCTCCCCATCCCCAGCAGCTCATTCAGAGGGGCAGCTGTTATCAGTGAGCTGCTTTCTTCAAAAAGGGGGCCATCCAGCAGAGACCATGCTCCTGCCTGGGGCCCAGCAAGCTACGCTGCCCTGGCCATGACACAGAACAAGAGGCCAGAGCCCCTGGTGGCTGCTGGCCAGTAGCTTTTGTCACTCAGCTAGCATATGGCTATCACAGTAGCCCAGCTTCCCTGCCCAGACCATCTCTTCCTCTGTGTTCCTGAAGCCTGGGGGCCCCAGGGGTGCCTGTGATCACTGTTTAACAGGGGCTTTAGGCCGGGTGCAGTGTCTCACGCCTGTAATCCCAGCACTTTGGGAGACCGAGGTGGGCGGATCACGAGGTCAGGAGATCAAGACTATCCTGGCTAACATGGTGAAACCCTGTCTCTACTAACAATATAAAAAATTAGCCAGTCGCGATGGTGTGTGGATGTAGTCCCAGCTACTCTGGAGGCTGAGGCAGGAGAACGGCGTGAACCCGGGAGGTGGAGCTTGGCAGTGAGCCGAGATTGCGCCACTGCACTCCAGCCTGGGCAACAGGGCAAGATTCCGTCTCAGAAAAAAAAGAAAAAAAACGGGCTTTAAAATATGGTCAGCACAAGAACCCAGATGCAGCCCTGAAAGAAGGCTGCAGAGGGCAAGGAGGAGCCACCCTACATGGGCACCAGCTTGTGCCTGCTGTGCCAGCCTAGCCACAGGGCCTTGGAGGGCAGCAGGAGGCCCAGCCTGGCCCAGGAGAGGCGGCACAGGGCAGTCACCGGACACGGCGGGGGCTCAGCCCCCATGGGGACCTGGGCATGGGGTAGGCTTGGCTCTGCTCACTGTGAGCCTGGGCACGGGGTTGGTGTCTGTTCCCTGGTGACAGGGCAACCATGCGGCCTGCACTGATGGGCTAGGACACGTGGTCAGCCCCGCGTCTCCCAGGGTGCCCTGTCCAAGTATGGATTCAGGACGGCCGAGTCAATCCCACAGCCGTGCCGAACCGCGGGTCACGGGCTGGGCCTGCAGGCTCCTCACAGCCCTGCCTGGCTTCTGTGCCGGGTGGAGCTCGTCTGCTGAAGGTGACAGTTTAGGCTACAGCTTCAGGGATGGGCTTTTGCTCAGTGGTGTCCACAACAGGGTCTCCAAGAGGGTGGTCTCCTGGCTTCTTAGTGGGTGGCCACTGTCTCCTGGAAGCATCAGGCCCCTGCGTGTCCTGGCGGCTCAGGGTTTCCAGGCCTGTGATGTGGGAATGGAGCTGTGACCTTCCCTGCCCATGGGAGGCCTCGGGAGATGAAGCTGGCTCCTTCCATCCCTCATCAGCAGCCGCCTGAGCCCCTGGCAACGTGCCCAGCCCTGTGTGCGGAGTCTAGGGCGGGACAGGCCGGTGCGTGAGCCAGATCCAGGCCCAGCACTGTCTGCAGAGGCTAGAGTGGGACAGGCCAGTGCGTGAGGCAGATGGGGTGCAGCTCACATCCTGGTGACCTGGAAGTCAGCGGCTGTGGGTGTGGAGGGCCCAGGAGGGCTGAGGAACCTCGGGGCATGGGGGAGGGAGGCTCATCCAGGCCCTGTCCTCTGCTCCAGGTGAACCTGGCCCTGCCCGTGTTCTTCATCCTGGCCTGCCTCTTCCTGATCGCCGTCTCCTTCTGGAAGACGCCCGTGGAGTGTGGCATCGGCTTCACCATCATCCTCAGCGGGCTGCCCGTCTACTTCTTCGGGGTCTGGTGGAAAAACAAGCCCCAGTGGCTCCTCCAGGGCATCTGTGAGTATCTCACTGGCACGCAGCCCACGGTACCCTCTGCCCTGGGCAGCGAAGGGAGTTGAGAGGCGTCGGCCATCTCCACCCACACGGAGCCAAGCGTGTTGGGTGGCAGGAGGGTTCAGGTCCCTGCAGTGTCTGCCAGTGACACGCAGCCCACATGTCTCGGGGATAAGACGCTCAGCGCAGCACCAGCTCATCTCTCAGGACGAGGGAGTCCAGAACACCAGGCTACTGCTGCCAAGTGACAAAATCCTGCTGGCTGCCACCAGCTGACACAGCAGACTTACTGAGAAAGGCAGAAAGAGGCAGAGGCAGGTGGATCAATTGAGGTCAGGAGTTCAAGACCAGCCTGGCCAACATGGTGAAACTCTGTCTCTACTAAAAATACAAAAATTAGCTGGGCGTGGTGGCACACACCTGTAATCCCAGCTACTAGGGAGGCTGAGGCAGGAGAATCACTTGAACCCAGGAGACAGAGGTTGCAGTGAGCTGAGATCTCACCATTGTACTCCAGCCTGGGTGACAGAGCAAGACTCTGTCTCAGAAAAAAAAAAAAAAAAAAAAAAGGCAGAGGGAGAAACCCTCCTCTCTGACCAGAGACCCGGGGGTGCAGCAGCGACCCGGGGGTGCTTTACCACCAAGCTCAGGACCCCATCCTCTGCGCCTGTAAATGTGGCCAGGCTCCTAGAAAAACGCCGAGGTGCCTGCGGGCCTAGGGTCATGGTAGAACATTTGCCTCAAGCTTTGCAGTGGGATCTGCATTAACTGTCATTCAGGACACCAAGAGCTTAAAGCAAAACCCCGTCTATCCTGAAACCAGTCTCCCTCCCCGGAGCCATGTCTCTGCAGAAGTCCCAGGCGTGACAGGTCTTTCGAGAACCCTTAGCAGATTGGCCCCTCCAGCCCTGCCCGCAGGACAGCCTGGCTGCTGTGAACAGTCCGGGTGTGTGTCCAGGTGCTGGCCCGGGTGTGGACCTGCAGGAAGGCCTGTCATTGCCCCGTTGCACTTTGCCGAGACTCCAGGGCCTGGTTTGTGTGCTCCACGGGCTGCACTCCGCCTCCCCAGGGTTCTGAAGCAGGCAAGGGGTGGGCCGAGTGGGATGCGGCCCTTCTGCATTTCAGCAGGAGACAGCGCCTCGGGCACCCGGTATCCACCTGCACAAGTACACAAGGGAGGGTTCCTTAAAATCCCAGCTCTGGCTTCTCTGCAACTTTGGGAGGGGCGGCAGTGCTGGGTTAGGTGACAGCAGGGCTAGGGGAGCCCCAGCTCACGCCCCCATGTCCCACTGGTGCTTGTCCAGCCCCCAGGTTAACACAGCTGTCTTCTCTCCTGACAGTCTCCACGACCGTCCTGTGTCAGAAGCTCATGCAGGTGGTTCCTCAGGAGACATAGCCAGGAGGCCAAGAGGCTGCCAGAGGAGCGTGCACAGAGGCCAGTTAACGCAGCTCACCCCCTCGAACCCACTCCGGTTCCCCACAGTCCACAGCTCAGCTGCGCATCCCAGTCCCTCGCTGTCCCTCCCAGGTCAGGCGGCGGAGCTGCTGTGAAAACTCTGGTACGAATCTCGTCCCTCAACTGAGGTCGAGTCCGGGACCCAGGTGTGCCTGTGCTCCTGCCCAGGAGCAGCGTTTGGTCTCGTCGGGCCCCTTTTCTCTTCCCTCCTTTGTTTACTTGTTTTGTTGTTTTTTTTTTTAACTTAAATTTTGGGTCAACTTGACACCACTAGGATGATGATTTTTTAAGGAGCTGGGGAGGGCAGGAGCCTTCCTTTCTCCTGCACACTATGTGCCCCAAGGGACCAGACCCTGGGCGAACAGAGCTACTGAGACTGGAAACCTCATTGCTACCATAGACTTGCACTGAAAGCCGGACAGCTGCCCAAACTCATGTGCTTGTGACATTCATGAAAACCAACCCTGTGGGCTTATGTCTCTGCCTTAGGGTTTGCAGAGTGGAAACTCAGCTGTAGGGTGGCACTGGGATGGGGGTGGGGGATCCAGGCGAGGTGGAGGGTCCGAGGTGGGTGATTCCAGAGCTCCTCCCAGGAGGTACCTGAGGCCCTGTTGGACTCCAGAGCGTATATCCTAGCCCCGAGACACCATCCCAAGCCAGGGAACAGCCCCGGGGTGCGGGGGGTGCCGGCATCTCCCCTAGCTCACCAGGCCTGGCCTCTGGGCAGTGCAACCTCCCGGCTATTTCTGTGTCCAGTTTTGGAGGCTGAGTTCTGGTTCATGCAGACAAAGCCCTGCCCTTCAGTCTTCTAGACGCAGGCAAGAAAAGCAGACACACCGTGGCCAGGTACCCAAGTGGGAACCTGCTCTGGGCTCCACACAGCAGTGTCCCCTGTCCTGGAGGCCACAGCTGCCCTCAGGCTCCAAAGCTTTGGCCTCTGTGCTGCCCAAATCCCTGCCCAGCAGCCCCTTCTGGCCAGGGCTGGGTTCCGCCTCCCGGCCAAAGCACCTCCCCACTCTCCCTGTCACCCTCACGTCTTGTCCTGGTCCTCCTGATGCCCGTTGTCTAGGAGACAGAGCCAAGCACTGCTCACCTCTCTGCCGCCTGCGTTTGGAGGTCCCTGGGCTCTCACCCAGTCCTCACCCTCCTGCAGAGAGGGAGATAGCAGCCCCCACTGTTTCTGTTGTTCCCGTGAATTTTTTTCCCTATGGGAGGCAGCCGAGGCCCGGCCAGTGTGGTCCACTTTCCTGAGCTGTTGCTGCCTCTGTGGCAGCAGCCAGGGGCCCGCAGAACAAGAAGACCCCACCGGGGCCCTCCTGAGGTCTGGGGGGCTCTGGCTTCTCTTCTCCCCAGCTAGAGGTGGAGCCAAGTGGTCCAGAATCACTCCAGTGCTCCTCTGTGGCTGGAGGAGCTGGCCTGTGGCACAACCCTGAGTACCCCAAGCCGGGAGCCACCGGAGCGGGGCTGGACATGGCTTCACTGACCAGCGGCTGCTCAAGCCGCAAGCTCTGAGCAGGTGCTCAGTGGAGCCTGCCGCCCCCTGCCTGGGCCCCAGGACCCCCTCATCATCCAGTGGGCCTGCAGAAACCTGATAGACAGTTTGGGGACCTGGGGCCAGATGTCCATCTCTCTTGCTTGAGGAATGAAGACTTTTATTCCAGAGCCCAGGGGCCCATCCAGCCCTGGCACCCCCGCCCCGTTGCTTCCTGCTGCACATGGACCGACTTCCACAGCGTCTGCTCATGGGTACTGCATCCTTCCTGGGGCCGAATCCCACTCGTCCAAGGGACAGCCCACAGTCCGGACGCCGAGGACCCCCAGTGGGCAGATGGACTGTTGGGCAAGACCTCTTCCCTCCGGGCCTGTTCTCTGGGCGGCAGATAAGGACAGTAGCTGGTGCCCTACCTGCCTGGCGCGTTGCTGTGCGAATCCAGGAGGCAGGGGACATTGTAGGCGGCCACAGCCCCGGCTCTGGGAGAGGTGCTGCCTGGACGCATGTGTCCCACTGGAGCTGGCGGGGCCCATGCACGACGTCGGCCTCTTCCCTTCCCGCCTCGGGTAGGGGTCCTCGGGATGCCGTTCTGTTCCAGCCTCCTGCTCTGGGAGGTGGGCATGCCTCAAGGATGCGGGGAGCCAGCGGACTCTCGATGACACGTGCTTGCCTGTTGGCTGCTGCGGCTGTGGGCGAGCATGGGGGCTGTTCTGTGTCTGTTGTGGGAAGTAGCTGCTGAGTGAAATGGCGGGGGCCGCTGGGGTCCATCTTCACACTGCATAGGTCTCTTCCAGGCATCTGGGCTGGGGTGGGAGCTCCTCCGCAGAAGGTCGATGGGGGGTCCAGTCTGTGATCCTTGGTGCTGTGTGCCCCACCCCAGCCTGGGGACCCCACTTCAGAAGGTAGGGGCCGTGTCCCGAGGTGCTGACTGAGGCCTGCTTCACCCTCCCCTTCCTCCTGTGTTGGAGTACCACAGGGGACCGTCTCAGAAGACTCTGCTTTTCCGTCCCTTTTTCTCCACACTCCACTGACAAACATCCCCGAAGGTTTCCACTTGTGGGTTTCAGGTGTTTTCAAGCACACCCCACCAAAACAAGTGTTTTTTCAGTCGTTTTGCTTTTTTGTTTTGTGCTAACGTCTTACTAATTTAAAGATGCTGTCGGCACCGTGTTTATTTATTTCCAGTGGTCGTGCTCAGCCTTGCTGCTCTGCGTGGCGCAGGTGCCACGCCTGCTCCTCGTCTGTGTCCCGACCACGCAGGGCCATCCACTGTGACGTCGGCTGACCAGGCCGGACACCCTCTGCCGAGTAATGACGTGTGTGCCTGGGACCGTTTCTATTCTGTGTTAATGGCTAACCTGTTACACTGGGCTGGGGTGGGTAGGGGTGTTCTGGCTTTTTTGTGGGGTTTTTATTTTTAAAGAAACACTCAATCATCCTACCGCTGATGTTCCGTGTTCTTTTCTTCCGCGCCGGGCTCTGTGTGCGGGAACGTTCCTGGCCCCCTCTTGGCCACCCCATTCCTTCCCACCTCCACATATTCATTCATTCATTCACCGACAGCCCACTGAGGCCGCTGGGTGGGGGTGAGCCATGGACCGGTAGGTAGCATAGGCATCACATGTGAGCACGCACCCCTCGAGGATGTGGGGGCTGAGCCGGGATCTCGGATCTGCCACTGCAGTAGGGGGCAGGCAGCCTGCACAGGGACATTCAGGTGGAGACCACCAGGGAGGAGGGGGAAGGTTCCAGTCCCAGGGAGCTGCAGGGGTGAAGTTGGGAAGGGCTTGGAAGTCACGCGCTGGGAGGATGCAGGGCTCCAGATCCTGGGAGGTCAGGAAAGAAGCTTTTCTCTAGGCTGGGATCAGAGCAAGAGAGGAAGCAGCACTGATTCTGTGTTCCCAGAACACTCCCGAGCCTCTCAGTTAAGAGGGCAAGTCCGGGGCTCAGAGCATGAACCCCTCATCTACCTCCCAGCACCGGGTGGGAGGGCAACCGTGGGGCTCCATCCTGGATCCAGTGGAGGTGCCTGTCTGCAGGACCCATGCAGTCTCGTCCCAGCTGAACGGGAGGTGGGGGACAGGGATTGGGGTCACAGGCCCTGAGTGGGTCCCATAATCTGAGTCTTATCCTGGAGCCACAGAGTCCCACAAGGAACCAGGAAGGCTCCAGGTGCCAGAAATATGAAGTCACTGGAGTGAGCAGTCAGCTCCACGGGGTGTTAGCAAAGAGGCCTCCTGGCTGCAGGTCTCCTGGGACTGGGGGTTGGGCAGCTTTTCTCTAGTGCGCTGGGCACCCTCCTCCCCGCGGCCCTTCCATTAGGGAGACCTTGCCCAGTGGTGGACCAGGGCATTCTGGGGTGCTGGGAACCTTTGCGGCAACTGGGGTCACATGGAGCCCTGGCCCAGGATCTGTGTGAGCCCCCCACTCTGACCACCCAGGCAGTAAGGGCCTACCCACCTCCCGTGGGCTCTGGGAGAATTCGGGTGCATTATAATAATGCTTCCGCTGCTGGGAAGATGAGGCCCAGGCCTCTCTGCTATTCAAAGGCAAATTAATCCTATAGCTCACCCCTCACGATTGAGAACTGGCCGCCCTCTAAGGGAGCTGGAATTTGGAAAGCAGTTTTTGGAGCTGGGGACCTTGGATGGAGCTGGGGACCTTGGATGGAGCTGGGGCAGGTGCGTACCCCTTCGGGGACTGATCATTGTGATGGGCTTGTTGAGGGACAGGAAGGAGAAGAGAACTCAAACTCGGGCTGCCCCAGCCCCTGACACTGGCCACGTGAGGTCACCAGTGAAGCAGGCCCCCACACACCTGCACCAGCGTCTGGGGACTCCCTGGGAGCCCGTTGAGTGATACCCAAGGGTGGGGCTGGGAGCTTAAAAAAACAAAAAGCCTTCGCCTAGCCCTGGAGCTCCTTGTAGACCCTGCGGTGGGAGCAGAGTTCCCCCATCGCGATAGTCCTCGGTGCTGCAATAACCTTTTTTTTTTTTTTGAGACAGAGTCTCACCCTGTCACCCAGGATGGAGTGCAGTGGTGTGATCTCAGCTCACTGCAACCTTTGTCTCCCAGGTTCAAGCAATTCTCCTGCCTCAGCCTCTCGAGTAGCTGGGATTACAAGCGTGTGCCACCATGCCCGGCTAAATTTTTGTATTTTTAGTGGAGATGGGGTTTCACTATGTTGGCCAGGCTGGCCTTGAACTCCTGACCTCAGGTGATCCACCCGCCTCAGCCTCCCAAAGTGCTAGAATGACAAGCGTGAGCCACCATGCCCAGCCTGCAATAACCTTTTCAAATCGACTCCTTTAAAAACCCTGATTTGGCCGGGCGCAGTGGCTCACGCCTGTAATCCCAGCACTTTGGGAGGCTGAGGTGGGCGGATCGTGAGGTCAGGAGAGCGAGACCATCCTGGCTAACACGGTGAAACCCTGTCTCTACTAAGAATACAAAAAATTAGCCGGGCGTGGTGGCGGCGCCTGTAGTCCCAGCCACTCGGGACCTGAGGCAGGAGAATGGCGTGAACCTGGGAAGTGGAGTTTGCAGTGAGCCAAGATCACGCCACTGCACTCCAGCCTGGGCGACAGAGCAAAACTCCGTCTCAGAAAAAAACAAACAAACAAACAAAAAACAACCCTGATTTGTTCTTCATCCCTCAAACCCCTGCTGGACACCAGTCAGAAGAGCTCCTCCTGCCCTGAAGAGAAATGCAGACGCCCCACAGAGCCACAGCCCCATCTGGCGTGGCCCCGGCCAATCTCCCTTTTCCAGTCAGGCTGGGCCCCTGGAGTCCCCAAAGCTCTGCCCCAACCCCCTCCCAATCCCGGGGCTTTCCACTGCCTTCCGCTCAGCCTGGACCACTCTCGCTCCAGCCACCCTTCATGGTCAGACACCTGCCCTGACGGTGCCTTCTGCCAGCCCGTCTGCCCCAGAGCACGGTCGGCACCCGCAGTGCTGGTGTTGGCATTCTTGCAGTCACCCATGGGTGAACCCCCACCCCAGGAAGGTTCCTGAAGACAGGTCCTCATCTGCCCTGTCCCCTGCCGGGTCCCCCAGCTCTAGGGTCTGGTCAAACAAAAGCCTTGGTCAGTATTTGTGGAAGAGGTGAAAAGAATGAAGCCAGCATCCCATCTCAGCTCGGGGACCCCAAGTGAGCGGCAACTGGGCCCTTGGGTGGGGCGCAGGTCTGTGGGAAGATGGGAGGGGCTCCCTTCAGCCAGACCACTGCGGGGGCCAATGTCCAGCCCTGTAAATGGAGGTGGACACAGGTAGAGTGAGACCCTGTCTCAAAGGAAAAAAAAAAAGTTTGGGTTGGGCTTTGATTTTGACATTCCCCTACCTGTCAAAATCAAAGCCCAACCCAGACTTTTTTTTTTTTTTTTTCTTTGAGACAGGGTCTCACTCTGTCACCCAGGCTGGAGTACAGTGGTACTATCTCAGTTCACTGCAGCCTCAGCCTCCCAGGGTCAAGTGATCCTCCTGCCTCAGCCTCCAGAGAAGCTGGGATTATGGGCGCTTACCACTATGCCTGGCTACTTTTTTAAATTTTTATTTTTAGTAGAGATGGGGTTTCACCATGTTGGCCGGGCTGGTCTTGAACTCCTGGCCTCAAGTGACCTGCCTGCCTCAGCCTCCCCAGGTGTTGGGATTCCAGGCATGAACCACTGTGCCTGGCCAAAGGTTTTCTTTCATGGGGGATGTGAACAAGGCTTGAAAGAATTCAACCTTGTTCTTTGTTCTTGTGTGGGGAGTGGGGTGGGGAGCCTGAGGGATGATGAATCAGCTTCCCTGGGCCAGCACTCCCTCAGGGGTGGGGAGTCACCGGCTGGCCCAGGCCGAGGGGGTCCAGGTTCAGGGCCTGCCGGAGGGAGAGGAGCTGAACTCGAGTCTGGTCAACAGGCATTTCATTCTGATGGATCTGTGGGGACAAAAACAGCTCAGAGAATCATTGATGAGGCCAAGAAAGGTGCTGTGTATGGCCTGGCCTCATCCCGGTGGACCCAGCAAGGCCTGCCATGCATGCTCTGCCTTCCCTCCAACTGACACTTCAATGCCTTGAGCACCGTGGGAGACAGCGGGCGTAAACGAATGGTGTGTGGCAGCTCCCTCTCCCCCAGAGAGAGGGTGAGGGGGGAGCGTTTGTGGGGGCGGGAGCCCCAAACACATTTGAATGAAGCCGCCTATCAGGTGCGCCCTCCCCAGGAAAGCAGGGCTTCCTGAAGGAACCAGTGACCAATCCTCTCACCGCCCCTCATTGCAGAAAGCCCAGGTCTCGCCATGACCAGCCCTCTCCTGCTACCTCGCCCTCCCGCAGAGCTCCTTGCTGGGAGCCTGTCTTCCCGTGAGGTCCCGCTGGACGGAACTCTGGGCAGCTCTTACGACCTGCTGGGAACTGCGGGCAGAAGCACATGGAGGCATGGAGACACACATTAAACCCTAACCCCCGGTGTAGGAAAGGGAGGGAAACAGAAGGAAGGCATTGGCCTGGAAAGCGGGGACCTCGGCTCTGTGGTGCTCTGGCCCCTCCCCCAGCCCAGGGGCAGCTGCCTTCACCAGCTCTGATGTAAAAGGGTCTTGGCCCCTGAGAGGACCGGAATCAACGTGCTTCTGCCTCTGTGCTCAGAGCCGATCTGCCTAACCCAGCTCAGGGTGAGAGAAGAGGGAGGAAAGGGGGAAGTGGGGAGGAAAAAAGGGGAGAGGAGAGAGAATTCCCCTGGCCAGGGGATGGGGGCCACGGCCCTAATCAAGCAACAGCTCCGGCAACTCCGCCTTCAGGCCTGGAGAGGCTTCCAGTGCAGAGGAGGGTGGAGGACAGAGCAAAGCAGAGGGAGGAGGAAAAGCGGTGGTGGGAAGAGCCCGACACAGAAGACGGTGGGCTGCAGGCTGGGACCCCTCCTGGTGACTCCTGCATCCTAGACCATCCTCCTGAGCTCGCCACACTGTGCTTGCCAGCTGTGTTTGTGAGAGCTGCACGCCTGGGACAGGAGGAGGCAACCCTGCCCTGGAGTCAGCCAAAACCGCCCGAGGACGTGGGCTTCACAGGCTGCGGGAATTGTGGAGGGAGGTGAATGGGGGTCCTAGCCCGGGCAGGGTGGGGAGCCAACATCTGGGCAGAGCGGGGGTGCAGGAGTCCTGGAGGGAACAGTGGCTCTGCCTGGGTGTCCTCTGGTCACTCCCCACCTGGGCTGGGTCACCGCCAACTGTCCCAAACGCAGGATGCCCCTCTGGCCTCTAAAGAGCCTGGAAGTCCTTGGTCTTCAGCCAAAACGCTGCAGAGATGGTGATGGTGGGGAGGGGTCCTCAGCCTGGGGAGGGGCCACGCCTTGGGAGAGCACGGAGGGGAGACAGTGGATGGAGATGGCTCTTCCGGTACCACCTGCCTGCCCACTGAGACCACAGATGACACAGGCTTGGTGCCCACGCTGGGCCCCACACACCCTGCCCCTTCCCCTCCCTGGGCAGCCTTGGTGGAACGCTAATTCACTTGCTCTAAGGACGAACATTCTAGGAACATCTGCTCTGAGGGACAGGGGAGGTGGAGTCACCCTGAAGCTCCTTCAGCTGGATTTCTGGGGGCCCTGGATCCCCACTGTCCCGAGGTTCTGTGCTCCCCGAGGCTTGGCCTGAAGGCTCCAGCGTGGGCAAGTGAACTGAGCCTGCAGCACCCAGAGGCGGCGGCCAGGTGCCACCCTGTCTCAGGGAGGAGAAAATGGGGCTCCAAAACATTCCTTCACCTGCCTGGGGTGATCCAGGAGAGCCAAGAGGTCGGAGTGGATCCGTGTGCATTGGATGCAAAATGGTAGGAAGCACACAGTGGGAGCAACTCACAAACCTGTGCACCCGGATGACCCGGGAACCTGGAGGGCGTGGGCACCTGGAGGATGTGGGCACATGGAGGGCGTGGGCACCTGGAGGGCGTGGGCACCTGGAGGGCCTGAGTACCTGGAGGATGTGAGCACCTGGAGGACGTGGGCACCTGGACGGCCTGGGCACTTGGAGGACCCACACACATGGAGAACCTGGGTTCTCCAACCTGTGCACCTGGAGGGCCTGGACACCTGACCCCTCATCCGCAAGACTGCCCCTCCCTTCCATCCCACCCTCCTTCTGGGCCTGGCCTCAATTCCTCACAGGGCAACCTGAGTGCAGGACACCTGGCCTCATCTCCAGTGGAAACACAAATGCTCCCCCCGAAGGTGCTGTTGTGCTTGTCCCACCTTCTCCCTCCAGCCAGAAACGCCTACATTCCTGTCCCTTGTGCACGTGCAGCCACTCCAAACAAACAGGCCCTGCACTGACCTGTTCCCTGCTTGGGGTCCGGTTCCTACAAGACCCAGCCCTTTGCCTTATAGCCATGGGGTGAGTACTTTCTGCGAGTGGGAACTCAACTGCACCACGAAAGCGAGCCTTGTAAAACGCACTGGCACCCTAGGTGGACAGATCCCTCACAAAACTAGTCTCAACCAGCCTCGTTCCAGATTAAATCCTCTCCGGGTCAAAGAGGGTGAGGAAAGGTTCCAGAATTTGCCTCTCTCTCATTGACCTCTGCAAAGGCTGGCTGGGGAATGGGTGTGTGGCCCCAGCCTCACCTCCAGCCAAGGGAGGGTTCTCACCCATGAAATGACGCCCCAAAGTCAAGGCCTTGGTGTCTGGCTGTGACCTACCTCTGGTCACCGCCCCTCCAAGCTCTCTGAGTGTCGCGTCGTCTGGGCTGCCCCGAGCGCACCCCCTCCTCGGTAGGAGGCCCCAGCTAATCCCGCTGCCGTTCCCATGAACGGCAAAGAGAATCCCCTTAATCCCCTTGACAACTCCTGACAGCTGGGAGAGAGGCGTGGGCAGGTCTGGGTGAGGACACGGTGGGCTCGGACCCGGGCTCCCGAGAGGTTGCACACTCTGGGGAGGTTTCACCACATTCTGCACAACTCACCGCACCGATTTCACTCCTTAATGACCGCGTTTCAAACACTGCCAGGGCCACGCTGCATCTTCAGGCGGCCAGGGGCCGGAAGGAGCCCGGATCCTCCGCTGGCCCCCTCCCTCTCCTTCAGCGGCAGTGACCCTTTCCCCAGCGTCTGCTGCCCTCTTGGGACGGCGTGCCCAGGTCTCAGAATGCACCACGCAGAAACGAGGCCCCACTCCTGACATCTGTTGACGCTGCTCCTGTTTTATTTCTAAGCTTGGCTCCGTCCCTTGAGTTGAGCTGAGAATTTCACAGAGAAGAAATTGTCAAATAAAAAACAAATCCGGATTTAGTAAGGACAGCTTTATTCCAAAAGGATTAGCGCAGGGCTTGCGGAGGGGTGAGGGGGCGTCTCACAGTAGGGGTACATTCCTCTCCAACTTACAGGCCTGCAAGGCCTCCAGAGTCAGCAAAAGGGGTTTTCCTTGATGGAGGGAGGGAACAGGCTGGAAAGAATCGGTGGGGGAGTGGCGTGAGGGGGCCTGAGGGGCAGCAGATACAGCAGGTCCCCCCTGGCCAGCCCAGTCTCAGGGGCTAAGGTGGGAGTTACAGGCTGACCCAGGGGGAGCTAGGCTGAGGGGTCTCCAGGTTCAGGGTTTGGAGGAGGCAGAGAAGCTGAACAAGCTCTTTTTGTTGTTTCTCTAAACAATTATTTTGTTCTGCTGGATCTGTGGGGACAAAACAGCTCAGGGAATCGCGGATGAGGCCATCATCTGGCCTTTCTGAACGGACCCAGCGTCCCCGAGTCTCATCTCAGTCCTGTGGGAAGGGGATCTTTGCAGTGAGCTGTTTCCGGAACATACGGGAGAGCTTTCCAGGACTCGTGGAGTTCCACGCTGTGGAGATGAAGATGGGTTCCTAGGTGAGCTGCATGAGGCACCTCCTCCTTCTAGGGCCCCTGGTGGTCTCTCCCTCTCTCCCCACTGCAGGACACCCCTCCTCGGGACTTTGGATGTGGAGATGCTGTGTGTGGCCTTACTCTCCTTTTTTCATTGTCAAGCACCTGCAGGTTACAGGCCCTTCCTGCCCTGTCCTGAAACCACCTTTGCAAAACTATGACAGAAGAGAAATTTGACATGGCTGCCTCCATCCCGCTCCTCACCTCACAGGCTGGCTGGCTTCATTCCTGGGTGTGCGCCAAGCTAGCTTTGGGAGAAATTTAGTCTTTGAAAATCCCCTAACCTCCATGCCTTCCGGGAGGTTGATTTGAGTAATAATTCCATCTCCCTTGTGGCATGGCCAGCCTTGTGACAATTTATTATATTTTTTTTTTCTGTCGCCCAGGCTGGAGCACAGTGGCAAGATCTCGGCTCACTGCAGCCTCTGCCTCCTGGGTTCAGTGATTCTCCTGCCTAAGCCTCCTGAGTAGCCGGGATTACAGGCACCCATCCCCACGCCTGGCTAATTTTTGTATTTTTAGTAGAGATGGGGTTTGGCCATGTTGGCCAGGCTGGTTTCGAACTCCTGACCTCAGGTGATCCCTCGTGACAATTAAACTCTTTCTTTACTGCAGTGCACAGTCTCAGTGGATTGATTTTGTCTGTGGAGTGCGTGGGAAGAACCCATTGGGCAGTCACAGTCCGGCACTCGGACACTCACCCCACCGTCCCATGTGCACACTCTCCCCCAGTGTCCTGAGTTGTCAGGGTCTCCACTGCACACCCACACCCCATGGAAGGCAGCGGATGGGCATGGAGGCTGCTTGGCCTTCTCTTTGGGGCGTCTTAAAAGTGCCAGCGAGTTGGCCGGGTGCGGTGGCTCACGTCTGTAATACTAGCAGTTTGGGAGGCTGAGGCGGGCAGATCACTTGAGGTCAGGAGTTTGAGACCAGCCTGGCTGACATGGTGAAACCCCGTCTCTACTGAAAATACAAAAATTAGCCAGGCCTGGTGGTGGGCGCCTGTAATCCCAGCTGCTCAGAAGGCTGAGGTAGGAGAATCGTTTGAACCTGGGAGACGGAGGTTGCAGCGAGCTGAGATCACGCCATTGCACTCCAGCCCGGGCAAAAGAGCGAGATTCTGTCTCAATTTAAAAAACAAAACACATGCTGGCGAGACAACAGGGCCTGATTAGAGAACCCTGGACCCTTCCCCAGGAAGAATGCGCTGCCGACCTGCAGATTCACCTGGGATGGAAAAGGTCAGTTGATTGTGGTGGGGGCAGGGCACTGTGAACATCCTAGTACCGAGAACGGAACCTAAAACTCAAGGCCCCGAATCACCAATCCAACACGTAAAGCCAAGCTGGGAACCTGCCTCCCATTCTATTTCTAAATAAGATCGCCACAGAGATCAAAAAGCCACATTCCTCCCCACCCAGTTTGTCTAGAAGAAAACGCCTTGCGAAGCTCATCCCTCCGCTCTCCGCTCTCCTGAGACGGAAATGCACCTGCTTTTGTTTCACTCAGCCAGACCAAGGCGTCAGGGACTATCCCTGTCAATTGCGCATTCAGTGAAAGGCTAATCAAAAACTCAAAAGAATGTGACCCTTTGTCTCTCATGTACCTGTGGCCTGGAAGGCCCCTCCCTGCTTCGAGTTGCCCGGTGTTTCTGGACCGAACCAACGTGTATCTTTTATATACTGATTGGTGTCTCCTATCTTCCGAAAACGTGTAAGACCAGCCTGTGCCCTGATCGCCTTGGGCACATGTCATCAGGACGTCCTGAGGCTGTGGCACCTCGGCAAAACTTTTTTTTTTTCCCCCAGACAGTCTCACTCTGTCTCCTAGGCTGGAATGCAGTGGGTTGATCTCGGCTCACTGTAACCTCTGCCTCCTGGGTTCAAGCGATTCTCCCATCCCAGCCTCCGGAGTAACTGGGATTACAGGCATACGCCACCACACCTGGCTAATTTTTGTATATTTAGTAGAGACGGGATTTCACCATGTTGGTCAGGCTGGTCTCAAACTTCTGACCTCAGATGATCCACCCACCTCGTCCTCCCAAAGTGCTGCGATTACAGGCGTGTAATCACCTGTACAAGCCCAACCAGAAATTAAGTTTCTTTTTCTTTTTCTTTTCTTTTGAGACAGTCTCACTCTGTCAGCTAGGCTGGAGTGCAGTGGCACGATCTCGGCTCACTGCAACCCCCGCCTCCCGGCTCAAGCAATTCTCCGGCCTCAGTCCCCCGAGTAGCTAGGATTACAGGTGCCCGCCACCATGCCCAGCTAACTTTTGTATATTTAGTACAGATGGGGTTTCACCATGTTGGCCAGGCTAGTCTTGAACTCCTAATCTCAGGTAATCCGCCCACCTTGGCCTCCCAAAGTGCTGGGATTATAGGCGTGAGCCACCACGCCCGGCCCAGAAATGAACTTTCTAAGTGAATTGAGACTTTGGGTTTACAAAACCATTTCACTGGGCACTTCAGATGCGTGAATTGTGTACTAGGTGAATTATATCCCCACAGAGATGTTACCCCCTCAAAAAAAGTAAAGGTTCGTAACCACCCAAGGGGTTCTTCCTGCCAGCTGCCTACAGACAGAGCACAGCATTTAGTAGAGAAAGAGTTTAATAGACACTAGGCCAGCTATGCCGCATGGGAGATGGAGTTCATACTCAGATCATCTCATCCAAAGCTCATAGATTAGGTGTTTTTCTGTTTTGTTTCATTGTTTTTTGTTTGTTTTTTTTTTGGATGGAGTCTCACTCTGTCGTGAGGCCGGAGTGCAGTGGCACGATCTCGGCTCACTGCAACCTCCGCCTCCTGGGTTCAAGCGATTCTCCTGCCTCGGCCTCTCAAGTGACTGAGACTACAGGCACCCGCCACCACACCCAGCTAATTTTTGTATTTTTAGTAGAGACAGGGTTTCACCTCGTTGACCAGGATAGTCTTGATCTCTTGACCTTGTGATCCACCCGCCTCAGCCTCCCAAAGTGCTGGGATTACAGGTGTGAACCACTGCACCTGGTTTAGATTAGGGGTTTGGGTAGGGGTGGCCAGGTAACAGATGTTTGCTGCTGATTGGTTGGGGTGGAGATGAAATCACAGGGGGTGGAACTCTTCCTCCTGCAGCCGAATTGCTTCTGGTGGGGCCACAGGAGCGGGGCTGTAGGTCCAGGTGGAGCCATGGGGTCTGGGTGGGGCTGTGGGAGTCAGCCATGCACAAAACCTGGAAAGATCTCTCAAAAGATACTTCAAACTACAGCAGTGGTGTTATTTGCAGGAGTAATGGGGGAAGTTGCATATCTGATACCCTCTGGGATAATGGCCGACCATCCTTTGCGTCTGCACCTTAGTAGGACTCTGGTTTCCTCTTCCTGGAAGCTGGGGGGCCTCCCATTAGCTTTACAAAAGCAGGTTTGGGGCAAAGCCTGTTATCAATCATTTGAACTGTAGCCTAAAGGTCTTCCAAAGTTAGCTTGGCCCAATAGCCCAGGAATAATGAAAGGAAAGACAGGATGGGGGCTGGGGTGGCTGAGCTCAGGGTTCTAATTGTCTCACTGATAGGACATCTGCAAAGACGTCTGCAAAGGCTGTTTCCGGTGCGGGAGCCTGAGTCCCTGGGATGGGACGTTTTCAGGCGACATCATTCTGTTCCTTTTGAATTTTGAACCATGCGAACGATTCACCCACTCACCAAAACAGTGGTTTTTTAATGCAGTTTTGAGGGTCCTCAGGCTGTCTGGGAAGCCGGGGAAGTGTCGAGCTTTGATCTGGTGGAGGCTCTGTGGACACACTTAGGTGGTGGAAATTCGCCGTGCTGCGCAGAGCTGTGGGAAGCCCACTGTGGAGTGTGTGCTGGACACGGCCATCTGGCCTCAGTATTGTTCTTGCTGTGCCTTCTCCACGTGACCTGCAGACCCCAGGACCCCACCCAGGGGACGTCTGCCAACGTTTCCTCTCCAGCTTGCGGCGTCTGACTTTGACCCTGGATCCTTGGCTCCTCACAAGCTATGAGGGAGGCGTGGGGATCCCCAGTGTGTGGGTGGAGAAGGGACGAGGGTCTCCCTTCCTGCCCCAGGGATACTACAGGCTGCTCCTGGTCTCCACGGGTCCTAGGTTAGCAGGAAACGGGGGCGGCACTGCCAGCCACCCCGGAGTGTTGTCCCTGGCTGCTCAGCCTCTGAGGCCTGGAGCCTCCAGTAGGAACCCCAAGAGCAATGTGGGGACCAGATGCCTTTGAGACACCAACAAGCCTAAGTTTATTCGCTGCTTGAAAGCCAGATTCACTGATTCTGTGCCTCTTCCTCCATGGACTGTGTGCTGCCTCTTTAGGGGCCACCTGGGAGGAGGGATCCCTTGTGACCTTCCTGGAGCCTCCACTGGGACTCTTGGGGTCACCTCAGCCACAGGCCCCACCTTGGTGTCCTCGGTCGCCCTGGGTGGCGCCTCTGCTGTCTTGCTGAGTGACAAGCTGTCCTGGACTCTCAGACCACGGAACCTGCTCCTGGAGTGGAGGTTTCGACTCCCGGGATTTAACCAGCCTGCGGAGACGGGGCCCGGGCCACAGCTTCAGGCTATGACGAGTCAGAGTCACAAAGTGGAGCCCCACCACCAAGGTCGGAGGGCCTGGGTCTGGGTTTACAGATGGAGACGCTGAGGCTGGGGCGTGGGGAGTTTGGGATGACCAGATTCCAGCCAGGGATGAGATAACAGCAGAATGACAGAACTCTGGTTAGGATTTTGCCTTTTTGTATCAAAGAGAATGATTTCACTGTTTCAATTAGTTACTTATTTTTGAATAGGCAGTATATGCAAATAGTACAAAATTCAAAAGGTTCAAAGAATTCTCCGTGACGAGCAGGCTTTCTGCCCAGGCCCTGTCACCAGCTGCCTCCCCAGTGTACCCCTTGCCAGGCTCCTGGGGTCTTTTCAGAGGAATTCCTCCTGCCAGGGGACAGTGGTGAAATGAATAGATTGGACTTAAGTCACTGGGCTTGGACAAGCTACATTCTAGGGTACAGACAGAAAGAGCTAGAAAATGCCATCACTCAACCAGGGTCAGCAAACCCGAAGGAACTCTGGAAGATGCTCCAGGAAGTAACTGTCAGGCTGGCCAGGATGTTGGGGGCTGGGGTAGGATTTGTGAGATCCTGAGAAACGCAGCAGGCGTGTGGCATTCAGGTTTCAGGAGAGAGGCTGATGAGGTTATAACCCGCCTTGGGAGAGACACTCAGGCTGGCCCCTGAGCCAGAAGCTGCGGTCCTCCAAAGCAGCTCATGCACGGTTGCTGTCCGCTAATGGGAGATGTTGAGGGATGGGCCCATGTTTCTGTCCCGAGCCTGCTGGTTCCCCATCTCCATCCTTGGCTTGGGTGAATCCATGGATGGCAGTAGGTGCCAATGACACCCGCCCACTGCTTTCCAGACAGAGCCGCAGCTCTCCAGCCATTTCTGGGCCATTGCCCCTCTGCTCTGGCCAGCTTTCCCCGGCTGTGCTGAGCCACTCTCCCCTTCTGTCTGCACTCAAGCCCACAATGGCCTTCTCTTGGTTGCCGGAACATTCCATGTCCGGGACACACCTTGGGGCCTTGGCATGCGCTGACCCCTCACTGAACTCTCTTTCCTTGCCCCCTGCCCTGGCTCCCCCTTCTCCTCTTTCTGACTGAGGTCTTGTTGGCAGATCCCTCTCTGTCCAGGCAGTTGGAGTGTGGCACTACTCCACTCCCTGGGGCCTACGGGAGCATCGAGAATCACCTGTCGGCTTTTCTTTTCCTTATTCATGTACAAGAACATTTTGGGTGCTGGGGTTCCTGGAGACTTTGAGACGGAAGCTGGAGAACAGGGAAGGAGCTCTCCTGTTCGTCCTCTCAGGATCTGAGAGGGCTGCTTTTTATGTTGAATCCTGGCCTGCCACTCTCCAGCTGTGACAGCTGAGCACTTGGCCCCACCGCACTAAGCCTTGGTTTTCTCGCCTGTGAAGTGGGAGTGGCAGAGGTGGTGTAGGCTGGTGAGGGTTAGGGGAGGTGGCCTCTGCATCACCTTCCTTCTGGCCCCTTCCCCCCCAGGCACACCTGTTTCCAGAAAGGAGTCCTGATCCAGACCCCAATAAGGGTTCTTGGATCTCACGCAAGGAAGAATTCAGGGCAAGTCTGTAGAGTGAAAGCAAGTTTGTTAGAAAAGTAAAGGAATAAATCAAACCAGGCACAGTGGCTCACGCTTGTAATCACAGCACTTTGGGAGGCTCAAGTGGGCAGATCACCTGAGGTCAGGAGTTCCAGACAAGCCTGGCCAACATAGTGAAACCCCATCTCTACTAAAAATACAAAAATTAGCCAGGTGTGGTGGCACGTGCCTATAGTCCCAGCTACTGGGGAGGCTGAGGTAGGAGAATCACTTAAACCCGTGTTAGAAATGCTAAATGCTTGTTCTCTGGTGCCATAAAGAAATAGCACTTGAACATAAATTTAATTCCCTCAGCAAGGCCATTTTTACTTTCTGCAGAAAGGGTACACTCGCCAGCAGTCTTGCCCCGAGAGTGCAACGAACAAAGGGAGAGCAGACATATTTATCCCTTATGCATTTGGGTCATCCTTACTGCTGTGTCCTGCATCCATTGGCTGGAGCCAGACCTCACCGTCTAAACTGATACCCAGTCCTGGAGGCAGAGGTTGCAGCAAGCCTAGACGACGCCATTGCACTCCAGCCTGGGCAACAAGAGCGAAACTCTGTCTGGAAAAAAAAAAAGGAAAGGAATAAAAGAATGACTACTCCATAGACAGAGCAGCCCCAAGGGTTGCTGGTTGTCCATTTTTATGGATATTTATTGATGATACGCTAAGCAAGAGGGGGATTCTTCAGGCCTCCCCTTTTTAGACCATACAGGGTAACTTCCTGACGTTGCCAGGGCATTTGTAAACTGTCATGGCGCTGGTGGGCGTGTAGCAGTGAGGACGACCAGAGGTCACTCTCATCACCGTCTTGGTTTTGGTGGGTTTGGGTCGGTTTCTTTATTGCAACCTGTCTTATCTGCAAGGTCTTTAAGACCTGTGTCTTGTGCGGACCTTCTATCTTGTCCTATGACTTGGAATGTCTTAACCATCTGGGGATGCAGCCCAGTAGGTCTCAGCCTCATTTTACCCAGCCCCTATTCAAGACGGAGTTGCTGTGGTTCACATGCCTCTGACACAGCCATCAGCACTCCAGGATCCACTGCGCCTTCCTGATCCCAGTGGGGAGCTCAGGCCCGCAGCTGCTGCAGGGCTGCAGCTGCTCTGTGGTTGAACTTACACCCCTTCCCGGGGCTCGCTTCAGGAGCAGCTGTGCCTCTGGGGTCCGTAGGGAAGCCTGCCGGCTACATCTATAGAAAGCTTCCTCTTGGTGCCATAGGCTCCTGAAGGAGGCAGTTTCCTTCCTCTGGACGTTGCTGGAGGCCCCTGAGGCCTGAAGCTGCAGGTGCTCCGGCCCATCCTGAGAGAAGCCCACCATGCCGGAGCCCCAGGCGTGGAAGAGGGAAGCAGATGTCACCGGAAGTACACGCTCCCTCCGGACGTCCAGTTGCAAAAACTAACAGACGTCCTCGCAGGTTCCCCAGTTTGACTTGGGTTTCCTGTTCCAGGGGCAAGTCCTGTATGACCCAACACTTTGCCTGCAGCTTTGAGCATGAAGCTGGGTACCTAGGACACCTGGAACAACGGTGGGCTGTGATGAACGTTGTTTGTTTATTTATTTATTTATTTGAGACAGAGTCTTGCTGTTGCCAAGGCTGGAATGCAGTGGTGCAATTTCAGCTCACTGCAACCCTTGACTCCTGGGTTAAAGCGATTCTCGTCCCTCAGCCTCCCTAGTAGCTGGGATTACAGGCGCGTGCCACCACACCCTACTAATTTTTATATTTTAAGTAGAGATGGGGTTTCATCATGTTGGTGAGGCTGGTCTTGAACTCCTGACCTCAGGTGATCTGCCCACCTCAGCCTCCTAAAGTGCTGGGATTACAGTCATGAGCCACTGCGCCCAGCCCATGAATGTTATTATTGTGGCCGTCACAGCTCCTGTCCCTTCCAGGAGCTGCTTAGGGTGGGAGTTGTGGCTGCCTGGCTTGGTCCAGGCCTGGAGTGGACGTTGCTGGGTGTGGCCCAGATGGTGCAAGCACTGAGCCTTGCTGTCCTCAGGTGGCTGCCAGCGGCTGTCAGCTGAGCCCACAGCTTGCCTTTGGCCAGAGGGGTCCCACAGCTGTTCCTCCCTTCTGGTGGCCAGCAGCTATGTGGCCATGGGACAGTGTGAGAGCCCTTGGGCTGTGGTCACATCCACCATAAATGGACAAACGAGGTGGCTTACAGAACAGGAATGCACTGTCCCAGTTCTGGAGGCAGGCATCTGAGGTCAGGGTGACAGCAAGGCTGTGCTCCCTCTGAGGGCTCTTGGGGAGGGTCCTTACTGTCCCCTGGCGGGTGGCTGCACCACTCCGGTCTCGGCCTTGGCCTTCACATAGCCTCTCCCCTGCATGTCTGCATCTGCCTCTCCCTCCCCTTATAAGGGCCTAGTCATAGAATTTAGGGCCCACCTTCCACACTAAGATGAGTGTGACCTCATCCTAGCTCATTCCATCTGCAAAGACCCTACTTCCAAATACGGCCACGTTCTGGAGTTCCAGGTGGATGTGCATTTTGGGGGATGACATCTTCTTTGTGGCAGGTGATGGGAAAGGGTTCTAACCAAGAGACTTCTGTGTGGGGCCTCACTCTGATTCTCAACCATAGTGCTGGGTACACGGCAATGGCCCCTTTGTGAAATTCATCAAACAGTGGACACTTAGGGCATGTACATCACACTTAAAAAGTCTGCATTAAAATAGAGGGTCAGGCTGGGCGTGGTGGCTCACGCCGGTAATCCCAGCACTTTGGGAGGCCGAGGCGGGTGGATCACCTGAGGTCAGGAGTTCAAGACCAGCCTGGCCAACATGGCAAAACCCTGTCTCTACTAAAAATACAAAAATTAGCCAGGCGCAGTGGCACATGCCTGTAATCCCAGTTACTCAGGAGACTGAGGCAGGAGAATTGCTTGAACTCAGAAGGCAAAGGTTGCAGTGAGCCGAAATCGCACCATTGCACTCCAGCCTAGGGACAAGAGCACGATTCTGTCTAAAAAAAAAAAAAAAAAAGACCAGGAGTGGTGGCTCATACTATAATCCCAGCACTTTGGGAGGCCGAGGCAGGCGGATCACCTGAGGTCGGGAGTTCGAGACCAGCCTGACCAACACGGAGAAACCCTGTCTCTAATAAAAATACAAAACTAGCCGGGCATGGTGGCACATGCCTGTAATCCCAGCTACTAGGGAGGCTGAGGCAGGAGAATCACCTGAACCCGGGAGGCAGAGGTTGCGGTGAACCAAGATCACGCCATTGCACTCCAGCCTGGGCAACAAGAGTGAAACTCCATCTCAAAAAGAAATGGCAGGGGTTCACAGAAAACCAAACCTAAAGAAGATACAGGCTGAGCACAGTGGCTCACACCTGTAATCTTAACACTTTGGGAGGCTGAAGCAGGTGGATCACCTGAGGTCAGGAGTTCGAGACCAGCTTGGCCAACACGGCAAAGCCCCGTCTCTACTAAAAATACAAAAATTAGCTGGGCATGATGGTGGGCGCCTGTAATCCCAGCTACTCTGGAGGCTGAGGCATGAGAATTGCTTGAACCTGGGAGGCGGAGGTTGTAGTGAGCCGAGATGGCGCCACTGCACTACAGCCTGGGCTATAAGAGCGAAACTCCATCTCAAAATAAAAGTGGGGGGGGTGGGCAGTGGCAGTGAGATGTCCACAGGCACGTAAACTTTTCTGTTCTTTTTTTTCCTTTTTTTTTTTGAGATGGAGTCTCGCTGTCTCCCAGTGAGGATGTTAGCCAGGATGGTCTCGATCTCCTGACCTCGTGATCTACCCGCCTCGGCCTCCCAAAGTGCTGGGATTACAGGCGTGAGCCACTGCGCCAAGCCGTAATTTTCAAATTTTTTACTGAGACGAGGTCTCTCTATGTTGCCCAGGCTGGTCTTGAACTCCTTGGCTCAAGTGGTCCTTCCACCTCAGCCTCCCAAAGCACGGGGATTACAGGTGTGAGCCACCTCAGCTGGCCTGTTTTGGGTCTTTTGACACAAAGCAATAAAGGTTTTGCTTTTTTTTTCTTTGAGACGGAGTCTTGCTTTGTTGCCCAGGCTGGAGTACAGTGGCGCGATCTCCGTTCACTACAACCTCCACCTCCCGGGTTCAAGCGATTCTCCTGCCTCAGCCTCCCAAGTAGCTGGGATTACAGGCGTGTGCCACCACGCCCAGATAACTTCTGTATTTGTAGTAGAGATGGGTTTTCACCATGTTGGCTAGGCTGGTCTCGAACTTCTGACCTCAGGTGATCCACCCACCTTGGCCTCCCAAAGTCCTGAGACTACAGGCGTGAACCACCGCACCTGGCCTGCAACAAAGCTTTGATGATAGAATTTCAGGGGCCAAGGGCAAGCCCAGGAGGAAAGATATCGAGGTGGGAGGGTGGGAAAGGCACCTGAAGGGGAACTCTCGGGAACTCCAAGTGTGGCCAGCTCTTCTCCCTCCTTAACTCAAGGAGGGAATGGACATGTGGCCAGGTCTGGTTCTTCACCCCAAGTCTCTGGGTCTTATTTTTATCTTCATATCCCAGGCACACACTTTGAGGAGGTCCCAACAAGGGTAACGTCTTTGGGTTTTTTAAATTTTTTATTTTTAGGGTCTCACTCTGTCACCCAGGCTGGAGGCATGATCTCGGCTCACTGCAACCTCCACCTCCCAGCTTCGAGCAATTCTCCTGCCTCAGCCTCTCAAGTAGCTGAGACTACAGGCGTGCACCACCACGGTACGCCCAGCTAATTACTGTATTTTTAGTAGAGACGGGGTTTTCATCACGTTGGCCAGGCCGGTCTCAAACTCCTGACCGTAAGTGATCCACCGCCTAGGCCTCCCAAAGTGCTGGGATTACAGGCGTGAGCCCCTGCGTCCGGTCTAAGGGGGAATATCTTTGGAGGAGAAGAAAATAGTGTCAGGAAAACCCCAAGACTGTCCTGGGAGCAGCCGCTGTAGGGCCTGCAAGGCTTTCCCTGCGGGTTCATGAAAGGGCTCGTGTTCACCAACCAAGGATGGGCAAGCATAGAAGGAGACCTCGGGGCCGCTGGGGGCCACAGAGCAGAGTCGAGGTTTAGTGCAGGCCCTGGGTTTGGGTTATACACCTGTAAGACCCTTTGCAACCTGGGATTCCAGGTCGCCAGGAGAAAGAGAAATAAGGTAGGGTGATAGTCAAGGTCTCAGGTTCTAGAAACCTCTCTGGCCATGACTTCCACACTGAGATGGCTCAGGTCCAGATGTTACAAGGGACACCATGTTCCTGTCTTTGCAGTAGCCTGGCAACCACCCCAGGTTACAGATCCCACAACAAAAGTGTAACCAGAACGCTTGGCAAACAGCAGCTCTGTTCAGTGTCTCAGGCCCCAGCAGGCTGGGCTGGGGGCTGGGCTGGGCGTGGCTTCCTGCGGTAAGTGCTTCCTCCCTGGCCCAACCGTTCATTTTCCCCACGTTTTCCCAACTCACTTATCAGCTGGTCTCTGCTGCCTCTTGCTTTGAAGGCTGCAATCACACAGTGGCAGCTTACCCATCACTCCCTCACCCCGACGGGTTCTCAGCCCGGAGCCGAGTAGCCTGGCTGGGCCTGTGTGGAGGGTTCAGAGAAAAGCTCTGTAGGAGGGTGTCCAGCATTTGCTCATTCCCCAGGTGAGGCTGGGGACATTGGGTGGTGCTATGAGTGCAATGGCTTGAATTCAAGCTGTTGCAAAATGTTTCAATGTTCCCTATAAGAAGATGTTTGATGTGTCAGAACATGCATTATCACTGTGCACTTATAAATAACTCTCTAGGGCCGGGCTCGGTGGCTCATGCCTGTAATCCCAGCACTTTGGGAGGCTGAGGTGGGCGGATCATGAGGTCAGTGGATTGAGACCATCCTGGCTAACACGGTGAAACCCCATCTCTACTAAAAATACAAAAAATTAGCCGGGCGTAGTGGTGGGTGCCTGTAGTCCCAGCTACTTGGGAGGCTGAGGCAGGAGAATGGTGTGAACCCGGGAGGCGGAGCTTGCAGTGAGCCGAGATAGCGCCACTGCACTCCAGCGTGGGCGACAGAGCAAGACTCTGTCTCAAAAAAAAAAAAAAAATTTAATAGCCATTCTGATTGGTGTGAGATGGTATCTCATTGTGGTTTTGATTTGCATTACTCTAATGATCAGTGATATTGAGCTTCTTTTCATATATTTGTTCGCTGTATGTATGTCTTCTATGGAAAAGTGTCTGTTTATGTCCTTTCCCCACTTTTTTTTTTTTTTTTTTTTTTTTTTTTTGAGACAGAGTCTTGCTCTGTCGCCCAGGCTGGAGTGCAGTGGCGCGATCTCGGCTCACTTGCAAGCTCCGCCTCCCGGGTTCACACCATTCTCCTGCCTCAGCCTCCCGGGTAGCTGGGACTACAGGCGCCTGACACCACGCCTGGCTAATTTTTTGTATTTTTTAGTAAAGACAGGGTTTCACCATGTTAACCAGGATGGTCTCGATCTCCTGACCTCATGATCCACCCGCCTCGGCCTCCCAAAGTGCTGGGCTTACAGGCGTGAGCCACCGCGCCCGGCCAAGTCTTCTTTTTCCACTTTTAAATGCAGTTTTTTTTTCTTGTATATTCGTTTAAGTTCCTTATAGATGCTGCATTTTAGGCCTTTGTCAGACGCATAATTTGCACGTATTTTCTCCCATTTTGTAGGTTGTCTGTTTAGTCTGTTGACAGTTTCTTTTGCTGTGCGGAACTCTCCTACAGAGCTGTTCTCTGAGCCCTGCACACAGGCCCGCCTGGGCTGCTCCGCTCCGGGCTGAGAATCCATCGGGGTGAGAGACTGATTATCAGCTGCCGCTGTGTGATAAGAGCCTTCAAAGCAAGAGGCAGCAGAGACCAGGCGATGGGTGAGTTGGGAAAATGTGGGAAAATGAACGGATGGGCCGGGAGGGAGCACTTACCTCAGGATCTAAGTTTAATTAGATCCCATTTGTCAATTTTTGCTTTTGTTGCAATTGCTTTTGGCGCCGTCATCATGAAATCTGCCCGTTCCTGTGCCGAGGATGGTATTGCCCGGGTTGTCTTCCAGGGTTTTGACAGTTTTGGGTGTTACATTCAGGCCTCAATCCCTCTTTTTTTTTTTTTTTTTTTTTTTTTGAGACAGAGTCTTACTCTGTTGCCCAGGCTGGAGTGCAGTGGCACGATCTCTGCTCACTGCAACCTCCACCTCTCAGGCTTAAGCTCAGTCTCCTGAGTAGCTGGGATTACAGGCATGTGCTACCAGGCCTGGCTAATTTTTGCATTTTTAGTAGAGACGGGGTTTCACCATGTGGGCCAGGCTGGTCTCAAATTCCTGACCTCAAGTGATCTGCCCGCCTCGGCCTCCCAAAGTGCTGGGATTACACCCGTGAGCCACCGCGCCTGGCATTCCCTGGCTTGTTTTCTAATCGGTGCCCAGCACTGGAGCCACCCAAGCTCATGACAGGTTTCGAATGAACGGACCTGACTTCCTCCTGCAGCAGAAGAGGCTCTGCCGTCACCCGAGGTCCAGCTGCTGGGGCCGCAGTGGGGTGCAGGGGCCACCCGATCACAGCCATCCCTCTGCACTGCTCCGTCCCAGCCCCAGGTGCTCATCACCTCAGTGGAATCACTTCCCCATTTGGCAGCTTTGCATCAAAGAACTCAGAGTATTGGGGAATTTGGATGCTTTGCTGTGGCTGGGTGAAGCCGAGGGTGCTGGCTAAGAGGAAAAGGTGGGTCTCCAGGGCCTGGGGACAGTCCTGCAGGCAACCACACTGCGGCCAGAGTCACCAGCATCCGTGGGCTGCTTCAAAGACCCCGCGTGGGAGGAGACCATTTTCTCTCTTCTGGCTCTTCTGAGGGAGGGGTATGTGGGGCAGAGCTGCCCCCTCCCAGTCATGGCTGTTGGGCTCCCTCTGCCCATCTCTGCGCCTGGGGCCTGAGCCCTGCAGCCTTTTTCAGGGCCTCTCTTGTCCAAGGACTTCCAGTGAGGCCAAGGATGGGAGGCCCACTGGAGAAAGCAGAGCGCTGGCCGGGCACAGTGGCTCACGCCTGTAATCCCAGCACATTGGGAGGTTGAGGCGGGTGGATCATGAGGTCAGGAGTTCACGACCAGTCTGGCCAACATGGTGAAACCGCATCTCCACTAAAAATACAAAAATTAGCTGGGCGTGGTGGCACGCGCCTATGGTCCCAGTTACTTGGGAAGCTGAGGCGGGAGAATCACCCGGGAGGCAGAGGTTGTGGTGAGCTGAGATCGTGCCACTGCACCCCCACCTGGGCAACAGAGCAAGATTCCTTCTCAAAAAAAAAAAAAGCAGAGCGCTCAGTGTGCACGCTGCTGCCCCCGCCCACGGTTTGGGAGTGGCCGTGCTTCTCCACAGCTGTGTGGTGAGTTACACCCTAGAATATGCTTGAGTCCTAACCCCGGTATCTGAGGACGTGACTCTATTTGGAAACAGGGTCTTTGCGGATGTGATTATCTAAGATGAGTCATGCTTACCGAGGGGCCGGCCCTGAACCCAGTGACAGGTGTCCTTAGAAGAAGGGGAGAAATTTGGACACAGACACAGAGGAGAGGCTGTGTGAGGAGGAAGGCAGGGATTGGAGTGATGCAGCCAGGCGCCTCTGGAGGGAGCAGGCTCTGCTGACTCCTTGATTTTGGACTATAGTTCTCCAGGATTGCAGGACCCTCAGTGTCGGCTGTTAGAGCCACCTGGTTTGTGGAACCTATTGATAGCAGCCCTGGGACACTAATGCCACAGCTGTGACCAGGCTCTAGGAGAATTGCCGCCCCAGAAGCGGAAATGATGCCCCGGGCGTTAGTGTTGCCTCTGCACCTCCCTGCTCCCCGAAGGAGCTTGTGCTCAGATCTCCTGCAGGGGACCTGCTGACAAGGCTGCCTGCAGCGTGCAGAGGCCCAGCACGTGGCGACCAGTTCCAGGATGGACAGAGATGGAGGGTGGAGATGTTGCAGGGGCCACAGGTGTCGGGAAAGCATGGACAGGCCTGAGCCACAGGCACTGGCTTTGGGTCCTGGCCTCAGGGCTCTGTGACCCTGGGGCAAGCTCCGACGGACTCGGTGGTACAGAAAAGAACCATGGTGACGGTTCTCGTAGAGTCTCTGGGCTCTGGGCCACAGCAGTGCCGTGACGAGGGGGCTGGGCACTGAACTTCGGTCAGAAGTGGCAGAACACCTGCGCTGCATGGGGATGTGAGACGGGCAGAAGGAAGCTGTGGGCAAACCCTGCTAGGGATCTCAAACTACAGGACGCCTCTGTATTGGCCATGCCTGTGACGGCGGCCCCCTTCCTGCCTAAGGCTGTGCAGCCAGGAGCCCAGGTGGGACTGCTTTAGTTCCCTAGGGCCACTGCAACAAATAACCACACACTGTTGGCTTGAACCTTGATCCTCTCATAGTCCCGGAGGACAAGAGTTCCAACTCAAGGACAGGTGCAGTGGCTCACACCTGTAATCCCAGCATTTTGGGAGGCCGAGGCAGGTGGATCACTTGAGACCAGGAGTTCCAGACCTGCCTGGGCAACATGGTGAAACCCAGTCTCTGCTAAAAATATAAAAATTAGGCCAGGCGCGGTGGCTCAAGCCTGTAATCCCAGCACTTTGGGAGGCCGAGACGGGCGGATCACGAGGTCAGGAGATCGAGACCATCCTGGCTAACACCGTGAAACCCCGTCTCTACTAAAAATACAAAAAAAAAAACTAGCCGGGCGAGGTGGCGGGCGCCTGTAGTCCCAGCTACTCCGGAGGCTGAGGCAGGAGAATGGCCTAAACCCGGGAGGCGGAGCTTGCAGTGAGCTGAGATCCGGCCACTGCACTCCAGCCCGGGCTACAGAGCAAGACTCCGTCTCAAAAAAAAAAAAAAAATATATATATATATATATATAAAAATTAGTCGGGTGTGGTGGTGCGCGCCTGTAGTCCCAGCTGCTCAGGAGGTTGAGGCAGGAGAATTGCTTGAACCCAGGAGGTGGAGGTTGCTGTGAGCCGAAACCACGCCACTGCCCTCCAGCCTAGGCAACAGAGCGAGAGTGTCTCAAAAAAAAAAAAAAAAAAAAAAAGCCAGGCGTGGTGGTGCTTGCCTATAGTCCCAGTTACTCACAAGGCTAAGGCAGGAGAACTGCTTGAATTCGGGAAGCAGAGGTTGCAGTGAGCTGAGATCGCACCACTGCACTCCAGCCTGGGTGACAGAGCAAGACTCCATCTCAAAAAAAATAAGTTCAAAGTCAAGGCGTGAGCAAGTCCACACTCCCAGAGAAGGTGCCAGAGGGGGACGCTTCCTGCCCCAGGCTCCAGGTGTTCCCTGGCTGTGGCCACATCACTCAATCCCTGCCTTCTCATGGCTCCCGCCTTCTTGTGGCCCCTGCCCTGTGTCTCTGTCTCCCGTGTCCTCTCCTCTGTGTGCGTCTCTGTGTCCCGTGTCCTCTCCTCTGTGTCCCGTGTCCTCTCCTCTCTGTCTCCCGTGTCCTCTCCTCTGTGTGCGTCTCTGTCTCCCGTGTCCTCTCCTCTGTGTCCCGTGTCCTCTCCTCTGTGTCCCGTGTCCTCTCCTCTCTGTCTCCCGTGTCCTCTCCTCTGTGTGTGTCTCTGTGTCCCGTGTCCTCTCCTCTGTGTGTGTCTCTGTGTCCCGTGTCCTCTCCTCTGTGTGCGTCTCTGTCTCCCGTGTCCTCTCCTCTGTGTGTGCGTCTCTGTGTCCCGTGTCCTCTCCTCTCTGTCTCCCGTGTCCTCTCCTCTGTGTCCCGTGTCCTCTCCTCTCTGTCTCCCGTGTCCTCTCCTCTGTGTCCCGTGTCCTCTCCTCTCTGTCTCCCGTGTCCTCTCCTCTGTGTCCCGTGTCCTCTCCTCTCTGTCTCCCGTGTCCTCTCCTCTGTGTGCGTCTCTGTGTCCCGTGTCCTCTCCTCTCTGTCTCCCGTGTCCTCTCCTCTGTGTGCGTCTCTGTGTCCCGTGTCCTCTCCTCTCTGTCTCCCGTGTCCTCTCCTCTGTGTGCGTCTCTGTGTCCCGTGTCCTCTCCTCTCTGTCTCCCGTGTCCTCTCCTCTGTGTGCGTCTCTGTGTCCCGTGTCCTCTCCTCTCTGTCTCCCGTGTCCTCTCCTCTGTGTGCGTCTCTGTGTCCCGTGTCCTCTCCTCTCTGTCTCCCGTGTCCTCTCCTCTGTGTGTGTCTCTGTGTCCCGTGTCCTCTCCTCTGTGTGCGTCTCTGTGTCCCGTGTCCTCTCCTCTGTGTGCGTCTCTGTGTCCCGTGTCCTCTCCTCTGTGTGCGTCTCTGTGTCCCGTGTCCTCTCCTCTGTGTGCGTCTCTGTGTCCCGTGTCCTCTCCTCTGTGTGCGTCTCTGTGTCCCGTGTCCTCTCCTCTGTGTGTGTCTCTGTGTCCCGTGTCCTCTCCTCTGTGTGCGTCTCTGTGTCCCGTGTCCTCTCCTCTGTGTGTGTCTCTGTGTCCCGTGTCCTCTCCTCTGTGTCCCGTGTCCTCTCCTCTGTGTGTGTCTCTGTGTCCCGTGTCCTCTCCTCTGTGTGCGTCTCTGTGTCCCGTGTCCTCTCCTCTGTGTGTGTCTCTGTGTCCCGTGTCCTCTCCTCTGTGTCCCGTGTCCTCTCCTCTGTGTGTGTCTCTGTGTCCCGTGTCCTCTCCTCTGTGTGCGTCTCTGTCTCCCGTGTCCTCTCCTCTGTGTGTGCGTCTCTGTGTCCCGTGTCCTCTCCTCTCTGTCTCCCGTGTCCTCTCCTCTGTGTCCCGTGTCCTCTCCTCTCTGTCTCCCGTGTCCTCTCCTCTGTGTGCGTCTCTGTGTCCCGTGTCCTCTCCTCTCTGTCTCCCGTGTCCTCTCCTCTGTGTGCGTCTCTGTGTCCCGTGTCCTCTCCTCTCTGTCTCCCGTGTCCTCTCCTCTGTGTGCGTCTCTGTGTCCCGTGTCCTCTCCTCTGTGTGCGTCTCTGTGTCCCGTGTCCTCTCCTCTGTGTGCGTCTCTGTGTCCCGTGTCCTCTCCTCTGTGTGCGTCTCTGTGTCCCGTGTCCTCTCCTCTCTGTCTCCCGTGTCCTCTCCTCTGTGTGCGTCTCTGTGTCCCGTGTCCTCTCCTCTCTGTCTCCCGTGTCCTCTCCTCTGTGTGCGTCTCTGTGTCCCGTGTCCTCTCCTCTCTGTCTCCCGTGTCCTCTCCTCTGTGTGCGTCTCTGTGTCCCGTGTCCTCTCCTCTGTGTGCGTCTCTGTGTCCCGTGTCCTCTCCTCTGTGTGCGTCTCTGTGTCCCGTGTCCTCTCCTCTGTGTGCGTCTCTGTGTCCCGTGTCCTCTCCTCTGTGTGTGTCTCTGTGTCCCGTGTCCTCTCCTCTGTGTCCCGTGTCCTCTCCTCTGTGTGCGTCTCTGTGTCCCGTGTCCTCTCCTCTGTGTGTGTCTCTGTGTCCCGTGTCCTCTCCTCTGTGTCCCGTGTCCTCTCCTCTGTGTGTGTCTCTGTGTCCCGTGTCCTCTCCTCTGTGTGCGTCTCTGTCTCCCGTGTCCTCTCCTCTGTGTGCGTCTCTGTGTCCCGTGTCCTCTCCTCTGTGTGCGTCTCTGTGTCCCGTGTCCTCTCCTCTGTGTGCGTCTCTGTGTCCCGTGTCCTCTCCTCTGTGTGCGTCTCTGTGTCCCGTGTCCTCTCCTCTCTGTCTCCCGTGTCCTCTCCTCTGTGTGCGTCTCTGTGTCCCGTGTCCTCTCCTCTCTGTCTCCCGTGTCCTCTCCTCTGTGTGCGTCTCTGTGTCCCGTGTCCTCTCCTCTCTGTCTCCCGTGTCCTCTCCTCTGTGTGCGTCTCTGTGTCCCGTGTCCTCTCCTCTGTGTGCGTCTCTGTGTCCCGTGTCCTCTCCTCTGTGTGCGTCTCTGTGTCCCGTGTCCTCTCCTCTGTGTGCGTCTCTGTGTCCCGTGTCCTCTCCTCTGTGTGTGTCTCTGTGTCCCGTGTCCTCTCCTCTGTGTCCCGTGTCCTCTCCTCTGTGTGCGTCTCTGTGTCCCGTGTCCTCTCCTCTGTGTGTGTCTCTGTGTCCCGTGTCCTCTCCTCTGTGTCCCGTGTCCTCTCCTCTGTGTGTGTCTCTGTGTCCCGTGTCCTCTCCTCTGTGTGCGTCTCTGTCTCCCGTGTCCTCTCCTCTGTGTGTGCGTCTCTGTGTCCCGTGTCCTCTCCTCTCTGTCTCCCGTGTCCTCTCCTCTGTGTCCCGTGTCCTCTCCTCTCTGTCTCCCGTGTCCTCTCCTCTGTGTGCGTCTCTGTGTCCCGTGTCCTCTCCTCTGTGTGCGTCTCTGTGTCCCGTGTCCTCTCCTCTCTGTCTCCCGTGTCCTCTCCTCTGTGTGCGTCTCTGTGTCCCGTGTCCTCTCCTCTCTGTCTCCCGTGTCCTCTCCTCTGTGTGCGTCTCTGTGTCCCGTGTCCTCTCCTCTGTGTGCGTCTCTGTGTCCCGTGTCCTCTCCTCTGTGTGCGTCTCTGTGTCCCGTGTCCTCTCCTCTGTGTGCGTCTCTGTGTCCCGTGTCCTCTCCTCTGTGTGTCTCTCTGTGTCCCGTGTCCTCTCCTCTGTGTCCCGTGTCCTCTCCTCTGTGTGTCTCTCTGTGTCCCGTGTCCTCTCCTCTGTGTCCCGTGTCCTCTCCTCTGTGTGCGTCTCTGTGTCTTTTCTTCCTACAAGGACACCAGCCATTGAATTTGGGGCACACCCTGTTCCGGTGTGACCCCATCTTTTTTTTTTTTTTTTTTTTGAGACGGAGTCTCGCTCTGTCGCCCAGGCTGGAGTGCAGTGGCCGGATCTCAGCTCACTGCAAGCTCCGCCTCCCAGGTTCCCGCCATTCTCCTGCCTCAGCCTCCCGAGTAGCTGGGACTACAGGCGCCGCCACCTTGCCCGGCTAGTTTTCTGTATTTTTTAGTAGAGACGGGGTTTCACCGTGTTAGCCAGGATGGTCTCGATCTCCTGACCTTGTGATCCGCCCGTCTCGGCCTCCCAAAGTGCTGGGATTACAGGCTCGAGCCACCGCGCCCGGCCTGACCCCATCTTAACTACATCTGCAAAGACCCTATTTCCAAGCAAGGCCACACGCAACCACAACAGGGGCTGCGACTTGGTCTCTGCAGCAGCCCCCAGTGCCTCTGACGTAGCTGTTCCCATGGCTCTGCGGGAAAACACTGGTTTAGTCTTCACTGTGCAAAGCTCTGCTTCAATTCAGCCTGCGATATGGGACAGGCCCCTCGAGCCTCAGCCTCCTCATTTCCCTGAGGATAACTTTTCCAGCAGGACCAAAACTCCTGCTGGTGGGAGGATAGTGACTCCCTCCATGCAGATGAGGCCACTCAATGTCACATCATCCCGCTGATCCCGGGCAGTTTGGGGGGCAACCTGCGCATCTCTCTACAGAGCAGAGGACTTCAGTGCATTTCTGTGATGGCTGGGGACTCACTCTGCCTGTTGTTTCTTTTCTCTTCTTTTTTCTTCTTTTTTGAGGTGGAGTCTCACTCTGTTGCCCAGGCTGGAGCGCAGTGGCATGATGTCGGCTCACTGCAACCTCCGCCTCCCAGGTTCAAGCAATTCTCCTGCCTCAGCCTCCTGAGTAGCGGGATTACAAGTATGTGCCATCATGCCCAGCTAATTTTTGTATTTTTAGTAAAGATGGGGTTTCTTCATGTTGGTCGGGCTGGTCTCAAACTCCTGACCTTGTGATCTGCCCACCTCGGCCTCCCAAAGTCCTGGGATTACAGGTGTGAGCCACCGCGCCCGGCCTGCCTGTTGTTTCTTAACGGTGTGGCCACAGAACCTGGGCTAATGCGCAGAGCAGGAGATGCTGCAGGCCGAGGCTGGATCTGGGCTCCCAGGGCCCGGCAGAGGGATTTTCTACAGCAAATGCAGCACCTGGTGCTGCACGGCTCCTTTCCTTCCTGGGCGTGGGCTCCCTGCGTCCTCCTGGGGCCAGGGCACTGCGCCCAGTGAAGGTTGCCGTGATCCGAAATCGTGCCACTGCACTCCAGCCTGGGTGACAGAGCAAGACTCTGTCTCAAAAAAAAGAATGCCAGTGGCACAGGACATGGTAAAATGGTTGAGTTATGGGATGGCGGGTGTCAGGGAAACCTCCGGAAATCATACTGGACTTGGGCTCCAAGTAGCGTTCAGCACTGATTTCAGTCCTCTCTCTTCCTTTCTCCCTTCCTTCCGCCCCTTCCTTCTTTCTTCTTTCTGTACAGTCACATACACTGAAGCAAACTTCCTCCCAGGCACCACTCCATGAGTTTTGCCAGACACATACACTTGGCAACCCAAATCCCTATCAAGATAAACAACATTGTTTAAAATCTTTTTAAAAGGCCGGGCACAGTGGCTCACGCCTGTAATCCCAGCACTTTGGGAGGCCGAGATGGGTGGATCACGAGGTCAGGAGATCGAGACCATCCTGGCTAACGTGGTGAAACCCCATCTCTACTAAAAATACAAAAAATTAGCCTGGCATGGTGGTGGGTGCCTGTAGTCCCAGCTACTCGGGAGGCTGAGGCAGGAGAATGGTGTGAACCTGAGAGGTGGAGCTTGCAGTGAGCCGAGATCGCGCCACTGCACTCCAGTCTGGGCGACAGAGTGAGACTCCATCTCAAAAAATCTTTTTAGAAAACAGATTCCTGGCTGTTTAAAAAACAGATCCCAGCAGTTTTGGAGGCCACCCAGCTGATTTCACATTTGAAAAAGAAAAACAAATTTTGACTTCCTTTTAAAAAACTTAAAGATTTAGTAACCTAGGGCTCACCATCCTCAGAGCCCGGAAGTGGCTGGTGCTGAAGGCTGTTGCCCCTTGGTTGCGGTGTACCTCCGCATTTAACCATCATTCCCACCTGCCCACTTCACTCATCTCTCTCCTGGGTCTGGGCCCTGTAGCTCTTTGAGATTTCAACTCCTGGCCTGTATAAAAACCATCCTCAAGAAAACAACGATGTAAATGAGGCCAACACGTTGTAAAGCCCACGCAGTTGTGCAACATGGTGGCCCAGGTCCAAGCACCTTTCCTCAACCTGGAGCTGACAGAGCAAAGGAGACTGCAGGTGTAAAGGTCCCAGAGAGAACAGTGGGAGGTGAGATGGGTTATACATTCAGGACAGTCTGCTGGGTGGGATTAGGATTGCAGGCATCACCACTGCCCTGTCTGCACCAGTGGCAGACATAACCAATCGATGGCAGCACTGTCTCTCCCAGCCCAGGTTTTTCAGTCTTGGTTATTGGGATTTGGGGCTGGATAAATCTTCATTGTGGGGTTAACTGGTTGTTTCCTGTGCGTTGTAGGGTGCTTAGCATCCCTGGCCTGCACTGACTGGAGGCCAGTAGCAACCTCCCCCTTAGTTAATTGTGAAACCCAAAAATATTTCACGCCAAGCTTGTCCAACCTGTGGTCCACAGGCCTCATGTGGCCCAGTGCAGCTTTGAAGGAGGCCCAACACAAATTTATAAACTTTCTTTTTCTTTTCCTTTTTTTTTTTTTTTTTTGAGATGGAGTCTTGCTCTGTGGCTCAGGCAGGAGTGCAGTGGCACAATCTCAGCTCACTGGAACCTCTGCCTCCTGGGTTCAAGCAATTCTCCTGCCTCAGCCTACCAAGTAGCTGGGACTACAGGTAGGCACCAACGTGCCTGGCTAATTTTTGTATTTTTAGTAGAGACGGGGTTTCACCACGTGGGCCAGGCTGGTCTTGATCTCCTGACCTCAAGTGATCCACCCACCTTGGCTTCCCAAAGTACAGTGAGCCACTGCATCCAGCCCAAATTCATAAACTTGCTTAAAACATTATGAGATTTTTTTCGTGATTTTCTTTTAGCTCATCAGCTATTGTTAGTGCATTTTATGTGTGGCCCAAGACAATTCTTCTTCCAGGGTGGCCCAGGGAAGCCAAAAGATTGGACACCCCTGTTCTAGACATTGCTGTGTCCCCTGGTTAAGAACTAAGTCCAGCTGCAAACACTGGGCTGCAGGCAGGCGGCACCAGCACTGGGAGCTTGTGGGGCGAAGCCTCTGTCCCAGGTCTGCTGGGGTGTGGACCGTGCGGCTTTGCATGTGTGTGCTCTGTGAGGTGCCTGGGTGATGCTCCCCCTTCCAGGCCCTCCATGGTTGGCGTTATCTCAAAAGGCAGGCAGCCATTCTGGCTCCCATTGTCCCTGTGAGGATTAAAGGGCAGGGCTGACTCCTTAAAGGGCCCCACCCCAACCTCCCTACCCTCCTCCACCCCTGCTTCCAGGAGCTGTGCCTCTGGGGGTGACTCACAGGGGAGCCTGCCGTGTCCCAGGTGAGGGCAGGCACGTGTCAGAGCAGCTCAGAGGAGCAACTGGACCGTGTTACACCCATTATCTCCGATTGCACAGGTGCCAACCTGCACACAAAGGGTGCAGCATGTTCTGGAGAGAAAGAGGAGCCCTCCAGGGCACCTCCACTCCCATCCCACTCATGAACCCAGCCCCCAGGGGTCAGTGACCTTACACCAACGGCAGCTCTGCCCCAGCTGCACCCTCCCATGCTGGATGAAAAAGAGGCTGGTGGCTGATGCAAGAGGCAGATGTGATTCAAGCAGGAAGTGTGAGTTACAGTCCTGCCCCGCAGCTCTGTTTGGGAAGGCGCCTGCATCTGCACCAGGTGGCGGCAAGGCAATCAGAGCAATTAGTGGGGCCTTGTGTAGCTCTGTGGAAGGAGGACCTGAGAGAGACCCACAGAAAAGGGAAGCCCCCTCCTCCCGGAGCCCTTACAAGCGCGTGTGGGCACAGAAGTGGGAAAGAAAACATAGGAGTCTCCCTGTAGGCACCTCCCAGGACAGGCCGTGTCGGGGCTGGGTGGGCGCCAGGCTGCTGGGGAAATGACCCTGGGGGGCAGAAGATCCCGCTCCGGTCTTCCGCAGGACGCGTGGGGATGTGAGGCCGTGGGCTTTTTAAAGAGCTGTGGGAGGTGCCCCGGCTGCAAAGGGAGGGGCCTGGGGTGCTGGGAGGCCCGGCTGCAGCTTTACCCGGCTGTATGTTGGACAGGGGCTGCGGGGGTCTGCGCAGAACACAGCTCCTTGGAGAGAACTGTTCGTGCCACTTTTGTTTCCGACACACGTACGCGTATGTCTGTGGATTTCTGAACGTGGGCCATGTTAAGGGAGGTTGACAGACGTCGTCCTCAGCCACACGCCCCTTGACCACAGTGGTGTGTCTTGGTCATCTTCGTGTCCCAGGTACCCTAAAGCTGCCTCTCCTCCATGTGGGGGGCTGCAGTGACTTCACTGGAAGGGAATGTTCTTGGAGGGGGCGAGGTGGGGGGCAGGGGGCCTCTCTGGGCGTCCTGTGTGTCTGCTCTCCACTCTGATGCCTGGCCCTCCGTGGCCCCCTTGCTCCTCCCTGAGGCTTCGTGGTCCTGACCCCTGGGGGGCTGCTGCTCCCCCGGGCTGGGCTCCCACCTCACCCCACCATCCTGTGGAGCGGGGGAAACTGCGCCCTGCTCATTCAATGTAAACGAGGATTCTGACAGCCAGTGGGCTCAGCTTGGCCTTCTCAGACTTCCTCTGGGAGAACTCAGGGTGCAATTAACTGCAGAACCAGGTGAGCTGCACCTTCTCAGGTGTCAAAACACAGGACCCAGCCAGGCGCGGTGGTTCACACCTGTAATCCCAGCACTTTGGGAGGCCGAGGCAGGTGAATCACCTGAGGTCACGAGTTCGAGACCAGCCTAGCCAACATGGTGAAACCCCATCTCTATTAAAAATACAAAAAATTAGACGGGCGCAGTGGCTCATGCCTGTAATCCCAGCACTTTGGGAGGCCGAGGTGGGCAGATCACGAGGTCAGGGGTTCGAGACCAGCCTGGCCAACGTGGTGAAACCCTGTCTCTACTAAAAATACAAAAATTAGCTGGGCGTGGTGGTGAGCGCCTATAATCCCAGGGAGGCTGAGGCAGGAGAATCACTTAAAACTGGAAGGTGGAGGTTGCAGTGGGCCAAAATCATGCCATTGCACTCCAACCTGGGCAACAAGAGTGAAACTCTGTCTCAAAAAAAAAAAAAAAAAATTAACCAGGTATGGTGGTGCATGCCTGTAATCCTAGCTACTTGGGAGGCTGACGTAGGAGAATCACTTGAACCCGAGGTAGATGTTGTGTGAGCCAAGGTCACACTGCTGTATTCCAGCCTGGGTGACAGAGCGAGACCCTATCTCAAAAAAAAAAAAAAAAAAAAAGAAAGTCCAGCGGTCCACGCGCCGAGGGCGGGACGGGGAGAGCCTCAGTTCCTTCCCAGCTGGGTGAGCCACAGGCAGATGGGCATGTGGCAGTGCTGTGATGACAGCTATGACACGGAAAGAAGCAAGCCACAGAGAGGCCTGGTCCCTCGCCCTCAGCAATATGGCTGGGCGGCGTTGGAGATCCCACGGCCACGAGGTCCCAGAGACCAGCGGGAAAGGTCAGCCTCTGGGGAAGGAAGGATGAGGGCCCATCAGCTCGCTCTCCACATGCTGCCCCTGCCCATCAGACCCCGAGACATGGGATAAAGTGTCTGTCCAGGTGCTATGGGTTTGACTAAGCAGGTGCCTTCCTGGAAAGGCGGAGTCAAGGGGTCATCCCGGGGAGCCTCAGGACAGCAGTCAAGGCCGTGCTGTTTTCCCTTCAACCCTCCTCAACCAGGGTTGTGGCGGGAACGTGGTGGGGAGGAGGGTGGGATACAGGGAGTATTCGCCAGGGTGGGAAGGGCCTGGGAGACTGAGGCTTCAAGAGAGCAGGAGCAGGGTCCCCCGGCTCGGGGAGGACAGGGAAAGCCCAGAAGGTCCCGAGATCCCTGCAGCAGGGAGGGGCTGCTGGCCTTCCTGGAGAAGCACGCCCCACGGCAGAGCTCCAGAGGGGAGCTGGGGAAGAAAACCCAGCCACAAACCCAACTGGAAGCCACAGTGGGCAAGAGAGACCCCCACAGGCAAGAGAGACCCCTCGTGGGCAAAAGAGACCCTCCGTAGGCAAGAAAGACCCCTCATGGGTAAGAGAGGCCCCCGGGCCCAGAACAGGGTGGACACAGCAGAGAGAGAATCTGGAGGCTGGGAGGCAAATCCCTTCAGGTTGGGCAGGGCAGGGCTGGATAATGACACCAGGCAGCTCTGGGAAGGCAGGGATCCCAGGGAGTGGGGTAGGTGCATCCGGGGCAGAAGAGCCAAAGATGGGAGGCAGGCAGCACTTAGTTCCAGATCAGCACACTTGTTAATGTTCCTGGCATTGAACTTCAAAAGAGCTTGGTCGGGAGAACGAGGCTGGGACAAGCAGTGACTGCAGCCCTGTGCCCGGGAGGTAGAATCAGGTCCTGACCCGTGAGTTGCCAAGCCCAGCCAGCGCCCTCCTCCACGGTCTCCTGGCACTGGCACCACCTCCCTTTTTCAGAGCATTCTGCCAGGTCCCTGCTGCACTGAGTTCCCCAGCATGAGGAAGGGGCCCCTCTGTGGACTGGGCTGATGAAAGTGATGAAAGGATATTGTAAACTACGGTGATGCAGCACCCATCACTGACCCTTCCTGCTTCGTCTCTGCAATGAGAGCTCTAGGAAGGGCCACCACATATAGTCGAAAAGTTTGTTCACTGTACAAAAGCACCTGGTGCCAGCCTGTGACTCATGGGCACGCTGTGCACTCTGGCCTGGGCCTCTTCAGCTCAAGGATGGGGCCTCTGCTTCTCTGCACAGAGATGGTGTCCACTAGCCTCCCGTAAGACTGTGTCAGCCAGAGGGAGTGCTGTTTACCACTGCGTCCCCCCAGAGTGGGAGCCTGTTTTGGTCCTCACCAAGCCACTTCTTGGGCTGTCTATTGCTGCAGAACAAATCAGCCCAACATGTAATGGCTTAGGACAATACGGTAGCAGCTCATGAGTCTGGGACAGGCTGGGCTCAGCCAGGCGGTTCTTGTGCAGGGTCTCCCACGCACATGCAGTCAGGTGGTGGCTGAGTCTAGAGTCCTCTCAAGGCTTCTTTGTCCATGTGTCTGGCCCCTGCACTGGGAGAGCTGGAACCCCTGGGGCTAGTTAGGCAACTCTCCATGTGGGCTCCATGGGGCTTCCCTGGGGCTCCTCGTCACCTGGCAGTCTGAGGGTGGTGGGGTTTCTCACATGCAAGCTCCTTGCTCCAGAGCGACTGTTCTCAGAGAAGGGAAGAAGGGATGTGGGAGCTGCCAGCCTCCTGGGGCCCGGCCTGGAATTGGCACAGTGTTGCTGCCCCTGGATTCTACTCTTCCAGCATCCTATGACACAAGGAGGGTGAACGAAGCGTGTGGTCATCTCTGCCCCACCCCATGCTGTGTGGACTGGGTGGCGGTGATCTGATGCAGGGCCCTGTACCAGGAACTGGAGAGTCCCAGAATGAATGAACCCCCACCAGTGCATTCTGGGAGCTGCCAGACTCATCAGGCAGACGAACACCCTGGGAGTGACAGCACGGAGCACCGTGCAGGGTGTGCTGCGGAAGGATGGGGAGGGTGTCCCCTTGGCTACTTTCTTCCTTCTCTCCCTCACTCCTGGTGCTGCATGGGCTGTGAGGAGACACATTTTGGAAAAAGAAAAAGGAAGCTAAGAGCCTCTGCGGGTATCATAGTGCGTTGTCTCACTCTGTCACCCAGGCTGGAGTGCAATGGTGCTTGGTCCATCTCAGGCCCCAATGTGTTTGTGACCAGCTGGCAGCGAGAGCTGCTTTCTTTTTCTTTTTTTTTTTTTCCTTTTTTGAGATGGAGTTTTGCTCTTGTTGCTTGGTGGGAGTGCAGTGTCACCATCTCGGCTCACCGCAACCTCTACCACCTGGGTTGAAGCGATTTTCCTGCCTCAGCCTCCCAAGCAGTTGGGATTATAGGCAAGCACCACCACACCCGGCTAATTTTGTATTTTTAGATGAGGTTTCACTGTGTTGGTCAGGCTGGTCTCAAACTCCTGACTTCACGGGATCCGCCTGCCTCGGCCTCCCAAAATGCTGGGATTACAGGTGTGAACCACGGTGCCTGTGCAGCAAGAGCTGCTTTCTGTGACTGACGGAGCATGTGTCTGTCCGGGTGCTGTGGGGTTGACTAAGCCAGTGTCTTCCTGGAAAGACGGAATTAAGGGGTCATCCTGGGAGGTCTCATGGCAGAAGTGCTGTGGCAGGAGCCTTGGGGACCCATGGAATTTCAGTGTGTGCAGATGGCGGATGGATAGAGGGGACCAGGGCACTGTGTGAGGCAGGAAGCAGCAGAAGCGGGGTGGAAGCTCCCGGAAAGGTCCTGGAGCCCGGGAGAGGAACTGCGCTGTGACCTGGCAGCCGCCCCCTAAACAGTCAGGTCTGCTCTGTTTCGTGGGACTGTCTCAGGTTGAGAGGAAACAACCAGGAAACGGCTGTAGCCATACTCTCTTAGGTGGTCACTGGTCTCTGAGGGACCGGCAGGTCACCCAGGTGGGTGTGGAGGAACTGGCTCCCTGGTGAGGCGTGGCTCTCGTCCACTGGGGGTCTCAGGCCCTTTCCAGTTCAGACTCTGTGAAAGAGCAGTTCAGCCTGGGGTGGCCCGTGCCCTGCAGGCTCCTCCTCTGGTGGCCTCTGGGCAGGAGCATCAGGCCAGTGATGGGAGCTGCCTCCGCCTTGAAGGTCCACCTGCCCTCTCCAGCTTTCTGTTCCAGGCTGACTTGGAGCAGAAGCTTGGAGCTTAATGCTGGGGTCTTCTGGGCCAGGCACCTCTCTGTGACATTGTATCTCCATTGGGGGCTTCTGCACTGACTCCACCGGTCAGAGAACCCACGGGTTTGAGCTGGAAAAGGGGCCCAGGAGATCTGCTTAGTCAACATCCTCACTGAGATGTGAAGAGATGGAAGCCCAGGGAAGGGAGATGTGTGTTCCCAGACCTCCATCCAGTTAAAGCCGTGGTGGGAACTCTAGCCAAGGCTCTTCTTGTCTTCACTGAAGGCCTGTAATAAACACAAAACGTATCAGACCCACTGTGACCAGCTTATCTCCCCTCCTCTTCCAGTTCTGCTCCTCAGGGGCACATCAACTCCTCCCTATTACTCCTCGGGAGAGCAGGGAGGAGACGGGAAGTCAGGTGGTTCCACCGGGGATGCTGTGAAATTAGGACCACCCCCCATTCTCAAATTTATAGTGCACATGGATAGTTTTTTTTTTTTTTTTTTTGGAGACAGAGTCTCGCTCTGTCGCCCAGGCTGGACTGCGGTGGCGCGATCTCGGCTCACTGCAAGCTCCGCCCCCCGGGTTCACGCCATTCTCCTGCCTCAGCCTCCCGAGTAGCTGGGACTACAGGCGCCGCCACCTCGCCCGGCTAGTTTTTTCTTTTTTGTATTTTTTAGTAGAGACGGGGTTTCACCGTGTTAGCCAGGATGGTCTCGATCTCCTGACCTCGTGATCCGCCCGTCTCGGCCTCCTAAAGTGCTGGGATTACAGGCTTGCGCCACTGCGCCCGGCCTTTTATTTTCTTTTTTGAGATGGAGTCTCGCTCTGTCACCCAGGGTAGTGTGCAATAGTGCAATTTTGGCTCGCTGCAACCTCCGTCTCCCGGGTTCGAGTAATTCTCCTGCCTCAGCCTCCTGAGTAGCTGAGACTACAGGTGCCTGCCGCCATGCTCAGCTAATTTTTGTATTTTTATTTTTATTTTTAATTTTTATTTATTTATTTATTTAGAGACGGAGTCTCACTCTGTCGCCCAGACTGGAGTGCAGTGGCCGGATCTCAGCTCACTGCAAGCTCCACCTCCCGGGTTTACACCATTCTCCTGCCTCAGCCTCCCGAGTAGCTGGGACTATAGGCGCCCGCCACCTTGCCCAGCTAGTTTTTTGTGTTTTTTTTTAGTAGAGACGGGGTTTCACCGGGTTAACCAGGATGGTCTCGATCTCCTGACCTCGTGATCCACCCGTCTCGGCCTCCCAAAGTGCTGGGATTACAGGCTTGAGCCACCGCACCCGGCCAATTTTTGTATTTTTAGTAGAGACGGGGTTTCACCACATTGGCCAAACTGGTCTCGAACTCCTGACCTCGTGATCTGCCCGCCTTGGCCTCCCAAAGTGCTGGGATTACAGCCGTGAGCCACCGCGCCCGGCCTGTTTGATTTTGTTTTGTGGAAGTGTTCTGGGGGCTGCTGGAATAGTCCCACAAACTGAGGTCTGAAAACAGTAGGAATCGATTCTCTCACCATTCTGGAAGCAGAAGTCTGAAATCAAGGTGCCAGGAGGGCCACGTTCCCTCCTAGGGCTCTTGGGGAGCATCCTTTCTGCTGTGGTTTGGATATGCTTTGTTCCCACCAAAAGTCATGTTGAAATTTGAGTCCCAATTTGCCAGGGTTGAAGGTGGGGCCTAGTGGCAGGTGTCTGGGTCATGGGGCGGATCCTTCCTGAATAGACGAACGCTGTGTCAGGAAAGTGAGTTCTTGCTCTCATGGGGCTGGGTTACTGCAAGAGCAGATGTTTTTTTTCACACATTTGGTCTCTGCACCCCCTCGCCCTCCTTCTGCCTTCTGCCATGACTCGAAGGAGCACGAGACCCTCATAGATGGGCTGCCCAATCTTGGACTTCAGGCCACCAGAGTTGTGGCCAAATAAACCTCTGTTCTTTAAAAATCACCCAGCCTCTGGCTCATGAGGTCAGGAGATGGAGACCACCCTGGCTAACACGGTGAAACCCCATCTCTACTAAAAATAGAAAAAAATTAGCCAGGCATGGTGGCGGGTGCTTGTAGTCCCAGCTACTCGGGAGGCTGAGGCAGGAGAATGGCATGAACCTGGGAGGCGGAGCTTGCAGTGAGCTGAAATCTCACCACTGCATTCCAACCTGGGTGACAGAGCCATACTCCGTCACACACACACACAAAAATCACCCACCCTCCAGTGTTCTGCCATGGCAACACAAAATGAACTCAGACACTTCTGTGTTAGTAGGATTCTCCAAAGAAACAGAGCCAAGAGGATGTACATTTATATATAGAAAGAGATGTGTATTAAGGACTTGGCCACATGGTTATGGTGGCTGGCAAGTCTCAAGATCTGTAGGGTGAGACGGCAAGCAGGAGACCCAGGAGAGCCAATGGTGCATGCTCCAGTCTGAGTCTGAAGACCTGAGACCCAGGAGAGCTGATGGTGTAGTTCTAGTCTGAAGGCAAACAGGCTTGAGACCCAGGAAGACACAATGTGTCTGTTCTGGTCTGAAGGCAAGCACAGACCCTTGTCCCAGTTGAAAGGCCATCAGGCAGGAAGAATTTTCTCTTTCTCAGGAGAGGAACAGCCTTTTTGTTCTATTCAGGTTTTCAACTTATTGGATGAGACCCACCCACGTTGGAGAGGACAATCTGCTCTTCTAAGTGTACAAACTCACATGTTAGTCTTATCCAGAAACATCTTCACGGACACACCTGGAATAATATTTGAGCCACAACCCAGCCAAATTGACGCATAAAATTAACCATCACACCCTACTTGCCCCTTCTAGTTCCTGGTGGCTCCAAGCATTCCTTGACTTGAGGGTCCATCACCGCAATCTCTGCTCCATCTTCTCATGGTCTTCTTCTCTCTCTGTGTTTCAAACCCCTCCTCTTTTCTTTTATAAGGATACTACCTATTGGATTTAGCCTCTACCGTCAATCTAGGATGATCTCATCCTGAGATCCTTAACTTAATTGTATCTGCAAAGAAGATATTTCCAAATAAGGTCACATCCACAGGTGCCAGAGATTAGGACTTGAACATACTTGTTGGTGGGGGAGGGTGTCACTATTAAACCACTACTGAGAAAGAAACAATATGTCCTTGGGGATTCCTCTATTTCTAATTCCCAAATAGGCTTTTCTATGCCCTCTGGGGTCTCATTCCCAAGTCTTGCTCATCCATCAATATAATTTATCTCATTTATCTTTTTTTTTTTTTGAGATGGAGTCTTGCTCTGTTGCCCAGGCTGGAGTGCAGTGGTGCAATCTCGGCTCACTGCAACCTCCACCTCCCAGGTTCAATTGATTCTCCTGCTTCAGGCTCCCTAGTAGCTGGGATTACAGGCACATATCACCACGCCCAGATATATATATATACATATATATATATATATATTTTTTTTTTTTTTTTTTTAAAGTAGAGATGGAGTTTCATCATGTTGGCCAGGCTGGTCTCGTAATCCTGACCTCAAGTGATCTGCCCCCCTCGGCCTCTCGAAGTGCTGGGATTACAGGCATGAGCCACAGCGCCTGGTCTTTCATTTATCTTTATTGTACAGAATCTCTAGCACTGAAATGTGTCACTAACGCTACTCCTCAAGTCCTTCTTTGTTTTCCACTTCTTTGGTGGCCTAGAAAACACTGCAGCTAGTACCATCTTGAATAGAGGTTTTCTTTCTTTTTAAAAAAATATTGATTGATTGATTGATTGATTGATTGATTGAGGCAGGGTCTTGCTTTGTCATCCAGGCTGGAATGCAGTGGTGTGATCATGGCTCACTTCAGCCTTGAACTCCCAGCCTCAAGTGATCCTCCCACCTCAGCGTCTCAAGTAGCTGGGATCACAAGTGTGCACCAACACACCCGGCTAAGTTTTATATTTTTTTGTAGAGATGAGGTTTCACCATGTTGCTCAAGCTGGTCTCAAACTCCTGGGCTCCAACGATCCACCCACCTCAGTCTCCCAAAGTACTGGGATTACAGGCATAAGCCGTGCACCCAGCCAATGGAGGTTTTCTAATTGGATGTGGTACCCTCCCTAGGAGGCATTTTGGAAGTTTGTGGGGAGTGTTTGCAGCCTTCCTAGGATATGGAGTGAGAGTAAGGAGGCTAAATGTTCTGTGATGTGGAAAAAGGTCCTAAACAGTGAACAATTGTCCTGTTTGAGTTTTCAAAGGTGAAAAACCTATTTATAACTATCTGAGCCTAAAACCTAACATGGTTATTATTTTTTGCCAATCAACACAAAGTGGGTTTGTACAGATTTTTTTTTTTTTTTTTTAGGAAGGAGTCTTGCTCAGGCTGGAGTGCAATGGTGCAATCTCTGATCACTGCAACCTCCGCCTCCCGGGTTCAAGTGATTCTCCTGCCTCAGCCTCCCGAGTTGCTGGGATTACAGGCACCCGCCGCCATGCCCGGCTAATTTTTGTATTTTTAGTAGAGACGGGGTTTCACCATGTTATTGCCCTCTTTTTATAACAGATATTTCGAATGCCTCCTTTTTAGTAGAAACCCCGTCTCTACTAAAAATATAAATAGTAGCCTGGCGTGGTGGCGGGTACCTGCAAACCCAGCTACTCGGGAGGCTGAGGTAGGAGAATCGCTTGAACCCGGGAGGCAGAGGTTCCAGTGAGCAGAGATTGCACCATTGCACTCCAGCCTGGGCAACAAGAGTGAAACTCCATCTCAAAAAATTAAAATAAAATAAAATAAAGTAGGCAGTGAGGCTGAAGGGACCAGGCTCTGTTTAGAAGGAGGTAGCCCAATCCACACAGATGTAAACAAATGTTCACTTTCCCGAAACATTTGGCAGATCTGACGGCTGTTCACCAGTCCCCAGTTCTTTACGCACAGGCAGGAATTCTAGTCTCAGACTTCCGGAAGGCCAGTGGGCTCGGAGTGGAGGCAATGGGTGTCGCTTCTTGGTGGAAGCCCTTATTTGCTGGGGTTCGCCTTCCCCTGTCCTCTGCATGATGGCTGGGCAAGCAGGGATCGGCATAGGTCACGTGTGGGCCCTCCCCTGGCAGCAGCTACCCTGGGGAACCTCCTGTACCCCCAGCAGACTTGATGTACATGAGAAAGAAGCCTTAGTTTTATTTTTTCTTTTTTGTTTTTTTTTGAGACGGAGTCTCGCTCTGTCCCCCTGGCTGGAGTGCAGTGGCGCGATCTCAGCTCACTGCAAGCTCCGCCTCCCGGGATCATGCCATTCTCCTGCCTCAGCCTCCTGAATAGCTGGGACTACAGGTGCCCGCCACTGCACCCGGCTAATTTTTTTTGTATTTTTAGTAGAGACAGGGTTTCACCGTGTTAGCCAGGATGGCCTTGATCTCCTGACCTTGTGATCCGCCCGCCTTGGCCTCCCAAAGTGCTGGGATTACAGGCGTGAGCCACCGCGCCCGGCCAGAAGCCTTAGTTTTCAAGCCACTGAGATGCCTGTGCTTTTTCTTGCTGCAACAAACAGGCTCTGAGACAACATTGGCAGGCAGGCAGCTGCCTTGGGTTACGGTGTCTGAGCATTCAATTCTTCTCATATGACACTGACCAGTGATTCCACATGGGCCACCTGGAAGGGACCATGGCCGGGGATGTGACATTGCTTTAGCCAAGGGCAGTTCCTGGAGAACAATTTGTGGAGAGACTCCTGGTGGGGGGATGAGAGCCTCAGTGCTATGGGGGTCTCCAGAGAGCGGCGTCCCTTGCAGTTGGTGGTCCAAGGCTCTGATCCAGCTCATGTGCCCTACAGCACCCAGTGCCATTAGCTTTCCTGTGGCCCCACTGGAAGGATCAATGCGAGAGGACTGAGGGTCTCCCCAGTGGCAAGCCACGGCCCAGCAGCTGGGCCAGAGAGATCAAAGGGGCACCATGTGGCTGATACACACAGGGCCAGGCTTTTCTCAAGCTCACTGGGAGGGAAGCATGGCAGCAGCGGAGACTAACGCCGGGAACACCTTTAGCACCTACTGGAGACTAACTGTGAGGGCTGGTTTAGGCTGTGGTAGATTTCCCCAGCTGCTTCCCCTCGAAGACAGTCCCCTCAGCAAAGCGACCTGCTGCTGAGGACGCCCACCTAGACTTTGTAGGAAGGAGCCATCAGAGGGCTCTGCTCTGTTCCTTTGTCTGTCCAGAACCCTCAGCCTCTCCGTGGGTGTCCTGCAGCCTGGGGTACCCCACTTGGCAGTGCCTCCCTTTAGACGCGCCCCTCTGGGACCGCCAGCTCCCTGGTTTCTGGAGTGTCACCGCAGGGAATGGCAACATCTCCTGGTGTCTGACCACCCCTCCCAAGCTCGTGAAGACTGGGGAGCTCCTACCCGGGCCGGGCCAGGAGTAGGTTAGACCTCTGAGGCAGGTGCTGTTTAGTATGATTGCTGAAGCATCACCCCTGGTGAGCAGTGGAACCTCAAGGGGTTCAGGCTGGGAAGGGAACCCCGCAGGGAGGGCATGCCGGGGCATTTGACTTCAGACCGCTGATCAGGGTCCACAGGGCACCGAGGTGGCAGGGCGAGCAGAGAGACCTTCTGCCGAGTTAGCAGGGATCCCAGCTGTGCCAGAAGACATTGTAGGACCTGGGGCGGGCCACCTCACCTGCGCCACCAGGTCCCCTCAGGCTTTGGAAACTGCCTATGTGTGATCACAATCACCAAAAGCTCCCGGAAATACGTATTTCCTGTGGGCTGGGAAGGGTGTATGCGTGTATAACATTTGCTTAGGAAATTGTACAAAGTACCAGGCCTCTGGTTTCTTGCCCAAGGAAATGGGAGCAATCCCTTTGATCCTGAACCTGAAGGTGAGATCAGAGGTCCTCACCAATGACTGAGACATGCCTCCATGCCAAGGAGGTGAGGCCTTCATGCAGCTGTTTGCTGAAATCAGAGATAGTCTCTATTTTCTTGGGGGATGGGGAGGAAACCATCATCTCTGGTATGGGAGAATTCTGTCGAATGAAAGGGACCCATTGCAAGCTAACAATGCTTCTCTGGTTACGAAAGGCAGAGCACAGTTGATATTGCCTCATTTCATCCTCTGGGACACCCTGGGGGATAAACAGCAGAGATTGTTCAATTCCCAGGAGAGATGAAGTTCAGTGAGGCTGAGAGACCTACCTCTGATCACACCACCACTAAGTAGCCAACTTGGAATCTCTATTCCAAGTATTAGCTTTTTGTTTATTTTTTTTTGAGACGGAGTCTTGCTCTGTTGCCCAGGCTGGAGTGCAATGGCACAATCTCAGCTCAGTGCAACCTCCCCCTCCCAGGTCCAAGCGATTCTTCTGCCTCGGCCTCCTGAGTAGCTGGGATTACAAGCATGTGCCACCACGCCTGGCTGGTCTTGAATTCCTGACCTCAAGTGATCCACCTGCCTCGGCCTCTCAAAGTGCTGGGATTACAGGCATGAGTCACCATGCCCGTCCTGAGTATTAGCATTTTGAAGCAAGAATTATAGCTTTTTAGCTATTCCTCCTCATTGCTCTAGGGATTGCTAATATCTACCCTTGGTTTTTCACAGCCTATTCAGAGTTAGTTTTTTGTTTTGTTTTGTTTTGTTTTGTTTTTGATACGGAGTTTCGCTCTTGTTGCCTAGGGTGGAGTGCAATGGTGCGATCTCGGCTCACCACAATCTCCGCCTCCCGGATTCAAGCGATTCTCCTGCCTCAGCTTCCTGAGTAGCTGGGATTACAGGCGTGTGCCACTATGCCTGGCTAATTTTGTATTTTTAGTAGAGACAGGATTTCTCCATGTTGGTCAGGCTGGTCTCAAACTCCCGACCACAGATGATCTGACCACATCAGCCTCCCAAAGTGCTGAGATTATAGGCGTGAGCCACTGCACCCAGCCCAGAGTTAGTATTAGAAATATAAACATTACATAAAATGTAGAAGCCTTAGGCCGGGCGCGGTGGCTCAAGCCTGTAATCCCAGCACTTTGGGAGGCCGTGACGGGTGGATCACGAGGTCAGGAGATCGAGACCATCCTGGCTAACACGGTGAAACCCCGTCTCTACTAAAAATACAAAAAACTAGCCGGGCGAGGTGGCGGGCGCCTGTAGTCCCAGCTACTCGGGAGGCTGAGGCAAGAGAATGGTGTAAACCTGGGAGGCGGAGCTTGCAGTGAGCTGAGATCTGGCTACTGCACTCCAGCCTGGGTGACAGAGCGAGACTCCGTCTCAAAAAAAAAAAAAAAAAAAAAAAAAAAAAAATGTAGAAGCCTTGTGACCATATTTACCCAACCCCCTCATGCTTCATGCTACTGTTGTTTTACATATTGCATCTACATACGTTACAAACCCCAAGGTGATGTGATAATTTTTGCTTTATACAGTCCTATGTATTTTCAATAAGTTAAAAAGGAAAAGTTATGCTGCGCATGGTGCCTCACTCCTGTACTTTGGGAAGCTGAGGTGGGTGGATTGCTTGAGCTCAGCCTGAGACCAGTGTAGGCACCATGGTAAAACCTCATCTCTACCAAATATACAAAAAAATCAGCTGGGGCAGGTGATGTGGCTCACACCTGTCAGTCCAGCACTTTGGGAGGCTGAGGTGGGCGGATCGCTTGAGCTCAGGAGTTCAAGACCAGCCTGGGCAACATAGGAAGACCCTATCTCAATTAAATAAATAAATACATAAATAATAATAAAAATCAGTAGGATGTGGTGGCATGTGTCTGTGGCCTGTGCTACTCAGGAGGCTGAGGCGGGAGGATCACCTGAACCCAGGAGGCAGAGGTTTCAGTGAGCCACAATTACAACACTGCACTCCAGCCTGGTCTTGTGGCCGCATCAAAAAAAAAAAAACAGACCTTGTCTTTTTTTTTTTTTTTTTTTTTTTTTTTTTTTTTTTTTTTTGAGACGGAGTCTCGCTGTGTCTCCTAGGCTGGAGTGCAGTGGCGTGATCTCGGCTAACTGCAAGCTCCGCCTCCCGGGTTCACGCCATTCTCCCGCCTCAGCCTCCCAAGTAGCTGAGACTACAGGCGCCCGCCACCACGCCCGGCTAGTTTTTTGTATTTTTAGTAGAGATGGGGTTTCACCATGTTAGCCAGGATAGTCTCGATCTCCTGACCTCGTGATCCACCCGCCTCGGCCTCCCAAAGTGCTGGGATTACAGGCTTGAGCCACCGCGCCCGGCCTTTTTTTTTTTTTTTTTGAGACGGAGTCTCGCCCTGTCACCCAGGCTGGAGTGCAATGGCACGATCTCAGGTCACTGCAACCTCCGCCTCCTGAGTTCAAGTGATTCTCCTGCTCAAGTAGCTGGGCAGTATCTTGTCTTTAAAAAAAAAAAAAAGTAAAAAGAAAATGTGTTTGGCCGGACGTGGTGGCTCATGCCTGTCATCCCAGCACTTTGGGAGGCCAAGGCAGGCAGATCACCTGAGGTCAGGAGTTTGAGACCAGCCTGGCCAACATGGTGAAACCCTGTCTCTACTAAAAATACAAAAATTAGCTGGGCATGGTGGCAGGCGCCTGTATTCACAGCTACTCAGGAGGCCAAGGCAGGGGAATCATTTGAACCCAGGAGGCGGAGGTTGCAGTGAGCTGAGATCATGCCACTGCACTCCAGCCTGGGCAACAGAGTGAGACCCCGTCTCAAAAAAAAGAAAACAGAAATTGTTCAATATTGATTGGGGTGATAGCTGCGCAACTCTGTCATTGTACTAACGGCCATTGAATTGCACACTTTAAATGGGCAGATCATATGGTAGGTGGGTTATATCTTAATCTATTGCTTGAAAAATAGCACATTGTTCTCATCCTCTTGGTTAGCCTGGAAATATTCTGAAAGCAAGCTGCCAATCCCTGTCAGGTGCCACAGTGCTGATCGCAGAGCTGAGCCCAAGACCAGCAGCTCTGTAAATAGTCCTGGATTGACTGGTTGAGTGGAGGCCTCCCCACAAAGGTGTTGATGGGTTTCATGCTTAAATTTTGCAATGAGGAATAAAAATCTGCCCCAGACGGGAATTTGGTTCTTCTCCTGAACAAAGCACCGAAATTCATGTCCACCAGAGCCTCAGAACACAACCGGATTTGGAATCAGCGTCTTTGCATGTGTCATTCGTTAAGATGAGGTCACGCTGGATTAGGGTGAGCCCTAAATGCAATGACAGGTGTCTTTATAAGAAGGCTGTGTGAGGACACGCACTGAGGCCACGTGAAGGCGGAGGCAGAGACTGGAGTAAAATGCCACAAGCCCAGGAAGCCGGCCGCCCCCAGAAGCTGGAAGAGGTGGAGAGGACCCTCCCCTGTGGCCTCCAGAGGAAGCAAATCCCTCCCTGCCCACCCCGTGTGAAAGGCCCGGCCTCTCTGAACCTCCTATCCTCTCTGACTTCCCGCCTTTCCCCCAATGTCAACACGCAGGGTCGCTCCCTCCCGGGTCCCTCACATGCAGGAGCCGTGTCCTCCCTGTTGGGTCGCCCTGCTTAACTTACTCATCAGGATCCCAAACCATCTTGTGTATTTGTTTACTTGTCATGAGCTCCAGGAGAGCAGAGGCCTCTGGGTGCCTGGACTGGCCCGGCGCCGGGTGGGCCTCCGCAGGTGCTTGTGAGATGAGTGAGAGGCTCCCCGGAGGCTGGTGGGTTAAGGCGGCTCGCCATCCGTCTCCCGGCGTGGGTTTGTTGCCCAGTGCTGACCAGTCACTCAGACACACAAAGAGCTCTTGGCCTGGGCCAGGGGAACAGAGGGCACTCTGTGCTGTGCCGATGCCGGCGTCTCTAGCCTCTGAATGCTGTCTGTGCACTTCAACAGATGAAGTTCTTTCCAACTGGAATGAAACCGCACAGTGAAACAGGGAGCTGTGCCCAGCTCCCTGGCTGGATCTTCTCCACCCATGGTCTGGAAGTCGTGTTTATTTAATTTTTTTAATTTTTTATTTTTTGAGATGGTGTCTCACTCTGTCGCCCAGGCTGGAGTTCAGTGGCACAATCTCAGCTCACTGTAACCTCCGCCTCTTGGGTTCAAACTATTCTCCTGCCTCAGCCTCCCGAGTAGCTGGGCCTACAGACACGTGCCACCATGCCCGGCTAATTTTTTGTATTTTTTTAGTAGAGGTGGGGTTTCACTGTGTTAGCCAGGATAGTCTCGATCTCCTGACCTCATGATCCGCTCCCAAAGTACTGGAATTATAGGCATGAGCCACCGCGCCCAGCCGGAAGTCTTGTTTATTTAACCCACCACTAACAAATCAAAGTGTGGCCTTGGCTATCGATAGCAGAGAATAATATTTATTGGCTTGGTGCCATTGCTTGGGCAAGCTTTGTAACCACAAGTGGGTAAATGATGCCCTGTGTCTTGGCAGTCAGGCCTGGGCTGCTCCTCTCTGGGAGGGGGAGCCCCAGGGAGTTGGAAAGCTGATGATGCTGAGACAAACAGCAGAGCTGCCTGGGAGGGCTGGGCAGAGCCCGTTCCCTTGTACATTTGCCATGCCAGCCCCATGTCTGCAGGGAGCGTCCTAGGGCTTTGGTGGGTTGTTAATTACAGCGAAACATACATTATCTCTGGATAATTCAAGCATGGGATTCTTTTGCCCAGGGCTAAAAAGATGTGTCTGCTAGCCAAGCAGAGGGAAAGCCAGTGAAGCCAGTCTTCTCTGCATAATAAAGATAGAAAACCTAATGCAAACCTAATTCGCCGAGAGAATCCCACCAGAGACCATGGAGACCCCAAAGAGCAGGTGGAAGAGGTCGAAAGCTAACGGCCAAAGAGAAGCAGTGGGTTTGGGTTTTCTTTGTACAGGGAGAGGATCCCAGGTGTCCAGTGGGATGCTGCAGAGGAGAGGCCTTGGGGGAAGCTTATCAGGAGCACCACCTCACGGCGACTCACGGCAGATGGGGGAGCCGTATTTTGAACGGTGCACTTGGCATCTTTGTTAAACCACTTTAGCACGCAGTCTACACTGCACTGACTCCTGACTCTCCCGTGACTCAGCAGCCCTGCAAGTCAGCTCATGCCTCGCGTGCACAGAGCAGGTGCCTCCACCCCGTCACCAGGACCATGACTTGGCAAGTTCAGGGGCATGGCCTGGCCCCCTCTCCTGCCCTTGTGCGTTAGAACCCTCAGGATCCTATGTGTTAATTCCCAAGGAATGAAACAGCTGGAAGGACCCAAGAATTGTTGGGCTCTCATTCCCGTGGTCTACTGACTTCCCAGACCTGATGGAACAAGCCTGAGGATCTCGCTCGGCTTTCCTGGTAGTCTTTCATGCCTCCTCTCATTGTTCCATCTTTTGCAAAACACTGCAGGCAGCACCCACACAGCCCTGCGTGAGGCTTAGGTCAGAAACAAGGAAAACTGCCAAATGCAGCCTTCTGGGTCATTTCAATAACACATACCTCCTCGAGCAATTAGGTCCAAAGATTAACCAGCCATTTCTTAATAGAACAAACGAACATGTTTGGCTTTGCCTGATAGAACTGCAGCCTTCGGGCAACTGGGCAAAATCTGGCCCGAAGAACTGAAGTAAGCCCAGGAGAAGCCTTCCGCTCAGCTAGGGAAGGCCAAGAGCTGTCAAGGGGTCAGAGCTGTTTGCTGTGGTGTGCGGGAGGAGAGCATAGAGTCTCAAGAATACCCAAAGCAGCCAGGCTCCAGGGCTCATTCCTGTAATCCCAGTGCTTTGGGAGGCTGAGGCAGGTGGATTACCCGAGGTCAGAAGTTCAAGACCAGCCTGACCAACATACCGAAACCCTGTCTACTAAAAATGCAAAATTAGCCAGGTGTGGTGGCTCACGCCTGTAATCCCAGCTACTTAGAAGGCTGAGGCAGGAGAATCGCTTGAACCCGGGAGGCGGAGCTTGCAGTGAGGTGAGATCAAGCCACTGGACTCCAGCCTGGGCAACAGAGTGAGACCTTGTCTCAAAAAAAAAGAAAAGAAAAGAAAAAAAAGAAAATGGTGTTGAATCTGTAGGTCAGTTTGAGGAGAATTGACATCTTTCTAATATTTAGTCTTCTCTCAGTTACTAAGATCTAGCCCTGCATTTATTTTGGTGTCCTTATATTTCTCTCAATAATATTTTGTGGTTTTCAGTGTAGAGGTCTTGCAAATTCTTTGTTTTGATTTACTCTTCATTTGTTTGTTTTGTTTTTGTTTTTGTTTGAGTCGAAGTCTCACTCTGTCACCCATGTTGGAGTGCGATGGCACAATCTCGGCTCACTGCCACCTCCACCTCCCAGGCTCGAGCGATTCTCGTGCCTCAGTCTCCTTAGTATCTGGGATTACAGGTGCACGCCAACATGCCCGGCTAATTTTTGTATTTTTAGTCAAGACAGGGATTCACCATGATGGGCAGGCTGGTCTCAAACTCCTGACCTTAAGTGATCCACCCGCCTTGGCTTCCCAAAGTGCTGGGATTGCAGGTGTGGGCCACTGCATCTGGCCTGTTTGATTTATTCTTAAGTATCTGATGTTTTTTATAAATAGTGACTTTTATAAATGGTAACTTTTAAGATTTTAGCTTCGTTTTGTTTGCTGCTGATATATAGAAAAACAACCAGTTTTTGTATGTTGATCTTGTATCCAGCAACCTAGATAAATTTAGTTATGAATTCCAATAGACATCAGTACAATCTTTAAATTTTCTACATTTTCTAAACCTTACACCTTTTATTTCTTTTTCCTGCCTTTTGTGCTAAGCCTTCTGGTACAATGTAAAATAGACATACTGAGAGAGAACATTGCAGCTTCACCTTCTATTTCTTTCTTTTTTCTTGAGACAGGATGTCACTCTGTCACCCAGGCTGGAGTGTTTACCACTCACTGCAGCCTTGATCTCCCTGGCTCAAGAGATCCTCCCATGTCGGCCTTCAGAGTAGCTGGGGCTACAGGTAGGTGCTAGCACGCCCAGCTAATTTTTGGATTTTTTGAAGAGAGAGGGTTTCACCATGTTGTCCAGGCTGGTTTCAAACTCCTGTGCTCAAGTGATCCACCTGCCTCAGCCTCTCAAAGTGTTGGGATTACAGGTGTGAGCCACCATGCTTGGCCCACCTTTTATTTCTTACCCCTTTCCCTTATCAGCAATCCTATGCTGGGAAGATGGCAGTGGCAGCATAGTTTTTGAACATTCCAAATCCCCACAAAAAAGCAGAGAGCATGACACGATAGCAAAACAAAAATTCCAGGGATTCTCTCATGAGTGTGCAGTGAAGTTTTCCAGAGGCCATATGACATGATGCAGCCAGGAGATTGAATGCAGAAGCGGATATAAACTCTGGGCCACTGGCCTGGCATGGTGGCTCACACCTGTCATCCCAGCACTTTGGGAGGTCAAGGCAGGTGGGTCACCTGAGGTCAGGAGTCTGAGACCAGCCTGGCCAACATGGTAAAAACCTATCTCTACTAAAAATACAGGCCAGGCATGGTGGCTCACGCCTGTCATCCCAGCACTTTGAGAGGCCAAGGCGGGTGGATCACTTGAGATCAGGAGTTTAAGGCCAGCCTGGCCAACATGGTGAAACCCTGTCTCTACTAAAAATGCAAAAATTAGCTGGGCGTGGTGGCACATACCTGTAATCCCTGCTACTCCGGAGGCTGAGGCAAGAGAATTGCATGAACCCAGGAGGTGAAGGTTGCAGTGAGCTGAAATTACACTGCAGTCTGGGTGACAGAACAAAACTCTGTCCCAAAACAAAAAACAAAATCCGGGCCAGGCTCAGTGGCTCACACTTATAATCCCAGAACTTCCGGAAGCCGAGGAGGGCAGATTTATTGAGCCCAGGAGTTTGAGACCAACTTGGGCAACATAGTGAAACTCCATCTTTTAAAAAAAAAATTACAAAAATTAGCCAAGTGTGGTGGTGCACACCTATAGTCCCAGCCACTTGGGAGGCTGAGGTGGGAGAATCACCTGAGCCGGGGAAGTCAAGGCTATAGTGAGCCATGATCACGACACTGCACTGCAGCCTGGGTGACAGAGTGACCTGTCTCTAAATAAATAAATAAATAAAGTAAAAATCCAATTGTTTTATATTTGCAAAAGCACAAAACAAGCCATCCTTCTTACTAAATATGTTGTGGTTTTAGAAACAGTTGTTTTTCATTAAAAAACAATTTATTTACATTCACATGTAATAGGATTATCACTGACAGAGTGGTTTTCTCTGCATTAGTGGGTGAGTGCAAGGGGACCCTGGTTATATTTAAAGAGGCTGGGTTCTACATCCTCTGCGAACTCTCAAAAATGACTGCTCAGGGTCTCCTTTCAAGCCACGCCAAGCAAAACTGATCTTCAAGTACAAAGGGCATAGACAAAACATCGACGTGCAAGAACTCATTATTCTTTGTTAATAAGCCTTTGTTTTGTTTTTGTTTTGTTTTCAGATGGAATCTCCCTGTGTTGCCCAGGCTGGAGTACAGTGGCTCAATCTCGGCTCACTGCAACCTCAGCCTCCTGGGTTCAATTGATTCTCCTGCCTCAGCCTCCTGAGTAGTTGGGACTAGGGGTGTGTGCCACCGCACCTAGCTAATTTTTATATTTTTAGTAGAGACAAGGTTTCACTGTGTTGGCCAGGCTGGTTTTGAACTTCTGACTTCAGGTGATTTGCCCGCCTCGGCCTCCCAAAGTGCTGAGATTACAGGCATGAGCCACAGTATCCAGCCTCCTTTTTTTTGAGACAGAGTCCTACTCTGTCTCCCACAGGCTGGAGTGCAATGGCATGATCTTGGCTCACTGCAACCTCTGTCTCCCGGACTCAAGGAATTCTCCTGCCTCAGCCTTCGAGTAGCTGGGATTACACATGCCCACCACCACACCCAGCTAACTTTTATATTTTTAGTAGAGATGGGGTTTTGCCATGTTGGCCAGGCTGGTCTTGAACTCCTGACCTCAGGTGACCCACCCACCTCGGCCTCTCAAAGTGCTGGGATTACAGGCATGAGCCACCGTGCCCAGCCCCCATAAGCCTTTTAAGGAACCTCCTAGAGGCTGGGTTTCAGACAACCAAAGTGACAAGATATCAACAGAAGGACTGCTGGGAGTGGGAGATACACATGCATAGCTGTTTGAAGAACTAGGACAAAATGAGAGATGTGATCATATGCAATGACTCTGTGATTTGACAATGTAGAAATTATGCACATTTAAAATAGGGGTTAAGGCCAGGTGCACTGGCTCATGCCTGCAATCCCAGCACTTTGAGAGGCCGAGGCAGGCAGATCACCTAAGGTTGGGAGTTCAAGACCAGCCTGACCAACATAGAGAAACCCCATCTCTACTAAAAATACAAAATTAGCCAGGTATGGTGGCGTATGCCTGTAATTCCAGCTACTGGGGAGGCTGAGGCAGGAGAATCGCTTGAACCCGGGAGGCAGAGGTTGTGGTGAGCTGAGATCATGCCATTGCACTCCAGCCTGGGCAACAAGAGGGAAACTCCATCTCAAAAAAAAATAAAAACAAAAAATTAAATAGGGGTTAAAGGGAAATTTATAACTGTTTCAGAGTCAAACCCTGTGGTGGTATCTATCTATCTATCTGTCTGTCTGTCTGTCTGTCTGTCTATCTATCTATGTTTTTTCTTTTCTTTTTTTTTTTTTTGAGAGGGAGTCTCACTCTTTTTGCCAAGGCTGGAGTGCAATGGCACGATCTCGGCTCACTGTAACCTCTGCCTCCCAGGTTCAAGCAATTCTCCTGCCTCAGCCTTCCTAGTAGCTGGGATTACAAGTGCCCACCACCACACCTGGCTTTGTGTTTTTAGTAGAGACAGTGTTTCACCATGTTGGCCAAGCTGATCTTGAACTCCTGACCTCAGGTGATCTGCCTGCCTTGGCCTCCCAAAGTGCTGGGATTACAGGCCCAATAATTTTATTTGGAGATTATTGTATGTGTAATGTGAGATAAAGCTAATAAGTAATTAAGGGATGTTCGAATTCTATCCGCCTATGTGTCTGTGAGACTCAAGATTCTCAGTGCCAAAGACAGAAGATGCAAACGTAATATAAAGAAAGTCAAGGAAGCCCTTTAGAAGCAATATTATCTCTAGAGTCCAAACTGTGGTCTTGAAATACCATTTCCTGGCTAGGCGCGGTGGCTCACACCTGTAATCCCAGCACTTTGGGAGACTGAGGTGGGCAGATCACGAGGTCAGGAGATCGAGACCATCCTGTTTAACATGGTGAAACCCCGTCGCCACTAAAAATACAAAAAAAATTAGCTGGGCGTGGTGGCGGGCGCCTGTAGTCCCAGCTACTCAGGAGGCCGAGGCAGGAGAATGGCATGAACTCGGGAGGCGGAGCTTGCAGTGGGCCGAGATCTTACCACTGCACTCCAGTCTGGGTGACAGAATGAGACTCCATCTCGAAAAAAAAAAGAAATACCATTTCCTGCCAATGACAACCACAAGGGAAAAAAAAGAAAAGGCCGGGCGTGGTGGCTCACGCCTGTCATCCCAGCACCGTGGGAGGCCGAGGTGAGCCGTCCGTCCGTCTCACTGTGCTTTAACAGCAAGTCCATTCTGTCTGTAGGTGATTGCTGAGCATCTGAGGTCACTATTGGGCCTCTTGGGCTGTGGGAAGGAGTTTGTTCTTATTTCATTGTCCGGAGGAGCTGGAGGTAGGGATGGATGTGGCAAGGCCGTGGGAACCAAGAGGACAGACAGACGCTGAGCCTCATGACCACGAGGCTGAGCAGGAGGGCAGGAAGCTGGAGCCAAGGGCTGGGGTGGGCACGGGATCTGGAACCCCAAGGGGTGGCCAGTCCCTTTTCCGATTTGTGCAGGGTGTAGCTCTGCTCCCCTGCCTTGCACAGAAACATTGTGGAGTTGATCTGACCTAGGGCCTAAGGGAGGCCAGGAGGAGCTACACATCGAGGGTCACGGGCCCTCTGAGCAGGCTTGAGCTGGCAGCTGAGTTTCCTGGTGTTTGGTTCCTTGATTTGCAAAATGAAGCCAGGGGTATTGTAACGGCTCAGTGGGTTCATCTTGCCTGCTGCCTAGACAGAGCCAACTTCTCAAGCCAGGGGAATTGCAATAGAGAAAGGGTCATCCGCACTGAGCCAGCCGTGTGGGAGACCAGACTTTTATTATTACTCAAATCAGTCTCCCCGAGCATTCAGGGAGCAGAGTTTTTAAGAACAACTTGGTGGGCTGGGGGAAGCCAGTGAGCCGGGACTGCTCATTCGTCAGGGACGAAATCAGAGGGAGTTGAAGAAGATGTTCCCTTGTGTGAGTCAGTTCCTAGGTGGGCACCCCAAGATCAGATGAGTCAGTTCATCGATCTGGGTGGTGCCAGCTGATCCACCAAGTGCAGGGTCTGGAAAATATCTCAAGCATGGATTTTTTTTTTTTTTTTTTTTTTTGAGACGGAGTCTAGCTCTGTCACCCAGGCTGGAGTGCAGTGGCGCGATCTCGGTTCACTGCAAGCTCCACCTCCCGGGTTCAAGCCATTCTCCTGCCTCAGCCTTCTGAGCAGCTGGGACTACAGGCGCCCGCCACCGTGCCCGGCTAATTTTTTGTATTTTTAGTAGGGACGGGGTTTCACTGTGGTCTCGATCTCCTGACCTCGTGATCCACCTGCCTCGGCCTCCCAAAGTGCTGGGATTACAGGCGTGAGCCACCGCGCCCGGCCCCAAGCATGGATTTTAGGAGCAGTTTAGGGAGGGTCAGGATCTTGTAGCCTCCAGCTTCATGACTCCTAAACCATAACTTCTAATCTGTGGCAAATGTTTGTCCTACAAAGGCAATCTAGTCCCCAGGCAAGAAGGAGATCTGCTTTGGGAAAGGCTATTCTCGTCTTTGTTTTAAACTATAAACTAAGTTTCTCCCAAAGTTAGTTCAGCCTACACCCCAGAATGAACAAGGACAGCTTGGAGGTTAGAAGCAAGATGAAGGCTGGGTGTAGTGACTCACACCTGTAGTCCCAGCACTTTGAGAGGCCCAGGTGGGTGGATCACGAGGTCAGGAGTTCGAGACCAGCCTGGACAATATGGCAAAACCCCATCTCTATTAAAAATACAAAAATTAGCTGGGCATGGTGGCAGGTGCCTGTAATCCCAGCTACTAGGGAGGCTGAGGCAGGAGAACGGCTTGAATTTGGGAGGTGGAGATTGTAGTGAGCCGAGATCACGCCATTGCACTCCTGCCTGGAAAACAAGAGTGAAACTCCATCCCCCCTCCGCCACCAAAAAGAAGCAAGATGATGTCGGTTACATTAGATCTCTTTCACTGTTTCAGTCATAATTTTGCAAAGGCGGTTTCAGTATTCTGCACCCAGGCATGGCAGGTAGAAAGAACCCAGGAAGCAAGACATAGCAGTCTAGAGTTTTATCCCCGGAGCCTGGGGGAGAGCGGGAGTGGGTTTGGCCCTTGAGGTAGGAGCTCCTTCACTCCCAGCACACGGCAGCATCGGGCCCCCTGAAACAGCTCTGGAGGCAACATCCCCAACCCAGCACTCTGGCCCCATCAGAAGCCAGGGAGTGGCCCTACCTCTTCCAAGGTTCTGGCCTGAAATCTGAGGGTGTCCCAGCCAGAAGGTGTGCTGTGTTTTGCAGGTCACCACAGAGAAAATGGGACTTGGGGGCCGGGCGCGGTGGCTCATGCCTGTAATCCCAGCACCTTGGGAGGCCGAGGCGGGCAGATCACAAGGTCAGGAGATCGAGACCATCCTGGCTAACACGGTGAAACCCCGTCTCTACTAAAAATACAAAAAAATTAGCCGGGCGTGGTGGCGGGCGCCTGTAGTCCCAGCTACTCGGGAGGCTGAGGCAGGAGAATGGCATGAACCCGGGAGGCGGAGCTTGCAGTGAGCCGAGATAGTGCCACTGCACTCCAGCCAGGGGGACACAGCAAGACTCCATCTCAAAAAAAAAAAAAAAAAAGAAAATGGGACTTGGGTGTGAGGATGTTCTGTTTCTCCAATTCTGCCTTGAAGGGCCAAGTTACTTTGGGCGAGAGATTTGGGAACTCCAGGAGAGCTATGCCATCTTCTCCATGGCCCTTCAAAGGCATGAGGGATATTCTTGCAGTCACCAAGGCAGAGAAGCAATGCTCAGAGCCTGAGCCGTGTTGGTCTCATTTTCTAATCACTGTGAAATACGGATTGCCCTATGAATGCCACCACCCACATTCCGGCTACTGTGTGGCCAGTGGCCCCTGAGCAGGAAAAACTGACAACTTGACGTTCCCTGTGGCTCAACTGAGATACCCTACCTTGTTTTAACCTGAGTGACTCTCTCCTAGCAGAGGGAGAGCCGGACAGACTCCATTTTAGTTTCTTCACTTGCAGCCCCTTTTACCTCCCTCCCTATAACTAGTGTAAACTGACTGAAAGCACATCCAGGAATGCACGTACTAATAAGATATTGAGGCAAGCTGCACCAGCAGCTCCTGGGAATGCGCTCAGTGTAAAAACAAAAGTAGCGGCCGGGCGCAGTGGCTCAAGCCTGTAATCCCAGCACTTTGGGAGGCCGAGACGGGCGGATCACAAGGTCAGGAGATCGAGACCATCCTGGCTAACCTGGTGAAACCCCGTCTCTACTAAAAAATACAAAAATCTAGCCGGGCGTGGTGGCAGCGCCTGTAGTCCCAGCTACTCGGGAGGCTGAGGCAGGAGAATGGCGTAAACCCGGGAGGCGGAGCTTGCAGTGAGCTGAGATCCGGCCACTGCACTCCAGCCTGGGCGACACAGCGAGACTCCGTCTCAAAAAAAAAAAAAAAAAAAACAAAAAACAAAACTAGCCCCTTCCTTGGGGCCGAGATAATTTTGAGCGTTAGCTACCTCTCGGTCGCTGGCTAATAAAGGACTCTTTAATTCTTTAATTTGTCTCAAACTGTGGTGTTTCTTTCTGACTCTCTTGGTCACAACACAACGAGGGGAGGCGTGTTGGATTCTGAGTCCTGTGGGTTTGTTGTGGGTTGGCTTTACTTTGTGTATTCTTATCTGCGGATGTTTTCGGTTGGCTAGCGTGGAACCCTGTGATCCTCACGCAGTTGGATGGGCAAGCGCCTCGGGAAGGTCTCCCTTTCATTTTCTGGGTAAAGAACTCACTTTGTCGGCATCTGGATGCGCGTGGCCTGAGTCTCCTGTGATCTCCGCGCCGGTGCTTTGGCTGTGGGGGGTTGGGAGAGGCTGGAGGGTGGGTGGCACTGAACCAGCCTGGCCTGGGCACTCTGGGAGTGTGCCCTTCACAGTGAGGGGCTAAAAGGCACAGAAGGAGTGAAGGGGTGGGACTCCCAAAGAGGCTTCAATCCCCATGACTACCAAGATTCTTTTTTTTTCTTGAGACGGAGTCTCGCTCTGTTGCCTAGGCTGGAGTGCAGTAGCGTAATCTTGGCTCATTACAACCTCCCTTCCCGGGTTCCAGCCATTCTCCTGCCTCAGCCTCCCAAGTAGCTGGGATTACAGGCGCGCAGCCCCATGCCCAGCAAATTTTTGTATTTCTAGGAGAGACAGGGTTTCACCATGTTGCCCAGGCTGGTCTCAAACTCCTGACCTCAAATGATCTGCCTGCCTTGACCTCCCAAAGTGCTGGGATTACAGGCGTGAGCCACTGCGCCCGGCCTGTGACTACTAAGATTCTAGATAGTTCCCATCCAGAGAACTTGGCATCTGTGCATCTCAGCAATGGGCGATGCTGCAGCAAGACCTGCGGTTTTTCCTAAGCAGTGAACGGCTGATATTTAGAATCTTGTGAGCAAGGCAACTGTAGAGACAAAGGACCCGTGGGGGTAAAGGGAGGGGAAGGCCAGAGTCAGGTCCCTGGGGAGAGCGCCAAAGGCAGCTCCCACCGCTTCTTCAGCTTGTGAAAGGAAAATAAATCTTGGAAATCTTGTGGCCCCCAAATCTCTAAGCTAAAGGGAAAAGTCAATCTGGAGCTGCTTAGGGCAAAATAGCCTCCCATTCTCTTCAGTCACACCTCTGCTCTCTGAAATAAATACTATCTGATTGCATCCTTTGGAAAGGCTAATCAGAAACTCAAAAGAATGCAACTGGTTTGTCTCTCACCGACCTGTCACCTGGGAGCCTCCTCCCTGCTCGAGTTGTCCTGCCTTTTTGGACGGAACCAATGTACATCTTACATATATTGATTGATGTCTCAGTGTCTCCCTAAAAGGTGTAAAACCAAACCGTGCCCCAACCACCTTGGGTACATGTTCTCAGAACCTCCTGAAGCTGTGGAGGGTGTCCAAGTACTTGGTGCCTTGAACAAATAATTGGACAAAATGCACAAAGCAAGAAAAGAATGAAGCACCAAAAGCAGAGATTATTGAAAACAAAAGTACATTCCACAGGGTAGGAGTGGGCTCCAGCATAGGGGCTCAAGAACCTGGTTACAGAATTTTCTGGGATTTAAATACCCTCTACAGGTTTCCATTGGTTGCTTGGTGTTTGCCCTTTGTAAATGAAGAGGCTAAAGTGAAGTTACAAAGTCATTTACTGGGTGTATGCCTTGTGTAAATGAAGAGGATGAAGTAAAGTTACAATGTCACTCATTTGTCAATGAAATCATTTACGCTTCATTTACCTAGATGCCCCATGTAAGTAAAGAGGATATTTCCTGTCATAGCTGAAGTGTTTCTATTTTATTTATTTATTTATTTATTTATTTATGAGATGGAGTCTCACCCTGTCATCCAGTCTGGAGTGCAGTGGCACGTTCTCAGCTCACTGCAACCTCCGCGTCCCAGGTTCAAGTGATTCTCCTGCCTCAGCCTCCTGCGTTGCTGGCATTACAGGCACCCACCACCACACCCAGCTAATTTTTGTATTTTCAGTAGAGACAGCATTTCACCATGTTATCCAGGCTGGTCTTCAACTCCTGACCTCAGGTGATCTGCCCACCTGACCTCCCAAAGTTCTGTGATTACAGGTGTAAGCCACTGTGCCCAGCCCTTACATTTGATTTAGTTCTAGGTAGTCACTTGGTTCCCTTCCTCCAGGCTCTATTCTCCTGCCTCAGCTATGTCACAGCGCCTGTCCTTGACCTGGCAAAATAAGCTTTCTTTTTTTTTTTTTTTTTAAGACGGAGTCTCGCTCTGCTGCCCCAGGCTGGAGTGCACTGGTGCGATCTCGGCTCACTGCAAGCTCCGCCTCCCAGGTTCACACCATTCTCCTGCCTCAGCCTCCCGAGTAGCTGGGACTACAGGCGCCTGCCACCACGCCTGGCTAATTTTTTGTATTTTTAGTAGAGACAGGGTTTCACTGTGTTAGCCAGGATGGTCTCGATCTCCTGACCTCGTGATCCACCCTTCTCGGCCTCCCAAAGTGCTGGGATTACAGGTGTGAGCCACTGCGCCCGGCCAGCTTTCTTAATTGATTGAGACCTGTCTCAGATTTTCGGGGTTCACAGGCTGCCAGGGCATTTAGGGTGCACTAAGCACCATGACTGGGTGCGTTTCCTCCCAGCAGCAGAAGGAGGCCACACACCTGGAGCCACACGGAGTGAGATGGGTTAGGGTCTAAAATCTCTGTACTGAAAAGTGAACCACATCTAAGCGCAACGTTGTCTCCTGCGCAGGATCCTGGATGGGAACAGGAAAAGGATGTAAATGGGAAAAGACCCAGTGAAATCCAAACCAAGTCTGGGGTTTAGTTGAAGGCAATATACAAGTGTTGGTTGCTTAGTTTTGACCAATGTACCATTTTATGGAAGATGATCACCAGAGAACTCCAGAAACTATCTTAGCTGTCCTGCAAACCTACGATTATTCCAAAAGAAAAAAATTATCAAAACAAGTAAATGAGGCCGGGTGCGGTGGCTCACACCTGTAATCCCAACAATTTGGGAGGCTGAGGCAGGTGGATCACTTGAGGTCAGGAATTCAAGACCAGCCTGGCCCCGTCTCTACTGAAAATATAAAAATTAGCTGGGCATGGTGACTCCCACCTGTAATCCCAGCTACTCAGGAGGATGAGGCAGGAGAATCGCTTGAACCTGGGAGATAGAGGTTGCAGTGAGCCAAGATCGTGCCACTGCACTCCAGCCTGGGCAACAGACTGAGACTCCATCTCAAAAAAAAAAAAAAAAGGGAAATGAATAAAGAGCCACAGACAATAGCTCCTGAATGCTGAGCCTGTGGGGAGAGGGTGAAGGACCTGTGGGTGGAGGGAGGAAGGCAGGCACAGGAAAGCTGGACTGGGAGCTCCACTGAGGGGCACGTGTGATTCCCTTTGCAGGAAGCAGAGCTCGGCTCTTGCCCTCTCACATCCTTTGAAGATGACCACCTTGAAGATTAGGATGAGAAGCAAACCCTCAGCTCCTGGGCTGAGCTCTTGGCAATCATTTCTCTCACCAGGCAGGGAGCAAAAGAAGATTGTTTCTGCACTCATTTGTTCTCAGAACAGTTGAGCAAACAGTCATTTACTGGTCTCCACAAACACTGAAGAGATACCAGGTGCTGGTGACTCCACGGGTTGCAAATGTCCCCAGCGTCAGATTCAGTTTTTTTTTTTTTTTTTTTTTTTTTTTTTTTTTTTTGAGGCGAAGTATCGCTCTGTCACCAGGCCGGAGTGTAGTGGCTTGATCTCGGCTCACTGCAACCTCCTCCTCCCAGGTTCAAGCGATTCTCCTGCCTCAGCCTCCCGAGCAGCGGGGACTATAGGTACGCGACACCACGCCCGGCTAATTTTTGTATTTTTAGTAGAGATGAGGTTTCACCATGTTGGCCAGGATGGTCTCGATCTCCTAACCTCATGATCCGCCCATCTCAGCCTCCTAAAGTGCTGGGATTACGAGTGTGAGCCACTGCGCCTGGCTCAGATTCATATTCTTTTCCCTGACCCCCTCTGACCTCTGTGGATGAGGAGAGCTGGGCAGAACACCTTGGTGGGGTCTCAGGGCTCCAGCGGTGACCACTGCTGGGTTGGACTAGCAAATGGAAAGGAGCCCACGTGTGCTCTCTGTGGCCCGGGCGGTAAAGAGGAGGTGGATCCCAGGGCTGTGGGTGAGAGCAGTGGGAATATCAGCGACTATTTCTTCCCTCCATTAATCCTTGCAAAGGATTGCTATGTCTGCACCAAAGCCCCTGCTTAAAACTTTGGAACAAGAATGTTGCTTCAATGGCCAGGCCTGGTGGCTCACACCTGTAATCCCAATGCCTTGGGAGGTCGAGACAGGTGGATCACCTGAGATCTGGAGTTTAAGACCAGACTGGCCAAAAAGGAGAAACCCTGTCTCCGCTAAAAATACAAAATTAGCCAGGTGTGGTGGCGCATGCCTGTAATCCCAGCTACTTGGGAGGCTGAGGCAGGAGAATTGCTTGAACTCGGGAAGCAGAGGTTGCATTGAGCCGAGGTTGCATCACTGCATTCCAGCCTGGGCAACAAGAGTGAGACTCCCTCTCAAAAAAAAAAAAAAAAAAGGAATGTAGCTTCTTGCACATTATTGACCGGGGGTAGGACTGAATTCGGGATTTCAGGACATTGCTTCAGAGGGCATCCTGACTCCCTCTGGGCCAAGTGAGCTGCGGTGGCAGGGCCCCAGCGGCTGCCCAGGGACCAACCCCTGGCTGAGTGCCACAGCAGCCAGCTCTGACGTCCGCGACCGGAAAGCACGCCAGATGCTTCTGTTGACGTTGACAAAGGGCTTTGCCAGGAGGCTCAGGCGCGGGCTGGTCCCCATCCTTCCTCTTAACCCCGTTGCGAGGCTGCCGAGGCCGCCTTCTGCGCGGGAGGACTGACCCCTGGTGACCGAGGCAGACGTGGCGGGCTTGGGGCTTGGACTTTTCTGAGCGGTGATGCATCAGCCAACGCAGCCTAAGGAAGCTGAATAACGCAGGCTTCCTGCCACCCCGCAGCCCGGGAGTTGGGAGGTGTGGCCGGTGGGGTGAGGGGTCCGAGTCCCACAGTCTAGGACGTTCATTTCTCCGAGGCTCAGTCTCTCCTCTGGTGGGACCATGTCTGGAAGAGCCCCTGGCTTGGCTCCTGGAGCTGGCGGCCAGGTGGGAACCCCCACGAAAGCTCCAACAGCTGCTGCTGAGCCCAGCCCTCGGGAACCCGTTAGGGACAGCTCAGGCCGTCTCCTTGCAGTGGGCGAAAGGGCCCGGCCTGCGCTGCCCTGGCACACCTGGACCACAGACCCAAGTGACATGATGTTAAGAGGAAACGAAAGTTGACCGGGCGCGGTGGCTCACGCCTGTGATCCCAGCACTGTGGGAGGCCGAGGCGGGCGGGTCGCTGGAGCCCAGGAGTTGGACACCAGCCTGGGCAACATAATGAGACCCGATCTCTGTACAAAATATTTAAAAATTAGTCAGGTGTAGTGGTACACACCTGTGGTCCCAGCTACTCGGGATGCTGAGGCAGAAGGATTACTTAAGCCCAGGAGACAGAGGCTGCAGTGAGCCGAGATCGCACTGCCACACTCCAGCCTGGGAGACAAAGCGAGACCCTGTTTTGAAAGACACAGAGAGACAGAAAGAGAGAGAAAGAAAAGAAAAGAAAAGAAAAGAAAAAGAAAGAAAGAAAGAAAGAAAGAAAGAAAGAAAGAAAGGAAGGAAGGAAGGAAGGAAGGAAGGAAGGAAGGAAGGAAGGAAGGAAGGAAGGAAGGAAGGAAAGAGAAAGAAAGAAAGAAAGAAAGAAAGAAAGAAAGAAAGAAAGAAAGAAAGAAAGAAAGAAAGAAAGAAAGAAAGAAAAGAAAGAAAGAAGAAAGAGCAAGAGGAAGGAAGGAAGGAAGGGAGGGAGGGAGGGAGGGAGGAAGGAAGGTGGGAAAACAAAGAAAGAAAGAAAGAGAGAAAAGAAAGAAAGAAAACAGATAGCCTCTCGCTACTTTAAAGATACTATTACCAGGCCGGGCGCGGTGGCTCAAGCCTGTAATCCCAGCACTTTGGGAGGCCGAGACGGGCAGATCACAAGGTCAGGAGATCGAGACCATCCTGGCTAACATGGTGAAACCCCGTCTCTACTAAAAATACAAAAAAACTAGCCGGGCGAGGTGGCGGGCGCCTGTAGTCCCAGCTACTCGGGAGGCTGAGGCAGGAGAATGGCGTAAACCCGGGAGGCGGAGCTTGCAGTGAGCTGAGATCCGGCCACTGCACTCCAGCCTGGGCGACAGAGCGAGACTCCGTCTCAAAAAAAAAATAATAATAAATTAAAAAAAAAAAAAAAAAAGATACTATTACCAAGGAATGTATTGGCAGACCCGGATCGTTTCTGACCCTTAACTCCTCCTGCCCAGGGCTGGGAGCGGAGGGTCAGAAATAGGGACCTGGTCAGGGCAAAGGGGCGGATGCTTGGATCACGTTGTACCTGGTAATTTAGAAATGCAGCAAGTCTAGTCATGTAGAACTCTGGCTTTCTCTCTCGTTGCTTATTCTTTTATTATCATTAAATGAATGTTAATGGGGAAACGCCGTGTGTACCTGGGCAGAGCCAACTGTTCATGTGCAGTGTGCTTGTCGCCCCCTGCCTGCCGGCTGCTGTCCTGGCCTGAAATATCCGCATCTTGGTCATGGTCCTCCAGAGCCACCAGGAAGATCCAGGAGCCAGGGCCACCCTCACGTCGCCTTGGCAACAGCATCCGTGATCAGACTCTAAGGCAACTGGGACCCGTGCTCCCTATGGGAGGCTGCAGGTTCACGTCGGTGTCTGGGTGAGTACATCCCCTAACCCTACTTTCTGGAAGGTGGGAGTTGGCTTCTAGGCACCCACCCGCTGTATCCCAGCCTCTGCACAGCACTGGCATCACGGAGGTGTTCTGTTTTTGGATAAATCATGACTTACATGAAAAGATGCTCCGCCTCCTGGCCGGCGTGTGGCGCTGTCTGTGCTCTGGATTTTGGCCACAGTGAGACGTGTCCAATGGCTTCTCATGGCTGCTAGAGTTTACATATCCCTGATAGCACATGTTGCAGAGAAAGGTTCATTACTTTTTTTTTTTTTTTTTTTTTTGAGACAGAGTCTTGCTCTGTCACCCAGGCTGGAGTGCAGTGGCGCGATCTCAACTCACTGCAAGCTCTGCCTCCTGGGTTCACGCCATTCTCTTGCCTCAGCCTCCCAAGTAGCTGGGACTACAGGTGCCCGCCACCACACACTGCTAATTTTTTTGTATTTTGGGGTAGAGACGGGGTTTCACAATGTTAGACAGGATGGTCTTGATCTCCTGACCTCGTGATCCGCCTGCCTCAGCCTCCCAAAGTGCTGGGATTACAGGCTTGAGCCACCGTGCCCAGCCAAAAATGTCCATGACTTATAAAGTCGTTAGTCAACAATTTCCCCGTATCGGCAGATCACGAGGTCAGGAGATCGAGACCATTCTGGCTAACACGGTGAAACGCCGTCTCTATTAAAAAATAGAAAAAAATTAGCCGGGCATGGTGGGGGGCACCTGTAGTCCCAGCTACTCAGGAGGCTGAGCAGGCAAATGGTGTGAACTTGGGAGGTGGAGCTTTCAGTGAGCCAAGGTCATGCCACTGCACTCCAGCCTGGGCAACAGAGCAAGACTCTGTCTAAAAAAAACAAAAACAAAAACAAAAAACAAACAACAACAACAGACAATTTCCCTGTATCCAGGGAACATGTGAGGGACTGGGGTGCCAGGCACGTTTTGGGGCGCCCCACACAGAGCGTCTGGCAGCAGAGAGGGGAGCAGGAGGCCTCTACAACCTCTCAGTAATTCCACCTGCGCCTTGCTTTTGCCTTGGGTCAGTTTCCACCAACGCCCTGGAAAAACCAAGTTTGTGTTTTTACTTTCAGTGTTGACCATGTTTCCAGTCCCCTCTGCTCCGCCCCAGGCTACAGCAAAAAAGAAAAAGAAAGAAACATAGGCAAATGAGATATGAATCAGAGTGAGAGCCAACAACAAATTCTTTTTTTTTTTTTTTTTCTGAGACAGGGTTTCACTCTTGCGGCCCAGGCCAGAGTGCAATGGTGTGATCTTGGCTCACTGCAACCTCCGTCTCCCGGGTTTAAGCGATTATCCTGCCTCAACCTCCCAAGTAGCTGGGATTACAGGTGCCTGCCACCACGCCCAGTTAATTTTTGTATTTTTAGTAGAGACGGGGTTTCACCATATTGACCAGGCTAATCTTGAACTCCTGACCTCTGGTGATCCACCCACCTTGGCCTCCCAAAGTGCTGAGATTATAGGTGTGAGCCATTGTGATTGGCTCTGACAGCAAATTCTTTAATGGGGATGTTAAAGGTCAGAGTTACAGATTTGCAGTGAGACTATTGAGCCCTATGCAGTCCACGTCCAACTAAAACATTCCCCTGCTCTGACTATGCTGGGTAAATGTTCCCTGCACCCCGTTATAAGCCATTGGGGCCATTATTCATTGACTTTTTTTTTTTTTTTTGAGACAGAGTCTCACTCTGTTGCCCAGGTTTGAGTGCAGTGCCCTGATCTTGGCTCACTGCAACCTCTGCCTCCTGAGTTCAAGCAATTCTCCTGTCTCAGCCTCTTGAGTAGCTGGGATTGCACCCACCACCATGCCTGGCTAATTTTTTTTTTTTTTTTTTGAAGGGGAGTCTCACTCTTGTTCCCCAGGCTGGAGTGCAGTGGTGCGATCTCGGCTCACTGCAACGTCCGTCTCCTGGGTTCAAGTGATTCTCCTGTCTCAACCTCCTGAGTAGCTGGGATTGCACCTACCACCATGCCTGGCTATTTTCTTTTTTTTTTTTTGGAAGCGGAGTCTCGCTCTTGTTGCCCAGGCTGCAGTGCAGTGTGTCAGGCCTCTGAGCCCAAGCTAAGCCATCATATCCCCGGTGACCTGCACATATACATCCAGATGGCCTGAAGCAACTGAAGATCCACAAAAGTGAAAATAGCCTTGACTAATGACATTCCACCATGGTGATTTGTTCCTGCCCCGCCCTAACTGATACGATATATTCTCTCCCCGCCGTTAAGAAGGTACTTTGTAATATTCTCCCCACCCTTGAGAATGTATTTTGTGATATTCTCCCCCCACCTTAAGAAGGTACTTTGTAATATTCTCCCCCCACCTTAAGAAGGTATTTTGTAATATTCTCCCCACCCTTGAGAAGGTACTTTGTAATATTCTCCCCCTCTTAAGAAGGTACTCTGTAATATTCCCCCCCACCCCGCCCCCGCCCCTAAGAAGGTGCTTTGTAATATTCTCCTCCCACCCTTAAGAAGGCACTTTGTAATATTCTCCCCACCCTTGAGAATGTACTTTGTAATATTCTCCCCCCTCCTTAAGAAGGTACTTTGTAATATTCTCCCCACCCTTGAGAAGGTACTTTGTAATATCCCCCCCCAGGAGGTACTTTGTAATATTCTCCCCCCCTTAAGAAGGTACTCTGTAATATTCCCCCCCAACCCGCCCCCGCCCTTAAGAAGGTACTTTGTAATATTCTCCTTCTGCCCTTAAGAAGGTACTTTGTAATATTCTCCCTGCCCTTGAGAATGTACTTTGTATGCCTATCCCAAACCTATAAGAACTAATGATAATTCACCACCCTTTGCTGACTCCTTTTTCGGACTCAGCCCGCCTGCACCCCAGCCCTGTTGCTCACACAAAGCCTGTTTGGTGGTCTCTTCGGACGGACGCGTGTGACACAGTGGTGTGATCTCAGCTCACTGCAATCTCCGCCTCTCGGGTTCGAGCGATTCTCCTGTCTCAGCTCTCAGCCTCCTGAGTAGCTGGGATTTGCCCACCACCATGACCGGCTTTTTTTCTTTTTGCAAGCGGAGTCTCACTCTTGTTGCCCAGGCTATCTTGGCTCACTGCAACCTCTGCCTTCTGGGTTCAAGTGATTCTCCTGTCTCAGCCTCCTGAGTAGCTGGGATTACAGGCACATGCTGCCATGCCTGGCTAATTTTTTGTATTTTAGTAGAGACGGGGTTTCACTGTGTTGCCCAGGCTGGTCTCAAACTCCTGACCTCAGGCAATCCGCCCACCTTGGCCTCCTAAAGTGCTAGGATTACAGGCGCGAGCCACAGTGCATGGCCTAATTTTTAGTATTTTTTAGTAGAGATGGTGTTTCGCCATGTTGTCCAGGCTGGATTTGAACTCCTGACCTCAGGTGATCCGCCTGCCTCGGCTTCCCAAAATGTTGGGATTACAGGTGTGAGCTACTGTGCCCAGCCTTCATTCACTGTTTATCAATCATTTATTAACATCTAACAAACAGTCCAACATTTTTGTCCTGGGACATAAAGTGAATAAGACAAGGCCAGAGGGAGATTAAAATCCCCTGGAAGAGAGCCATGGCACATGAATTATCACAATGCGCTAAGTTTCAAGAGTATTCTTTTTTTTTTTTTTTTTTTTTTTTGAGACAGAGTCTCACTCTGTCGCCCAGGCTGGAGTGCAGTGGTGCGATCTCGGCTCACTGCAACTTCCGCCCTCTGAGTTCCAGCGGGTTCTCCTGCCTCAGCCTCCCGAGTAGCTGGGATTACAGGCGCCTGCCACCACACCCGGCTAATTTTTTGTATTTTTAGTAGAGATGGGGTTTCACCATCTTGGCCAGGCTGGTCTTGAACTTCTGACCTCATGATCCACCCGCCTCGGCCTCCCAAAGTGCTGGGATTACAGGGCATGAACCACCGCACCCGGCCTTCGAGAGTATTCTCACTACCAGAAAAGGAAGTGCTGTTAGTAGGAACATCCTGACTTACTTGGAACTCGGATAATAAGAATGTTATTTCTGGTATGTCTTTGAAATACTGGACAGCAGTGAACCAATTCCCCAGCAGAGAGTCCTAGTCTAAGCCTGGGCATGCTTCTTACAACAGAGCAACCCTCAGGTTCTAGCGTGGACGTCTCTGCTCTGTTTCACCTGCTCTGTAGTAATACATCATTCACTAGTGATGCCAAGAATAGGAGGATGTGGTTAGCTCTGCACTCAGAATGAAGGTTTCAGGACCACATTTCCGTGAAATGTAAACATCTGGCCTTCTCCAGATGGTTCATGATGAGAGTCTACGTAGGAACAATGAGAAAGAGAAGCTCTTCTTTTTTAGAATTAGGGGGTTTCAGTGCAAACTGTTTCCACGGCCAGGCAGCCAGAATTTCAGGGGCTACCACTATGAACCCTAAGCATACATTGTTGACTATGGGATTATCAGGCTGGAAAACAGCTCGTTCCTGGGTTAAGAAGCCAGATGCTCAAAACATTAACATTATAGGACTTAAAAAATCTACTTACTTTGAGAATCATCAGTGTCTTGAAGTATTTGGTCAAGGAGTTTTTTTTTTTTTTCGAGACAGAGTCTTGCTCTGTTACCTAGGCTGGAGTGGAGTGGCACCATCTCGACTCACTGCAAGCTCCGCCTCTCAGGTTCAAGCAATTCTCTGCCTCAGCCTCCCGAGTAGCTGGGATTATAGGTGCCCACCACCACACCCAGCTAATTTTTTTTTTTTTGTATTTTTAGTAAAGATGGGGTTTCACCATGTTGGCCAGGCTGGTCTTGAACTCCTGACCTTGTGATCCACCCGCCTTGGCCTCCCAAAGTACTGGGATTACAGGCATGAGCCACAGCGCTCGGCCTGGTCAAGGAGTTTTACTCTTTCAAAAACATATTTAGCAAGTTTGCCTGCTTTGATTGCTATATTTTCTCTGCTCTGGCATCTCTGATTACTGCATGCAGGAAAGTGAGGCTTTGGCTATGTCTGGGTTGGGTTAGGGAACACACGCACCGGGGGACAGACATGAACCTGCAGTCTCACATAGGGAGCACACAAGGTCCACGGCTTCCTCAGAGCCAATCCTTGGCTCACTGTTGTTGATATGACAAAAGCTGTTTCTAGCCAGGTGTGATGGCTCATGCTTGTAATCCCAGCACTTTGGGAGGCTAAGGTGGGCGGATCATGAGGTCAGGAGATTGAAACCATCCTGGCTAACACAGTGAAACCCTGTCTCTACTAAAAATACAAAAAATTAGCTGGGAGAGGTGATGGGTGCCTGTAGTCCCAGCTACTCGGGAGGCTGAGACAGGAGAATGGCATGAACCCAGGAGGCAGAGCTTGCAGTGAGCCAAGATTGTGCCACTGCACTCCAGCCTGGGCGACAGAGCGAGACTCTGTCTCAAAAAAAAAAAAAAAAAAAAAAATTTGTTTCTAGCCGGGTGAGGTGGCTCATGCCTGTATTCCCAGCACTTTGGGAGGCTGAGGTGGGTAGACTGAAAGGTCAGGAGTTCGAGCCCAGTCTGGCGAATATAGTGAAACCCTGTCTCTACAAAAAAATACAAAAGATTAGCTGAGTGTGGTAGTGTGCACCTGTAATCCCAGCTACTCGGGAGGCTGAGGCAGGAGAATGGTGTGAACCCGGGAGGCGGAGCTTGCAGTGAGCCGAGATGGTGCAACTGCACTCCAGCCTGGAAGACAGGGAGACTCTGTCTCAAAAAAAAAAAAAAAAAAAAAAAAAAACTGTTTCTAACCGGGCAAGGTGGTTTATGCCTGTAATCCCAGCACTTTGGGAGGCCAAAGTGGGTGGATTACGAGGTCAGGAGTTCAAGACCACTCTGGCCAACATAGTGAAACCCCGTCTCTACAAAAATATATAAAAAATTAGCCGAGTATGGTGGTGTGTGCCTGTAATCCGAGCTACTCAGGAGGCTGAGGCAGGAGAATCGCGTGAACCCGGGAGACAGAGGTTGCAGTGAGCCGAGATTGCGCCAATGCACAGCCTGGGTGACAGTGTGAGACTCCGTCTCTAAATAAATAAATAAATAAATAAAGCTGTTTTCTAGTTTGCAATTAGCATTTCCAGCATAGCTGCTATCTTCTGTTCCATTTTCTGTGCTATTTTGTAGGTTTTAGTAGTTTCTTCTTCCCTATCTTTGTATCTGGTATCTTACAGAGTGTCCTGAATCTTCATGTGCTCCTTCTGAGATCAGTGATAAAGAAGCTAGGGATACAGCAAGAAGGAAGGAGGCCCTGTGCGCGACTCTAAGATTAGTGACACCATAGCACGGACCTTTGCTCAAGATACGTCAGCAGGAAACACACCCCAAGTGCCGAGAGTGTTGGTGTGCAGCTGAGAAGTCTACATGAGAGTGCTGGCATGCAGCTGAGAAGGCTATAAGTGACCGTGAGATTTCCTTCATTATACTCATCTGCATTTTCCAAATTTTGAAAATGAGTATATTTTAATTACACACTAAAAAACATCATTTACGCCTGTAATCCCAGCACTTTGGGAGGCCAAGGTGGGCAGATCACTTGAGGCCAGGAGTTCAAGACCAGCCTGGCCAATATGGTGAAATGCTGTCTTTACTAAAAATACAAAAAAATAGCCAGGCATGGTGGTGGGCGCCTGTAGTCCCATCTGCTCAGGAGGCTGAGGCAGGAGAATTACTTGAACCTGGAAGGTGGAGGTTGCAGTGAGCCAAGATTGTGCCACTGTACTCCATCCTGGTGACAGAGTGAGACTTCATCTCAAAACAACAACAACGATAAAAAAACTTCATTTACCTGGGTGTGATGGTTCATGCCTGTAATCCCAGTACTTTGGGAGGCTGAGGCGGGGGATCACTTGAGGTCAGGAATTTGAGACCAGCCTGGCCAACATGGTGAACTCTGGCTTCATTCACTGAGCCTCGCTCTGAGATTCATCCTTGAAGTTTCTGTGTGTGAATCACTAGTTCATTCCTGTGCCTTCTGAGTAGGGTGAATGTACCACACTTTATCAAGGCACCTGGTAATGCATGTTTGGGTTGCTGTCTTATTTAGGGTCTGCAAACCCTTGTAACAGTATGCATTTTTTTCCTAGGAAATGAGGCCACAGCATTCATTTGATTGGTCCAAGGGGAAAAAATCCAGCTAGACTCCCAGCAGTTTTTCTGTTGATATCTTGTCATTTTGGTTGTCTGAAACCCAGCCTCCTTAGAGATTTTAAGATTCCTTAAAAGGTTTACAGGGGCTGGACGCGGTGGCTCATGTCTGTAATCCCAGCACTTTTGAGAGTCTGAGGCGGGTGGGTCACCTGAGGTCAGGAGTTCAAGACCAGCCTGGCCAACATGGCAAAACCCCATCTTTACTAAAAATATACAAATTGGCCAGGCTGTGAGATCGTCTCCCACAGCACTGAGCTGATTTCTGTGGTTCCTTAGGTCGCAGGGGTAGGGTGATGCCTGCTTCAATCTTACCCTTTTGGGGCAGAACTCTTGAAATCTTGACTTAATCTAGGGAGTTCTCTCTTATATCCCACCTTGGACACCCTTGGATTTGATTACATTTATCTTGCCCTTGGAGGCTGTCAAAACCAAAGTTAAGTTTGGCAAGACTGGCTCATGCGTGAAAGTAAAAGCTGTCTCAGAGCCCAATGGCTTGTTTTTGTTGCTCCTTTCCGTTAAGGTCTGACTTGGTAATGCCTTATTAGCTTTCGGATGCCTTTCTGATGTTATTTCAACATTTATCCAGTATTTTTTTTGTTGTTTTGAATGAGAGGAATGGTCCAAATAACTTGTATCTACTACATTCCTTAAAAGGCAGCATTGCTTCATTTTTAAATGGTGGGTTTTGGGGAGGTTTCTTTGAGACCGAGTCTCGCCTTGTCACCCAGGCTAGAGTGCAGTACCACCATCTCGGCTCACTGCAACCTCCGCCACCTGGGTTCAAGCAATTCTCCTGCCTCAGCCTCCTAAGTAGCTGGCATTACAGGCATGTGCCACCATGCCTGACTAATTTTTGTTTTTTATTAGTAGAGACGGGTTTTCACCATGTTGGCCAGGCTGGTCTTTAACTCCTGACCTCACGTGATCTACCCACCTCGGCCTCCCAAACTGCTGGGATTACAGGTGTGAGTCACTGTCCCTGGCTGTAGGATTCCATTTTGTAAAACCCTAGAAAAATGCAAACGAATCAAGAGTTTCTATTTATTTATTTATTTGAGATGGACCCTCACTCGCTCTGTCACCCAGGCTGGAGTGCAGTGGCGTGATCTTGGCTCACTGCAACCTCCACCTCCTGGGGTCAAATGATTCTCCTACCTCAGCCTCCCTAGTAGCTGGGATTACAGGTGCCTGGCCACCATACCCAGCTAATTTTTGTATTTTTAGTAGAGATGGGGTTTTGCCATGTTGGCCAGGCTGGTCTCGAACTCCTGACCTCAGGTGATCTGCCCGCCTCGGCCTCCCAAAGTGCTGGGATTACATGCGTGAGCCACCACGCCCAGCCACATTTCTCTTTTTATTTTTGAGATGGAGTCTCACTCTGTTGCCCAGGCTGGAGTGCAGTGGCACAATCTTGGCTCACTGCAACCTCTGCTTCCTGGGTTCAGGCAATACTCCTGCCTCAGGCTCCTGAGTAGCTGGGATTACAGGCATGTGTCACCACGTCCAGCTAACTTTTGTATTTTTAGTAGAGACAGGGTTTCACCATGTTGGCCAGGCTGGTCTCGAACTCCTGATCTCAAATGATCCACCCACCTTGGCCTCCCAAAGTGTTGGGATTACAGGCGTGAGCCACCGCGCCTGCCACATTTCTCTTTTTAATAAAACCCCCAACCTTATCTTTGTTCTTTGGACATACCGAAGTTCACTCCAGCCTGTGGATATGCCTCAAAATGTAATTCTATGATTCCCATACAAGATGTTTTGTTTAGAGATCCATCTCTAGATTTTTATTTGGCTTTGATAGTATTATTACATATTACATATTAAAACACTTTAATTTACTGTTTTAATTAGAAGAACATCACATATTGCTTTATGCTATGACATTGGAAAATCGGCCGGGCACGGTGGCTCATACCTGTAATCCCAGCACTTTGGGAGGCTGAGGGGGGTGGATCATCCAAGGTTAGGAGTTCAAGACGAGCCTGGCCAACATGGTGAAACCCCGTCTCTACTAAAAATACAAAAAAATAGCCGCGCATGGTGGTGGGCACCTGTAATCCTAGCTACTCGGGAGAGTAAGGCAGGAGAATTGCTTGAATCCAGGAGGTAGAGGTTGCAGTGAGCTGAGATCGTACCACTGCACCCCAGCCTGGGTGACAGAGCGAGACTCCAGCTCAAAAAAAAAAAAAAAAAGAAAGAAAGACATTGGAATATCTTCATGAAGAAGATGGGACACACGTTTCCAGGTTTCCATTTTTGAACTTCAAGGCTGACAAATTCCATCCTCGTTTCTCCTCATCCCTTGAGGCCCCACCTGAGTGGGTGGCCCTTCTCAGAGGGCAGGGGCCAACTGTAGATCCCTCTGACTCCTCAGCACCCACCTGCCTCACCCCAGCTACCTGTGCACACTTGAAATATACACAGTTTATTGTATATAAGCAACATGTAGATAAATCCCTGATTACAGTTGGAAATCTTATGATTCCTCTCTCTGGAATGGATTCAAAGAAGTAGAAAAAATTCAGTACGGCCGGGGCGCGGTGGCTCACGCCTGTAATCCCAGCACTTTGGGATGCCGAGTTGGGTGGATCACGTGAGGTCAGGAGTTTGAGACCAGCTTGACCAACATGGTGAAACCCCATCTCTACGAAACGTACAAAAATTAGCTGGGTGTGGTGGCAGATGCCTGTAATCCCAGCTACTTGGGAGGCTGAGATAAGAACTTGGGAGCTGGAGGTTGCAGTGGGCCGAGATTGTGCCACTGCACTCTAGCCTGGGTGACAGAGTGAGACTCTGTCTCAAAAAACAACAACAAAAAAAAACCTTTGTATTTTGCTTTTTTACTTTCCTAAACTTTATTATTGTTTCACTTGATTTTCCGAAGAATCCTGTGTAGTAGGTGAACTCGTTCATTATTCCCACTTTCCTGATGGGAAATGTGCAAAGAGCCACGTAATCCATACCACGCTTGGCAGAACCTTCCAATCACATTGATTACTTGTGGTGAGGGTAATTAGAAGTCAGCATATTTTCCAAAAGTTTAGTCTAGTATTAACAGATTTTTTTTCTCTTCTGCACTTCAACTTGAAGGCAGCAGAGGGCGCCTGATCACACAAAAGATACGCTCTAAGAGTTAGGGATAGATTAAAGATAATCCATTAGTTTCAACGATGTGAATTTTACTAAAATAGAGCCCTGTACTTAATCTTTTGACTGTTTTTAGGATCTGATCTCATTTTAGATGTTCTATTTGCTGTCTTTCTCAGTAATGAGAATTTCCATCTCACGTAAATCACCATGATGCCTGTAATCCAAGAGCCTTCTAATTTAGCTTCAAGCTTCTTTCAGATAATAAAAGTATTAAACCCCGTGTCCACCAGATCCTCCTAAATCTTCCATAGGTCGTACGCTCTGCCTCTCTCCGGCCTGAAGTGGGTGCCACTGTAATGTACTGCAGACAGATGAGCTGTGAATGAAGGGCCTTTCTGCTTCAAGTGCATGGCCTCAGGGTTACCCAGGATTTTTAGAAAAATGTTAAAGGATTAGGTGTGTTCTTAAAGTCATAGCACACTAGAGGGGACAGAACTATTTCCCCAGGGCGATAGTGAGGAGTTAGCCTTTTGTAGCTCATCATAGAAGATAATCATGCCTGGATGCCCAGGCCGGCTTTCTGTGAAATTCTCCTGCTCCTTTCTGCTCAGCTTCTAACTGGTTCTTTTTTTTTTTTTCTCTACCACCACACAGGAGTTTCCTACAAGCAGTGCTGGAGACCATGGTGGCCTTCAACCCGTTCTATCTTTTCTTCTCATTATTTCCCTTAATTTCATTTTTCTTCTTGAAGAACTAGGTTTATGGACAAGGCTTGGAGTTGGTTGGAAAATCATTCCTCCTTGGCTGCTCGGTGACTAGTCATTGATTGGATCTAAGGTAACTTCTTTCTTTTTTTTTTTTTTGAGACAGTTTCGCTTTTGTTGCCCAGGCTGGAGTGCAGTGGCACGATCTCGGTTCACCGCAACCTCTGCCTCCCGGTTCAAGCAATTCTCCTACCTCAGCCACCTGAGTTGCTGGGATTAGAGGCGTACACCACCGCGCCTGGCTAATTTTTTTGTATTTTTGTAGAGATGGGGTTTCACCATGTTGGCCAGGCTGGTCTTGAACTCCTGACCTTGTGATCTGCCTAACTTGGCCTCCCAAAGTGCTGGGATTACAGGCGTGAGCCCCTGCACCCAGCCGAGTTAACTTCTTCTTCTTTTTTTTTTTTTTTTTGAGACAAAGTTTTGCACTGTCGCCCAGGCTGGAGCGCAGTGGCGCGATCTCGGCTCACTGCAACTTCTGCCACCTGGGTTCAAGTGATTTTGCCTCAGCCTCCTGAATAGCTGAGACTACAGGTGTGTGCCACCACACCTGGCTAATTTTTTTTTTTTTTTTTTTGTATTTTTAGTAGAGACAGTGTTTCACCATATTAGTCAGGCTAGTCTTGAATTCCTGACCTCGTGATCAGCCCGCTTCGGCCTCCCAAAGTGCTGGGATTACAGGCATGAACCACTGTCCTCGACCTAAGACAATTTATTAAAGGTTGAGTCACACACAAAGTAATAAACTAGATTATTTCCTGATTTATGCTTTCCCGTTGCCAAATTTTGGCTTGTCCTTGTCCTTAATTTGCCTTATTCCTTGATTACCAGTCCAAAGATGACATCTTCTAAGGAATGATAAGCATTTTTACTCTGCTCTTTCAAATCATAACATTCCATACTCTGCAGATGATTTTGCCATTTCTTACATAATTTGAGGGAAATCCTAGAGTACAATTTCCTAGCAGGCATTTGGATCTTACCCATCTTTATTTCTCAGGCTCCACAAATTGAGTACCCTTGCAGGGTGCTATCATTAGCTCTAGCCTACCAATGAAGAAACAAAAGTCCTCCATGTTAGGATATTTGAGGACATGTCCTTAGCACCTAACGGTGTCTGGCACATTTTAAATGGGAAGGTGGAAGGGGCCGTCTTTTTTCTTTTTTTTTTATTTTTATTTTTATTTTTATTTTTATTTTTTTTTTTTTTTATTTTTTTTTTGATACGGAGTCTCGCTCTGTAGCCCAGGCTGGAGTGCAGTGGCCGGATCTCAGCTCACTGCAAGCTCCGCCTCCCGGGTTCACGCCATTCTCCTGCCTCAGCCTCCGGAGTAGCTGGGACTACAGGCGCCCGCCACCTCGCCCGGCTAGTTTTTTGTATTTCTTTAGTAGAGACGGGGTTTCACCGTGTTCGCCAGGATGGTCTCGATCTCCTGACCTCGTGATCCGCCCGTCTCGGCCTCCCAAAGTGCTGGGATTACAGGCTTGAGCCACCGCGCCCGGCCTCTTTTTTTTTTAAGATGGAATTTCGCTCTTTTGCCCGGGCTGGAGTGAAGTGGCTTGATCTCAGCTCACTGCAACCTCTGCCCCCTGGGTTCAAGCGATTCTCCTGCCTCAGCCTCCCAAGTAGCTGGGATTACAGGTGCCCAACACCACGCCCGGCTAATTTTTGTATTTTTAGTAGAGACGGGGTTTCACCATGTTGGCTAGGCTGGTCTCGAACTCTCGACCTCGTCATCCACTCACCTCGACCTCCCAAAGTGCTAGGATTACAGGCATGAGCCACCGCGCTCAGCCGGAACTGTCTGTCTTAGGGTCTGCAAACTGTTGTAACTGTATTAATTTTTTTTCTAGGAAATGAGGCCACAGCACTCATTTGATTTGTCCAAGGGGAAAAAATGGGGTTAGCTCAAGAGTCACCCACTTAGGCAGTTCTACACAGGGCTAAGCAACGTGCCTTCACAGGGGGCACGTGCACCCTGGGAAAGCTGAAAGAGCGAATTAGCCGGGCATGGTGGGCTCCTGTGGTCCCAGCTCCTCAGGACGCGGAGGTTGCAGTGAGCCAAGATCGCGCTACTGCACTCCAGCCTGCGCAACAGAGCAAGACCCTGTCTCTAAAAATAAAAATAAAATAAAACTCAGAGGGCACGTCTCCTAGGACACGGGGACAGGCTAGGTGGGGGCACAGGGCGTGAGAATGGCGAGCATGGCCCGAGTATGTCACGCCGGGGCTGCCATCTTTTCTGTTTTTTGAAACAGGATCTTGTTCTGTCGCTCAGGCTGGGGTGCAGTGGCGCATTGCTGCCTGGAACTCCTTGACTCAAGCGATCTTCCCGCCTCAGCTTCCCGAAGAGCTAGGACCACTGGCGCGAGACACTACGCCCGTTTAATGTTTGTTTTTTTTTTCTTTTGTAGAGATGGGGCGGGGCGGGGCGGGGGTGGGGGGGTGGTTCTCGCTTTGTTGCCCAGGCTGGACTCGAACTCCAGGACTCAAGCGATCCGCCGGCCAACGCCTCCCAAAGCGCCAGGGTTACAGGCATCAGCCATTGCGCCCAGGCCGGGTCATCTTCTCCGAGGCCTTATGCAGAGTTCGAGACCCGCCAACCCGCTGCGGAAGACCGAGCTCCAAGACTGAACCCCGTAGGGCGCCCAGCCGCACCCCCACCGGAAGCGACTCGAACTCGAGGCCGGAAGTGACTCCATTTCTGTGCGTCGAGCTCCGCCCCACGAGCGCCCGGTTTCGGGCGGAGAGCGCGCCCCGTTTGGTACCTTGGTGTCCTATCGCGGCTTGGGACCCGACAAGATGGGCAAGAAGGGCAAGAAGGAGAAGAAGGGCCGCGGCGCGGAGAAGACGGCCGCCAAGATGGAGAAGAAGGTGTCTAAGCGCTCGCGGAAGGAGGAGGTGAGCGAGTCAGACTGGGCCTAGGGGCCCGACGTGGCGGCCGTGCAGCCTCGTCCGACTGCCAGCTCCGCCCGGGGTTGCGGGTCGCCGTGGGAGCTGCGCCGGCCCCGCGGGAGAGCTGGAGGCCGTAGAAACTGCCCCGGCGCCGCGTCCGGGCAGCCTGGACGGGGCCCGCCCCCTCCCGAGTCTCCACGTGTGTCTGGCCGCTTCCGGGAGAGCGACGGAGCTGCCTCCTTTAACGTGCTTGCTTTTCTTCGTGTGGTGTCACGGGCGTTTTTCTGCGTTTCCTCCCACTCCTCCCTCCCTCTAAAGGTAGGCTGGGTGGTGAGAAGAGGCAGGGGTTTGGCGTAGGACGACCTGAGGTTGAGCCTGGGGCTGCCTCTGCAAGATGTGTGGCCTGGGAGTAAGACTCTTAACTTTTCTGAACCTCACCCTTCTCGTTTTTCTAAAGAGGACAGATAGTCATCACAGCGGCCCTGAGGAGTAAGCAGCAGATGGTTAAGTGAAGAAGGCCCTGGAGCCACGGGGTATCCCGTAGCAGCTGATGGCAGCCATCACGGTTGTCTCCTTCCCTCTGGTCCTCAGCCCAGGGTCTGCAGGAGGATCCGTCCTGAACTTGGGGTTGAGTGTTCTGCGGCTGCTGCTCTTGGGTTCGCTAACCGGGGGCAGTTTTATGGCCTGCCGTGTACCAGGCACAGCTCCCTGGGCTTTAATCCTCACAACCAGGTCAATTCCCTAGCACTGATATTCCCATTTGACAGGAAGTCAGACCAACAGGTGAACCATGAAGTGATATGGAACTGGAGTGTGACCAGATGTCCTGAATCAGGAGCTCTTGACCACATTCCTTTGTCCCTTTTGTTCCTGAGTCATTGATCTCTCCATGTCCTCATCTCTTAAATAATGGAGTTGGACTTTTCCCCTCACACTCCTCTTAGGCTCTGACTTTTTTTTTTTTTTTTTTTTTTTTGACGGAGTCTTGCTCTATCGCCCAGGCTGGACTGCAGTAGCATGGCCTGCTGGCCAGGGTTGTGGCACAGGAAGTCAGTTCATCTGTGTGGCATCTTCAGAATGGTGCTTGGCGGAAAGTAAGCACTCAGTAACCAGCTGTTATCTGCTTTCTGCTTTTTTTTTTTTTTTTTGAGAAGGAGTTTCATCTTGTTGCCCAGGCTGGAGTGCTGTGGCGCGATCTTGGCTCACTGCAGCCTCCGCCTCCCAGGTTCAAGCGATTCTCCTGCCTTAGCCTCCCAAGTAGCTGGGATTACAGACATGCACCACCACACCGGCTAATTTTGTATTTTTTAGTAGAAACCGGGTTTCACCATATTGGTCAGTCTGGTCTCGAACTCCTGACTTCAGGTGATGCACCCACCTTGGCCTCCCAAATTGCTGGTATTACAAAGCGTGAGCCACCATGTCCTGCCAGTTACCTGTCATTTTTACTGATCTTCATGTCTCCCTCCAGTGCCCAATACTAAGGTGATTGTAACAGTAGCTTCCCTTAAGAGAGAGAGTCTTTATCAGTCCTGGGGTTTGTATGTTATCTTAATGAACCCTCAAAACAAACCTTTAAAATAACTGGTCGTCTGATTAGACTAGACCTACAGAAGATAATCTCTTTAAATTCAGCTGTGTCTGTAATGCAACCTAATCACAAGAGTGGTATCCTATTATTTTGCAGTCCTGGGAATTATTGGGGGAAGGGGGACCTTGGGGACAGCTTGGAATTCTGCTCCCACAGAACTCATGTATCAGGTCACCTGGTTCGCACCTTCACTTGGTGCTGGCCTCTGCCTGTCTTTCCACCTGTCTCCCTGGGCTCACTACAGCCACAATGCCTTTATTTTAGTGTCTCAAACATGCCAAGTTCTGTTTGTGGTCTTACCTGTACCCCAACCATACTCCGCCTGACTCGTCTTTTCAGCGTTCAGCTTATTGTCACTGTGGAGAGGCTGTCGCTGACTAGGCCACTGGTGTCACCCAGACCCTGCCACCTTGCTCTCCTTCAGCCCCCCAACGATGATGAGGTTCAGCCCAGGCTAAAGACTGCTGCCTTCCAGTAGCAGCAGCAGAGCTCTCCTGGCGCATAGATGCTGGGGTTTGAACTGTTTGTTTAACCTCGTTGAGCAAAACAAGTTGAAAGAATATACAGTATGATACCATTTAATGACATTTTATTTTTTGTTTTTATTTTTTTGAGATGGAGTCTTGCTCTGTCACCCAGAGCGAGTGTTGCAGTGGGGTGATCTCAGCTCACTGCAGCCTCCACCTCCTGGGCTCAAGCAGTTCTCCTGCCTCAGCCTCCCGAGTAGTTTGGGACTACAGGTGTGCGCCACGGTGCCGGCTAATTTTTGTATTTTTTAGTGGAGACGGTTTTACCATGTTGGTCATGGCTGGTCTCGAACTCCTGACCTCAAGCAATCCATCTGTCTCGGCCTCCCAAAGTGCTGGGATTACAGGCGTGAGCCACTGTGCCCAGTCTGTTTAATGACATTTAAAAATGTAAAACAATACTATGGCTGGGCCGAGGTGGCCGCCATAGGTCAGGAGATTGAGACCATCCTGGCTAACAAGGTGAAACCCCGTCTCTACTTAAAAAAAAAAAAAAATACAAAAAATTAGCTGGGCGTGGTGGCAGGCGCCTGTAGTCCCAGCTACTCGGGAGGCCGAGACAGGAGAATGGCGGGAACCCGGGAGGCGGAGCTTGCAGTGAGCCGAGATCACGCCACTGCACTCCAGCCTGGGCGGCAGAGCGAGACTCGTCTCAAAAAAAAAAAAAAAAATTTGTAAAACAATACTATATGTTGCTTAGGGATACACATGTGTAATGAAAGTGTGAAGAAAAGCTTGAGACTAATAAGCACCGAGTTCCAGGTAATGGTTACTTCGTGGGGGGTGTGGGTTTGTACACGCGGGCGTTACCCTGGGAACGGTGCACTGGAGCGTCTTGGGTGAAGTTCCGTAACTTGTGTGTTCTAAATATTGCATAGTTTGGAATACTGAGCAGTGTACCCTGCTGCGAGAGCCTCTGGGAGGGATTGACGTTCACCCTGAGACTGAGGGGTGGGCTGAAGGAAGCACGAGGTGGGGCATGGCGGGCTGAGGGAACCCGGTGTTTTCATTAAAGGAACGGAGAGGACGCCGGTGTAGCTTGGAGAGTGAGGCAGGGTGGGAGGTGAGGTTGGAGAGATGGGTGTGGGGGAGGGAAGATGGTCTGCAGGTGTGTGTAGCTGCAAGATGGACACCGAAGGCTAGAAGGAACTTGAAGTGTCAGGCTCGGGTGTGGTATGGGAGTGTCTCGTAAATGTTGGGAAATGGGCACTGGGACTGAGGCAGGAACACTGGGTTCCAGTGCTGCCCTCTGTGCTGGCACATCAGTGCCTCGAGTCACTCTCCATTGTAGTAAGAATTGACACCATCTTACGCGGATCGACTGCAGCAGGTATTTGCTGAGCCCTTGCTGTGCAGGCAGTGTTTTAACCAGACACCGTCTTGCTCTGGTGGAGCTCATATTTTACTATTTTGTTGGGGTGGAGGGATGTGGAGGAAACAAGTGAGCAAGATAAACGTATCAGACCCTGCTCCGGAGACAGGAAGGCATGCAGGTGCGACGGCCTGGGCCTGGGCTCTGAGATGCTGAGGGTGTCTGGTGAAGTCATGATGGGCTTGTCTGAGTGGAAGGTCTTGCAGGGGGAGCATTAGGGGTGTGGAGTGAGATAGTACTTGGTGCACACATCTACCCTTTAAGCAAACTGCCTTTGAGGTCAAGCTCTGGTTACTTGTCAATGTGTCAAACTCCGCATTTCAGACGCAGGCACAGTATGTTACAATTCACAGACGTGACTGAGCCCAGTGGAATCACACTGACTGGGGGAAAGCTGGGCAGGCTGTGGCTCCCCGGCGGGTCTTAGGAACAAGTCTCATCTGTGCCTGCTTGCTTGCCCTAGGAAGACCTGGAAGCGCTCATAGCCCATTTCCAGACGCTCGATGCCAAGAGGACTCAGATTGTGGAAACTCCGTGCCCCCCGCCCTCACCAAGGTGAGCAAGTAGCATTTTTCGCATTGTATATGTTTCCTTTTCTTCTTTTTTTTTTTTTTTTGAGACGGAGTCTCACTCTGTCGCCCAGGCTGGAGTGCAGTGGCCGGATCTCAGCTCACTGCAAGCTCCGCCTCCCAGGTTTACGCCATTCTCCTGCCTCAGCCTCCCGAGTAGCTGGGACTACAGGCGCCTGCCACCTCGCCCGACTAGTTTTTTTTTTTTTTGTATTTTTTAGTAGAGACGAGGTTTCACCATGTTAGCCAGGATGGTCTCGATCTCCTGACCTTGTGATCTGCCTGTCTCGGCCTCCCAAAGTGCTGGGATTACAGGCTTGAGCCACTGCGCCCGGCCTTCCTTTTCTTCTATGCATTGAAAAACTGCTTTAAATAGCACCAGGTTTTGTAAATGATCAGGCACTTGGAACATTTTCATTATTAAAACCTGTTCTCGGTCACTTCTGAAGAAATGGAATGAGGCTGTTGAGCTTTACTGTCATAGAACCTGGGAGCAGGGCCTCCGGCACAGCCGCTGCCTCTGGACTCCTGTGCCAGCTTTGAAAGCTCCTCCACTGGTCATGATGTGTGGATGAAAGTGTTGACCCAGTGAGCTTTTCTTTGGTTCTTAAGGTATTTTAAAAGTGCGTATTGTAGGCAGAAAGCTGAAAATCACCTTGGTTTTTGCTGTGTTTGTAATGCTTTTAAATTCTCATTTGAAAAGTTTGTAAACATAAATTGAGTATGAGCCATTTTAAATGAATTTGAAAAGTACGTAGAAACATTCCGAGTCTGTAGGATTTCATACACATGTGGGATGAGCTGGAGTGAGAAATGATTTGCTTTATTTCCCTCAGTAGATTAACCTTGCAGCATTTACCGTCTTAATAAAGCTGCTGCAGGCCTGAGTGGAAGCCGGGGTTGCCCGTCGGGCGTTGGGGGTCTTGGTTGTGCTGCGTTTGCATTAACGAGGCGCATGTGATGGCTCTGGTGCCCAAGTCCCACCCACCGGCCTCAGAGGCAGGTTATCATCACCTGCCCAGAGGTGGGAGGAGCGCGGTGATCAGCCCCTGAGCAGAGTGAATGGTGTTGGGGCCACTCCCATAGGCCGATGTCCTTCCTGGTTTTCACTTAATATCCATTAGGATTTGGGTGTTCTTTTTCCCTTTAGTTTGCATGTTGCCCTCAGGGCCAAATGTAAGTTACACATGGTAAATGTACTTTTTTTTTTTTTTTTGAGATGGAGTCTCACTCTGTCACCTAAGCTGCAGTGGCATGATCTTGGCTCTCTGCACCCTCTGCCTCCCAGATTCAAGTGATTCTCCTGTCTCAGCCTCCCAAGTAGCTGTGATTACAGGCGCCAGCCACCACACCCAGCTAATTTTTGTGTTTTTAATAGAGAGGGGTTTTGCCATGTTGGCCTGGCTCGTCTCGAACTTCTGACCTTAGGTGATCCACCTGCCTTGGCCTCCCAAAGTGCTGGGATTATGGTCATGAGCCACTGTGCCCAGCTGTAAACGTACATTTTCTTTTTTTTTTCTGAGAAGGGGTCTTGCTCTGTTGCCCAGGCTGGAGTGCAGTGGCGCGATCTCAGCTCCCTGCAAACTCTGCTTCCCGGGTTCACACCATTCTCCTGCCTCAGCCTTCCGAGTAGCTGGGAGTAAAGGCACCCACCACCACGCCCGGCTAATTTTTTGTATTTTTAGTAGAGACGGGGTTTCACCATGTTAACCAGGATGGTCTCATCTCCTGACCTTGCAATCCACCCTCCTTGGCCTCCCAAAGTGCCAGGATTACAGGCGTAAGCCACTGCGCCTGGCCACGTTTTCATTTGAGTTGTTGGAGCAAATGGCTTCTGACGTTCCAGCACTCCCGAGGAAAGCCACTTTGAATGGAGATTGGTTTTATTTTTTTTTTTTTGTAGAGACATTTTTTATGTTGCCCAGGCTGGTCTCAAGTTCCTGGGCTCAGGTAACCGTGCCTGGCCTTTTACATTTTGTTTTGTTTTTAAACGATATTTTAGAATTTTTCCATAAATAATGTTGCCTGAAAGTCAGATGTCATGTCAGGATATAATTTAAGGTGTTGGCCGGGCGCGGTGGCTCAAGCCTGTAATCCCAGCACTTTGGGAGGCCGAGACGGGCGGATCACGAGGTCAGGAGATCGAGAGACGATCCCGGCTAACACGGTGAAACCCCGTCTCTACTAAAAAATACAAAAAAATAGCCGGGCGAGGTGGCGGGCGCCTGTAGTCCCAGCTACTCGGGAGGCTGAGGCAGGAGAATGGCGTGAACCCGGGAGGCGGAGCTTGCAGTGAGCTGAGATCCGGCCACTGCACTCCAGCCTGGGTGACAGAGCAAGACTCTGTCTCAAAAAAAAAAAAAAAAAAAAAATTAAGGTGTTGGCAGTTCCCTGGGTCAGCCGGAAATGCTTACTAATAGGAGGGAGCAGTTACTGAAGCAGCTCTCCTGAGATGAAGACCTTTTGCTTGGTAACCTAATAACTTCGAACCTCCTACCTCTTAATCGTATTAGTTGAGAACCTCGTGAGAGTGACCAGTTTCTAAATGAATATACCCTCAGGATTGGCTCTGATGTGACCTACCTGGAAAAGGGATATGACACCAGCTGCCTCAGTACCTCATCTGCCTGTGCGGCAGAAACACCTGGGCTAGTGCTGCTGGTGGCTGGGTGGAGGCCTCAGTTTGGGCCCCGTGTGGATTGTTTCCAAAGTTGTGTTTGGTACTTTTCTGCCAAAATCATTAGGTGTTCAGTGAGAAGAGATTCAGGGTCAGAGGAATTTGGGAAACACTTTATTCTTTTTTTTTTTTTTTTGAGACGGAGTTTCGCTCTTGTTGCCCAGGCTGGAGTGCAATGGTGCGCTAGGCTCACCGCAATCTCTGCCTCACAGGTTCAAGCAATTCTCCTGCCTCAGCCTCCCGAGTAGCTGGAGTTACAGGCATGTGCCACCACACCTGGCTAATGTTGTATTTTTGCTAGAGATGGGGTTTCTCCATGTTGGTCAGGCTGGTCTTGAACTCCCAACCTCAGGTGATCCGGCCGCCTCGGCTTCCCAAAGTGTTGGGATTACAAGTGTGAGCCAATGTACCTGGCCAGAATTTGCCATTTTAATCATTAAAACTGTACAGTTCAGTGGGATTACTTAATGCCACTTTGAAACCATTAGCACTATCCAGTTGCAACATTGTTTTATCACCCCAAATAGAAACTCTACACCAACTTCATCTAACCCGTAGCCCAGGATGGCTTCGAATGCAGCCTGACACATATTCGTAAACTTTCTTAAAACATGATGAGCTTTTTTTTTAAGCTCATCAGCTTTTGTTAGTGTTAGTGTATTTTGTGTGTGGCCCAAGATGATAATTCTTCCATTGTAGCCCAGGGAAGCGAAAAGATGGGACAAGTGTCTATACCCTTCAAGGGTCACTCCCTGTTTCCCCTCCCCCAGCCCCTGGTCACTTCTGGTCAACTTCCTGTCACTGTGAATTGGCCTATTCTAGGGATTTTGCATAAGTGGAGTGATAGAATTGTCTTCTTGTGACTGGCTTCCTTCACCTGGTATGTCCAGGTTCATCAGTTCTGTGGCATGTGTGAGAACTTTATTTCTTCTTAAGCTGAATCCTGTTCCATCTGTGGATATGCCACATTGAGCTTGTCCACTCATCTGTGGACCGACACTTAGGTTATTTCTCCTGTTTGGCTTTTGTGAGTGAGGCTGTAATGAGCATTGCATACAGGTATCTGAACCAATGCCTAGGAACGAATGGCCGGATCATGTGGTGATTCTTTGTTTAGCTTTTAATACTGGTTTCTTTTCTGCAGAAATTCCCAGCCTGTGACGTGTTTCTGTGCAAATAAATCCCCAACAGAAAATAGAGTTCTCAGATTTCCCAAACTCACTTGACCTTGAAACCTGTTTTTCGTTTGAGAAGCATCTTTTGGAGCTGGCATTATGGAGCATGCCTTGGGGAACACCATCATAGAGGATTCTGAAGGGAGGATCTTTCCCAGTGACTCGCCAGATAGTCACTGTGTCTTTCATTGCTTTCGACTGAAGTGGTCCTATTTTTATTTATTTCTGTTTTTCTTTTTTTTTTTTTGAGACTGTCTCGCTCAGTCGCCCAGGGTGGAGTGCAAGGGTACAATCTCAGCTCACTGCAACCTCTGCCTCTCAGATTCAAGTGGTCCTTCTGCCTCAGCCTCCTGAGTAGCTGGGATTACAGGTGGCCACCACCATGCCTAGCTAATTTTTGTATTTTTAGTAGACGAGGTTTCACCGTGTTTGCCAGGCTGGTTTTGAACTCCTCACATCAGGTGATCTGCCCGCCTCAGCCTCCCAAAGTGCTGGAATTACAGGTGTGAGCCACCGTGCCCAGCCCATAATATTATTATATAATTTCCTTATAGCTCTTTTTTTGTTCTCATGTGAAATAAATAGAAAGTTGTTTGTGTTGGCCGGGCGCGGTGGCTCACATCTGTAATCCCAGCACTTTGGGAGTCTGAGTGGATCACAAGGTCAGGAGAGTGAGACCTTCCTAGCTAACACTGTGAAACCCCGTCTCTACTAAAAGTACAAAAAATTAGCTGGACATGATGACAGGCACCTGTAGTCCCAGCTACTTGGGAGGCTGAGGCAGGAGAATGGCGTGAACCCAGTAGGTGGAGCTTGCAGTGAGCCGAGATCCTGCCACTGCACTCCAGCCTGGGGGACAGAGCGAGACTTAGTCTCAAAAAAAAAAAAAAAAAAAAAGAAAGTTGTTTGTATTTTCTAGATGGAAGGTATCTGGCATGTATATTGAAATACTTAAAATACTTAGATATTGGCCTTTTTTTTTTTTTTTTTAATTTTCCCCACATGGAATCTCGCTGTGTCACCAGGTTGGAGTGCAATGGCGCGATCTCAGCTCATTGCAACCCCCACCTCCTGGGTTGAAGCGATTCTCCTGTCTCAGCCTCCTGAGTAGCTGGGCTACAGGCACGTGCCACCATGCCCAGCTAGTTTTTGTATTTTCAGTTAAGACGGGGTTTCACCATGTTGGCCAGGATGGTCTCGATCTCTTGACCTCATGATCCACCTGCCTCGGCCTCCCAAAGTGCTGGGATTACAGGCGTGAGCCACTGTTCCTGGCCTAGATACTGAACTTTTTAGAACAATTTTGAGGTGATTTGAGAGAATAGGCTCTTAAAAGAGGACAGTTCTGAGGGCCGGGTGTAGTGGCTTATGCCTGTAATCCCAGCACTGTGGGAGGCTGAGGTGGGCGGATCACTTGAGGTCAGGAGTTTGAGACCAACCTGGCCAACACACTGAAACCCTAATCTCTACTGAAAAAATACAAAAATTAGCTGGGTGTAGTGGCGGGCACCTGCAGTCCCAGCCACTAGGGAGGCTGAGACAGGAGAATTGCTTGAACCCAGGAGGTGGAGGTTGCAGTGAGCCGAGATTGTGCCATTGCACTCCAGCCTGGGCAACAAGAGGGAAACTCCATCTCAAAAAAAAAAAAAAAGACAGTTCTGAAACATCTGATACATCAGTAGGGGCATCTGGACTTGTTCCTGCCTGGGGACTTTTTTTTTTTTTATTTTAAACAACCAGACGCTGTGCCAGCCCAGCTCCTTGGCTGTCCTTGGAGTGCGGCCCTGGGCACTGGTAGAGGGGTTGGTGTTCACGTGGCACCTTTGCTTCCTCTCTCAATGCCAGGCTCTGCTTTCAGGAAGTGCAGAGGCAGCCAGTCTGTGGTGACAGGATTCTGTGAGGAAGGGGACGGGGCTCTGGTGGTTCTTGGGGGGTGACCGTGCTGACCTGCCGCTTGTGTCTCTTGTAGGTTAAATGCCTCCCTCTCGGTTCATCCTGAGAAAGATGAATTAATCCTTTTCGGAGGTGAATATTTCAACGGCCAAAAAGTAAAGTATATATTTTTTCTTTTCTTCCCATATTGCATGAGTATCATTTGTTAGAAAGTTAACTTAAGGCAGTGACATCAAATACACATTGGCCCCTTCACCCCCCTCGTATCACGCACTTGAGCTGTGAGGCCTGATGTGAGATGTCGCCAGCATGGTCCAGGCACTGGCAAGGCTGTTGATGATGTAAGTGGTCCTGGGGTCTCCATTCCTCAGACTTAGACTGAGCCCCAGTTCCGCCGTCATCACTCTTGACGGGTGCACCTGTCTTTGTGGTTGTGCTGTTCTTCCTCCCAGTGAGTTTCCAGGTTTCACACTCAGCTTTCAGGTTGTCTTAAATAGGGAAAGTACTAATAAATTGTAGGCCTAATTTTTATTTTTGAGCATGCCAGAGAGACCTGTGTTTCACAATTGTGTGTGAAACACCAAAGCAGGAGCTCACCTTCCCTGCAGCCAGGGATGGGCCCTGGGGGTTCAACTGCTGGGGACAAACCTGGGGGTTTGTCCATCTTCCTCTCTCAGTTTTCTTTTTTTTTTTTTTTGAGACGGAGTCTTGCTCTGTCACCCAGGCTGGAGTGCAGTGGCCGGATCTCAGCTCACTGCAAGCTCCGCCTCCCGGGTTCACGCCATTCTCCTGCCTCAGCCTCCCGAGTAGCTGGGACTACAGGCGCCCGCCACCTCGCCCGGCTAGTTTTTTGTATTTTTTAGTAGAGATGGGGTTTCACCGTGTTAGCCAGGATGGTCTCGATCTCCTGACCTCGTGATCCGCCCGTCTCGGCCTCCCAAAGTGCTGGGATTACAGGCTTGAGCCACCGCGCTCAGCCCTCTCTCAGTTTTCGTGCATTTAGAAACTAGGCTTGATTGGGTATGGTGACTCATGCCTGTAATCCCAGCACTTTGGGAGGCCGCAGAGCACCTGAGGTCAGGAATTTGAGACCAGCCTGGCCAATGTGGTGAAACCCCGTCTCTACTGAAAATACAAAAATTAGCCAGGCGTGGTGGTGGGCGCCTGTAATCCCAGCTACTCGGGAGGCTGAGGCAGAGAATCACTTGAACCCGGGAGGCAGAGGTTGTAGTGAGCCAAGATTGTACCACTGCACTCCAGCCTGCACAGCAGAGCAAGACTCCATCTCAGAAAAAACAAAAACATAAAAACTAGACTTGAATTAGGAGAATGACCAGTCCTAGTAAACAACAGCAAGGGCTTTCAGTGCCTTCCAGATTCCTGGGCCGTGGGTCGTTTTCATTGTGTCACCATCCCCGAGGGCCCCCCCGGGGACCCAGTGGCCTCCCTGCATTACTGGTATCGTTTCCATTGCTTTAGGATGTCAGTTTCCCAGGGAACTGTCATGATTAAGATTGTTCTCACCACTCTCTTGGAGGCGTATCGTTTGTGACACTGACATTCTTCTTCCTTCCTGTAGACTTTTTTGTATAACGAGCTCTATGTCTACAATATCAGAAAGGATGCCTGGACCAAAGTTGACATCCCCAGTCCACCTCCAAGGCGCTGTGCTCACCAGGTAATGTCAGCACTGACTCTCAGCCGCCCTCTCTCCTCCCACGTGAGAGTCTGGTAGACACATGGAGAGCTGATAGGCAATGGGCGGCTGGTGCGGAGGCCTCGGCCTCCCAAAGTGCTGGGATTACAGGCATGAGCCGCTGCTCCCAGCCTGAGTGTCTGGATTTTTTCATCTATCAAACAGTGTTGCATTTTGTCCTGGCAGGTGATTCAGTTCCTTGCAGATCATCTGGATCCTTTTGAGACTCTCTCTAGGGCTGGCTTAGCCCTCAGTGGTGGCCTTTCTGCAGTCTTCAGTAAATGAGCTGTGTGGTCAGTGACATCTTTTCACCTTGTCTGGTTGGAACTTGCCTGTTTCTAAGCCCTGTGTAAGCTCAGATAGTTCTCAGCATCAGAAGATGCTTTTGTCTTCACAGTAGTGGTTCCTTGGTCTCCCCCTCCCAGGGTGCGGCTTAGTGTACAGAGACTCCAGGGGATGCCCCATGCAGATTGCCAGGGCTCTTTCTCCCATGGCTTCCTCTCTCCAGTGCTCTGCCCTGTCACTTTTAGCTGCCTGCATGTCCCTGAACTCCAGTCCTTGTCTCCTCAGCTGTGCAAGACCACCTGCCCTGCCTGGGCCCCTTGTCCCTGCACCAGGGAAGAAGCTGCCTGCAGGGGCTGGAGTCGTGGGTCAGGGCTCCCTGGCATGTTTCCTGGCTCTCAGGTTCGCAGTCCTGCACTTCCCGCTTCCCGTTGTCTGGAGGTTGTTGCTTCATAGGTTTCGTCTGGTTTTTTCCTTGTTGACAGCGGGGAGCTAATGTGCTCCATCGTGGTCAGCAGTGGAAGTTTTACCTGTGGGTCTTCATAGTTTTAATCTTCCCTTGAATCATATTTATTTTGTTCCCTGGTGTTCATTATCTTTGGGGCGTAGGCTATACGAAGCTGTTAGACCGCTGATCAGCCTGCCTTTCTATGGTCCTCTGGGTCGGACTGGGTCGGGCCTGGGATTCTAACTAAGATGGAGGAGAGGGTGTTAGAGCAGTGCTGTGGGTTACACTCTTTTGCCTGGAGTTTGACTTCATTTTTTTTGTCTTTGTTTGTTTGTTTGTTTGTTTGTTTTTGTGGAGAACAAGGTCTTGCTATATTGCCCATGGAGGTCTCGAACTCCTGGGCTCAAGCTATCCTCCTGCCTCTGCCTCCCTGAGAGCTGAGATTACAAGTGTGAGCCACTGCGCCTGGCCGTTTGACTTCATTTTTTAAGAATGGCTTTATTTTTTGTATTTTAGAAATAGGGTCTTGCTTGTTACCCAGGCTGGTGTCAATGTCCTGGGCTCAGTCCTCCCACATCAGCCTCCCATCGTGTTGGCGTTACAGGCATGAGCCACTGCACCTGGCCAGGAATGGCTTTAGGGCCTGATTATGTAAGTCGTAAGTATTCATTCCGTAAAAAATGAAAAGGATGAAAAGGAAAGTCTATCGTCCCTTCTCCCTAAACTGTGAATTTATATTTTCTGCATGTTTTCTCTGCACGTACAGTTCATATTTCTTTTCTTTTTTTTTTTTTTTTTGATGCACAGTCTTGCTCTGTCACCTAGGCTGGGGTACAGCGGTGCGATCTCAGCTCACTGCAACCTCTGCCTCCTGGGCTTAAGCGATTCTCCTGCCTCAGCCTCCAGAGTGGCTGGGATTATAGGCGCATGCCACCACGCCCGGCTGATTTTTGTATTTTTAGTAGAGACAGTGTTTTACCATGTTGGTCAGGCTGGTCTCGAACTCCTGACCTCATGATCTGCCTGTCTCAGCCTCCCAAAGCGCTGGAAGTAGAGATGTGAGCCACCACGCCCAGCCAGTTCATATTTCTGTGCATCTATTTCATGCAAACTGGAGCGTGCGTGTATGTGTTCTTTCTATAGTGTTCTCTCCCGTTGACGTATTATTGTAGGATTGTTCTATGGCATTGAATAGTCTTCCACGAGATGACATTTTAAAACTCTGTTGTACCGGGTGGCACATTTGTGCCACCTAACTTCCTCTAGATTCAAAACATTTGTTAAGTTTCGGCCTTGAGCCAGTCATCATGTCCGCTGTGAAGGTGTAAATTGGTCAATTTCTTCCTGTGGGACTATTGGGCTTTTAGAATGATAGGAAACCTGGCCTGTCCTTTTACAGGTCAGTCATCTGTGCTGAGATGACAGATGCAAAGAACAGCTGGAAGTGGGTGGGTTGGAGAGGGACATGCCACCCCTGTGTGCTACCTGCCCCCGCTGTCTGGCCAAAAAGGAACCGCATTGGTGCAGAGGGGTGGCACTGTGGCCGTTTCTAAGTGTGGGCGGGCGAAGCACCACCTCAGAGGTGCTGGGAGGGAGCCTGCTGAGGACCACTGTCTGCCCCACCTGGGCACACTTGGCCTTAGGTTGGCACTCTCATTTGCCAGTCCTCTCTGTGCCCTGTGTGGAACCATTCTTCATCCTGCTAGATCCTCACTCTTACCTCGAAACGAGAGAGAATAAAACAACAGGCTTTTATGAAAGAACCAACTCTGAAATGACCATGGCTGAGCCGGGAAATGGGGCTTCACCTGCTGCCGGGGTGCTCAGGTTGCTTTTTCTCTCTGTCCCTTTTTTTTTTTTTTTTTTTTTTTTGAGACGGAGTCTCGCACTGTCGCCCAGGCTGGAGTGCAGTGGCGTAATCTCGGGTCACTGCAAGCTCTGCCTCCCGGGTTCACGCCATTCTTCTGCCTCAGCCTCCCAAGTAGCTGGGACTACAGGCGCCCACCACTACACCTGACTAGTTTTTTGTATTTTTAGTAGAGATGGGGTTTCACCGTAGCCAGGATGGTCTCGATCTCCTGACCTCGTGATCTGCCCGCCTCGGCCTCCCAAAGTGTTGGGATTACAGGCGTGAGCCACTGCGCCCGGCCTTTTTTTCTTGCTTAGTTACACCACCAGGTGCATTGTAGTCACGTGAAGCTGGGCTGCGTGACCTGGGCAGGGTGGGCGGCTCTCACCTGTGGAGATGCAGCACTGAGGGTCCACCTCCAGCGTGGTTACTGCTACGGACTGCCTAGGAGTGTGCTCTTCTCATCCTGGACCCCGGTCGCTGCTTAACTTGCAGGTTTGGAGGAAAGACCCGGTGGAGCCTGGTCTCCGCCTCTGTTGCAGCCCAGCAGTCTGTCCAGGCAGCTCTTCCCACAGGTGGACGTGGGCCTTCTCCTGAAGACTCTGCCGCCCGCAGTTCTTGGGGCCCTGAGAGGGAGTGGGCCGCGGAGGGCCTCATGTGGAGTAGCTGGTGGTGTCTGATGACCCATCAGGGATGCCCTTGTTTTTGGTTGGTGGTCTGCTCTCTCCTCGGCATCCCCTGCTGCCAGAGTGCCTTTCCGTGTGTGGCCCAGAGGACATGACTCCCACTGCGCTCCTTCACCTTTACTGTGGTGCTGAAGTCTTTAATTATCATTCATAACGTCACGTAAGGCTGGGTGCGGCGGCTCGTGTGTGTAATCCCAGGGTGCTTTGGGAGGCTGAGGCGGGAGAATTAACTAAAGCCAGGAGTTTGAGACCAGCCTGGACAACATAGACCCCTTCGCTACAAAAAATTAAACAGCTGGGCATGATATCACATGCCTGTAGTCCGAGCTCCTCGGGAGGCTGAGGTGGGAGGGTCAGTTGAATCCACGAGGTCGAGGCTGCAGTGAGTGATGACTGATGATTGTACCACCGTACTCCAGCCTGGGCGACAGAGCAAGACCCTGTCTCTAAAAGGAGAAAACATTACATAAACGCTTTCTTTTTTTTTTTTTTTTTTGAGACGGAGTCTTGCTCTGTCACCCAGGCTGGAGTGCAATGGTGCAGTCTCGGCTTATTGCACCGTCCGCCTCCTGGGTTCAAGCGATTCTCCTGCCTCAGCCTCCGAGCAGCTGGGACTACAGGTGTGTGCCACCACGCCCGGCTAATTTTTGTATTTTTAGTAGAGACGGGGTTTCATGTTGGCCAGGATGCTCTCTATCTCTTGACCTCGTGATCCACCCGCCTTGGCCTCCCAAAGTGCTGGGATTACAGGCGTGAGCCACTGTGCCTGGCCTATAAACACTTTCTTTTAGGTGCACATTGTACTTGTGAGGCTAATTTAGTTGGTCCATAACAGCTAGGAAAGGGATTAACGAGAGCAGGCAGACAGCTTTATTGTAGATATTACTAAAAGGAAAACGCTGCTAGGTTGCACCACACCACTGTTAATATTTGAAGTAACCAGCTGTGTCCACTTTAAAGGGATATGGCATTGTCTACATTTAAATGGATGTTTATTTTGCAACCTAGGGATCCGTGAAAGTTTGTCAGACCCTTGACTGAGGACAGGCTTTCCTACGAGGGTGCTTCTCTGGAATCCTCCCCTCAGAGGCAGGAGAGGACATGGCTGAGTGTGGGGCCGGTCACGTTGCGAAGCGCTCACCACTGCCGGTCACCCGTGACACTGGCCCTGCTGCTGTGTGGCTGTGCCGTGACCTGTCACCTTTCTTTTCACAGGCGGTGGTGGTGCCTCAAGGTGGCGGACAGCTGTGGGTCTTTGGAGGGGAGTTTGCCTCTCCCAGCGGAGAGCAGTTCTACCACTACAAGGATCTCTGGGTCCTGCATTTGGCCACCAAGACCTGGGAACAAATCAAGTAAGAAGCCAGATGAGAAGCTGAGCTCCAGGCGTGGCTCTTCTGTGCTTGTGTGCTGAGCCCGAGTGCTGGGAACAGACCTCAGAATACCAGGGCTCAGAGGAACCTGGGTCACAGTCCAGGAGTCCAGCCTCGCTGGGTCCTGGGAGACCACGTTTCTCTGGACCCTTCATAGAGAAGCCTGGGCCAGGTGTAGGGGCGCCAGCTGCCTGGCTTTGTTCTCCAGGTTCCTCTTGTCGTTGGCTGCCAGCCTCTCGTCTGTGTTGCAGCTCTTCTCCTGTGGTCTTCTGTTTACACCCTTGGAGGCAGCTCTGGGTGCCCAGCTTGCTGGAAGGGGAGCCCCAGGGGAGCCCCATAGGGATATGTCATTGACTAAAAGGGTGTCCTCTTTCTGTGTCGAGTTGGTGTAGAAACCGTGGAGCTGGTATGAGACAGGAAGGACATTGACATTTCTCTTTGAACCCCGCTCAGCCTCTGTTGATTTCCACCTCTGTCGGGAATGTCACTGACGGGGTTTCTGATGCACGTTTACCACGGGTGTCTCCCGTTAGTCAAGAGCTGCATGTCTGTCCATGTAGAGAGCCAGATGGTGTGTTTGCATGTAAGTTAAGAAATCTGGGCCGGGCGCGGTGGCTCAAGCCTGTAATCCCAGCACTTTGGGAGGCCGAGACAGGCGGATCACGAGGTCGGGAGATCGAGACCATCCTGGTTAACACGGTGAAACCCCGTCTCTACTAAAAAATACAAAAAACTAGCCGGGCGAGGTGGCGGGCGCCTGTAGTCCCAGCTACTCGGGAGGCTGAGGCAGGAGAATGGCGTGAACCCGGGAGGCGGAGCTTGCAGTGAGCTGAGATCCGGCCACTGCACTCCAGCCTGGGTGACAGAGCGAGACTCCGTCTCAAAAAAAAAAAAAAAAAAAAGAAATCTGGTCGAATGACAGACTGAAGTAGAGTTGTTAGCGTCCTTCTCCTAGGTGTGGCCTGGCTCGATTGCCGCTGCCATGACCCACCCTTACACACGCCATCTCTCTGCCATTAAAGCAGCACAGCGGAAGTGCCCTTGCTTCCGGGAGAGAGGCCGCTGCACGCAGGCCTTCTCCACGTCCCGGGGCTTCAGCTGGAGGCCAGCGGCACTCCCTGGAGCCCGCACTTGGTTATGTCATGATGAGCCACTCCGGGGTGTTTCTTGGAGTTTGGGCTCCGTTATGTTGCGGTGAGTCTCATCAGGATGTCGAGGCCTGTTCTGCTGGCTCCACTGCTCCTCCTGGCTCTAGGCCGGGAGTGTTAACCAGTCAGAGTCCGCTGTGCATGGGGAGGGTGTAGACAGATTCCCTGCGCTGGGCCCACCTGCTGGAGGAGGGCTTGACCATAACCTTACAGTGGGACCTCGTTCCTCGAATGCTTGCTTATGGTAATTAACACAGGAGACTAGTTTTAAAGGTATATTGTAGAAGCTGTTAGACTTTTTAAAATAGTGATCCTGCAAATGTACGATGTAGTTGCCATTCTTAGCCCCCAGTTTCAGTCTCTACAGGGAGTGGTGGGGCAGGAACAGGATCATGATGTGCTTCACTCTCCTCTTTTTGCCAGAATCACCATTTGTGGAGGCGTCTGTGTCTCTCTTTCTGGTCTTGTCTTTCTCTCCTCTCTCTCTGTCTCTTCTCTGTCTCTCTTTCTCCTTCCTTTGTTTCTTCCTTCTTCAAGAGATAAAGTCTTACTCTGTTGCCCAGCCTGGTTACAGTGGTGTGATCACACCTTACTGCAGCCTCAAACTCCTGGGCTCAAGTGGTCTTCCTGCCTCAGCTGCCCTAGTAGCCGAGATTACAGGCGTGCACCACCATGCCTGGCTAATTGAAAAAAAAATTTTTTTTTCTTTTTTTAGAGAGGGGGGTCTTGTTAATGTTGCCCAGGTTGGTCTTGAACTCTTGACCTCAAGTGATTCTCCCATCTCAGCCTCCTGAGTAGCTGGGATTATAGGTGTGAGCCACTGTGCCAGGCCGAGCTGCTTAATTTCTGTATTTCTACTGCTCAGCAGGATTCGGTTACTGCTGCTTAACGTATTTGTGATTGGGAGATGCCTAATGTTGAGCCTTGTTAAGGCCCTGACGAGACGTACAACGGTAACAAATGGTCTGCAGGAGATGTTGTTTGACAGCTGATGTCCACATCCCTTTCTGCGTTCTCTCCCACCTTGTAGTCATCTCGGGGTGCTGAGCCCTTGCTCTCATAAACACCAGGCGCCTTGACTGTCCCCACGGCCTCAGCCTGCCCTCTCCCACACTGCCCCGATGTCATCTTGAAGACCTTCAATGTGAGCAACCCCCTCTCTTGCAGTGACAGTTGACTGCAGTCTGTTGTGTACCAGCTCCAAGCACATCTTAGCTAAGGTTTTCTGAGCAAGACATTCAGCAGAATCTAGAAGAGGTGGATGGATTTGCCCATATAAAATAGGAAGGTCTGTGTGTGGAAAATGATGCCACAGGGAAAGTTAAAAATAGTGACCGGTGGGGAGAAAGTACCTGCAGCATCAAGCAGAGCTTACATTCAGGGAGGGTGGTGCCCTCTGAAGCAGAGCAGAAGGCGGGGTAGAGGGCATCACGAGGCAGGCCCCAGGGCGGGTGCTGCGAGAGCAGTGCTGGGCAATGGGTGCAGGGTGGAGAGAACATGCCCTCACTGCTCAGTGAGTGGCACCTGTTCAATGGAATTTTAAATGTGCGTGTCCCGTGACCCCCAAGTTTGCTTTAAGGATTATACCCTAAAGAAATGCTTTCTCTTATTTTGTACAAAAAACATGTACAAAATATGTACCAAAAACAGGATGCAGAACAACATATGCTTGGAAAAAAGCCTGCGTGTGTGCACCTGTGTGTGTGCATGTGATTGCATGCATGTATGTGGACGTGTGAGCATGTGTGCCTACATGTGCCTCTGTGTGCATGCGTGTGCCTGTGTGTGACCATGCATGCATACGCGTGAGCATGTGTGCCTGCATGTGCCTCTGTGCATGTGTGTGCATGCGTGTGACCATGCATGCATACGCGTGAGCATGTGTGTGTGCACGTGCCTCTGTGTGTGTGCATGTGATTGCATGCATGTGTGTGAACGTGTGAGCATGTGTGCCTACATGTGCCTCTGTGTGCATGTGTGTGCATGCGTGTGACCATGCATGCATACGCGTGAGCATGTGTGTGTGCACGTGCCTCTGTGTGTGTGCATGTGATTGCATGCATGTATGTGAACGTGTGAGCATGTGTGCCTACATGTGCCGCTGTGTGCATGCGTGTGACCATGCATGCATACGCGTGAGCATGTGTGCATGTGCCTCTGTGTGCGTGCATGCATGTGTGACGGTGTGTGCATGTGTCTATGTGTGCATGTGTGTGCATGTGTGTGTGCATGCATGCATCTTTGTGCATGTGTGTGCCTGTGTGATTGTGTGCCCGTATGTGTGTGAGCATGTCTGCATGTGTGTGCATGCGTGTGCATGCTCTTGTGTGTACACTTGCAAGTGTGTGTGCACACTCACACAGTGACCCAGACAACCTGGTGTGTGCACACTGTACATGCACAGGAGAAGGTCTGTATTTTTGAGGTTTCTTCTGATTCATTGATCTTTTCTTGGTATCATTCTTTATGCCATTTTAATTATGTAGCTTTATGGTATATTTTGATAGGTTGGAGGATTTTTCTCATTTACTTAAAGTGTATGCTTTTTCATGTATTTTTTTTTCCATGAGCTTTACCATCAGTTTTTCAAATTCTATTTTTTTTTTTTTTTCTGAGACAGTCTAGCTCTGTTGCCCAGGCTGGAGTACAGTGGTGTAATCTCGGCTCACTACAACCTCCACCTTGCTGCTTCAAGCCATTCTCGTGCCTCAGCATCCCGAGTAGCTGGGATTACAGGCGCCCGCCATCGTGCCTGGCTAATTTTTTTTTTTTTTTTGAGACGGTGTCTCATTCTTATTGCCCAGGCTGGAGTGCAATGGCATGATCTTGGCTCACTGCAACTTCCACCTCATGGGTTCAAGCGATTCTCCTGCCTCACCCTCCTGAGTAGCTGGGATTACAGATTCCTGCCACCACGCCTGGCTAATTTTGTATTTTTAGTAGAGATGGGGTTTCTTCATGTTCGTCAGGCTGGTCTTGAACTTCCGACTTCAGGTGATCCCCCCACCTCGGTCTCACAAAGTGCTGGGATTACAGGCGTGAGCCACTGTACTCGGCCTTAATTTTTGTATTTTTAGTAGAGATGGGGTTTCACCATGTTGGCCAGGCTGGTCTTGAACTCCTGACCTCAAGTGATCTGCCCATCTCGGCCTCCTAGATTGCTGGAATTAACAGGCATGAGCCACCACACCTGGCCCCCAAATTCTAATTTTAAAAGTCCAGAATGATGATGATGATTTTTTTTTTTTTTTTTTTTTTGGAGACGGAGTCTTGCTCAGTCTCCCAGACTGGAGTGCAGTGGGTGCTATCTCAGCTCACTGCAAGCTCTGCCTCCCGGGTTCCCGCCATTCTCCTGTCTCAGCCTCCAGAGTAGCTGGGACCATAGGCGCCCGCCACCAAGCCCGGCTAATTTTTTTTGTATTTTTAGTAGAGATGGGGTTTCACCATGTTAGCCAGGATGGTCTTGATCTCCTGACCTTATGATGCACCTGCCTTGGCCTCCCAAAGTGCTGGGATTACAGGCGTGAGCCACCGCGCCTGGCCAGAGTCCAGAAGGATTTTGACTGGATTGTGTTTGCTGATAAATCGCATTTAGGCAGTGACACCATCACACCCCCGGTCCTCCCCTCGGGAGTGTTGTGCATCTGTCCATTTAGTTGAGTTTATTTATTTACTTAAGAATTTAAACCTGGGCTGTGGTGGTAAAGAGTGTCAAATCCTAACCGCTAAACCCCCTGGGAAGTTACTTTTTTTTTTTTTTTTTTGAGACAGAGTCTCGCTCTGTCGCCCAGGCTGGAGTGCAGTGGCGCAATCTCGGCTCACTGCAAGCTCCGCTTCCCGGGTTCACGCCATTCTCCTGCCTCAGCCTCCTGAGTAGCTGGGACTACAGGCGCCCGCCACCGCGCCCGGCTAATTTTTTTTGTATTTTTAATAGAAACGGGGTTTCACCGTGGTCTCGATCTCCTGACCTTGTGATCCGCCCGCCTCGGCCTCCCAAAGTGCTGGGATTATAGGCGTGAGCCACCGCGCCCGGCCACATTTTTTTTTTTAACCTTCAGTCAAGTTTAAAATGGCCTGAAGTAGAATTGTAGAGTCCAGGCCTGGTGTGGTGGCTCATGCCTGTAATCCTAGCACTTTAGGAAGCGGAGGTGGGAGCATTACTTGAGCCCAGGAGTTTGAGACCAGCCTGGACAACATAGTAACACCCATCTCTAAAAAAGAAGTTAGCTAGGTGTGCTGGTGCGTGTGTATAATCCCAGCTACTTGGGAGGCTGGGGTGGGAGGATCACTTGAGCTCAGGAGTTCAAGGTGCCAGTGAGCTGTGATTGCATCACTGCACTGCAACCTGGGCCACGAGTGAAGCCCTGAGACTTAACAGAACATCAAAATGCAAGGCATATATATTTAGAAAGCCTTTGACCTTTTGTCTAATGGTTCTCCCAAAAGCCTGCAGTTAGTGCCGGTGCTGGCATGTGGAGGGAGGGCTGACTGTTAGCGCTGATGCCTGTGCGGGCGCTCCTGTTTCATGGTTTTCCTCAAGTGTTCTCCGTGCTCATCCTCACTTCATAACTGTGGCAGACGGTGGACTAAGCTGCGGCGCCTTGCAGAATGAGTCTTGCCTGCCCTGATAGGAGGACGCTGTGGGCAACTCGTCTGCAGGGGCTGTGTTTTGATTCTGAACTTAGAGAACAGTGGGGGGTTTTCCTGGCACGGTGGCCAGCAGTGCCGTCTGCTGGCAGAGAAGAGGACCTTGAGGAGTGGTTCTCCAATCTTCATACTCCACGTAGCCCTTAGGGAGCCCGGGAGAATGCTCCTTCCTGCCCTCGAGCTCCAGACATCAGTCCCATTCAGAGCAGGTTTGATGTGGGGTTGAGGAATCTGTGTTTTACCCCAACGCCTCCTTGTACCCTCTCCACGATCCCGATGCTGACGGCTGGTGACCCATCAGCCTCCATCACTGGTAGAAGGCATGCTTACTTTGAATACTGTTCAACTGATGTGAATTTTTTTTAGCTGCTGCTTAAAAGAAGTAAGAATATTCATGTAAAATACTCTTAGATCCTTAACAATGAAAGTAGTGTAGGTTTTGCTTTTGTAAGTTACTGATGATAGTAGAATGAAAGCATTCTCTGAATGGTGGTTTGACTGGTCAGGCTCTGAGTGCTGTGTGACCAGATCGTCATGGGCTAGTGTAGCTGGGAATGGTACAGGGGACTGAAGGGCGCAGGCGGCCTGTTGATTTCACGGGCTGGGCTGTGGTGTGTGGCATCCTGGTGCAGTAATTGGGCTTTGTGGTTCACACACTTTGTGGCCGCTGCTGAGAGAGGACTACTCTGGCTGTTTTGCCTGTCATTTTTTTTTAATTGACCTAAAAGGAAAGGTCAGGAGATTCAGCTGCAGTGAAGACGGTTTTTGCCCTTTCTGGGGAAGATTGCTCTGGCAGGCCTCGTGTGGGAATCCCCATGGGGTGGGCGTATGTCTTTTGAGAAGTCCAGGAAGAGCTCGTCAGGAGGCGGAATAGACGTGCCTGCCGTGACGCAGCCCTGCACTGCGCTTTCGTTTTTTAGTGAATATGTTTTACTTCTGTGGGGGAGTTAGTTTTTCAGCTGAGGGACTGAAGTTGGGGGGAATTAAGTATTGGTAGAGGCGCACGGAGTCTGAATTCAGTATCTGGAGTAGTCAGTCTCTTCTTTGTCTTTTAAGGGTTTTCTTGTAGGAAGGCAGAATAGATTCCCTCCTGTTACCTGGTCATTTTTAACAGTGATGCATATTTTGGGATGCTGATAATCTGATTTGAGTCGGGTTAATGTATAGTAGTGGTCCCCACCCTTTTCAGCACCAGGGACTGGTTTCATGGACGACGATTTTTCCCCCGATGGTGGGTGGCGGGGGGATGGTTTTGGGATGAAACTGTTCCACCTCAGATCATCAGGCCTTAGATGGTCCTAAGGAGCTCACAACCCAGCTCTCGCAACCTGGATCCATCGTGTTGCAGCTCACAATAGGGTTCGCACTCCTGTGAGGGTCTAATGCTGCTGCTGATTTGACAGGAGATGGGGCTCAGCCTGTGATGCCTGCTGACCCTCCTCACCTCCTTCTGTGCGGCCTGGTTCCTCACAGACCATGGACCTCAAACTGGCAAGCAGCAGGGTGCCTTGGCCTCCTGTCTGGGCGAGCACTTGCTGGGTGCCCTCTCCTGCCTGTTGGTTGGTTGGTTGATTGGTGAGTGTTTTTGTAGCACATTGGATGACGAGTGGATACTTCCTTTTTTTTTTTTTTAGTAGAGACGGGTTTCACCTCCTTAGCCAGGATGGTCTCGATCACCTGACCTGGTGATCCACCCCTCTCGGCCTCCCGCAGTGCTGTGATTACAGGCTTGAGCCACTGCTTCCGGCCGAGTGGATACTTCTTTTTTTTTTTTTTTTTTTTTGAGGCGGAGTCTCGCTCTGTCGCCCAGGCTGGAGTGCAGTGGCGCCATCTCGGCTCACTGCAAGCTCCGCCTCCCGGGTTCACGCCATTCTCCTGCCTCAGCCTCCCACGTAGCTGGGACTACAGGCGCCGCCACCACGCCCGGCTAATTTTTTGTATTTTTAGTAGAGACGGGGTTTCACTGTGTTAGCTCATTGTCTTCTCCATTCTAGCAACAGACAGGGTGTCATGTGGATACTTTGTAACAGTCTCTCATCTCCATTCTAGCAGCAGACATATGCTTGACATCATAATGGTTTGGAAATGAGGGGGAAAATAGCAGTGCTGATGTCAAGACCAACACTCAGGCGCGTGAGCATCCCGCCTCATTGGACGGCTGTGTGTGGCCCTCGCAGCTATTTTGAGATCTCTTCAGTCTCTCCTTTGAGTGGGAGTTGCCTGCAAAGCTGCCCCGATCCGACTTTGCAGCATATATCTCCGTACTAACCGCTTCTTATTTTTGTTTCTGCGTGTTTTAAGTGTGTGCGCGCTCATGTGAGTTTGAAGGGAGTTCAATGCAGAGGCAGGAGCTGTGCTCTGGGCAGTGGTGTTAATCATGGAGGGCGTGGGAAGGGCTGGGAAGAGGAGGGGTTGTAAGACTCCCTTTTTCCCTCCCATGTAAACAGATGCTGGTGACTGAAAGTCTGCAGTTCTTGGCAAGAGTGACTGGACATTGTGAAACACTAAAAACGCCAGTATCTGGTGTTTGCAGAGCATTTTCTTTTAACGAAGGTGTGTCATGGTGGAGATGGGTCACAGCTGGGGGTGCAGGCAGCTGCCAGGAAGGCGGGAGTCACACCCCCTGTGCTGGGCTGGGAGGCAGAGAGACCCTGTTGCCCAGTCTGGCCTGGATCCTCCCAGCATCAGGCTCTGGAGCAGGAGGGGAGGTGGCTGCTCCTGGGAACCCCCCAAAGTAGGGTTTCCCTTCTCCTCACCCCCACAACCTGTCAATCTCCCATTGTGCTGCGCAGCCCGGGGCCTCTGGGAAAGGGAGCAGAGCCGGAGCGGGCGGTCCCCCTCAGGACGCACACATGTCGGGTGGGAGCGCTGGAGCTCTCGTTTGCCTCCTCAGTCACGGTGGGCCTGCCCTGCCTGCTGAGCTTGCGGGCTTGAATATTCACAGCTTGGTTAGGTCGGCCTGCCACACATGACAGCCAGCGTTTCTCCAGGCGCTCACCACCTTCTCTTTCTGTCCCCTGGAGGAGGTGCAGGGGGTTGGGGGAGATTTGTCTGAGCCAGTGCCCTCTGAGGGATCATCTGTGATTCACAAACCACAGATGGAGGCCAGGCCACTTCGGGACCCCGCCCCATAGGTGTTTCTTAACAGCTTTTTCTGAGATGTGATTCGTATACCATCAAATCACCCTTTCAAATGTATAATTTAGTGGTTTTTAGCATATTCACAGAATTGTGCAACCAACACCGTGATCTAAATTTAGAGTGTTTTTGTCTCCCAAAAAGGAACCCCATCTTTCCTAGCAGTCACCCCACCATCCCCCGTCCCTGCCGTCTGCGTCTGTAGATCTGCCTATTCTGGGCATTTCACAAAAGCGGAGTCAAAACACGTGGCCTCTGTGAGGGGCTCTTCTTTCCGCATGGTGCTGTCAGGACGTGTCCTGCTGTTGCGGGCGTCAGCGCTTCACTCCTGTGGCTATATGAGGTGCTGGTGTGTGGGTGGATGAGGGGCTGGTGTGTGGGTGGATGAGGTGCTGGTGTGTGGGTGGGTGAGGGGCTGGTGTGTGGGTGGGTGAGGGGCTGGTGTGTGGATGAGGGGCTGATGTGTGGATGGACCACGTTTTGTTTTTCTGTTCTCTGTTGGGCACTTGGTTTCCATTTTTCTGCTATTGCAGTGTTGCTGTGAATGTTCCTGGGCAGTGCATGCATCTTTGTGTGCACCGGAGCACTTGGGAGATGATTGATACTGTTTGGTTGAATGAAGATATAGATGTGATGCGCATGAATGTGTGTGCACACGTGTGTGAACGCGCGTGTGTGTGCGTGCAAGCATGAGCACTCTTTCCTCCTGATGTGAGGAAGGGGTCATCATTTGGTCCTCAGCTAAAGCTGCATCTGAGTGAAAGTCAATTTCCTGGAGAAGGCTCCTGGGCAGGATGATTCTGTTATTTTACGATTCTGTAGTGAAGGACAGCAACGAGTTAGCTAATAGTGACTGGCCTCTGAGAGTCGCAGGCATGAAGTACAGGTCACCACAGGAATGGACAGGCCCTGCTCTGCCCTCTGGGCGTGGGCGTGGGCGTAGGCAGGTTGGGTTACATGGTCTAAAGCTCTGACTCGCCGGAACCACCTGGGTTCTATCAACAGCAAACAGCAGGAGCTCATGAAGGCAGAAACTGCCCTGCTGGAAAGCCGGGGTGTGTATGGATTCCCCGTTGTGCAGTTTGCTGATGAATGATCATTTGTATCTGTGATAGGACGGAGGCGAGACCCATGTGTACTTAAAGAGACTGGGCTGGGCACGGGCTCATGCCTGTAATCCCAGCACTTTGGGAGGCCAAGGCAGGCAGATCACCTGAGGTCAGGAGTTCAAGACCAGCTTGGCCAACATGGTGAAATGTCATGTCTACAAACATACAAAAAAAAAAATTAGCTAGGCATGATGGCGGGTGCTTGTAATCCCAGCTACTCGGGAGGCTGAGGCAGAAGAATCGTTTGAACCTGGGAGGCAGAGGTAGCAGTGAGCTAAGATCATGCCATTGCGCTCCAGCCTGGGTGACCGAACGAGACTGTCTCAAAAAAAAAAAAAAAAAAAGAGAGAGACTGATTTGTAGAGAAACCGGGAAGGTGAGCTGGAGTGCAGTGGTGTGATCTCCGCTCACTGCAACCTCTGCCTCCTGAGTTCAAGTGATTCTCCCTCCTTAGCTTCCCGAGTAGCTGGCATTACAGGTATGCATCACCATGCCTGGCTAATTTTTTGTATTTTTAGTAGAGTCGGGGTTTCACCATGTTGGCCAGGCTGGTCTTGAACTCCTGACCTCAAGTGATCTGGCTGCCTCGGCCTCCCAAAGTGCTGGGATTACAGTCGTGAGCCATCGCACTTGGCCTAGGATAGATGGTTTTTGACCCATAAGTTTATATTGGTGCTGAGGCCTCTAACTTCATTTGGTATAATTTAGTGTCTTAATCAGTGTTGACAGCCAGAACACCTTGGTTCAAATTCTGGCTGTGCCACAGACTGTTTTCGTGGGTTTCTTGACTTGTGGGTCTTGATTTTCTTTCTGTTTTTTTTTTTTTGAGACAGAATTTTCGCTCTTGTCATCCAGGCTGGAGTGCAGTGGTGCCATCTCGGCTCACTGCAGCCCCTGCCTCCCGGGTTCAAGCCATTCTCCTGCCTCAGCCTCCCGAGTAGCTGGGATTACAGTTGCCTACCACCATACCTGGCTAATTTTGTAGTTTTAATAGAGGCAGAGTTTCACCATGTTGGCCAGGCTGGTCTTGAACTCCTGACCTCAGGTGATTCACCTGCCTCGGCCTCCCAAAGTACTGGGATTACAGGTATGAGCCACCGCGTCCGGCCGATTTTCTTATCTGTGAAATGAGAATAAAGGTAATGTCTGCACCACGAGTTTGCTGTGAGGATAAATGCACATAAAAGGACTGTGCCTGGCGTAGAATAAACAGAAATTGTGGTTTTTCTATGAGTGGTAGTCATTAAGATGAGACAAGGGTGCGGTTTTTAGGCTACCTGAATTCTGGAGACGGCTACTAATCATGCCACACAACGTGATTAAGTGCCCTGTCTTTACTATGCCATCATTTATTACTTGATGGACTTGATACTTGGAAAAGCAGGGTGAAATTCCAAAGGCATGTGTTTGAAATGAAAGGGGAGATGCATGCACACGGCTCCCCCCGGCTGCACTGTGACTGCTCTTGAAAGACAGGGGTTCTCTAGTCTGAGGATGAGCCACTAGACTGAGTTTCCTGTTGGCTCAGCCCCTGTGACCCGGACTCTCAGGGATCCGGCAGGAATTGCTCCTTTGCTCGGCAGCTGTCTCAAGGCACCTGTGCGGCAGTGGTCCTACTGTTGGGCTGCTTCACGACGTTTTTGTCCACAACGCACTGTGCATACAGTGGTGGTCCGCTGAGATGATCAGACTGTGTTTTTACTTCCTTTTTTGTGCTGAGACATATACTTGCCGTTGTGTTACAGTGGCCTCAAGCATCTGGGACAGTACCATGGTGTCCAAGTTTGTAGCCTGGAAGCAGTGGGCTCTCCCGACAGCCCTGGTGTGTGGTAGGCTGTGCCTTCCAGGAGTGTGTGTGTGCACTCGGACAGCACAGTGACAAGGTCGCCTAACGATGTGTTGTTTCCCAGACCTGTCTCTGTCATTAAACAGTGCGTGACTGCATGTTGTACAATTTTGTAAGGTGTAGACTAACATGTAGAGAAGCGTTTGCGTAGAGTGCTTAATTCTGATTATACCCTAAGCATGTAGAGTTACCTGGTGTGTATCTGTTTTCTGTAAATGTCACGGCAGTGGCCCAGTCGAGGGGCCTGGTGGTGACTCTGCCTGGCAGCTCGCCCTGCTTGGAGCTCCATCCTGCATGCAGCTCCTGAGTCTCGAGGCAGCTGCCCCCACGACATTCCCCTGTATTTTGTGCTGTCCATAGGCCTCTGACTGAGGAGGACATGTGGATTTTTTAAGACTCCATATTTAGGAATGATAGCAGTTGAAAAGCCTGTTGGGGATTCAAATATAAATGGGCTTTTTAAAGTAGCTTTATTTTTCTAAAGAGGGACGTGGAATCTTTTTATAGAAAAATTTTCCCTTTTTAGGTAGAAAGCACAGTGATATTTGGCTACTGCCACAAAAAGTTAATTGAGTCCTTTGTGTCAGCCAGAGGATGAGACTCTGGTGGGATTCCCATGCAGGCAGCAGCAGGAGGCCCTGCCCCAGCACGGTTAGGGCAGCCGGGGGCACCCCTCAGCGACGGGGCTGCTGCAGGCCCCAGGCCTGTGTTCCTTTGCTGGATGGGGACGGCAGTGGCAGCACTCGGTTCTCCTGGTTTTTTTGAAGCGGACTTGGATGCACACACACTGGTTTAGTTTTATTTTTGAGACGGAGTCTTGCTGTGTCGCCCAGGCTGGAGTGCAGTGGCTTGATCTCTGCTCACTGCAAGCTCCGTCTCCCAGGTTCACGCCATTCTCCTGCCTCAGCCTCCCGCCACCTTGCCCAGCTAATTTTTTGTATTGTTACTAGAGACGAGGTTTCAGTACTGGTTTAGATTTGGAGGAAGGTCTGATCCTCAGATTGTTCTTATAAAGTAATGCATCAGGAAATTCGTCAGGAGGGGCGTTCGTTTCTTGCTCCGTATGTGTGGGGTTTTCTTCTCAATTGACTGGTGTAGTATGTTTGCTGGATGGCCGTGTCCCTGGGGTGCCCAGCCCGGAGGGAATGGAGCTGCTTTGGAGTCTCTGGAACTGTGAAGTGAGGCCAGCTTGCTGGACTCTAGAGAAACTTAGTGAGCTGAGATCCTGCTAGGTGTCAGTATGTGAGGGGCCACCCCAAAGGCTCTTGCCAGCTCCAGGTTGGATTAGTAGAATTGGTGTCTAGCAAAAGGTACTGACTGCTTCTGGTTGACATTCCATGGATGGGTGTGGTGGTCATTCTGAGTGATACATTAAAAGGGATGCTGATATGATGGAGGATGCTAGAGGAGAGAAGCTGGTGGGACCCTGCGTTTGAACAGTGAGAACCGAATTCGTTCCAGCTTGGGGCAAGCAAGGATCCCTAGCAGTCACCCTGACGATGCAGTGAATTCTGTCTCTGAAGTCCAATAAACTTGGATGAGATCACTCAAGCTTCCTTTTACATTTGAGATTCCATGTCTTGATGTGTTTTCTTTGTGTGTGTGTGGTTTTTTTTTTTTTTTTTTTTTTTTTTTGAGATGAAGTCTTGCTCTCGCCCAGACTGGAGTGCAGTGGCTCATTCTCAGCTCATTGCAGCCTCCGCCTCCCAGGTTCAAGCGATTCTCCTGCCTCAGCCTCCTGAGTAGCTGGGATTACAGGCGCCTGCACCCGGCTAATTACTGTATTTTTAGTAGAGACAGGGTTTCACCATGTTGTAAGGCTGCGGCTGCTCTTGAACTCTTGACCTTGTGATCGCCCACCTTGGCCTCCCAAAGTGCTGGGATTACAGGCGTGAGCCACTGTGCCCGGCCATCTTGATATGTTTTTTAGGGTACCTGCCCATTGGTGGGCTTTTACATAAAACCCTGTAAGTGGGTTTTGGGGACAGTTGTGTAACATGCACAAAAAATAAATGGAGGAAGAATGCATTACCTAAATAGGCACTGACTTGTGTGATTGAAGCTGTAACCATCCTTTGCAGCCCAGAGTCGCTGTGACCTGTGTGGAGAGGGGGGAGGTCCAGGTGGAGAGCGGGTGTGAAAGCCACAGAGGATCCCAGGGAGGAGTGGATTCCTAAGTTGGAGGTGAGGCGGGTCATCAGTGAGGATCCCAGGGAGTGGCTGTAGTGACTGTGCCCACCAATCCTCCTTAAGGCCCTGCCCTGGTACTTGTGGCTTTAGGAGATTTCCTGGGTAGTCCCAGCACACACAGCCTGTTCGGGCCGATGTTGCAGCCCAGAGCCATTCCTGTGTGCCCGGCCTCCTCTGTGCCTGGGCGCCCTGCACATCCGCGGCAGGCGTAAGCACCTCTGCGAGCTTTCTGAGCACCTGCTCGCCAGCGCCTCCTCCCCACCCCTCTCTGTTTCATTGCTCCTCTGTTGTGACAGTTGTGCCTGTTCACTGGAGGACTGCTGGGAGATGCAGGAAAGAATCAAGATGAGAAAACCACTGAGAACCCTCCATGTAGAAGCTGGGATAGGATTTGCTTTGCACCTGCCTTTTCACTTATAGAAGCTGGGATAGGATTTGCTTTGCACCTGCTTTTTCACCTACTGCGACATGCAGTATTATAAAGAATCTGACTCTTAAACATCTTTGTCAAGTTGATAGAACAAAATGGTATCTCTGCTTTATTTGAAATTATTTGATTACTAGGGAGGTTGATTATAGTTTTGTTTTTATTATTTGTATATATTTTTAAGGTTTTAAATTTGATTTTTCTATTTTTTTAATGCCATGTATTTTTATATCAGTTTTATTGAGGCATGATTACATTAAAATTCAATAAAATGCACATGTACACTTAGATGAGTGTTAAGAAATATGCACACTTGGCCGGGCATGGTGGCTCATGCCTGTCATCCCAGCACTTCGGGTGGCCGAGGCGGGCGGATCACCTAAGGTCAGGAGTTTGAGACCAACCGGACCAATATGATGAAACCCTGTATCTACTAAAAATACAAGAATTAGCCGGTCGTGGTGGCAGGCAGCTGTAATCCCAGCTACTTGGGAGGCTGAGACAGGAGAATTGCTTGAACCCAGGAGGCAGAGGTTGCAGTGAGCCGAGATTGCCGCCACTGCACTCCAGCCTGGGCAACAAGAACGAAACTCTGTCTCAAAAAAAAAAAAAAAGAAAGAAATATGCATACTTATGTAATTCCCACCACAGTCAAGATGTGGCCCCGTCTCACCACCCCAGAGAGCTGTAGTTGGTTCTCTCCCAGCCCCTGCCCCGCACAGCCACCCTGGGCCAAAGACGGATCTCGCCTTTAAAACGCTCATGTGCATGGAGTCCAGCAGAACCTGCTTTCTATGTTTTTAAGATTCATGCACATTGCTGTGTGCATCAGTAAACGATTCCTTTTTTCTGAGAAGTCCTCCCCCATGTGGGGAGCACCACACGCTGAGGGACAGCTGGGCTGCTGGCGGTGACACTTACCAGAGCATCTGTAAACATGTGCACGTCCGTCTGTGCGGACCGGTGTTTTCCTTTCTCTTGAGTAAATGTCTAGCGTCAGACTGCTAAGCTGTGCGCTAAGTTTATGTTTCACATGACAAGAAACAGTCCCTGTGGTTTCACTGTCTTAGATTCTCACCGGTGGTTTCACTGTCTTACGTTCTTACTGGTGCCATGGCTCCAGCTGCCCCGTGTCCTTGCCAGCACTTGATATTGTCTTGATCTCAGGTGCCCAGCCATGTGTGGTTGGAGGTCACTGTGGACTTGGCATGTGTTTTCCCTGACCACTCATGATGTTGGGCATCTTTTCCTTTTTTCATTGGCCATTTTCCATCTTTTTTTCCTTCATTTTTCTAACGAACTTTCTGATCAAATTTTTTGCCTGTATTTTTATGGAGTCATTTATCTTACTATTAAGATAGAATTCTGGGCCAGGCAGTGGCTCATGCCTGTAATCTCAGCACTTTGGGAGGCCGAGGCGAGCAGATCACTTGAGGTCAGGAGTTCGAGACCAGTCTGGCTGACATGGTGAAACCCCATCTCTACTAGAAATACAAAAAAGTCAGCGGAGTGTGGTGCTGCACGCCTGTAATCCCAGCTACCTGGGAGGCTGAGGCAGGAGAACCACTTGAACCCGGGAGGCAGAGGTTGTGGTGAGCCGAGATCTGGCCACTGCATTCCAGCCTGGGCGACAGAGGGAGACTCCATCTAAAAAAAAAAAAAAGATAGATTCTGGATACAAGTCATTTGTCAGTCATATGTTTTAAAATATTTCTCCCCGTCTGTCGCTTGCCTTTTTATTTTCTGATGGTGTATTTTTGAAGTTTTTTTTATTTTGGCAGAGTCCAGTTTATAATATCCTACCTAGGAAATCTTTATGCAGTCCAAGGTCTTGGAGACGGTCTCCTGCTTTATTCTTGATGTTTGAGCATAGCTAGCTGGGCTCTTAGCAGGATGGTTTGGTAGCTCGTGGATCAGATTAAATGGTATTTAATTTGTGAACACTAAGTGCTCACAAAACAGAAATCAGTGTAAAAATTGGGTTTTGTTTGTTGTTTTTAGAGCAACCAGAAATTAAGCAAGTTGATGGTGTCTTTTTGTTTCTTTCATTTTAGATCAACAGGGGGTCCTTCAGGTCGGAGTGGACATCGGATGGTGGCCTGGAAGAGACAGTTGATCCTTTTTGGTGGCTTCCATGAGAGTACACGGTTGGTACCAAGAATGGAAAAATCTTTCTCCCCTGAAGCATTAAGGAATGGGCTTTTTATGGGAAGAACATTCTGAATACATAAGACGCACTCATCCTCCCAAATCCAGCTTCACGGGACTGTGGCTTGGGCAGCCACACAGGACCTTGCCCTCCAAAGGGCCTCACACCGGCTTCATGCTGTATTCCTATTGAAATTCGTAACCATTGTTGAACAAGGGACCCCACATTTTAATTTTACACCAGGCCCTGCAAATGATGTGGCTAGTTGTATCTAAAATGGGGTTTTGGCTGGGCATGGTGCCTCACGCCTGTAATCCCAGCACTTTGGGAGGATGAGGCGGGTGGATCACTTGCGGTCAGGAGTTCGAAACCAACCTGGCCAACATAGTGAAACCTTGTCTCTACTAAAAATACAAAAACTGGCCAGGCATGGTGGCAGGGGCCTGTAATCTCAGCTGTTCAGGAGGCTGAGGCAGGAGAATCGCTTGAACCCAGGAGATGGAAGTTGCAGTGAGTTGAGATCGTGCCCCTGCACTCCAGCCTGGGTGACAAAGAGATTTTGTTTGGGGAAAAAAAAAATAAATAAATAAAATGGGATTCTCAAACATTCGCCTGATTCAGAATACCCTGGAGGGCTGGTTAGAGTGCTGATCGCAGCTCTGACTCAGAGGCCTGGAGTGAGGCCCAAGAATCTGCGTTTTAACAAGCTCCCGGGTGATGCTGATGTTGCTGGCCAGGGGACCTCACTTTGAGAGCCACGGGTCTGGGATCACTTCAAAACACTCCTGTCCGGGAGAGCAGCGGCAGCACACCCTCCACAGCGATGCCAGAAGAGGAGGCCTGTACTTCTCTTCTGATGTCACATGGATGTTTGTGTAGCCGGCATGGCTGCCCAGGGTGAGCTGCCGGCTCTCTCATTGTTTTAGGCCTGTCATCTGCTCGCATACCTTCTTGAGCTTCCTTAGTTCAGTCTAGAAAAGCAAGACACGGGGAGCTGGTTGTGCCTGTTTCTGTCCTAAGCACAGCGTTCTAGGTGAAGTGTCGCAGACTCTGTGATCCTGGTGAAGGCTATCTTTGAAGGGCTTTCTGCTGGCCTTGTGGTGTCAGAGACAGTGGCTGTTTTTATCCCCGGGGCCTCGTTTGAAGCTCTCTTTCTCTACTGGTCCCTTTGGAAACAGCATTGCAACTGATTGTGACGGTGCCAGTCACAGCTTTGTTACATTGTGAGTCCAGTTGCATGCTCTGGTGATTCTTGGTCTGTGGTGATAAGTCTGTACAGCTTCCCAAAGTGGTGGGATTACAGGCGTGAGCCACCGCACCCGGCCAGGTTTCAGATTTTCTTCACTGATACATTCTCATTAATTCTGTGAATTGAGGGGAAAAGGAATCCAAATTCTTAAATACTTTGCAAGGGGGAAAATTTTGAAAATGTAATTCAAACTAAAAAATATTTAAGGCTGGGCACGGTGGCTCACACTTGTAATCCCAGCACTTTGGGAGCCTGAGGTGGACGGATCACTTGAGGCCAAAAGTTCGAGACCAGCCTGGCCAACATGGCGAAAACTCATCTCTACTTCAAACAAATTAGCCAGGTGTGGTGGTGCGCACCTTGTAATCCCAGGCACTCGGGAGACTGAGGCAAGAGAATTGCTTGAACCAGGGAGGCGGAGGTTGAAGTGAGCCAAGATTGCACCACTGCACTCCAGCCTGGGCAACACAATGAGACTCTGTCTCAAAAAAAAAAAAAAAAAAAAATGTATCTTAGTCCATTTTGTGTGGCTGTAACAGAATACCTGAGACTAGTTAATTTCAAAAAAAGAGGTTTAGCTTTATACCAGCCCACTCTCAGGAACTAATGCCATGCTGCAAGAATGAAATCAGAACAGCGCCCAGCCACTCACGAGAGATCCGTCTCCTGAACCACACCCCTCTCCCAGCCCCTCCCAGCACTGCCGCCCCGACACACACCCCTCTCCCAGCACTGCCGCCCCCTGACACACACCCCTCTCCCAGCCCCCTCCCAGCACCGCCGCCCCGACACACACCCCTCCCAGCCCCTCTCCCAGCGCTGCCGTTCTGGGGATCACATTTCAGCATGAGTTTTGGGGGGGACAAACTCAAACCATAACAAGTAATGGTTTTGTGTCCTTGAAGGAGTTGGTTGGATGCAACAGTGCTGTAATTTTGTATGGTTTTTTTAAAAGTTTTTTAAACTTTTTTTTTTAAACTTTTTTAAACTTTTTTTTTTTTAAACTTTTTTAAAAAAGTGTTTTTACACTCAATCTCTTCAAGACCAAGCTGTCACTAGCAGGTCATCATCTCACATTAAAGATGAGGAAGTCAAGGTAACTAATAAGTAGTTGAATAAGTAGTCGAATAATAAATAGTCAAATAATAAGCAGTCGAATAAGAAGTAGTCAAATAAGGCCGGGCGCGGTGGCTCAAGCCTGTAATCCCAGCACTTTGGGAGGCCGAGGCGGGTGGATCACGAGGTCAGGAGATCGAGACTATCCTGGCTAACATGGTGAAACCCCGTCTCTACTAAAAATACAAAAAAAAAAACTAGCCGGGCGTGGTGGCGGGCGCCTGTAGTCTCAGCTATTTGGGAGGCTGAGGCGGGAGAATGGCGTGAACCCGGGAGGCGGAGCTTGCAGTGAGCCGAGATCACGCCACTGCACTCCAGCCTGGGCGACAGAGCGAGACTCCGTCTCAAAAAAAAAAAAAAAAAAAAAAAAAAAAAGTAGTCAAATAAGTAGTTGAATAATAGTCGAATAATAAGTAGTCAAATAAGTAGGCAAATAGTTGAATAATAAGTTGAATAATTAGTTGAATGAATAATACATAGTTGGATAATAAGTGGTTGGATAGTAAGTAGTTAATAAAAAGTTGAATAATAAGTAGTTAAATGAATAACAAGTAGTTGAACTGCTGGTTTTCAGTGGGTCCCATTCCCTGCCCCAGCTGGCTCTGACTTCCTGTACCAGGTGACTGACTGGTTGCTTACTGCCATTTTGTAGAAGAGAGCCTGGGCCAGTTAAAAAAAATTTTATATGACTACATGTAGTCATTTATGTTCATTCTTTTTTTTTTTTTGAGACAGAGTCTCGTTCTGTTGCCCAGACTGGAATGCATTGGTGCGATCTCGGCTCACTGCAACCTCTGCCTCCCGGGTTCAAGCAATTGTCTTGCCTCAGCCTCAGTAGTTGGGACTACAGGTGTGCACCACCATGCCCAGCTAATTTTTATATTTTTAGTAGAGACAGGGTTTCACTATGTTGGCCAGTTTGGTTTCAAACTCCTGACCTTGTGGTCCACACACCTCGGCCTCCCAAAGTGCTGGGATTATAGGCGTGAGCCACTGCGCCCAGCCTTGTGTTCATTCTTAAAATTTATTTTAAAACAATTGTCAGAATGCAGACATGGGATTCATGAACTTGTCAGAGCATTAATCCATCACCTACTATGTGTAGGACAGTGAGATTGTACAGCCCCTTCCTCCTTTGAATTTACAAGTTATAAATCAAATCATAATTCATGTTTGTTTTAAGTTGCAACCACTTTAAAATCAGAACTTTGTTCAAAGCTATTGTTATCTTGTTTAAAATTATTTAGATGCCAACTTTGAGTTTTCCTTAAACACTCTTCTGCATTTATAGAGAAAATATTCTGTATTTGTCTTACGTGCAAAGTAGAATCTTTGTACTGAAAATCTGCAACGTGAAATCAGAAAAAACAGTGGTCTGTAGCAGTCTTCTAAAGACTACAAGCTTCCACATTTCCACATTCCTCAGATTCTACTTATGTTAAGAGCTATGGTCCTGCAAAGGGTGTGGTCAGAGTTGCAGTCAGCAAGTTCAGGTTATCTTCTCTTTCTTCTTTTTTTGAGACGGAATCTCACTTTGTCACCCAGGCTTGAGTGCAGTGGCGCGATCTCAGCTCACTGCAGCCTCCGCCTCCCAGGTTCAAACTATTCTCGTGCCTCAGCCTCCTGAGTAGCTGGGATTATAGGCACCTGCCCTCATGCCTGGCTAATTTTTTGTGTTTTTAGTAAAGAGGAGGTTTCACCATATTGGCCAGGCTGGTTTTGAACTCCTGGTCTCAAGTGATCCACCTGCCTCAGACTACCAAAGTGTTGGGATTACAGGCGTCAGCCACTGCACCCAGCCTGTTTTGTTTATCTTAAGACCAGGTGTGGCAGCTGGTGCTGGGTAAACGCCCTGTGACTTTTCCTGCTTCACACAAAACAGGAACAAACAGAAAACTGGGCAGTTGAGACTTGGGCTAGAGCTATTTGCTCTTCCATGCTTTCCTTAAAAAATCAGTTTAGCTCTCCTTTTTGAGTAGCTGGAGAGCAGCCTCTTACCCTTTCACAATTATTCTGTCAAAGTTCCACATTAGGACGGGACGCTCTGGGTGTGCCTCTGAGTCTCCCCATGCCTGCAGCAAAGCTGCCACTTCCCTGTTCGGCCCAGTCTGTGTGCTGGGTCCGGCAGGCACTGAGCAGGGTAGGGCTGCGGGGCCTCCTTGCCACACTGTGATCTCTGGGTCCAGCAGGCACTGAGCAGGGCAGGGCTGTGGGGCCTCCTTGCCACGCTGTGATCTCGGGCAGAGGATCGGTTTCTGTGGTCTTCAGTTTCCTGGAGCGCCCAGTCCCTTCGCTCACGCCTCCAGTCCACTCTGGGGCCTTACCGCACTTCCTGCCAGGCTGTTCACCTCTCCGTTCTGATCATTCTGTTAGAGGTGTCATTCATTGCTGCCCTTACAGTTGCACACCTAGTAACCTAATGGAATTATTTGTGATTGTGTTAACTGTAAGAAAATGCAGTATGACTTTCAGATTGAATTCTTCTGCCTCTGTGGGCCAGCATTATTTCCGGTTTTCAAATGCAAACTCACACGTGCTTGTGGTCCTTTCAAATAAATTCAAACTTGAATTAAACAGGTGACTTGGTAAAAATGTTGCGCTGTCTCCAGGTAGATTGCGTCAAGATTGAGTTTGAGGAGACCTGGCTGGTGTCTCTGGCTTGTTGCAGGGAAAGCGCCCATGTTTCTGTGTTGATTGTTGTGTTGGTGTGAGAGCAGAGGAGAGAAATGGTTTGAGTTTTTTCCCAAATAGTAGAAAATTTGGCCGGGCGCGGTGGCTCAAACCTGTAATCCCAGCACTTTGGGAGGCCGAGACGGGCGGATCACGAGGTCAGGAGATCGAGACCATCCTGGGTAACACAGTGAAACCCCGTCTCTACTAAAAATACAAAAACTTAGCCGGGCGAGGTGGCAGGCGCCTGTAGTCCCAGCTACTCGGGAGGCTGAGGCAGGAGAATGGCGTGAACCCGGGAGGCAGAGCTTGCAGTGAGCTGAGATCCGGCCACTGCACTCCAGCCTGGGTGACAGAGCGAGACTCCGTCTCAAAAAAAAAAAAAAAAAAAAAAAAATTAGAAAATATACCTTTAATTTAAATCAGGTTCAGTTTTTAATGTCAGGTCTTTTCCCAGTGTTACGGACCCTGACAGTTGGTGTTACTTCGTTCTAACCAGGGATTACATCTACTACAATGATGTGTATGCCTTTAATCTGGACACCTTCACATGGAGCAAGCTGTCCCCGTCAGGCACGGGGCCCACACCTAGATCAGGCTGCCAGATGTCCGTCACTCCCCAGGGCGGCATCGTCATCTACGGGGGCTACTCGAAACAGGTAAGGCGCGGGGTGGGGAAACAGGTAAGGTCCGCGTGGGGAAACAGGTAAGGCGCGGGTTGGGGAAACAGGTAAGGCACGGGTTGGGGAAACAGGTAAGGCACAGGATAGGGAGACAGGTAAGGCGCGGGGTGGGGAAACAGGTAAGGTCCGCGTGGGGAAACAGGTAAGGCGCGGGTTGGGGAGACAGGTAAGGCACGGGTTGGGGAAACAGGTAAGGCACAGGATAGGGAGACAGGTAAGGCGCGGGTTGGGGAAACAGGTAAGGCACGGGTTGGAGAAACAGGTAAGGCGCGGGTTGGGGAAACAGGTAAGGCACGGGTTGGAGAAACAGGTAAGGCGCGGGTTGGGGAAACAGGTAAGGCACGGGTTGGAGAAACAGGTAAGGCGCGGGTTGGGGAAACAGGTAAGGCACGGGTTGGAGAAACAGGTAAGGCGCGGGTTGGGGAAACAGGTAAGGCACGGGTTGGAGAAACAGGTAAGGCGCGGGTTGGGGAAACAGGTAAGGCACGGGTTGGAGAAACAGGTAAGGCGCGGGTTGGGGAAACAGGTAAGGCGCGGGGTGGGGAGACAGGTAAGGCACGGGTTGGAGAAACAGGTAAGGCGCGGGTTGGGGAAACAGGTAAGGCGCGGGGTGGGGAGACAGGTAAGGCGCGGGGTGGGGAGACAGGTAAGGCGCGGGGTGGGGAGACAGGTAAGGCGCGGGGTGGGGAGACAGGTGAGGCGCGGGGTGGGGAGACAGGTGAGGCGCGGGGTGGGGAGGCAGGTAAGGCGCGGGGTGGGGAGACAGGTAAGGCGCGGGGTGGGGAGACAGGTAAGGCGCGGGGTGGGGAGGCAGGTAAGGCGCGGGGTGGGGAGACAGGTAAGGCGCGGGGTGGGGAGGCAGGTAAGGCGCGGGGTGGGGAGACAGGTGAGGCGCGGGGTGGGGAGACAGGTAAGGCGTGGGGTGGGGAGACAGGTAAGGCGCGGGGTGGGGAGACAGGTAAGGCGTGGGGTGGGGAGACAGGTAAGGCGCGGGGTGGGGAGACAGGTAAGGCGCGGGGTGGGGAAAGAGGCACTACTGTCTGTGGTCTCTTCAGTTTCATGAACATTGAAACTTTCACATGGGATTACTCTGGTTTAATATAAACAATTCTAATATAAACAGTTCTTCATGTTGAATTAGAAGTAGAGATAGTGTTAATCGGCTCCACCGTGAACTGGGTGCGACTGTTGGGGCCGTGTTCTGTTCTCCACACCCCTCCGCAGTGCAGTGTGAGCGATTCTGTGTTCTGAGGGTCTCCTTCCTGCACCGCGGGTGCTCACTGCTGTGTAGCATTCCCTGTGGAATGAAATTCTCCTCGCTCCTGTTAACGGGCTTGTTTCTTCTGTAGCCTGAGAGCAGTGCTGGCAGGAATGTTCGCGCCCGCACCGGAGCCTCCTGCTGGTGGAGTGTGTGCTCCGCACATGTGCTGGCATCTCCCGCTCGTGGAGCGTGTGCTCCTCACACGTTCATTGCTGCTTCATGCTGAGGTGTTCCATTATGTGACTGTCCCACAGTTGGTGGTTCTGTTTTTCATCGGTGGACACCCGGGCTGTTTCCATTCTTCAGAAGACACAGCCTTTGGAAGCAGCTGTGACTAAAGCTGCTCTGAGCATGTCCATACGAATCTTTTGAGTGGCTACATGCGTTGGTTTATCTTGGGTAAGTGGCTGGTTCCACTTGTGCTGGAAATGTCGGGGAGTTCCGGTTGCTCCCTATTCTTACCAGCCCTGATGGCGTCAGTCTTTCCATTTTTAGCTATTCTGGTGGATGGGTGGTACCTCATGTTTTAATTCACATTTCTCCATGACTGCTGGTGTTGGGCGCTTTTCATGAGCTTATCTTCCCTGAAGTGTGTGTTCACGTCGTCTGCTATTTTTAATGGGCTGTATTTTTGTTAGTGAGTTGCAGAAGGTGACATTCTGGATACCTGTCCTTTTCAGGTGTGTGGACCCTCGCAGTAGTGGCATGGCTAGTCACCTTCTGAAGTGTTTGTTGATAAGTAGAAGCTTTGAGTTTTGATAAAATCTAATTTATTACGTTTTTCTTTTGTGATTATTGCTGTCTGTGATACAGGAAGACCTTGTTTACCTCCAGTAACAAAGATTTTCTTATATTTTTTCTCTAAAAATTACATGGTTTTACAGTTAGTCCTGTGATCTACCTTGGACTAATTCTCAAGAGTAGCACGAGGTGGGTATTGAGGCTCATCTGTTTCCCCCGTATAGATACTCATCTCAGCATCATCTGTTGAAAAGGCTTTTTAGGCCGGGGACAGTGGCTCACGCCTTTAATGCCAGCACTTTGGAAGGCCGAGGTGGATGGATCACTTGAGGTCAGGAGTTCGAGATCAGCCTGGGCAACATGGTGAAACCCTGTCTCTACTAAAAAATACAAAAATTAGCCGGGCGTGGTGGGGCGTGTCTGTAATCCCAGCTACTCAGGAGGCTGAGGTAGGAGAATCACTTGAACCCGGGAGGTGGAGGTTGCAGTGAGCCAAGATTGTGCTACTATGTTCCAGCCTGGGCAATAGAGCAAGACTCTGTCTCAAAAAAAAAAAAAAAAAGAAAAAAGAAAAGGCTTTTTATTCTCCGTTGAATACCTTAGGAACCTTTGTTGAAAATCACATGCCTGTGGGAACATAGGTCTGTTTCTCCGTTCGGATCCACGTCCGTCCTGACGCCAGTGTCCCACCAGCCTCGTTTTTACGCCTTTCTAGTAACTCCTGAAATACAAGTCATTCAGCTGCTGCTTTTTCAAAGTCGTTTTGACTATTCTAGCTTCTTAACATTTCTGTATACATTTTAGCATGAGCTTATTAATTTCTACCAAAAAGGGGGCAAAAAGCCTTTTCAGAAGCCTGCTGGGAATCTGATTAGAGTTGTTTTAGATCTGTAGATGAATCTGGGGGAGATTTGATGTCTTTGAGTCTTCCAGTTCTTGAACATGGATTCTCTCTCAATTTATTTTGGTTTGCTTTAATTTCTTTCTTTCTTTTTTTTTTTTTTTTTTGAGAGAAGGTCTCACTCTTTCACCCAGGCTGGAGTGCAGTGGCACAATCACGGCTCACTGCAGTCTCTACCTGGGCTCAAGTGATCTCCCGCCTCAGCCCCACAAATAGCTGGGACCATCATGCCCAGCTAATTTTTGTGTTTTTTTTGGTAGAGATAGGATTTTGCCACGTCATCCAGACTAGTCTCGAACTACTGGGCTCAAGCAGTTTGCCCACCTCAGCCTCCCAGAGTGCTGGGATTACAGGCATAAGCCGCCGCACCCGGCCAGTTTCCTTTACTCTCTTTCAGCAGTGTTTTTTTATTTCTCAGTGTAAAGGACTTATATATATTTTATTAAATTTATGTTTATTGATGTGAGTGGAATTCTTGAAATTATACTTTCCGATTATTTCCTGCTAGTGTATAAAAACACATTTTAGGCCAGGCACGGTGGCTCACTCCTGTAATCCCAGCATCCCAGTGCTTTGGGAGGCCAAGGCTGCGGATCATGAGGGCAGGAGATCGAGACCATCCTGGCCAACACGGTGAAACCCTGCCTCTACTAAAAATACCAAAAGAAAAAAGAAAAAAAAGCCGGGCATGGTGGCACGCACCTGTGGTCCCAGCTTCTCTGGAGGCTGAAGCAGGAGAGTAGCTTGAACCCAGGAGGCAGACGTTGCAGTGAGCCGAGATCATGCCACTGCACTCCAGCCTGTGGGACAGAAGCGAGACTCCGTCTCAAAAAAAAACCCAAAAAAACCCAAAATTAGTTGGGGGTGGTGGCACATGCCTGTAATCCCAGCCACTTGGGGGACTGAGGCAGGAGAATCACTTGAACCCCGGAGGTGGAAGTTGTGGTGAGCTGAGATTGCACCATTGCACTCCAGCCTGGGCAACGAGAGTGAAACTCTTGTCTCAAAAAAAAAAAAAAAACCACATTTTGTGTTTTTTTTTGTATATTCACCTTGCATTTTGTGATCATGCTGAATTCACTTATTTTTACTAGTTTCAGATTCATTAAGATTATGAAAGCAATCGTAATAGCGCAAATGGGGCAGTTTTACTTACTCCTTTCTTATCGTTGTGCTTTTCATTTCTTCATCTTGTCTTCCTGCAGTAGCTGGGACTCTAGCAGTGTTGAATGGAGGTGTGCAGAGTAAGATTGCCGGAGCTGTTCTGTGTTTGGAGGGAGGCGCCTAGCCACCCTCCGCCAGGACCACCGGCTGTGGCTGCTTCCCAGATGTCCTTTAAGTTCTGTTCTGTTCTTCTATGAATTTCTATTATGAATGAGTGCATAGATTTTGTTAAATCCATTTATTGATTGTATGGTTTTTCTCTTTTGTTCAGTTTTTTAAAACTGTTTTAATTACATTTTACAAGTTTTATCAATGAATTTAAAATATTTTCTCATTTCCCTTGTGGCTTCATTGAACTGTGGATTACTTCAGAGCACGTTGTTTAATTTCAAGTCATTGAGATTTTCCACAGTCTTATTGGTCGTGACTTCTGCTTATTCCATGGTGACTAGAAAACGTATTGTTTGTGAATTCAGAATGGCATTTCTGCCTGTTGCCAGGATGTTGAGATGCAGCAGCTTTCTGTGTGTTGAGCCTGGCGTCTGCAGCCTGAATGATGGCCAGTTATTCTGTGAGGTTATTCATCTGTGGTCAGTTACTCATCTGTGAGGTGCTTTGAGGTTTCTGTCTCGGTGATCGTGGCATTTGCAAGTGTGTTTCTTCCCCTCCGGTCCTCACATTCGTTCCTTCTTCCTGTCCGCTGTGCTGTGTTCAGTGTCCTGAGATGGGGTCTGCCCTGTACACTGTGAAGAAAGGCTGGCCCAATATTTCTGGGCTGATTTGTGAGCAGAGCTCCCTAAAGGAAGACAGCTGAACTCCGCCAGAGTCCACCTAGGTCTTTCTGAGTGGACGTGTCCTCCAGCCTGTGATTGCGAGACCACGGACAGCATCCCGTGCCTCAGTTTCCCTCTGTGTGTTGCAAGTGGAGATGTGGCTCTAAACCCCCTTCTTCCCTATAGTCCTTCCCACCAGGGGATTTGCTTTCTTGCAGCTGTAGAAAAATGGTCTTTGCTTTTTAATTTCATCTGCAAAACGCAGAAAAAGTCGAATGCTTATTTGGTGCACATCAAGTCTTATTTTAGATGGTCAAGTTTAGGATTTCGGGATGTGTTACTGAGTGTTTCTTCATAAAGTGTGGGACTTGGGGTCTCTGTAAGCTTTACATTTCATCCCTGCTTGGCCAAGAGTGCAGCTGAGAGGACCAAGTGAGTACTGACTGCCCTAGAGCAGGGCAGTGCCTTGGGTTGCTGGACCCAGACAGACCCGCGAAGAGGGAGGCACGGCGTGGGCTGGGACCAAGGGGAGAGGGGAAGGAGATGGTTAGGGTGAGTTTTCGAACAAGGACATGTTTATGAGCAAAGGAGCAGGGATGGAAACGTGCAGAGTACGTCTGGTGGAAGTTGGTAAGCCCACTGTGACTGGAATTCAGAGGTCTGTGAGGGTGGCGAGAGCCCAGGGCTGGGAAGGGCAGTATGTCAACAGGCATTGAGCTCCTCCCTCGGGAACCGGTTCCAGCAAGGCAGTACCTGAGAGGGCGGGGTGCTGAGCTGGCATCAACAGTGCAGGGTTCCGGGGGCGGGGGCTGGCAGGGCAGATGAGTTAAGGGGCAGCAAGCCTGGTAACGGCCGTTGTGCAGTAAGTACTCCTAGATGAGACTCAAGGAAAGGAGTTGGCTTGGGACTGGTGTCGTGTGTGGCTCTCATGAGTGGGTGGGATGACTGAGGCAGGGAGGACGCCTTTGTACAGGGAAGCTGGCGGGGCTGCAGTTGCTGCTTCTCACCTCATTTCTTAGGCACCAAGGAAGTTTCAGGCCATTCATCTGTGTGAGGCCTGTGTTTTCCTTTTGCATAGTTAGGTAATTATCATCTTGTATTTGTGAGCCATAGCTTATTTGTGTAAGTAGTGTAGGCCCCAGGCAGCAGGACCCTCATGCCTGGAGAGCTCCCGGGGGAGGCGTCCGTGGGTCCTGAGCTGCCTCAGTGGAGAGCATTTCTCCCGGACGGTTCTTTTGACCACTTGGATTCCAAGACCTAGTACTAAACAGAAGGTTTCTGCCATTGCTTAAAATGTTTGCAGTGGGCTGGGCGCGGTGGCTCCTGCCTGTAATCCCAGCATTTTGGGAGGCCGAGGTGGGCGGATCACTTGAGGTCTGGAGTTAGAGACCAGCCTGGCCAACATGGTGAAACCCTGTCTCCACTAGGAATACAAAAATGAGCTGGGTGTGATGGTGTGCACCTGTAGTCCCAGCTACTCGGCAGGTTGAGGCACGAGAATCGCTCGAACCCGGGAGGTGCAGGTTGCAGTGAGCCGAAATCTCACCATTGTACTCCAGCCTAGGTGACAGAGTGAGACTGTCTCAAAACAAAAGTTTACAGTGAAGGTAGTAACTGCAGGATCAAGATTTTTTATTTCTGTTACTGATTTTTTAATCTCCTGGAGGAGGGGCCACTCCCTGGCATATGGTTCCAGAAGAGGAAGCCAAGTTTCCTCTCTGAGTGCTGGAGCACGGGCACACGGGCCGCTGAGCCAGGGAGGCCTCCTCAACTCAGACGCCTCAGGGCGCTCCTGAGACCTTGGCCGGTGAATGCACCGTCACGAAACAACTCTCAGGACTCCCCACGTGAGTGTCCTGGGCCCCAGCCTCTCCCACCCCCACGCCAGTGAACACGTGTCTGCAGCGCATCCAGGTAGCTGGAGTTCATTCTGCTGCCCTGGCAATAAAGGATTTCAGCCTTTTAATGGCAGTTGGTCAGAGATTGAACCAAGTTGATCGGAATAAACCGATTTTTTTCTTGGTGATCTTTTGTTCTGCACAGAGAAAATCACCCTATTTTCTGGAGTAGAGGCTGGCATGGGTCAGGCTTGTCTAGATACTCTGGCGTCCGGGGGGGCACCGAGAACAGGCTGACTTGGCCGAAAGCCGGGCAGGATGCCCTGGTCTAGTGCTTTCTCCCAGCAGATGCATCGTAGAGTGCAGCAGGACGGTGAACAACCAGACCGGCTAAGCTGTATCGCTTTCATCAGAATCGCATGTCATTCTCAGCAGCTGCTGTCTGCAGCCACGTGCACCCACCCTTAGTCCGATGGTGGATGATCTCAATCCACTTAGTTCAGTAGCTCTTGGCTCCGAGCCTGTGGCATTTGGAATTGCAGTGAAAAGCTTGTCTGTTTGGATTCATGAGGGATTTATTGGAATTAGTAAGAGATTTGAGTTGTGAATGGTATGGAGTGTAAAAAAAGTGGGTAGCCTAAGCAGGTAGTCAGCTGCGCCACGGCCAAAGCGGCAGCCTGCAAGAACTGACGGAAGCATCGGTACATGGCCTGTGCTTGAGCTTGGAGCTGGGGGAAGCTCTTCCTTGCTCTGGCGCCATTACACCCCCACCCCCGTGCTTTGTCCTCTTGGCAGGACCCCACTGTGCTGTGCTGCTGCTGTGTGGCCCAGGCCAGAGAAGACCCCACACACCGTGGGCACACGCCTCTCCCCGATGCAGGCCCCATCCATGCTCCCAGGAGGTCCTGCCACCCGCCACCCACCCTCACCTCACATTTCACTGAGCAAGTAGAGGTGGCTTGGAGAATGCCTAACCCCTGCCCGCTGCCACGCACTCCACGCTCCTGCCAGAGCTGGCGCCTCCCCGGGGGCGGGTCCTCCTCTCTCTGCCCTCTCAGGATCACGCCACAGTGCAGCAGCCAGAGTGACCTGCAGAGATGCCAGCCAGGCCAGGTCTCCTCCGTGCAGAGCCCCCATGGTCCTCCTCTCAGCAGGGCTGCCTCCAGCTTCCACCTCGTCTCAGCAGGGCTGCCTCCAGCTTCCATCCCCCTGCCTCCAGCTTCCATCCCCTGCATGGCCTTGTCCTTCTGCTTACCGTCCTCTCTGTTGGAGACAGACTTGGCCATTGTCTCCACCTGGAGAAGAGTCTCACAGGGACAGACTTTTGTCCACTTGTGTGCCTGGTGCCTAGACAGTGGCATGCTTGACAGTGTTTGATCAGATGAAGGCCTTCTCACCCTGGTTCTGTGTGGCAAGGCTCCAGAGTTTGACATGTTAAGAGCTCGGGTTCATGAAGTGGACAGTAGTGCTCAGAGCCTTGACCTTGGGGCTGTACCTGGCTCTAGATTAAGAGGAACTCACACCTGCCCTCCTTCCTCCTCCTGTAACCAGATCCCATCCCACGCTCCTTCAGGAGATGCATCTGAGAAGCCTCGGGAGGACTTGAAACACCCTCCAGGCTCTGGACTGCCACAAAGAACTGGCAGCTTTGGTCAGTATCGTAACCAGGTTTTATAAATTTCAAGTCAGTCTGGGTCCAGCTAGCGCTTTTACTACGATGACTTGTATCCTAACAAAAGAGATGCAGCTTGTGGGACAACAGAGACCCAGCAACATTCGCGTGTGCGAGGACTCAGTCCTTAGTATGTGCTTCGGGTGTCGTGGGAGCTTCCGGAGAGGGGGAATTCTCGTTCCTTTAGAGAATCAGGGAAAGAGCACAGCTCTTTGGAAATGGCGTATGGATGGGGAGGGTGGGGGCATGACACTGGAAGGCTTATCACCTAGTAGTCTCTTTCCATGGACACACAGGCAGCCAAGGGCCGAGTCCTGCTGAGGACAGGGCCCTCCTTCCTGCCTGCGTTTTGACCTCAGTCGTCATTGTGTGCCTGGTGGTCAGGAGATAGCGTCCGTGCTCAGCCAGGAGAGGGCTGTTCTCTGTACGCCCCACTGTTTCCGCGTGGCCGTGGAGCATGCTGGCAGAGGCCAGAGCATCCTTTGATTTGCCACTTGGGAGCTGAGCTCCTGGAAGACTAGAAGCAGACAGAGTTGTTCTGAGTGTGGGGATTGTGTGACTCATGAGATCCCGGCTGACCCCGGAGCCAGAGCTTCATGCCCACCAGGCCCCTGAGCTCTGTGACCAGCTCTCCCAGGTCACCAGCTGCAGGTGGCTCAGCTTGTCTTGTGCTGGGGAATTGGGCATGACAGCGGCTCCTACTTACGTTCCAGTACACACAGACCTGTGGCCACACCTGTTTCTGGGTGTATTTTTTAATGGCGAACCTGAAAATGTTCCGTCTTGGAAAGTGATGGGAAGAAGTCTCGGCTGTGGAGTGTTCAGTGGCTGTTGACCATTAAGAAGGTGGTCTCGGATGTGGATGGGAAGGTGCCCTGGGGCCCGGCTTCAGGCGTAGAGGCAGGCAGGGCCTTGTCCCGGTGTAGACAGTCACGCAGAGGGGCTTGACCAGGTTCCAGGAGAAAGGACTGAGTGGCTGGAAAGGCAGGCGTGGTGGGGTCCCAGACTGGCTCTGCAGAAACCATCCTGACAGCAGTGTCCCCAGAGAGCCTGCGGCCGTGGCAGGGGACATGCATGGGCTTCCTCGAGCAGCTTCCCTGCAGCAGTTTTCAAAAGGAGGCTGACTGGGAGTTGTGCTGATGGAAGCGATGCTAAAGGTAATTGACAGGGTGTTATTTTAGCAGCAGCCCTGCCGAGAGGGTGTGCACGAGTTCATGCTGCTCATGTGACAGGTGGTTGGGTGGGGGTCCTCTCATCATGGGCACCTCTCCCACAGCCCCGCGAACTGTGCACCAATGTGGCTTGGCGTCTCCGCAGGGGGTCAGCGTCTCCGCAGGGCTCATCACCTGTGGTTGTATGAGGTGAGGAGGGCACAGTACGTGTGGTTGCCGCTTGCCCGAGCTGTGCTCTTGGTAGGCCATTGGACCCGCGTCTGGCGAAGGTGGTTTAGGAGTCGTCCCCGGGCGCGTGGAGGGACAGGCTCAGTGGTATGGGAAGGAGCGGCCCCTGTGGTTTCTGTGTTCACACACGTCCACTTGGAACCGACACAGTCACCGTGCCTGATTTTATTTTCGGTGAACGTCGGTGCTGCCGTCAGCACTGTCTTCTCCCAGGACCACTCCTCTGGCCGTGTCTTGCCACACACGTTCCCCAGCCGTGGAGAGCCTTTATCTACCTACCACTGCATCGCCGGCCCCTTCTGTGACCAGGCCTGAGCCACTGCATCACCGGCCCCTTTTGTGACCCGCCCTGAGCCACTGCATCACAGGCCCCTTCTGTGACTCGGCCTGATTTTATCTACCTTCCATTGCATCGCCGGCCCCTTCTGTGACCTGAGCCGGTGACGGGGCCTTGGGACCGCCCTGAGTGTCTTCTGCTCTCCCAATGATTGAAATGGGTCGGTATCTGAGCCGACGTCCAGGTGAGCCAAAGCGGCTGCATTGAGGACTCACTGCAGGCTGAGCTAGGTGGCCTGTACTTCTGCGGGAGGTGGGGTCTCATCAGGGGATGTGGCTGCAGGCTAAGCTATAGGTGGCCTGTAGTACGTTGTGCGGGAGGTGGGGGACTGTTGGGACTTGGCGTGTGTGGCTGGTGCTCCTCGAAACGTTCAGGCTCAGCCGTGCTGTGCTCTGGGGTCTCAGCTGGATGCTAAGTAATTCCAGAGCCAGCCCTGTTGCGCTTACCCTCTGTGTCGACACTTGAGCTCTCTCTCAGATGTCTTTGAATTCCAGCAATAATGTATTAGAATGAAGTCTAACTTCTCCAAAAATTCATGCAGATTCTGTTTATTTCTTTAGTATAGTCAAGTTGGTTTTTGTGGAAAGACTTACCGTGTGAATGTGAGGCTGGTTTAGTGTACACTAATAGAGCTTGAGCACAGGTGATCCAGAAAGACAGAGGGCAGCAAGGCCGCTGTCTGTTGCTTTCTTTGAGGACCAGATAAGTTTGATTTTGGGAAAAGTCACAACACTTCAAGAAAAGAAACTGCTGTAGAAGGAGGAGTTAGAAGCTGTTGAGGAGGTTGACCCGTGGGCCCTGTTAGAGGGTGTGGCCGCCAGCCATGTGCTGGAAGGAACCTGTGGACCCGTGTGAGCAGAGCAGGCCTTGTGAAGTGCTCCAGCTCTCTGGCTTGCGTGGTCTGAAGGGAAAGTACTTAAATATTGTAGCATAAAAGATTCCCCCATAGCCTCATAGCCTGTTAATTCTAAGAAGAAAATGTTGCTGTCAGCAAAACAAGACAGTTCACATAGACAGGTGCAGGGTTCTACAAGGAGACAGAGACCTGCTGAAGCTGATCAGCGGTTTGAGTTTCTGGTGACAAAGAGAGACGTCACCGCATTCCTTCCTTGTCCCCCCACCCGATGAAGACGTCACCGCATTCCTTCCTTGTCTCCCCACCCGATGAAGACGTCACCGCATTCCTTCCTTGTCCCCCCACCCGATGAAGACGTCACCGCATTCCTTCCTTGTCTCCCCACCAGATGAAGTCTCTGGGTGTCAGTTCAGTTCCCAATAATGCTAGGCCTTTAGGTTTGGAAAAGCAGTCACGGAAATGACAGTCATTTTCTATCAACCTGCTACGGAAAGAGACTAGTCTCAGTCACTGTCTGTGATGTGCAGAAACCGCATCACTTGAATTGCACAGATATTTCCAGAAGGAGAACAAAGGAGACCCAGACCCAGTTTTCACTTCCTGAGATTCAGGTCACTCTCCGTGTGGCCACTGTGGAGCCCTCTTGGTTTTAGGACACTCAGGCCCAGGTGGAAATAGGAAGGCTCTGTGGACAGTGGATCATTTCGTGTTTCAAAAGGAAAATGTTTTTCTTCCATAATAGTAAACACAGTGCATGTTAGCTATGAGAAAAATAGCTATAAACAAATGCTTGCTCTACCAGATGGGAAGGCCTAGAAACAGTACTACCCGGGAGCCGTTCACACATCCATGCCCAGATCTTGGTCTTTTTCTTTAGTTTGTTTAATTTTTGAGACGTCTCACTCTGTCATCCAGGCTGGAGTGCGGTGGCGTGATCTTGGCTCACTGCAGCCTCTGCCTTTCAGGCTCAAGTGGTCCTCCCACCTCAGCCTTGGGAGTAGCTGGGACTATACATGCATGCCACCATGCCTGAGTGATTTTCGTATTTTTTGGTAGAGATGGGTTTTTGCCATTGCCCAGCCTGGTCTTGAACTCCTGAACTCAAGCAACCTGCCCACCTTGGCCTCTCAAAGTGCTGGGATTACAGCAAATTTTGGTTTCTAAGACCTTTCTGCAACAAAGGGAACCGGGACTCCCTTGAGAAATGGCTAATCATAGGGCTGAGCAGGGGGTATGTAGGAGGAATTGAGCATCTTGTGGTGCCAGAGCCTGAGGCAGTGCTGAAAGAAACTCACATAGATGGTGCAAGTCACAGGGACCCAGGAGTAGCTGTAAAGGCTCCTAGTGGCAGCCGTGTGTTATTGAACAACCCGAGCAACAAAGATGGCGACAGAGCACAGCCGAACTAACAACTCGAGCAACACAGATGGGTGGTGACAGCACAGCCGAACTCTACGTCAGTATCCACGAGACAGAGTGTACCCAAAGTCTACATAAATATCCTAAAGACCACAGCGTGTACCCAAAGTCTACGTCAATATTCACGATATATAGAGCGTACCTGAAGTCTGTCAGTATCTACGAGACATAGAGCCTACCCGAAGTCTACATAAATACCCACAAGACATTAGAATGTGCCCAAAGTCTGTGTCAATATCCATGAGACACAGAGCGTGCCCGAAGTGTGTGTCAGTATCCACGAGACATGGAGCTTACCTGAAGTCTGTGTCAGTACCCCTGCGACCACAGTAGCGTGGCCAAAGTCTGTGTCAGTATCTGTGAGAACACAGAGCATAGCTGAAGAGAAACTGTCAGACACGACCTCAGCCAGGCGGTCGGGGTCAGCGTCCACTGTGATGAATCCTGTTGATGGTGTGGACCCTTGATGGGACGTGATGAGATGGGCACTTCACCCCTGGGGTCGTCCTGATGATCCATAACCCCAGTCTACTGAGAAGGACAGCAGACAGTCCCAGTGGAGGGGCAGTCTGTAAGACACCTGGGCCATCTACACAGCCATCACGGTCCTCAGAAACAAGGAGAGTCAGAGACGCTGCCCCCAGCAACCTGAGGAGGCGAGAGGACGAAACGGCTGGCGGGACCCTCGATGGGATCCCTGGGCAGGGGGAGCTATGGGGAGCACTGGGGGCTCTGAATGAAGCGTGGGCTGCAGTCCCGGTAATGGGTCGGTGCCGGTTCCTGAGCCGTCACGAGGGCATCAAGGAGAGGAAGGTATTCTTGCCGGGGGGACACTGGTGTGGGCGCGTGGGAGCTCTCGGTACTCTCCCAATTTTCTGCAAATACGAAACTTCTAAAATAGTGTATTAAAAATAGAGAATTAAAGTGCAGACAAATACAAAGATGAGATGGAAATGGATGGGGGCCCTCCACCCAGGGTGAGCGTTTTGCTGGCTATCTCCCTCACCACCATAGGTCCCAGGTAAGGGGTGTGGCACCAGGACATAGGGCATGGGTGGTGGGGAACAGTGCGCCTGGTCCGGCTGAGGCTCACTTGAGGCAGAGGACCAAGGGTTAAGGGACATGGAGCTCGTTGTTTTCGAAGCTTGGAGAAGTCTTTCAGTGGGCAGTCGCTGCCCTCTGCACACAGTAGTAACTTGATTTCTGCTCTGAAGCCTGAATCGTGTTATTTGAACGGCGGTGGGAATTGAGAATCCACTGGGATCAGGAATGAAGAGTGACTCTGTAATGGTGTCAGAGACCCCGTGGCGATTTCCACACAGACCAGGGCTGCTGTGGAAGCTGTGTGTGCCCTGACAGGAGCTCTAGTGTACTGTGTGATCGTGGCCATTAGAAAGGTGGCCTCTTCAGATGGACCCGTTCAGGGGATGAAGCACACTGCAGGCGTACTTGGGAGCTTCGGGGCTGGTCTACAGGGAAGGCTTCCAGCCCCTTCCATCCAAAATGCGCCCACAGCGTGGGGGGTCTGTAAGCAACCACTGTAGCTGCCCCCAGTTCTCACACAATTCCTTTCTTTTGCAGAGAGTTAAGAAAGACGTGGACAAGGGCACGCGGCACTCAGACATGTTCCTGCTGAAGCCGGAGGACGGGAGAGAAGGTAGAGGCGCTGTGCCTCCCGGGCGGGAGCTGGCTGGTCTGCCTGTGGCGGGAGGCGGAGCCCACACCCTCCCATGGATGTGGGGCTGCCGGTGAGCCCCTGCACCCTGCCCAGAGCAGAGGGCCTGCTGGAGATGGCCCATTTTGGGGTGGGCTGGGCTGGGCGGGACAGGCTCCATAGCCCTGGTGTCTGCAGACAAAGGAGCGCCTGCTGGGCGATCACCTCTGGGGGCATTGATGACGGACTGACTCACACACGGCTGCTGTTACCCTGCGGATACCCCACAATGGAGCAGTGAGCACAGTGCCGCTCAGCAGCTCCTGATGGGCGCCTGCAAGGGTCTCGAGCTCTCGAAGGGAGAACCATCCTGGGCCTGAAGTACAAGCCACCTGGAGTCACTGGGGCCTCCTGGCATTGTGCTGACAGGGCTCGCTCTTGGAGTAGTTGCGGGCAGCAGCTGGGCAGGCTGGATGTGGGGCTGCCCAGCCAGGGGCCAGTGTTGCTTGTCCACAGAACTTCACAAATCATCACCGAGACTGCTGTTGGCCCTCACTGGGACAGCCTCCAGGAATGGCCGTGGCCTCTGTCAGCTTGAGTCACTGAACTCGGAGGGCTGTCAGAATGCCTAGATTTCTAAAAGCTTTTAGCTAGACTTGGATCTAAGAATCAAAAGTTTCTTATTAAAGCACAGGGGAACAATCATTGTTCTCTGGGACTTTTTAAAAGGATGACATGGGATGACCCAGGGGACACATCCAGAGGGCCCAGGATGTGTCAGCCACTCACCACCACCTTTTTTTTGTTGTTGTTGAGATGGAGTCTTACTCTGTTGCCCAGGCTGGAGGGCAGTGGTGCGATCTCGGCTCACTGCAAGCTCCATTTCCCGGGTTCACACCATTCTCCTGCCTCAGCCTCCCGAGTAGCTGGGACTATAGGCACCCGCCACCACGCCCAGCTAATTTTTTGTATTTTTAGTAGAGACGGGGTTTCACGATGGTCTCGATCTCCTGACATCATGATCCACCTGCCTCGGCCTCCGCAAGTGCTGGGATTACAGGCGTGAGCCATCGCACCCGGCCTACTCTCACCACCTCCTATGCATGGGCATGGGTCATGTGTTGAGATGAACTGTTGGTGGCGTTTCCTGCCAGTGGCTGCCCATTTGTTCTCACCTCTGAATGGGGAGAAGCCCTGCCTGTGGGGAGCGTGGACCGTCTGTTTTCACAGACCTCTGAATGGGGAGAAGCCCTGCCTGTGGGGAGCGTGGACCGTCTGTTCTCACAGACCTCTGAATGGGGAGAATCCGTACCTGTGGGGAGCGTGGACCATCTGTTCTCAGACCTCTGAAGCGGGAGAAGCCGTGCCTGTGGGGAGCATCGGGGGGGATGGGAGTGGGCTGCTACTTTTCAATCATTAATTTCTTGACTTTGAAAAAAATTGCATTTGTTGTTGGCTGGGTCCAGTGGCTCATGCCTGTAATCCCAGCACTTTGGGAGGCTGAGGTGGGAAAATTGCTTGAGGCCAAGAGTTTGAAACCAGCCTGGGCAACATAGTGAGACACCATCTCTTAAAAAAAAAAATGTAGCCAGGTGTGCTGGCGCGCGCCTGTAGTTCCAGCTACTCGGGAGGCTGAGATGGGAGGATTGTTTGAGCCCAGGAGGTGGAGGCTGCGGTGAGCTGAGATTGTGCCACTGCACTCCAGCCTGGGCAACAGAGCGATATCCTGTCTCAAAAAATAAATAATAAATACAAGGAGACCATGGCATTTGTTCTGCTCCAGAGCGAGGGAGTGACGCCAGGAGGCACTGGCCGAGGGTGTTTGCCATGGAGCTTAGCATCCCTAGTGCCGTTAGGAAACCAGGGGACAGCTCTCATGGGAGGCTGTGGCTTGGGACCGGAGGGCTGGGCTAGACCCAGGAGACCCAGTGCCTAGGCCAGGTCTGCTTTTGTGACCCACAGCAAGTTCTCCACCCCAGGAGAGGGGACCATTGTGCAAAGTGTTTTTACCTCTTGCACTAAAATTTCTCAGGCTGAGGCCTCAGAAATACCTGAAGGGTTAATCTGAGTTCACACCCCCTTGCCTGTCAAAAGGCTGAGGTGCCTCTGCCATGGCCCTGCCTTACCGCACCCCTGGCTGATGAGGGCAGACTCGTTCTTCCAGTCAGTTTCCCAGCTCACACCCCAGTGAACTTGAACCTGGATGCTGGACTGTTTCCCGCAGGGCGGCCTTGAGCCTGTGTGCTCCGCTCCTCAGCCCCCAAGAGGAAAGCACCATGGTGAGGAGCGGCACACCTTGTGTGCATGGGTTTCTGTCACTGGAGAGGGTCCTGCCCTGACTGTGTGGCGAGTTCTTAATGTTGGTCTTACCTGTTTCTTTTTTTTTTCTTTTTTTTCTTTTTTTTTGAGACGGAGTCTCGCTCTGTCGCCCAGGCTGGAGTGCAGTGGCCAGATCTCGGCTCACTGCAAGCTCTGCCTCCTGGGTTCACACCCTTCTCCTGCCTCAGTCTCCCGAGTAGCTGGGACTACAGGCGCCCGCCACCTCGCCCGGCTATTTTTTTTTGTGTTTTTTTGTTTTTTTGGTAGCGATGGGGTTTCACCGTGTTAGCCAGGATGGTCTCAATCTCCTGACCTCGTGATCTACCCGTCTCAGCCTCCCAAAGTGCTGGGATTACAGGCTTGAGCCACCACGCCCGGCCGGTCTTACCTGTTTCTTAACACAGTCGTGTGCTGGTGGGAATGAGGCAGGTGGCCCCGGAGCCACACCCGCAGTGGGCATGGGTGGGTGGTATCTAGCACCACACAGAATATGGCCATTTGCTGCTTCTGGTTTTTTGTTTTTGTTTTTTTGTTCGTTAGAGGAAAAAAATCTCCATTCTTTCTCCTAGAAGTGGTGGGAAGACACCACCTGCACACCGGGCTCCGTTGGAGGGTCGGCATGTCACATAGGTGTGGCCAAGAGAGAACACAGGGCAGACCCCTCCTAAAGTAGAGCTGGCCACACTGCAGGCCCAAGGGGGACTGGCACAGGCCAGCAGGTCCCCGTGCAGGGCGGAGGGTCCCCGTGCGGGGCGGAGGGTCGCCGTGCAGGGCGGAGGGTCCCCGTGCGGGGCGGAGGGTCACCGTGCGGGTGGCCTCCCCACGGAAGCCCCTCTGTGTGTCTAGCGTGTGTGCTGCTTCTGCGCAATCCCTGCCTTTCCGCTGTGGCTTGAAGCTGCCCGTGGTCAGAGGTGCTTGGGGTGTGTGGAAAGCTGTTGAATGCCAGCTCTCTTAAGGAGAAGGGTGGAACTCAAGGGGCGTCGAATGGTGTCTGTTCTGCAGTGGGAGCAGGGTTTTTGCCTGCAGTCTCACGGCTTTCATTTACCCCGTTCTGGGGGGCCCCTGGGGTCCTGGGTGTGTCCTGGACTGGCTCTCAGGGTCCTTCCTTCTGTTCTTATCCCATTTCCTTGCTCTCTTTTGACAGACAAGTGGGTGTGGACTCGGATGAACCCTTCGGGGGTCAAGCCCACCCCACGGTCTGGCTTTTCCGTGGCCATGGCCCCGAATCACCAGACGCTGTTCTTCGGGGGTGTCTGTGACGAGGAAGAGGAGGAGAGCCTGGCGGGCGAGTTCTTCAACGATCTGTACTTCTATGATGCCACCAGGAACCGCTGGTTTGAGGGACAGCTGAAGGTAGGGCAACCTCTGAGTGGTATGTGCCGTGATGCGCGGCCCTAACTCGGTCCCTGCCTCCCTCCAGCAGCTTTGGGTGTCGGGGCCCCCAGAGCCCGTGAGCTCTCTCAAGAGGGGCCGGGGTTCTGTCTCTGCCTGTGTCCTGGGTGTCTAGGCTTGGACAGCCCTTGGTCATGGTCCCCTCAGCCCATCCTGGATGCTGGCGGTGCTGCTGCCTCAGGAGCCACTCTCCCCAGACTGAGGTGCCCGGGACCTCCCTGGCCCTCTGTGTGAGAAGGGTTTGCTGGAGGTCCTGGTGCAGACCAGCCTGTGGTGTTATGACATTTGAGCTCCCCTGGTTTCTGGCACCATCTTTACTGTCCGCATGGGCACAGCTGCTGTCCAGGGCCAGCCCAGCACAGGCACAGCAGTGGGTGACAGTCCTAGAAGGGGATCCCCCACTTGGCCTCAGGGTCTCCGAGTGTACCAGGTCAACTGGACCCAGAAAGAGCCAAGGAGGGCTGGTCCCTGTTGGTGGCAAAGAGCTGCTCTTGACGCGTGGTGGCACCTGGCTGGACACTGGGAAAACACAAGGGTTCGTTTCTGGATCCACAGTCCACCTTTCTCTTTGACTTTAGGAGGAATTACTCCAAGCAGAGTCTGCACAGGTTTCCCCTGTGGCTTTTCTTCAGAGAACGTTTTGACCCCAGCTAGTGTCACAGTTCTCAAACTGTGTCATCACAGGGCCCTTGACATTTCCCGGGATCACGGAGGACCTCAGGGAGCTTTCCCTTTCGAAACTCATTGTTGGAGAGTACAGATACAGAGTGGGTCTTAGAAGTCTAGAATGTGAAGCTGACTTTGAGTTGATCTGGAGGTAGTGATCCTTGGAAAATTTGGAAATAACCTGGCAAATGTCACCTCGTGAGTTGGCAGCATTTTGTGACAAAATGGCAAAGGCTGTGACAGAAGGGTCCAAACTGACCGCTGCCACACAGCCAGGGAAATGGGACAGAGAGGGATGGACGGCTGTCCTGCAGGAGGCACCCTGACCTAAGAGCTCCCCTTTAGAAACGTGGTGAGGAAGGGCCCCTCTCCGACTCGCCGTTTGTAGTAAATGAGCTGGGGTTGCGGGCCTGGCCGTTGGTCTTCCTTGGGAAAGGGGAGGAAGCCCCTCAGCCTGGCTTCCCCAGCCCTTCCGGGAGCTAGCACTGTCGGTGGATTGGGTTTTCCCAAGGTGAGCGTCGGAGCCCGAGGGGCTGGTGCACTGGGTCTGGGGTCTGGTGGCCTGTCCACCTCTCAGTGGAGGTGTGGAGCCGCCCCTCAGTGAGGACACGCGATGGGGGGTTTTCTCCCCCAGCCCAGGAGTGAACGGCGAGGCCAGTGCAAGACAGGAGCGTGCTTCTGCTGCCGAGTGCCTACACCCAGGGCAGTCAGGGACGGCGCCCCCCTGGGTCACATACTCCCCACGCTTGTGGGTGGTCCCCGCAAACTCTTGCCTGGCCTCGTGGGCATAGCAGGACCGACCGCTGCCTCGCTGAAGCTGCTGCTCTCTGCTCCCTCGGTCTATTAATAGGGGCCCAAGTCTGAGAAGAAGAAGCGCAGGCGGGGCAGAAGAGAGGAGCCCGAAGGTGGCAGCAAGCTGGCGTGTGGGGGAGCTGGCACGCAGGCGCCTGTGGAGGTGGTCAAGGAGGTGGTGACCGAGGATGGGACCGTGGTCACCATTAAGCAGGTGCTCTCCGCCCCAGGCTCGGCAGGGCAGCCCCAGTCTGAGGACGAAGACAGCCTCGAGGAGGCCGGCAGCCCCACACCCGGGCCGTGTCCTCGCTCCAACGCCATGCTGGCCGTGAAGCACGGGGTGCTCTACGTCTACGGGGGCATGTTTGAGGCTGGCGACCGCCAGGTCACCCTCAGCGACCTGCACTGCCTGGACCTGCACAGGATGGAGGCGTGGAAGGCCTTGGTGGAGATGGACCCAGGTGAGCCAGGCGACTTGGTGCCTCCGTGCCTGGGGGCGAGAGCCCACGGTCGTGTGTCGCGTCACTCGAAAGCAAGCCCTGCAAGCTGCCCAGAGGCGGCCTGTGCCGATGCTCCTCACAGGGGCCTGTGCTCCTGCCTCCACGGTCAGACCTGTTGTGGAAAGGAGGGCCCATCCTGGGCACGTCCGTCCTTTGTCCCAGGTGCTGACAGGAGCTGCAGTTCTGGCGGCACAGGACACGGGCGCATCTGCTGCTCTGTCCACAGCATGCTTGTTTGTGGGCGGCCGTCTGTGCCGGGCCCCAAGGCCCTGGGTCTGAGCTTCCAGCCTTGCTGTCTGACCCAGGGCCCCTCTGCTGCCGTAGTCACACGTCCCCTTTACCCTGATTGCTGCTGGACTTGAGTCACCGTGCAGTTTCTAAAGATCTGAGATGAAAGCAAAATCCACAAATCCAGGGAAAGATAGTGAACCGTTGGCGCAGGATGTTTGCTGTTTTCTGAGAGCACCGTGAGCCAGCGTGGAGGGTGGCAGGAGGCCCTCTTGGCCAGCCGCTCCCTTATGGGGGTGCTTTTGCATGTTTGCCGTCTCGGGTCTCTGCCTTGACGCCCAGGGGAACACAGTCTGTTTTATTTGTGGATCTGAAGGGGGCCGGGGAAGAGGAGTTAGGTTTCTTTTTCTTTCTTTCTTTTTTTTTTTTTTTTTTTTTTGAGGCAGAGTCTCACTCTGTCGCCCAGGCTGGAGTGCAGTGTGCGATCTTGGCTGACTGCAGCCTCTGCCTCCTGTGTTCAAAGGATTCTTCTGCCTCAGCCTCCTGAGTAGCTGGGATTACAGGTGCCCACCACTACACCCAGCAGAGACAGGGTTTCACCATGTTGGCCAGGCTGGTCTTGAACTCATGACCTCAGGTGATCCACCCACCTGCGCCTCCCAAAGTGCTGGGATTACAAGTGTGAGCCACCGCGCCCGGCCAGGAGTTAGGTTTCACATCATGGTTCTTAAGTAAGAAGATGGAATCCCCCCAGTAAGTAGCCACCACTGTCCCGCAGCCTCCCCCGCCTGCCCCAGCTGTGCTGACATCTGTGTGTGTTCATTCTGCTTTTGAAGAAACTCAGGAGTGGCTGGAGGAGACAGACTCGGAAGAGGACAGTGAGGAGGTTGAAGGTGCTGAGGGTGGAGACGAGGATGAGGACGAAGACAGCGGAGAGGAGAGCGGTGCGGAGGACTGAGGTGAGCGACTGGAGCTCACGGGTGGTGTGGCTGCTGGGTGTTGGTGAGAGGCTTTTCATGTTTATTGGATTTTCATTAGAATTCAGCTTTGTTCTGTAGATGCCTTGAGGCAAGTTTAAATTCTTAAAACCGGTATGTGGAGTAATTTCGGCAGCTTGCTGATGAGTGCGGTGTGCCTGTGGGCTCTTTGATGAGGTCTTCCCTGAAAACCCGGTGTTCTCTCTACCCTCCCTGCACAGGCATCCCCCTCGGCTGAATGTGTTTCTCTCTCATTCCTTCCTCCTTGTGTATCAGAGGAGCCCCCTCCAGGGGCGCCTGGCAACTGCTGTGCCTACGTCCGCCCAGGACCCAGCCATGTTGGTTGAAGCTCTCGGGGCCAGCCTGTGCCCTGACACACGGGAGAGAGCTGAAGGTGGGTGGCCCAGGCCAGGGCGTGAACTTTCTCCCATGATTTAGTCTTTGATGCGGTGCTGGGCCAGAAGCTCAACTGAGTGCAGTGCGGGTGGATTCCCTCAGCAGCCTGTGTGTTGTGTAAAATAAATTGGACTTGAAACAAGATCACCGCGAGGTTTTCTTCTGTGCGGCCCTAGGCACACCCAGTCTTCCTGGGGCCTCTGCCCCGGGCCAGGGCTGGCCTAGGGCAAGACTGCTCCACACTGGAGGGTGGAACTTTGGACACGAAGGACCCTCGAGAAGCAGGTTTCTGCACCCGAAACCCCGGAATATGCTGTGCTTTGTGAGCCTTTCCTTCTACAGAACCAGAAGAGGGCCCTGACTTCCCATCCATCTTCATACTCGGATCAGCCTTTGACGTCTGGAAACTGAAAAGCAGGCCAGGGCCAGTGCACACCTTCCCTGTTCTCGTTCATGTACGGCACCACTGGCCGACTCCACACGGGGATCTCCTGGTGGGTCCCTCGTGCAGCGGCCTCACTCCTGGGAGCCCCGTGCCCCCGCATGGTCTCTGGTGAGGCCCTGGTGGTCCCTGTCGGGTTTAGGGTTTAGGATTAGCATTTGCAGAGCGACAGGATGGGAAGCCGGAGGGTGAGGGCTCCCAGCGTCCCCATATGGCTGCCACCAGGTATCTCTGGCCAGCTCCTCCTGGCTCCCGCGCTGCAGCGCCCTTGCCCCCGAAGGCTGTGGTGTGCTAACCCCCACCCGAGGCCTGCTCCAGTCCAAGACTGAAGGCCGGTTCAGATTTGCATAATTGGGTGTTGAGCGGAGAGGACTAGAAGCTGACTTGGCAGCGAGCAGCTGTGAGCGCCTCCCTGCTCCCTTGGCCGATTCGTCCTCATGGCTCCAGGTGGGCCCAGGAGTATCCGGGTCACCATGGGGCAGTGGCTTCAGAAGCGTCATCTCTCAAGATCACCTCAGGGGCACTTGGCCAGCTCTTCCCCAGCAGGGGCACGTGCTGAGCTCCCTGGTGAGCCAGGTGTTCAGGAGGCCTCGGCGGGCGGGTGGCACTTGAACTGGCCCCGAGGGCCCTGCCCGCTGCCATGGGTGTGACCTCACTTCAGGCTTCTGTGGTCACTTGACCGAAAAGCTGATCAGAAAGGGGAAAGAAAGGGGAAGGCTCTGAGCACTGCCCGTTCCCAGGTGGGGACACCTGTCTGGTGCGTCTGGATGTGTGGGTGGCACTGCCGACGGGTGAGGCTGCAGGCGTAGCCCCCCTGGAGGGCTGCAGCTCGTGTTTGCGTTGTGCTGGCTCCCCTGCCAACCCCCGAGGGCTGCAGCTCATGTTGGTGGTGTCGGGCTTTGGCGGCTGGTTTGGGCACTTTGTCTCGAGTGTGGGGCAGGCAGGGCTCTTTCCTCACGCTCTCGGCTGAGCTGGTTGGGAGAGGCTCGGGCAGGGCTGAGAAGCCGGAGCGCAGGCAGCAGCGTCCCCGCCCCCACAGGCTCTGCGGCTCTGGCCCTTGTCCAGAAGATGGACCCCGTTGTGTGGCCGGTTCGGTCTTCCCTCCTGCTCTTGGAGGAAGGAATGGAAAGATCTTGTTGGCTTCAATGCAGTTGTCTGTTATCAGAGATTTTCTTTCAGAGGAGCTTGTAACTAATTAAATGGGATTCCCAGGAAAAAGGTACTTTTGAATCAACCAAGTTGAAAGACAGATGACAGCAGCCCTGAGGAAGAAACTTCTTGTACACTTTCTTATACAGAAAGCATTTTGCTTTTGTTGCTAAAGATTTGATTTGAATGAAAGATGCTGATCAGAACCAATGGGGATCAGACAGACAAGCTCCCAGCATGGAGTGGCTGCCACGGCCGTGATGAAAACAGCAGCGCCCCTTCAGTGTGGAACCGCGGGAGACGCAGAACGCAACGCAGGGTGGTGGCTTCCTGTGCAGGCTCTGCCTGCCCCACGGGCCTGTGGTCTGCTTTGTCTGCTAGAGCCCAGTTTATTGAACCACTTGGTGGCCAGGCAGCCGCCATAGGGTGTGAGCAGCCGGCATGAAAGCCCAGGGCCTCTGTCTCCCGGGAGCGGCTGGGACAGCGCGGCTGGGACACGCCATACTCGGTGCCACATTCACCTCCAGTTCCTCGGTGTGGTGAGCTGCTGGCTGTTAGGAAGGCTTTCCCTCGGCTCCGGCCCCCCCACACGGCCCCCGGACCCCAGACTGCAGGGTGGGCGGGCATGTCAGGTGAGGCTCTCTGGCCGGCCCACTTGGCAGCAGGGCCACAGCTCCTCGCAGGGCTTTGTGGGATTTTGTAGGATGAATCATCTTGTTCCCCATTCTCCCCCTGCTGCCCATGCATGTCATGCTCTGTGTGAGGATGAACTGGAGGGACTGGCCATGTGCGGTGGCTTTTTTCGTGGTTGGGGTGGGGGGGTGTTGGGTGGAATGAACATCAAGGGAACTACCCATTGAGCTTAGAAATCCTTGCCAGGCAGTTAGTTTGTGTTTGTTTTTAGACGAGAGTAGTGTTGACTGCAATTTGACATCTGATTTTTTTTTAATTGAGTTGGTATAAGCAGGATGTCATTGGCTAGGTGACAGTTACAGAGTCACTGAGGGACCAAATGCCAAGATGCCTGTTGGTGAGAGAGACCCTCTCCAGAGTTTTCCAGAGGCGACTCCTTCCACGTGACGTTCAGGTAACGAGGTGGGACCCCGCGCTGGACGTGGTGCTCGGGTGTTGGTGAGGAGGCGGCGCCGTGTGCTTGATGGCTTCCATCAGAGAAGAGTCTGCTCTCCTCCAGAAGAAGCAGGGGGTGGTGGTTCCCAGCCCAAAAGGAAAAGGGGCCGAGCTCTAGCTGTGATCACGACCTCAGCCTGCCTGCCTTTGTGCGTGGAAGGAACTTGCTAGTGACCGCCGCTCTCCTGGGCAGTGTAAGAGTGTTGTGTGGAGGCCCATCTCGTTTTCATAACCCAGATGGCTCCCAGCGCAGGTTGTGGTCACCTCCGTTTCTCTCTGACGAGAGAGCTGCAGCAGTGCCATCCGGGGCCTGGCCACGCCTGGTCACTGGGGTCCTGAACAGTGGTGTCCCGAGGCACACAAGCAGTCCCTGCTGGACGCTGACGCACTGTCAGGGCCAAGGGCCACAGTGCAGGTACCACAGCGACCCGCTTCCCTGAGTCCTGCTCCTGCCCCTCATTTTCCTTGTCTCATCCTTCAGAGCCCTTCCAAGCCCCCACGGCTGCAGCCCACCCAGGGACCCAGCTGTAGAGGCTGGACTCGGGCGTCTCTGAGGTGTGAGAGGCGCAGGATCTCTGAGGTGTGAGAGGCGCAGGTTTACAGAACTCTGGCTGGAAGAAAGAGATTGAGTGACCACTCCCTGAGAAACAGAAACGGGGACATTTAATTACATGAACGCGCGCATTTAAAAACCGCCTGTGCACTCCCGGAGGGCAGAGCCTGCCTCTCTGGTGATTTTTGTGTCCCCCATTCACTTACAGGCTGTGACAAACCCCGTGCCCACACTGCCTGCACTGCCGGGAGACTCAGGGCTGGGGGAGGCATGCCCCGGCCACCACTGCCAGGAGACTCAGGGCTGGGGGAGGCATGCCCCGGCCACCACTGGTGAGCCAGCGAGACTGAGGACCCCGCACGTGCTGACCCGGGGATGCCGCGGAACTCACTCGAGACTGAGGACCCGGCGTGTGCTGACGCAGGGACGCCACGGAACTCACTCGAGATTCCTGCTCACAGCACGTTTCCTGCTCGGAAGCCAGGAGAGCCTCCACGTGCCCCCCAGCTCTGTCCACGTGTCCATCACACGTTCAGCTCTGCAGCAGAAGGAACTTCAGTAAAGACGCTGGTTTGTAATGAGACAAGCGTTCCAAAGTGTCACACGACATTGTTTATTACTAAAAGGAGCAGAATTTCTCTTCAATCTCAACAGTGTTCCTTGCTTTCGTAACAGTAGGATTTAAACTGTTACATTCATTTAGGAAAACTATTTGATTTTCATTTTGTAAGTAACCAAGCTATCTTTCCAGCTTAAAAGCAAAGAAAAAAGGCTCAGGGTAACTTTTTAAACCACTTTTTAAACTTCAATAAGAGAAGTTCTGTTTTTGTCACTGCACGGAATGATTGTACACAGTGTTAGCAGACAGTTCACATGCGCCGGTCCGACTTGGAAGGAAACGCAGGTTAACACCGTTTTCTGTCCGAGTTCACAGAGGTGTTTGCAGCAGGCTCAGTTGCTTCTGCAGCTGGAACGAGGGGGCCTCTCCCGCGTGGCTCCCCTGAGCCGAGAGGCTCCTGAGGGTTTTTTCTCCACTGGGCTCTGGGGACGGGGTTTCTGTGGAAATGGCAGATGGTGCACATGAGCAGAGTCCTGCTAGAGAGGTCAGCTCAGCGTCCAGGAGGGGCTGCCATCGGCAGAGTGCCTGCGCCTGAGGCGGCCACGGACGTGCCTGGAAAGGTGCTGCCCGAGAAGTCTGCTCTGATGTGGCCGCACTTGGGCATGCGGGCTCCCCAGAGGCCCATGCGAGAAAGCCGGGGGTTCCCAAGCTGTGGGTGCAGGATGGGCCAGGCACCACCCTGCAGGGCCCACCCCCCTGCCCCCGCACCCTCACACCCATCTTCCTCTCTCAGCCTAACCCCAGGGCCTGGGAGTCCCCGGCAGACAGGCCCTCCTTGCCCAGCAGTGGCCGCCCTTTATGGACTGGGCGCCTGGCAGAGCCGCTGTGGAGGAGGAGTTGGTTGTCATGGTCGGGAGAGGCAGCCCTTGGGCTGGGTGCCGTTGGTGGTCAAGGTTGAACCCATATCCGGTGGAATCTCCTGGTCTGTTCCACACACAATCGTGCGGGAAGCTCTGGGACCCGAAGGCTGTTCTGATCTCGGGTCACAAGTTCTCACAGCAGCCTGGGGTCACCAGGGACTAGACCCAGCATTAGGCTTTTTAGGAGCTGCCTGGCTGCTGGGCTGAGCTTCATTGCAGGCCCAGGAAGATGACCAAGAAGGGCTGAGCAGAGCCCCGTCAGCCACTCCTTGGGCTGGAAGTGACTTCCTCGGTATGGATGGCAGCTGTTAACAAGCAGTGGTGGTTTGGCCGGAGGCCTCTGTGGGGCACAGACACGGCGTGCACGCTCAGGAGGACAGGCAGGTGGCATAGGCCTGAGCAGGTGGCGTCGGCGCACGAGAAGGGTGTGTCTGAGACAGGATGTTTATCCCAAAGGCCAGGAGTGGACGAGGCGGACGAGTGGCCATGAGGTAGGCGTGTGAGGTTGGCGCGTGAGGTTGGCTGGTCTGCTCCGCCACCCCAGAAACCCAGCGGCCTGGGCCCAACACCCAAACACACGGAGTGAGCTCATGCCCAGGCCGTGACCTGTCCCCGTCACGGGGCCACTTGCTTCTCCCAGGCTTGGGAACAAGCCGGCACAGAACGCTGTGGCTGCATTCACCGCTCAGGCACTTCTGCTGGGGGTTCATGAAGAAACAGACTTAGAAAGCGTTTATTTGTTCCTGACGGGTGGGCCGAAGTTTGGGAGGAGCATTCAGCTTCTTTGCAGAGCTCGGCCTCGCCTGTCCTGAGCGCCCTGCGACCCTGTTGCTAGCCTGGGGTGCTGAGGGCCTCGGCTCTGGGGGCGCTGACCGCCCCTCTGCAGCCGGCGCCAGGTGCTGGTCCCCGCCTCTTTTCATCGGGAGGCGCTGGCCTGCAGGGCCTTCGTGGTTTGCCGGAGACCCTTGTTCCGTCCCTTCCCAGCACCCACCCCCAGCCCGCTGTGCGTTCCGTAGTTCATTTTCCAGGCAGGGGACGTGTGGTGAAAATACAGCCTGGCTTTGTTTCTTTTCAGCGATGGCAGCCGCACTTTTCCTCGCTTGTTTTGAAGGCCAAGCCGGCGGCCTCCTCGGCAGCTGGGGACAGTTGCTTCCTCAGCTTCTGTGTGCCGACTGCCTCACCTGACACACAGCCTGGGCGTGAGAGAAGCCAACCAGGTGCCTGAGCTGACTGACTCCCTCCTCCCTCCAACCTCCAGTCTCCTCTCTTCCTCCATCCTCCTCCCTCCAGTCTCCTCCATCCGCCCTCCTCCCTCTGCCTTTTCTGGAATCGGGGTCCTGGTCCTGGGCTAGAGGCAGAGCCTGGCCCGGGAGAGGTTCTCAAGGCACTGCGGGAGGGCAGCGTCATGATGTCCTGAAGCTTGCCGCGTCCGGTGCTGTCAGCCGGCTGAAGGGAGAAACTGTCACAGCACCCGCAGCTATGGAAGGTGACGTCCGAAAATCTGTTAGGCACCTTGATGTCAAGTTTCCAAGACCAAAGGCAAGAATAGTCGGACCAAACTTAGGAAGAGTCAGAGAAACTGAGCGTGACCTAGAAGAGGCAGATGGCCCTTCCCCTCCTCTCCTGCTGATTGTTCTGTCGCACACACGACGTGAAATCCACACTGCCCTGTGAAGACTGAGGGCAGGTCTTGGATGTGCCGCCCTCACATGGCCCAGGAGCGCCAGCAGCTTGGGGGCCACCACAGGCCCCAGGGCCTCTTTACTCCCACGGGTTCAGCGGACGATAAAACTTCCCAGGGAAGGAGTAAAGGACGATCAAAAACCTGAACTGAAAAAGTATGAAAAACATTTCATTTCCCTCGGGTTCTCCCCACTAGGTCTGCAGTGCCTTGGGGGTGACTGATGGCCCTCAGTGAGACCGGGTGGCTGTGTGGTTCTGAAAGTGAAAAGGAGCAAGTGTGGTTAGAGCCAGGGGCGTGGTTAGAGCCTGGAGTGTGGACACCCCGTGGATCGCTGGCCCATGGCCTGGCTTGGGGCCTCCCAGGGGAGCGAGTTGAGTGCAGGTGGGGAGGGCCTGTCATTCTACGATGTGTATCTTTGTTTTTGTTTTTGAGACGGACTCGCTGTGTCGCCCAGGCTAGAGTGCAGTGGCACGATCTTGGCTCACTGCAACCTCCGCCTCCCAGGTTCAAGCGATTCTCCTGCCTCAGCCTCCCAAGTAGCTGGGACTACAGGCACTTGCTACCACGCCTGGCAAATTTTTGTATTTGTTTTAGTAGAGATGGGGTTTCACCATGTTGGTTAGGCTGGTCTCGATCTCCTGACCTTGTGATCCACCCGCCTCGGCCTCCCAAAGTGCTGGGATTACAGGCATGAGCCACTGCGCCTGGCCCTGCCCAGCTTTTCTGCATCACCACCGTCGTGTCAGCTCGGCTCAGGCATTGCACACCTAATCTGTATCTTTGGGAATCCTGTGAGCTAATGGTTCTAGATCCAAAAGAATGGATAAAGAGAATGTTTCAAGTTCCCGAAATTATCCCGGCACATCCTGTGCACTACTGAACTTCAGAAAGCACCAGTCCATCCAGTGTGCAGAGTCTGGTAAATGGGCCAGCCGTGGGCACACATAGGCTCCCCAGAGACCCCGGGGCAGAGGGTCTTCCAGCTCTTCCAGGACAGGGCTAATCCGTTCCTGGGCCAGGGGTGGATCTGTTTTGCAGGTTTGCAAGGGTGGGGAGACGCCAGCCTGGCCCATGGGCTGTCCATGCCCACCCCCCACAGACCATGCTGCCATCCGGAGGGGATGCCACTTTCTCCTGACCTCTGGGATGCACAGGTAAAGCATGGAAGCAGTTGCTGGGGAGGAAAATGGCTCTCACCAGGCTGCTCTCGGGCTAATGAAAACTCATCCAGTTCTCCATGCAGCAGCAGCCAGCCTGGCACACGCTGCCCTGCCCTGCCCGACTGTGGAGGTGAGCGGGTCCCCCCGGGCCTGGGTGGAAGGACTGCGCGCCTGTCAGGGAAGGCCGAGGCTCTGGACAGGTGGGAAGCAGCCTTCTCCTTAATCACCCCATGTGGAAACCAATGAAAGGTTTGAGTCTCTCAGACCCAGGGTATTTTAGCCTTGGTTGAATCCTCCTGGAATTCACAGGGAAGTGGCTTTGCCCTCTGCCCTTGCTGCTGGAAGGCAAGGGGCCAGCCTTGGCTTGGTTTTCTAGGTTGTGTTACGGCAGCAGCTGACGGCCCCTAGGCCTGGATCCGCACGGCTTTGCTCAGGGACACCTGCCTCCGTTCTTGTCTGATGGTGTGAACGTGTCTCCTGCTCACAGGTACCATTTTGTGTCATGCAGTTACTGGAATGTACAAAAGCAGCTGTGATGTTTGCAAAGAGTTGCAGACAATTACAAAACCCATCTCCCAGCATGCGTGATGGTGAGAGCTGCAAAGAGCAGGAGTCTTTATTTGGTTCACTTCCGGTCTGCAGCAACCACTTGATATCAAAAAACGGAAAAGATGTACAAAAAGATGTCACATCCCTTTAGAAAGCGACATCATCAGAAACGTATGTGACCTTCAGTCCTCCCTCCCTCTCCTGTACCTCCCCCAGACCAGGCTGCGAGAAGGAACGGGGAGTGAACATATAACAACGGAAAACAATAAAACTGAATTTAACTGGAACATGCTCTAATCTTTAGTTTATTTCTGGTTAAAAATATAGCAATCCAGTGCAGTGTAGTAAAGAAGTCTGCTCGAAAGGTAGCAGAGAAACAGCTAAACATAAGCAAAGCAAGGCAGAGTCCATAAGACAGGCTGGCCCCAAGGCGACCGGATGGGGAATCCCTGCAGTGCCTCCCCGGGCACAGGAGTCCTGCATGTGGCCGTGCCCAGACCCCTCAGGCACGTCCATGCACACGAGGGCCAGGGGGCACTCGGACATCCTGGCAAACCTTGTTCTTTTGTTTGGGTGATGGAGTAACCCTGGTGGAGAAGGCAGAAACATAAGGAACCTGTTTTTGTTGGACTGAAACAAGTTACATTGTACATTTTCGGGGGTTGGATATGCTACAATTTCTCAGGAAGTTTCAAGCCACTGGGTTTGAACCGCATTCCTGTCTTGGGACCAGGCCCACTCTGGTGTAGCACTGAGGCATCCGGAAGGAATATGCATATCTGTTAGGGGAAGTTGAGGCAGGCACAGTACAAAGATGTGAAAACCCGTGGAGGTCAGTAACCATGGGAGAAGGCTTCCTTTAGGGCCCTTACTCCTGGGGACACGGAAGCCCATGCGTCCACCCTGCACACCAAGTGCACACACCCAGAGCCCCGGCGCGAGGCCGACTCCACGGCACAGCCCCTCGGCTTCCATGCTTCGCTGAGCCCAGGCAGATTGGAGTGGGCCCCGGCTTCCCTGGGGTCTGGTGGGGGAAACGGCCGAATAGGGCCCACGGTGAGTGGGCAGCAGAAGAAAAGGGCTTTGCTTTAAAACTCGGTGTGGGGAGTCGGCTTCTCACGGAAGGCCGGGGGCAGTGCCGAGAAGAGGGAAGGACCTGCATCCGTCTCACGGGGAGGAGGTGGCCGACCCCTCCCCTCCCTCAGGTGTGCAGCACAGCTCTCACACAGAAAACGGCCGGGCTACTGCCCGCTGGGGTGGGCCACCCTGCCCCACGCCTCCCGCCCATACTTGTCACCCGTCTGTTCTAGACAGAGGAAGCAGTGAATCCACTTTTCCAAGCTCATGGCGACGGGAGCCAGCCCTGCTGCTCAGGGGGTGTGGGGCTGGGGCTCCGCCCCGGGCTGCCCTCCGTCCACACCCAAGGAGGGACATGTGACCACAAGGACGACGTCCACTGTTACCACTGACGTGCCGGGATCCCTTCTGTTTCCACGTGGAGCTGGAGGGGCTGCGTGCTGGCCTCCTTCTGCCATGCCACACAGCAGAGTGTTATACAAGCAAAGAATTTTGGCTAAAATCCAAAAAACATTACCCAGAAAAAAAGGCAAACTGTGAGTGATACCGAATCACGTGGTTCTTCTGTGAGAGGACTTGGGAGCCGCTGGGCTGTCCGAGTTGCGGTCTTTCCCTTCTTGTGGTTTTGCTTTTAATGTCCCCTTTTCCTACCTTTCTCTATTTTTGCTACCGCGACAGTCTCATCAGATGAAAAAGTTAATAAACAGAATGGCGACTCCGATGTTGAGCAGGATCACCATGGCCACCAGGATAGGAGCCGAGCCCTGGAAGAGAGCGAGGAGAAAGGTGAGCGACAGCCACGGGGGCTCTGCCTGGGCCACCACGCCTCCCAGCCACGTCTCTTCACCAAACTGGCAGACCCTGGGGGTGGAGGTGTGCAGGAGGATGTTTGAAACGGTCGGACACCAAAGGCCCACTGGAACCTGAGCCCCTCGAAGTCCAGACTGGGGAGGAAGCCACTGGCCTGTAAGTCTGAAGTTGTTGGTCTTGGAATTCCCTTGCAGCCCTGAGACCCTGAATACCAGCTCTCCCGGGGTCCCCTTGGAGAGAACCACCCCGGCCTCTCTGTAAGCAAACGTCTCAGTGCGTGCTGCGTGTGTGCCAGTCAGCAGGTTTCTCCTGCTCTGTGGAACTGGGACCTTGGAGCACTGTGATCAGAACCTCAGAAGCGCCTGCATGGCTGCCATAGCCAGTGTCAGATGCAGCCCAGCAGAGGGGGCCCTGGGACTCAGCAGAGGCCTCCCAAAGTCTGTGAGCACAGCTTCCTCAACGAACTCCTCATGCCAGCTAGCTCTGGAGGGCTGTGTCCAAATGCAGGCTGCCTCGGACTCAGGTCACAGTCCTGAGTGCTGCTGCCACCACCTCCCTGAAGTGGCTCACGAGTCCTCAGCCTCTACCAGAGCCCCAAGTGCCAGGCTCTCCCTTCAGCCGCACAGCCCGGGCACTTGGACCAAGCTGCCACCTTCCCTGTGCTTGTTGGAGCCAGGCAGGACACGTCTCGCACCAGAGCCTCTGCCCAGGGCACCCTTCTGCAGTGATTCTTGCAGTCCCGCACCCCACTGTCTCAGGCTCACACTAGGCAGGGGTGAGAGGCAGTGTGGCCCCTCTGGGAAGCCCCCCGCCTCTGCTGCACAGTGAACGGGTGCCTCCTGGAAGATGGCCCGCCCCATGAACGGCAGGGGGTACCCACTCCAGCCTTGCCCAGGGGCTGCTTCTAGAGGACACTTGCCCCTGACCCCCGCCCCTCCCCACACTCCGCATCTCACAGCTGCCTGGAAGGAGATGCAGACCCCACTCGGGAAAGGAGCTGTATGGGGACCTGCCCAAGGCAGGAGGCTGCTCAGAGAGCCCGGTCCATGGAGCCTCCACTCAAAACCTTGTGTGCGCACACACTCCCCGCAGCAGGAATCAACAGTCACGAAGTGGAAGCAAAGCCAGCCGTCTGGTGGCGGATGAACGCAGCCAGCAAAACGGGCCGTGCAACAGCAGACGCCAGCCTGTGGTCCCCTTGCCTAGCCTGGATGCCACATCCCACAGGAGAGAAGCAGCCTCCTGCTGGACTATCTGGCCTGGGGGCCCTTTTGTCTCCTGGGTCAGTTTCACCCTTTCCCAGGCTGTGCCCCCAGTGAAGCAGTGTCGTAGCCAACGTTGAAGGCCCTGATCCCAGCACCTAGGCTGGTCTTCCCCGGGCACCCGCTTGAGCATGTGGCCCAAAACAGCCATTGCCTGGGGCACTTGGAACCCATCACGCCCTCGCCCCTTCCCAGCCTTCCAGCCCCATGGCAGAGGCCCTGCCCTGAGCAAGCTGCGGCCCCTCCTCCTCCTGGTCCAGTCCCGCCCACACCTGGGTGCCCACCTCCCCTCCCTGTGGTCTTAGGAGCTGCCCCCACATGCCCTGGGCAGCACTGCTCGTAGTGGCCCCATCTGTGGCCTGGGCAGGCTCTAGCCACTTCTGCGTCGGCACGGTTTCCTCGGGAGGCCCCTGCCAACAGCCACTCGGCACGGCAGCAGCAACGGGAGGGAGTACTCGCCTCTGCCTGGCCCCAGCTGGTGGTTTTCCATTTGGATTCGGGGACAAGCAGCCAATGAGCCTATCTCGTTCCCGTTAAACGTGAAAGAAACACGTCCAGATGCCATCCTCAGGTCTCTCACAGCCCCGTGGGGCTCTGCACCACACCTGCCAGAGGCACCTCCTGCTGTGTCCCGGGTATCAGCTCCCAGGCCTAAGCGCCTCTCACACTGGGGACTGGAGCCCTCATGCCCTAGAGACACTGGCTTGAGAAACTTTAAGATGGAATCTTTTTTTTTTTTTGAGACGGAGTCTTGCTCTGTGCCCCAGGCTGGAGTGCAGTGGTGCAATCTCGGCTCACTGCAAGCTCCGCCTCCCGGGTTCAGGCCATTCTCCTGCCTCAGCCTCCCAAGTAGCTGGGACTACAGGCACCCGCCACCACGCCCAGCTAATTTATTATATTTTTAGTAAAAATGGGGTTTCACCGTGTTAGCCAGGATGGTCTCGATCTCCTGACCTCGTGATCCATCCACCTCGGCCTCCCAAAGTGCTGGGATTACAGGCTTGAGCCACTGTGCCCGGCCTAAGATGGAATCTTGTTCTTGCCCAGGCTGGAGTGCAGTGGCATGATCTCAGCTCACCACGGCCTCCACTTCCTGCCAGGTTCAGGAGATTCTTGTGCCTCAGCATCCCAAGTAGCTGGGATTACAGGTGCATGCCACCATGCCCGGCTAATTTTTGCATTTTTAAGTGGAGGCGGGGTTTCACCATGTTGGCCAAGCTGGTCTCGAACTCACAACCTCAGGTGATCCACCTGCCTCGGCCTCCCACAGTGCTGGGATTATAGGTGAGCCACCCTGTCTGGCCAAGAAACTTTTTGAAAAAAAGTTGGCTCAACAGACAAGCTGAACCCCAGTCAGCAATGGGCTTTGTAAACTGTACCCCTGGGGATGCAGCTCAGAGAGGAGGGTCCTCAGAGGGTGATGTCCTGCCGAGGGAGGCACCTGCAGCCACAGCAGCACCAAGCCAAACCCCCTCCACAACCTCCCAGCCCATCAGGGACCTGAGGCACAGATGGAAGTGGAGGTGTGGACACAATGAGGGCCTCCACTCAACCACAGAGAAAGCTGGCCCGAGCCCTCTGCACCAGGGGCAGCGGCCTGAGCCCGGCTTTCCATGGCATCTTGGCCTCGGGCAGATACACTGTGAGTCTTGGGCCCTGTGATAACTTGGTTGGGCCAGGCCAACCCGCAGGGGGGCAGAAAACAGCCAAGGGCCCAGCCCTGCCCACTGATGCCACCCCTCGTGCAAAGCCCCACCATCCCAGCTAGGAGGAAGGGCTGGGTGTTAGTCGGCCTACAGTGGGGGAGCAAGATGGAGTGGGGTGGTCAGTGGCACCTCTTCTGCCACTGTCCTGTCCATGCTCTGGGCCAGGAAGCAGATATGCATGCTGTTGGCGAGGGCATGGCTGCCTGCAGGAGGGAGGCTCCTGTCTACCCAGCCATCCCCCTACCTTGGACCTCCACCAGCAGGTCATAGCTGTCATTTCACCAAGAGGGAAGCTCAGCCAGGACCATAGAGTTCAGTCACCGGCAAAGCTGTAGGGAGAACCTGTGCTTCTGTCCCACGGGACTTTGTGCTGAATTGCCAGGGCCCTATGCAGGCCAGAATCCCAGGCCCATCTGTAGCCAGTGGTACCCAGGACCTCTGGCCTGTGAGCTCTGCAGCACGTGGCTGTTGGGGGGCTGGGAATGGAGGGGGATGGCCAGAAGACAGCCCCCCAGACCCTGCTGGTGGCACAGGGAGACACTGCAGAGAGCTGCACCCCTGTGAGGGGTGACACTGAAGGCACCCAGCCCAGCCTGGCACCCAACTGCCCTGACACCTGTCCCGACATGGATGCTGGCTGGCACAGGCCCCTCCTGCTTCCCACGGATGGGGCGTGGAACAGTGCTTAGGAGTGACCACGCCTCTCTGCCCCATCTCCCCTCACAGACCTGGCAGAAAACACAGCTCCGAAGGTGTGGGGAGGGAGACGGGGAGGGACACCTTGTTTGTACCAGCACCAGGTACCCCGAGGGCAGCCACCTCCAAGGCGCTCGGCTGGCTTCCTCCAGGGCGGATGGGACCTCCCAGACCAGCCCTGGCTGGAGACCGGGCAGGACCAGGGCAGCATGTAGCACCCTGGGTGTCCCACAGTGAACTCACCCCCGATGCCAGCTTGGCACCTGTCCCCAGCTTGTGCATTGACCCCAGGGAGGTTCATTTAAAAGCACCCAGAAGTGCCAGTGTATTAAGCAGGCTAAAAAGAGAACCCGTCCCTACACCTCCCACCCTGCCCACTGCTTAGCTGTTACTAAAATAACCGCGCGCGCACAGCCACGCACACGTCTCCGGCTGCGATGGGGAAAATCAGGTTGTAAGTGTGAGCTGGCATTTTGGTCCCAGCAGGAGCACAGGGGCTGTTCTCTGTAGGCATTTGGGGAAGGGGGAGGCCTTTTAGGAACCCGACAGCAGGACAGACAGACGTCTGCAGTGGTGCTAAGGAGAGGCAGAAACAGGCATTGCCGCCCGGCAGGACGTGCCCCTTCAAAGGGGTGTCACGCTTTGACTCCTCTGGGGGTGGGGCTGGCAGAAGAAAACCACAGCTCCCCTGGGTCACGGACGGGCACAGACACCGACGCCTGCTGCGGCATCAACAATAAACCTACCGCTGGCCCCCCTGCCCGCCCCACGTGCCCTGAGCACCCCACGCAGACAACCCCCTGCATCCTCACACCCAAGGGGCAGATGGGCTTGCGGCACTTCTTTTCAGCACCAAGCACTGCCTGGGCAGCTATGGGCGAGCAGAGCCCTGCTGGGGTGAGGGCCTGGCCGTGCACAGATCCCACGTAGCCACCATCCCACAGCCCTTCCTTCCCTATGGGAGCAGGGTGGGATTCGCACGGTGAGGGTCCCTTCAAGGGGGGGGGGCAGCCCTGTGTGAGGCACCAGGACCCCCAGCCTCACACTGAGCCTAGCCCAGGACCCCCAGCCTTGCACCGAGCCTAGCCCAGGGAACACTGTTCTTCCCTCCAAGTCACCTGCCCTAGAGGAGCGAATCTGGGGCTGGGGACAAGGGGTGCTGGGTGAGGCTCAGGGGGGCCTCATGGGAGCAAGAGAAACCCCCATGGGCAAGAGAAACCTGGACTGGCAGACCCCCCACCCCGGGGTGTCTGACCTGACTCCCAGCCCCAGGCCAGCCCCGCCCCCAGCTATTTCTAGGTCTCTGGGTTCCTGTCCAGGACACCGGACACTCAAGTGGTCATCTCACGGTCCAAGGCCACTGACCAGGGCACAGACTGCTGAGCAGCTGGGGTTGAGCCCATGCTGCCTAGGTCAGGAGGTTCCTGTGCTTTCTGGACAGCCTGGGGGCAGCCCTCTCACGGAAAAAGGTGTGATACCTGCCCCTACCTGGCTTCCCAGGGGATGGTCCCAGCTTCCCAGATAAACTCCCAGTGACCTGAGGGCTGCCGCTCCCAGCTGTACCCCAGCCCCACTCCACCCCTGGAGAGGAACGGGGGAGCAGCGACCGAGCTGCAAACTCAGGAAACCCCAGGTCAGCAGAGAGGCAGATGTCACCGCCACTGGCATCAGCCCGGTGGCCGCCCACTCACCGCACTGGACTTGAGCTCATCCCCATTCTCCTCGTCGGACTCTAGAGTGACAGGCAAGGACTTCTGGGGCGGGGAGAAGGTCAAGTCCCAACGCAGCAGCCGGGGCTCGGCCCCGCCCAGCCGCAGGCTCGCCAGTTTCTGCACCGCGGGCTCCGCGGAGGAGGCGGGCCTGAAGTTCTCCTTGTTCTGGGCCTTGGACCGCAGTCTCTGAACCGCGAAGCCCCGGTCCTCGGGGCGGTGGTCGTCCCCCGAGCCCCGGCAGGCGCCGCCCTTGCCGTAGCGTCTTTTCTGGGGGTGCGTCTCCATCCTCAGCAGGGGCTTCATCTCCATCCGGTAGTTGCTCAGCTTCTCCTCCTGCAGCTCCAGCAGCCTGACGCCCGCGGGGCTGTGGTTGCTGACCCGGTGGTGGGAAGTCCACGTGAACACCGGGGGCGACTCCGTCCGCCGCTCCCGCGGCTTGGGGTTCCCGGGATGCTTGCGGCCCGAACCTCGGGTGCGGAGGTCGTCCACGGGCAGGCCGCCGCGCAGGGCACCGGTGCGGACGCCCCTGGAGCCCCCAGCCTGCTCCTCGCCCCAGCTGCTGCGGGCGCAGTCCCCGGCCCGGCCCTCCAGGAGCATCTGGATGTCCCCACCCCGCTCCTCGTCCACTGACACCTGCCGCGAGAAGTGGGCGACCTTGTTCCTGGCGGCGGGCGCAGGCGGCGGGGTGGCCGCGGGGCTGGCGGGGAAGCTCTGCAGGGGGCTGTCGTCGGGGGTCAGGTCGGAGGGGGTGGTGCCCTTGCGGTACAGCTCGGGGCTCTCCTGCTGCAGGGGCGTCCCGGTGGACAGCACCTCGATGTCATCACAGGAGGTCTGACGCTTGGGCCTCTGGTACTCCAGCCCTGTGTGGGGAAACAAGAGGACACCGGGGGTGTTACCCAGCACGCTCTGCAGCAAGGCCACGGGTCCTGGGGCCAGGGCGCCAGGCGGACACTCTGGGCAGCAGAGGTGCTTCCCACTCACCGAAAGGCTGCAGGCAGGGAAAGGGAACTGGGGACCCCCGTGGTCCCCACCCCACAGACACTTGGAGGGAGGCTGGCTGGGCTCAGGCACGACAGGAGGGGCGGACAGCAGCTCCCAGGCCACCAGGGAGACCCAAGGCTCGGAAAGCGCGTGAGGACGCTGGGGTGTGGACTCAGGTCCCACCAACCCTGACTCGCCTGTCCTGAGGGTGAGAGGAAGCCCCTCACCCTGGCTGACCGCCTGCCTGGGGAGGCCGAGCTGTCACAGCAAGGCTGCTGCCACCCCTACCGCCTGGGACTGTGTCTCGTGGTGCTGGGACAGTCTTGCTGAGAAACAGCCAGTGCCCGGGCCAGCGTGACAGCCCAGGAGCCGGCTTCCCTCCCCACCTTTAGAGGCTGACGGGGCTTCGAGTCCTAGGGCGGGGCTCCTCTTCCCCTGCAGGGAGTCAAGAAGCCCCTGGTCTCCAAAGAGCTGCAGAGGCAGGGGGCTCCTGGGAAGGGGAGGTCCCAGCAGGACCCAGGGGCCAACTCTGCAGCCAGCAGTGCCCCCGTCATCTGCCGGTGGCAGCGCCAATCCCAAGGCCTGGATAGGGAGGGGCAGCATCGTAGGACTAGCCCCAAGACTGCTCCGGAGCTCCCAGCAGGAGCCGAGAACCAAGAACATGATTGGGATCTCATTTCCTGCCAACGCAGGGACACGGGAGCCGTGCCCAACTGTATTCCATTAGGAGAAACCCAAGAATGCGGCGCTTCCTACCCTCCAGGGAACAGTTTCATGTTCATCTCAAGTAGGGTCCTAGGCTCAGTGCAGAACCGTGGGACCCCCGACATCCCTATCCTGCCGGAGCTGAAATGGCGCAGAGCCTCGTGGGAGTTTGGGGTACCTTCCCTCTGGGGACGGAGGTCTCAGGGCTCCGCCTGGGGCTGCCACCTCATGAGACCAGCTCAGACACCAAGAGCCGCCCCCCACCTTAGAATCTCTGATGCTGAGATATCCTCCTGGCCCATACCCTGAGTCTGACCCTTGGGCAGGAGGTCTGGGAGACACAGCTACCCTCAGTGTGGTCAGAAACGCTCGGTATGGCACCGGATAGGCCCTCCATTTGAAAAGAGACATTAGCAAGCAGATTCGGGGCATGCTGTGTCAACACGAGGCTGGGCTGCGGCGTCCTCCTCCTTGGTGGTCTAAGATGCAAGGCTGAGCAGAGCGAGACTATGGCCCTGGCATGGGGCTTGGGGTGCAGCTGTGTGGCTCTGGGTGGGTGGCCAGCCCTCTCAAATCTGAGTCCGCGTCACAGGGGGGTGTGGGCGGGCCATTCTAAGGTCTCACTCAATGACTGTTGCTCTGTGGTCACTCCATAGAAGCAGGGCTGGCCTGGTTGGGTGTCCTGCCAACAGAGCAGGGAATGGGCCAGCGAGGGTCCATGTAGAACTGCACTGACATCTAGGTACCCACCCGACACCCAGCCCCAGGCCCTCCCACCACCTCTGTCTCCCTGTGAGGGTCCCATGTGGAAGGCAGCCCTGGCCCCGTCAGAGGCCCCCGATCATGCCCATGGATCACCCACATTGCACCTCCTCCTTGGCTGGGATGGGGCTTCCGAGGGGCCCGCATTCCTGTGCCTTAGACACTATGGACCTAGCAGGCTGGGATCAAGGCCCCCCCGCATGGCATCCCGGTCTTTCACATGAGGCTGTCCACCCACTGCAGCCGAGATCAGGCCTGGCTGGCCCAGCACACCCCACCCTAGAGGGGGCCTCGACTCCCAGCAGGAGGGCACCCTCAGCTAAAATGAGCTCCTGAGCAGGTAACGTTCCTAGAAGCATCGTGGTGAAGACTCAGGGTGGGTCCTCGTGAAGCCCCTGCAGCTCCGTTCCTGTGCCTTCAAGCCGCCTTCGTCCTGCAGCCTCCAACGCTCAGTCCTCCTGCCTCTGGGGCAGGGGCGGGTGTCACCAGGAGTGGCCTGAGCACTGGATACCAGTGGCCAGGCTCCTTTGTGGTCCTGCCTTCACGTGGCCTCGGGCAGAACCCTGACCGTCAGAGCTCTCAGGCTGGGAGGCTGCCAGGGTCCTCCCAGGCAGGCAAGAGGCTGGAGCCAGCCGCTCTCTGCAGCTGAAATTCTTGTTTTAAATCTCGATTCCACCACCAGCGCTCTGGCAAGACTGTTCCCCTCTTGGAGGCTCCGTTCTGTCTTCTGTTGTTGGTGACCTCAGCTCCTGGCTGTGAGGACGACTGAGGAACGACCTGGACAGCTTCCCCTGGCCCCACCGCTCCCCAGCAGCCAAGAAGGCTCCAGGGTGCCTGGTCTGGGAACGCTGATCCTGAATGCATCCGAGCTGGAAACAGGAAATGCTTGGATCACATCTCACACTAGTCCCAGCACTTGTAAAACACACACGGTCCAAACGCTCCCTCCAGGAAAGATGCTGCTCAGAGAAGGCCCCGGGGGCGTCACCCAAGGAAGCAGCAAATCAGACCAGGGTGCGGCAGCTGGAGGTGAGGCCAACTCAGCCAGACCCTCGAGGACTGGACTCCCGCCAGTGCGGCAGGGGCCCACGCCTGTATCATGAGGACAAGAACTGTCTGAGGAGGCAGCTTCAGGATTTAAAAGGTCAGCCCAAGGCCCCTCGCGCAGGAACCTGAGCCCTCCAGGAAGCCTCTCTAACTAGAAAGTCTTAACTGGAATTCTCAGGGCGGGGGAGCTGCACCCGTTTCTTGGGACTGGAGCAGTAAAGTGCCACTTGGGGGTGGGGGTGGAAACACCCGAAAGGCATCCTCGCACTTCTGGAGGCCGGAAGCCCTGACCCAGATGTTGGGAGTGCTGCTTCCTTCCAGGGTCTCCGATGAAGAGTCTGCTCCAGCCGCCCTCCAGCTGCAGAGGCTCCGGCGATCTCTGACCTCACTCCATCCACCCGTCTCCTCCTCTTCTGTCTCTTCTAAGGACACTGCTGTGGATCTAGGGCTCACCCCAATCCAGGCTGATCTTGTCTCAAAGTCTGTTCCATAATGACACCTGCACAGACCCTCTTCCCAAGTCAGTCACGTTGGGAGCATCCGGTGGACGCGTCTCTGGGGGATTTGGCACAGGATGGAGGCTTCAGCGTTCCCTGTCCGGTCCCCTTTTCACACACAGAACTGAGGCTCTGAGAGGAAACGGAACAGGCTACAGGCGGTGGAATGTGAGCTGCGGGCAGGGCTGGAGCCGGGGCGACCACGGGCCAGGGTTGGTACGAGGAATCCCATCCTGTCCTACGTGCATTCTTCGGGGAGTGGCCCAGTCAGGGTTCCAGCAGCTGCCCCCGACGGCACTGGCTTCCTCTCCGGCATCCCTGTTCCATTCATCCATCCCGCGGCACCGCGCCCACTCCCACATGCACGTGCATGCTAAACGTGTGCCCCCAAGTGTGTGCCCCACCATCTCCCAGCCCAGGCAGCTGGTCATGGGCGAGGCAAGTAGGGGCACCAGGGAGAAGGAAAGTCAGGGCCTGATAACAAGACCATGGAGGATGCCACTGACCACAGGGCACTTGACCTGCGGCCCTCCCACTTGGACACTTTGGGGTCTGCGTGTCTGGAGGGGCCAGGAGAGTGGAGGGGATGCACTGGAACAGAAGCTGCCTGAGGCAGTGGGGGTGCAGGGGCTCATCCTCCTGATGTCCAGGCTGCAGCCGCAGGCTCTGCAGAGCCCAGCCCAGCCCTTGCCTGGTGAAGGAAAGGCCTTGGAGTGGCGGCGGACGGCCACCTCTAGAGATGACTGGGGTTCGCGTTCCAGTCAGGTGAGCGCCCAGCCCAGCAGCCCCCAGGCTGGGCTCCTCATCCTGTCCTGGAGGCCAGAGTAGCAGGCGCTGCAAGCAGATGCAAGGCTGTGGTGTCAGGGTGCGGACCTCCAGCGTGCAGAGCCTAATCCGAATGCCTCTCACCAGTCAGAGCTCGGGTTGAGGGCACATGATCCTAACCCCATTCTCTGATGCTTCCTGGTGCAGAGGAAGCTTCCAGGTGAGGTAGGTGATGGGAGGCACTGGCCACGGCCTCTCCGTCACCCACCCCGCGCCCTCCACGCCCCCACCATTGTCATTGGGCCGTATCACCCATGATCCCCCTTGAAGGGAGGATGAGGTTCCTAAATCAAGCAGCAGCTTCCAGCTCCTTCCGAGGGGCACAGCGGGAGCTGCCATTTGTGACGCTGTCCAACCCAGCAGCCACCGGGTGTGTTTAATCATAGGTCAGTTCACATCAAAGGCAGGTCAAGAGCCAGCACCCCAGACACACCCAGCTAGTGGCTGCCACACTGGATCCAGCAGACAGGATAGTTCCATCGTGATGAAGAAGGTTCCAGAACAACACTGGGGGAGGGCGGGCAGGCAGACAGTACAGGCTGGGCAGGTGGGCATTCACCGTCAGGGACAGCCGGCAAGCGACACATGGTGCCACAAGGACGCAGCTGTGGGAACGGGAGAGACCTGCCGAGACACACGACCTGCGTCCGGGGGAGCCGGGCCAGGCCTCGGCACAAACAGGCACATTCCGGGGGAGAGGTGGACACCGGGCAGGGGAGCAGCTGGGGCCGAGCCCACCTGAGCCTGCCAGCCCCGGAGGACGCATCTGCTGCCAGGACTGCCCAGCCATCCACGCACCCCCCTCCCTACGATGCCAGTGTCAGGCCAGGCGAGACTTACCGTTTTCCCGGTGCTGGAAGGAAGGGGAGAACTCTTTGGCAGTGATCCTGGCGATCCGCGCCTCCTCCTGGGCTTTCTGAGCCGCTGTGAGGGCTGCCTCGGCCTTTGCCCGAGAGTGGGAGGTCCTGAGCGAGACAGGGAGGAGAGTGAGGGGGGCAGGAGGCACGGCTGACAGGGTCTGGGTCGAGGTCCTGCGCCAACCCCCCAAGAACGGGCTGGGCTAAGACAAGATGCCAGCACCCCGTGTTTGCCCTCAGACCTCTGGATCTTGTTCGTTTGTTCGTTCATTCATTCATTCATTCAATGAACATTGCTGAGCACCAACCAACCAGGCTCAGCGCACAGGATGTGCTTGAAAACACCCCTGGGCGGGGCCTGGTGGCTCACGCCTGTAATCCCAGCACTTTGGGAGGCTGAGGCGGGCGGATCACGAGGTCAGAGGTTCAAGACCAGCCTGAGCAATATAGTGAAACTCCGTCTCTACTAAAAATTACAAAAATTAGCAGGGCGTTGTGGCGCATGCCTATAGTCCCAGCTACTCAGGAGTCTGAGGAAGGAGAATTGCTTGAATCCGGAAGGCGGAGGTTGCAGTGAGCGGAGATCACACCACTGCACTCCAGCCTGGGCGACAGAACAAGACTCCATCTCAAAAAAAAAAAAAAAAAAAAGGAAACAAAGAAAAAAAGAAAATGCTTCTGTTCTAATTATCATCAAACATCAGCACATGGACAGAAAGAGTCCAAGCCCAGAAGACCCACCCACAGGGTAGACACGGTGCCAGCCCACTGTGCTATGTGTGTCTGTGCTTCCTGCCGCTGCCCCGGTGTGGGTCACGGGACCACCTCCCTGCCCAGTAATCCCAGCACCTCTGACTTGGGACCCAGGGCTTGGGCAGGTGGGCAGTTCCCTTACCCAGCCAAAAGATGACATGCCACAGGTACCGTGGCATGAAGGAGCCACGGTACCTGTGGGCGGCCAGGCACATGGCCCCTCTGGCCTCTCCCTGTGTCTCTGTTGAGTCCTGCGGGGGACCTGCCCGCCCTTTGTAAAACAAGGGACTAGATGGACGCCCCGAAGGCAGAACATGGGGTTCTGTGCATTTCAAAGGCGTGGGGCTTGCATTTCTTCCTACCTGGTGTGCTGGCTCCAGGGGGGGCCTGCCAGTGCTGTGGGCACCACTTCCCTGACACTGGGGAAACTGAGGCACAATGACCAATTCCCCCACGACCAATCCCCCTCCGAGCGACTCCCTGGGAGGTCTCCTGCTCACGGTTCCTGACTTAGCCTGTTCGGGCTGGAAAACAGCACTGCAGCTTGGGCGGCTCATGAATAGCAGACATTGCTTTTCTCCCAGCTCTGGAGGCTGGAAGTACAAGATCAAGCTGCCAGCAGATTTGGTGTCTGCAGAGGACCCACTTTCTGGGTCCTGGACAGCACCTTCCTGCTGGGTCCTCATGTGGTAGAAGGGGCAAGCGTGCTCCCTGAGGCCTCTTTCCTCAGGGCACTAATCCCCACTATGAGGCTCCGGCCTCAGCCCCGTCACCTCCCAAAGGCCCCACATCCTAGCACCATCGCCCTGGGGGAGAGGATTAACACATGCACCTGGGGGGCGCAAACACCTTCTACGCAGCCTGACCCCCCATCTTTGCCATATACCTGTCACTCCAAGTCCATGGGCTAAACCTGGAATCCACACACTGTTCATGAAAGACGGCGTTCTTTTTTCAAAATTCCACTGTGCTAACTAGGAACAATTTTACTAGAAGAAAATAAACCTATGACATTTACATACAAGGAGTAACATAAACCACAGCCAAGAACATGTGTCCAGGAAACGAAGCAAGCTGCTGAGAATGCTCCATCAGGGCTCCAAGAGCCAGAGAGTGCCCCAAACGCTGGCCCAGAGAGCACACCGCTGTCTTGTGGGGGCTCTGATCCCAGGCCTTTGGGTGGTCTGTACATCCCCTGAAACTGTACTCAAAATTTTCTGCACGATCCCCTGCCAACAAGCAGAGGGTCCACGGCTTTCATCAGATTCCAGGAGGATTTGCGATGCCCCAAAACTAAAGATGCGCAGTCTGAACACAGCTGGCCCTGGACAGAGAAGCCGAGGCTCAGCCATGCTGCAGCACCCAGGACAGCCCACTCCCAGCTCCTGCCCGAGAATCAGCCCAGGACCCGAAGGAAAGCAGGCTCCGAGCTCCCCGGAAGCCAAGGAAAGTAGGAAAACATCTCCTGCCCTGGGGACACCTTCCAGAACTATGACTGCATGCACCTGACCTTCCAGAACCATCACAACCCTATGCACCTGACCTTCCGGAACCATCACGACCGCATGTACCTGACCTTCTGGAACCATCATGACTGCATGCACCTGACCTTCCGGAACCATCATGACTGCATGCACCTACCCTTCCGGAACCATCACGACCACATGCACCTGACCTTCTGGAACCATCACGACCACATGCACGTGACCTTCCGGAACCATCACGACCGCATGCACCTGCCTCCTGTGCTGGGTGATTTTCGTGAACGTCTCCCACTCCCGTAAGCTCCTGGAGAGGATGGGGTCTTGCACCTCCCTCCCCGGCTGTTCAGACCTCGACCACCACATGCGGCACAAGGGACCAAATGGGAAACTCCCCGGAGGGGCCCGTATTTGGTTCTCACATCTTTGCGTAGTAAAAATACCACCAACATTAACTCACCAACATCATACGTATATTTACATATGTACGTTCACACATATATAAAAAGACGATGTGGTGCCAACACTAAAATAAAACGAATCCAGACAAGCGCATCGCACGAAGGAGGAGACTCCCAAATGCACTGCAGAGGTTCATTATGAGACACCAGGCCTCGGCCGGGCGCCCAGTTCTCCAAGGGGTAATGGCTCCTGATGCCTGTGGCTCCCACCTGTGGAGGGTCAGGCCGCAGTGACACAGGCGGGGTGGGCATCTGAGCTCACCCGGGGCCCCCCACACCTGCACCGTGGCTCTGTGGCGCCTCCACCTGGTCACGTCACAGATCCCGCCTTTTTTGCAACCTTCCCCGGAGGAACAGGTCGTGATGTTTCTTGCCCTGCCTGGCCCTGCATGTGAGGCTCCCATGACCTGCTCTGACTCAGAGGCAAGTGCCAAGAAAAGGCACGGTTCCTGGGCCACTGCTGACCACAGGCCGGCTAGGCCAGATGCCTGGGCTCCTCCAACCTGGGAGTGGAGTGGATGCCGGCAGGATTCACTGCCCAGGCCACCTCTGCTGTGGACAGTACTGAGGACATAGATGGTAGCTGACAGAAGACGAGACCACAGATACACACGATGGAGGGGCAGGTGGGGCCTGAGGGGACTCCTAGTCCTACCGTCAGCACCTGCACTGGATTAAGTGGTGTCCCCCCAAAATATTCGTTCATCCTGGACCTGGGAATATGACTTTATGTGGAAATAGGGTCTTTGTAGGATGGGATAAAACCCAGACAGCCTGACCCACTCCCGGAGTGTCTGATTCCCCAGGTCTGGGTGGGGCCTGGGAATCTGCACTTCTATCTCCCAGGTGAGGTGGTGGCCCCCGCTGGTGCAGGGACCTCACTTGGAGAAACACCGAAAGGGCAAACTCCAGAGTTCTCAGCCTGTACCTTGCCCGGCAGCTCCTCTCTCCTGCTGGATGGCAACTCTGCTAGAAGCCAACTTCCCATCCCCGCCGTCCCCCCGCCATGTCCACTCACCCACACGCAAGGGGAACCGGCCCAGCCACACACTCGACGCACGCAGCCCTCCTCCTCCTCCTCCTCCTCCTCAACTCCTGAGCTGAGGGCTCCTGCCCTGCCAGCATCACTCCCATGGTGCTTGGCTCTCCCCATCTGCTGTAGGAGGGGCCACGAGATCCCGCAGCCTACATCCCCACAGCGGGGTCCCCGCCCCCCACACCCTGGCCCAGGTCAGAACGTGGTATTCCCCACCGCTGACGGCTCCTTGTTGAGTGACAGCTCCTTGGCTCAGGTCCACTGGAAGATGCGAGTCCCGGAGCCTCCATCTCAGGTCGTCATAGCACGTGGCCCCTGCGTTCCCAGCTGCCACCTATGCTGATGACCCAGGGGCCAGAACGGGCCTGGGGCTTCTCCTTGGACCCCTCCCATCCACCCAGCCTTTATCTGACACTGTTGGGCCCTTACCGTGCCGGCTGGTGCCCCAGGGGCCCCGGTGAGCACAGAAGTGTGCTGTGAGGATGGGGCTGCAGTGGGGGCTGCAGTGGGGGCTGCAGAGAGCCAAAGGCTGACCAGGACATTCTGGAGGGAGGAGGTTGATGCTGGGTGGACAGAGGTCACCTGGAGGGGCCCCTGTCCTGGAGGATCACCCCCAGGCTGGGGAGAGCCAGAGGAGCAGGTGGGCAGAGCAGCCAGGTGAGCACTACTGTGAAGTCACGGAGTGTTTCCTGGAAGAGACGGCATCTCAGCTGAGCTGACGGGGGAGCCAAGAGGTCAGGAGGTGGCTCCTGATGAGGCCTGGAGTCACTGCTCACCTCTCACTGGCCCTCAGCCACTCCCCTCCAGCAGGAAAGCTGGAGGTCAGGGGTCTTCCGCACATCTCAGGTGATAGCTGGGCCCGGGTGACAGCCCCCGGCTTTCCAGAGGGCCTGTTCCACACCCGTGACAACCCTGAGGATCTCTCCTCTTTGACAAACGAGGAGATGAAGGCACCAAGACTCCACCTTGGCAGCCCAGGTGGTTCCGAGCCCCACGGGGGTCTCACAGCTGCGGGATGGTGGCTCTGGCCCTGCCCACGTCCCCATCTTTAGGTGTCCAGGGGGTCAGCTCGATGTAGCCTGGACCTCCCCTTCCAAGTTGAACTGACCCGAGCCTCCAAGTCTACCCCCGGGCTGGGGGCAGGATTTCCCCTGACAATGGGACTCCCTCTTCTTACTGAGCCACAAGACCACTGGCTGGCCAGGGTCCAGAGGAGACTACACACCTGCCCCCAGGTCAGTGGAGCGCCTGAAATCTCCACGGGCCCTTTCTGAGTCAGATGCAGCCAGGTGGGTCGCAGGCGGGTCCCAGGCCCGAGCGCCACCCTCCATCGCAGAGATCCCAGATGCATCTCAGAGAGCCCGCGTCCCTGGTGGATTCTTCCTCATCTTGACAGCACACGGGCAGTCACGGCGACATTTCTCCTGGGGCCGGGCATAAGGCCGACACAGCCCGGTGCACCAGGCCCATCTTCTCTGGGCAGCAGGTACCAGCCCAGTGAGGCTCGGTCTGTCTGGGTGGTGAGGGCACAAGCCTCCTGCAGCGGTCACCCATGTGACCACACGCTGGGTGACCTGACACAGAAACGTTCCTTCTCACGGTTCTGGAGGCTGGAGGTTCCACCCAGTGTCAGCAGGGCTGTGCTCCGTCCAGAGGCTCGGGGGGAGACTCCTTCCTATCTCCCAGCTTCTGCGGGCTCCTAGCGTGGCTTGTGGCTGCCTCACTCTCATCTCTGCCTCTCTCACCATGTGGCCTCTTCCCTTCTCAGAACACCCGGATAATCCAGGATGGCCTCATGATTCCATCTGTGAAGATCCACGCCAGCCTCTCCCTGCCCAGCCCTGCCTTCCTCCCTCCTTCCAGGTTCATCTCCAGCAGGCCCCCCAAGCAGGCGTGCAACAGGGAGGCACGGATCTGGAGAGAAGGCTCCAGCAGCCCAGGAGGACCCCAGCATGGGTGACTGGGGCGCAGACAGCCCCTGGTGGCCATCCCCACGGAGACAGCGAACCTGGCGGGGGGGGGGTGGGGTGCTCTGCTGATTCTTGAAGGGTCCAAGGGGCCAGAGAGCTGGGAAGACTGTGGCCACGGGAGACTCTGTGGAGGCCACTGCCTCATCCAAGAGACGACGACAGTCTAGGGTGATTCAGGGTGAAGTGTAAGAGCCAAGGGGCTTCCCTGGCAGCATTTCGGGAAACCCCCACCTCCTGTAGCCAGGGGCAGAGGGAGGGCAGGGCCCAGAAGGTCGGACTCAGCAGGGCAGCGTCCCGTGCTGAGGCCAGAGCCAGACAAGAAAGAACAGGACTGGAGACTCAGGGTGGAGGGACCGGGGCAGACAGAGCTGAGGGTCTGACCTTCCCTCCGGGGCCTGCAGTGGTGACCTTCGCCCCCTTGGCAGAGACCAAGCAGCCCTTCCTGCTGGAAGACCCCTGCAGAGACTTCCCCACTTGAGCCCTGCCTCCCAGGATCTCCCGCCTCCCCTCCTGACACCAAACCAATCACAAGGGCAGATCCCTGCACACCCCAGGGAGGCGCCAGGCTGGCTCTGGTCAGCGTTCCCAGCAGGATTTGGCCAACAGGGGCCAGGAGGGGGCTCAGGATCCATCCCTAGGCTGCTGGATCCAAGCACAAGTAGAAATGGGGACTGGATCAACACAAACTTGCTCTGCCGAGACCCAGGCGTTATTACCCTGGCAAAAACTCCGTGGGACCACGGGTGCCTGCCGGTCCGCCAGGGAGGCTCTCGGAAGCTCTGGGGAGGGGATGGCCTGAGTCAACACTACGGCCCCACGGTGCAGGTGTGCAGCTGGAGGAAGGTAGCCATGTATGGCTGGCACCGCCAGGAGGCACAGGTGAGGGCACAGAGCTGAGGAGCAGCCCAGGGAGGGGCAGGGCTGGCAGGAGGAGCTGGAGCTCCTGAACCGCCTCCCTGATAGCAACGGGACAGTAGGAGCCGAAATCAGAGGCCAGCTGAGAACATTTCACCACCAGAAGCCGGGTAGGACCCGTTATCAATGGGAAGTAAGGTCAGAGGACAGCCAGGGCCCCCTGCAGACAGCTGGGGGTCAACAGGACAGGGCAGGGCATTCCTAGACACACAAGGGTCGCAACAGGGGTGCAGCCGAATTTATATAAGAAAAAGAAGGGTGGGTGATCCGGAGGCTGGGAGTGGCCTCCGATCCCCCCCGAAGTCCTGACCCTCTGCCCAGTTTCAAATCTGAGTCTCCAGGAAGCAGGGCGTGCAGCCCCGCGGTGTGTGCATATGGTGGGACCACCCCATCCTTCCCCAAAGGGAGCGCTGACACGCGGGGCTGCTGGGCGCTGTATGCAGATGCGACGTGTGCATCCACATCAGACTATCACCTGTTAGCATGTTCACGAGATCCCCCAGGTAACCACCGAGAAAATAATTCAGAGATTTATAGGGAAAGGAACAGTGATATTCTAGAAAATACCACTCCAGCAGTCACCAGAAGGGAGCCGAGGTGACCACACTGATCAAAGGGTCCCTCCGCGAGACCCGGGCGTGCATCAGAACCCCTTTAGAGAACGTGCTGAAACGCAGGGGCCAGGCCACGCACCAGGGTTTTCTGATTCAGGGGGTCTGGGGTAGCCCAGAGAATCCGCATCCTAACAAGTTCCCCATGGGGCTTTTTCAGGATCTGGAAAGGCTGGAGCCAGATTCTCCGTGGGGCCTTTAGGAGCCAGCCCTGCAGATGCCTGGATTTTAGCCCCGTGAGAGCCACGTCTGACCTCTGACCTCCCGGACTGTGAAAGGACAGTCTGTAGTTCTCAGTCACTGAATCTGTGGCCATCAGCTGCAGCTCCACAGTCGCCGAGGCCCTGTGAGGCCCAGCCCTGGCCTGCTCTCCTCTCTGCACCCACGTGCATCCCTCGGCAGGCGCGACCCTGGGAAGTGCTGTGGTTACAGCACAAATGTCTTCCATTCGGCTCTGGGCAATATGGGGTCCCCGGCGCCTGACAACCACTGGGCAGCTCCCTTTCCCTAGCCCCCTCCTCTTTGCTCCCCATCTGGGGGGCTTCATTTAAGCAAGGGGCAGAGCCCATCCTCCCCATGGCTCCAGCCTCTCCTGCACTCTAGGCCCACTTGCCTGGCAGGCTCTGCCCCATGGTGCTGGGCTCACTGCTGAGGCTCAGGGTGAATTCTGGGGCCCAGCCAGCCTTCTGGAGGGAGGCACACGAGAAGCCGGAGGCGTTTTGCTCCTGGCAATGGCCTGGACCAACATCAGTGGCTGCCTCAGGAGGAGCCACCACAGGGGTAAAGGCCAAGGGCAGGGCAGCCAGGCAGGCAAGGCTGCCCCCGTCTCCTGACAAGGAAGGTTCTGGAACCCGGGGAGCATCCTGGAGTGAGGAGTAGGCTCGGACGCCCCAGCAGCCTTTGCTTCCTGATCTTGTTTGTGTCTCTTTCCCTGAGGGCAGGACAGTGGCTTCCCGGGTGGGAAATGAACGCTCTGGTGATGCCTGGCCTCGCATCTCACACTTCCTGTCTTCCTCGGGCTGCACAGAGCCCGGGCCGAAGGGGCACTGAGGGGCCCTGTGGCCCCATTCGCCACCAACTGACACCCTCCCCGAGGGCGTTGGTTTCTGGCTGTGTCCCTCCAGACTCACAGGGATGCACATCTGGGGCGTTTCCACGTCCTGGGCTCTCTGCTGATCAACGCGAGTGCTCAGAAAGCTACATGAAACCTCAGAGGCCATCTCAGCACAGGAGCTTCGGCCTCTGTGGGGTCCTCAATGGTGACGAAAGGCTGGCCTCATGGAATCGGCTGGCCATGCAGGCCTCTGGCCCTTCCTGCTCCTGGAGGAACTCTTTTCAGGCAGCCTTTGTCCCTCCCCCGGCTCATTCATTCCCCTCTCCGTGAGGACACCTCTCCCTGAAGCCTCCGAGTACCCCGAGTTGAGCTGGATCCCTGCTGCAAGCTCCCGAAGCCCGGCCTGCCCCAGGGCAGACACTCTGTCCGCGTCCTCCTGGCTGGGAGCAGGGGCCTCAGCGGACCAGGCGTCCTCAGGGCAGAGCCCGTCACTGTAGTTCCCTCGGAGAGAAGCTGGCGGACGAGAGCCCGAGTTCAGGGAGAAGCAAATGCAGATCGATTCCCCTTTGTGTAATGCCTGCCCTTCCCAGGCGGCTGGCTGGTACACTCACTCTTTTTATGCATTATTAATGCCTGCAGCCTGAGACGAACGTGTCTCAATAATGATCAATACGCGGGAATGAGATGAAGCATGGGGCGTCATGGACGAGAACTCAGCATCTACGTCCCAGAAAAGCCCTCATCCATTGGGTCCCCACCGATGAGGCTGAGAGCAGACGAGTCAGCCTTTGGCTTTGGTAGGAATCATAACATTCACTGCTCCTCCTTGGCCGTGTACTGAGTGTCACAGGGCTGCAGGAGACGGCCCCGCAGCCCCTCTGCAGAGCCCTGGTGGGCAGCTTGGCTGTGCTCTGACCCTCCACACACATTTGCCATTTGACCCTTCCCCCACTCCATGAGGAATGTAAGACCCCCATTTTGCAGATGAGAAAACTCAAGGCCAGACTTGAGCTACTCACCTGGGGCCCTGGGGAAGTGGCGTCAAGAATCCAGACCACACTGGACAGCTCAGGGCACCACACCCGTGTCTACACCCTTTAAAAAGCCTGGCCTTGGCCGGGCGCGGTGGCTCAAGCCTGTAATCCCAGCACTTTGGGAGGCCGAGACGGGCGGATCACAAGGTCAGGAGATCGAGACCATCCTGGCTAACACGGTGAAACCCCGTCTCTACTAAAAATACAAGAAAATTAGCCGGGCAAGGTGGCAGGCGCCTGTAGTCCCAGCTACTCGGGAGGCTGAGGCAGGAGAATGGCGTGAACCCGGGAGGCGGAGCTTGCAGTGAGCCGAGATCGCACTACTGCACTCCAGCCTGGGGCACAGAGCAAGACTCCGTCTCAAAAAAAAAAAAAAAGCCTGGCCTTGAGTTTTCTTGCACTGAGTCCCCAGCCCTGGGGGCACCGGCCGGCCAGCCTTGGTGTGGTCAATGTCCTGGTGTCTCCCAGGGAGACATTTTACGTAATGGACAGAAGGACTGCCGGCATGTGCCACTGTGCCCGGCTAATATTTGCATTTTTTGTAGAGAGAGGATCTCGCTATGTTGCCCAGGCTGGTCTCAATAGACCCTCCCACTTCAGCCTCCCAAAATGCTGGGTTTATAAGCGTGAGCCACTGCCACCCGGCCTTACATTTTTAAAGGGGAGTGACATCGTTGAACAGAAACAGGCTCTGCCTGGGGTCCCTCTTGAGGCTTCTCAGGTGGTCTCAGAAGGTCCTCTGGACTCAAGCTCCTATCCCTTACCACCCCCACCTACCTGTCTCCCTGTCCACACCCATTGCAGGGGACACTGGCCACACAGGAGTGCAGAGGCCAGGCTGGAGATGGAGGGGCTGGTCATATTTACAGACTGAGAGACCACGGAGTGGGTAGCTCCAACGTGGCAGGATGGGAGCCAGACTGGGGGAGCGTGGGGGGAGGGTGGAGTCCCCCCACCACCCATTTCACAGATGAGAGGAATAAGGCCATGGAAAGGAGGGGACACACCCAGGCTCACACCGGGGGCCTCAGGGTCTCAAACCTAGGGGCTCACGGCCCCCATGCGGCCAATCAGGCCACCAGGCGGCTGCAGCCAGAAGGCAGGTGGACTTTCCATGTTTCTTTTTTTTTTTTTTTTTTTTTTTTGAGACGGAGTCTCGCTCTGTCGCCCAGGCTGGAGTGCAGTGGCCGGATCTCAGCTCACTGCAAGCTCCACCTCCTGGGTTCACACCATTCTCCTGCCTCAGCCTCCCGAGTAGCTGGGACTACAGGTGCCCGCCACCTCGCCCGGCTAGTTTTTTGTATTTTTTTAGTAGAGACGGGGTTTCACTACGTTAGCTAGGATGGTCTCGATCTCCTGACCTTGTGATCCGCCCGTCTCGGCCTCCCAAAGTGCTGGGATTACAGGCTTGAGCCACCGCGCCCGGCACAACTTTCTATGTTTTAAACTGTGTGTTTCTCTCACTGCAGGAAGACCTTTCAGCTCTGCAAGGTGGGGACACACACGTGACGGGCTGAACCGCGTCCCCCAAAACAGACAAGTGGCGTCTGACCCCCAGGGGCTAGAAGGCTGACAGACCTGCCCGAGCACAGCCAGGGACTCCCATCCAGGAAGAAAAGTGGGCACAGCTCAGTGGGGGCCACGTTCAGGACAGGTGGAACCCGCAGGGGTGCCCCCATCTGTGCGGTTCCCAGATCTGCAGCATTACCTGGGGAGGGTTTGTGTGTGTTGAGGGGGGAGGGTGCATCACAGAAATGCAGATTCCCAACCCTCCGAGCAGAGGCACTGGGAGCTCTGACCTCAGCCTCCTCCAGGGGATTTATTGCTGCGAACCTGGCTGAGTCTGTGTCCTGTGTGGGGCGATGTCCTGCATCTCAACCCTGATGACACTAAAAGTTGGGGACACAGGAGGAGCCACATTTTGTAGACCCTGAGGCTTACATGCCTGGGGGCCTCCTCCTTTGAGACAAAAAATAGAAAATGCAGACGTGGACAGCTGTGAGGCCCCCGGGGCCTGGAGCACAAGCTCCATTTGCTGCTGTGTCTGCCTCTGGGGCTGGCATAGAGGGAGGCTGGGAGGGAGGAGGTGCAGCCTAGAACCAGCGGCTGGGCCTGCCTGGGACACCTCCAGGGGCAGATGAGCCCACGTGATGACCACTGGTGCAAACCTAGCTACACCCTGAAAGGTAAGCCCAGGGAATGGAGCAGGCGAGGCCCAGGTAGGAGCCGCCCTGCCCATCCCTCCAGGTGGGCCAAGCTCTGTCCAGCCTGCAGATGATGGTGAGACACTGCCGCGCAGCTGGGGTTTGTACTTTGGGGCTGTTCTGAGAGCTGGGTGCCTGTCCCAGGCTGGAGGCTGTGCACCCCACAGGGCCTGAGTAGGGCCCCTGCCTGTGGCCGTGACCCTGGCTCTGCATTCCTAGTAAGGATGCTGAGACCAGAGTCAGGAGAGGCTTCTACTTTCACTCACTCTGGTAGCCGCCTTCCTTGAGCCCCTGGGAGGGAGGGAGGTGGACCCAGCCCTGCCCCCAGGAAGCTCAGTGGGTCAGACAGGCATTGACTGGCCATCACCATTGCCACTGGGTGGAACTGTCACGCAGCCTTGCAGGGGGCAGGAGCGGTGCTAAGAGCCTCCATAGAGACTCTGATGTGGTCAGGGAGGGCTTCCTGGAGGAGGTGACAGTGAGCTGAACTTTGAAGGGTGGGCAGGAGAGTAATACAGGTTGGAGGTACTTGGGAGACTGCATTGGAGGCCTGGGGTGGGATTGGGGTACACCCAAGTCTAGAGCAGAGGGCGGGGGCTGCACTGAAAGCTGGCCCACACAGGCCTCCTCCCAAGACCAGCTGGGGGCCTCTGAAGGGCCATGGGCAGGGAGGGACCAACTATGACATGTGTGCTGAGGGGGCCCCTGGCCAGTGCCTGGAGGACTGGGGTCAGAGAGCACACGGCCAGGCCTCGTAGATGGTGACCATCAGGACTGAGGCTCTCGTGGGCCCTGGCCCAGGAGCAGGTCAACACCCAGGCCAGACCCACATGTGTGTACACGGAGAGCCGGCACAACCCAGCCCAGACAGTGAGCACCAGCTTCCCAAGCCCCTGGCTGAACGTGTCCACGGGGACAAGGCAAGGATTGGCAGGGTTTTAAAAACCATTAAGGTCAAAGAAGAGCTCAAACGGCTCAAGGGGAGGAAACTTCGGTAACAGTCTCTCCCTGCAATTATTTTAATGGGCTTTTCTGCCGATGTCAGGATGGAAGAGGGAAGCTTCTGCAGAGCCCAAGCCAGCCCCATTCCCTGGAAAGTGCATTTCATCAGCTCAGATCCAGGCTGGATTGTTAAAGACAGGAGGTCTGCGATCAGAGCAGCCTAGAAAGCCAGAGAACATTCTGGATCCAGCCCTGACAGGTGACCCCTCTCTTTATCTTTAGACCGAGTCTTCCCTTAGCCCCATTTTTCATTTAAAAATATTTTAGGCCGGGCGCAGTGGCTCAAGCCTGTAATCCCAGCACTCTGGGAGGCCGAGGCGGGCGGATCACGAGGTCAGGAGATCGAGACCATCCTGGCTAACACGGTGAAACCCCGTCTCTACTAAAAAAAATACAAAAAACTAGCCGGGCGAGGTGGCGGGCGCCTGTAGTCCCAGCTATTCGGGAGGCTGAGGCAGGAGAATGGCGTAAACCCGGGAGGCGGAGCTTGCAGTGAGCTGAGATCCGGCCACTGCACTCCAGCCCGGGCGACAGAGCGAGACTCCGTCTCAAAAAAAAAAAAAAAAAAAAAAAAAAAAAAAAAAAAAATTTTAAAGAAAGAAAAAGAGGAACCCAAAGCAATAAAGTGGCGTCCTGGCCACGGTCAGGTCCAGCTACTCAGACTCCTAAGGGTGGCCGGGACAGGCGGGAGGTCGAGGAGCTCTCAGTTGAGCCTGACCAGCCGGGGGACAGGCACACGGGGGCCCCACTGCCCAGGTCTGCGCCTGGGGTTGTGGGATGGGGAGGATTTGAGGTGTGGGGTTTGTGTAAGTGTCCCGGCTGCAGTAATGAATGACCACTAACTAGGTAGACTTAACACTCACTTCTTTTCTCACCGTCCTGCAGTCTCTGAGTCCAAAATCAAGGAGTCACGCCACCACAGGAAAGGCTTTAGAGAATCCTCCATCCGTCCCCTCTCCAGCTGCGGGCAGCTGCTGGCATGCTCGGTGTTCCCAGGCTCGTGGTGGCCTTACTCACAACCCTCAGCCTCTGCCCTCACGTGGCCTCCTCCGGCACGTGTCTCTCTCATCTTCTGCCTCACAAGGGCACTCATCATTGGACTGGGCTCCAGCCTGATCCAGGAGAATCTCATCTGCGGATCCTTAACTAATTCCATCTGCAGAGACCCTTATTCCAAGAAGGTGGAAGTGAGGTGCCAGGCAGACATAGCTTTTGGGGACACCATTCAGCCCACTAGAGAGAGTGTGAGTGTGTGTGTGTATATATATATATAAATTTTTTTTTTTTCAAATAGAGTCTGGCTGTGTTGCCCAGGCTGGAGTGCAGTGGCGTGATCTCGGCTCACTGCAACCTCTGCCTCCCAGGTTCAAGTAATTCTCCTGCCTCAGCCTCCCAAGTAGCTGGGACTACAGGTATGTGCCACCAAGCCTGGCTACTTTTTCTATTTTTAGTAGAGACAGGGATTTGTCATGTTGGCCAGGCTGGTCTCAAAACCCTCAGGTGATCCAACTGCCTCCGCCTGCCAAAGTGCTGGGATTACAGACGTGAGCCACCGTGCCTGGCCAGTTTATAGTTTTATTTTTTAGAGACAGGGTGTCCCTTTGTCACCCAGGCTGGAGTGCAGTGGCATGATCACTGCTCACCGCAGTCTTGAACTCCTGGGCTCAAGCAGTCCTTCCACTTCAGCCACGCAAGTAGGTAGGAGGACACCACACCTGGCTAATTTTATTTTTGTAGAGATGGGGTCTCACTATGTTGCCCAGGCTGATTCCGAACTCATGGCCTCAAGCATTCCTCCCACCTCAGCCTCCCAAAGTGCTGGGATTACAGCAGGAGCCACCACACCCGGCCCTACGTACAGGGTCTTCATGTTCAGTTCCTTCGTGACTTTCAATCCCAGGCCAAATGTCACTCCTTGGAAAAACAGTCCTGACCTTAATCCCCATCCCCACAAGCTCAGGCCTCCAGCTTTACCTCGTTTACACAATTCTGCGATTGTGGTCCATGGAGGCAGGAGCGGGTCTCCCTGGCACACACTTGTAGGTGGGTGTTCAGCTGAATGAATGAGGAGTGAATGGGCAAGTGAGCTCTTCTGTAAGGAGCCTTCCAGCCCGGCCAGTTCCTTTGGATCTCCGCTCTCCAGACTCCCTGGACAGCGTCGTCAACTGGCGAGAAGGTATGACGGGGGCCCCGCTGTCCACGTTCACCAGCTGCTTTACCTGGGGCAGGCTGTATACTCTCTGGGCCTCAGTTTCCTCACCTGTGCAGGGGGTCTAGTAAGAAGGACCCTTGGAGAACCCCTGCAAAGATTCACGGGATGAGTTGCAGACAGCACACAGCCCAGCTGTGCTTGTGTTGGATAAGACACCTGATGGATACTTGGTGGGTGAGTTTTACTTTTTTAGCAGCTTTATTATCATTTATTTTGTTCGTTTGTTTTTTTGAGACAGAGTTTTGCTCTGTTACCCAGGCTGGAGTACAGTGTCACGATCACAGCTCACTGCAACCTCTGTCTCCCAGGTTCAAGCAATTCTCCTGTCTCAGCCTCCCAAGTAGCTGGGATTACAGGGGTGTGCCACCACGCCCAGCTAATTTTTGTAGTTTTAGTAGAGACAGGGTTTTGCCATGTTGGTCAGGCTGGTCTTGAACTCCTGACCTCATGTGATCCGCCTGCCTCAGCCTCCCAAAGTGCTGAGATTACAGGTGTGAGCCACTGTGCCTGGCTGAGCTATTTATTTATTTATTTTGAGATGGAGTCTTGCTCTGTCACCCAAGCTGGAGTACACTGGCGCGATCTCAGCTCACTGCAACCTCTGCCTCCAGGGTTCAAGGGATTCTCCTGCCTCAGGCACCAGTGTAGCTGGGATTACAGGCATGCGCCACCACGCCCAGCTAATTTTTTTATTTTTAAGAGAGACAGGGTTTTACCATGTTGGCCAGGATGATCTCAATCTCTTGACCTCGTGATCCGCTCACCTTGGCCTCCCAAAGTGCTGAGATTACAGGCGTGAGCCACTTCCCACCCCCGGCTGAGATATATAATTTATATACCATAAATGATATATTTATATACCGTAAACACGAAGAAGGAAGTCTGAAGTGACTGACAGAGCGACTTAATGCATTTATGGATCCACTCGTTTGAAAAGATGTTAAATTGAGTGTCTGCTACAAGCTAAACACACTGTTGTGTGTTAGGACATAGAGGAAAAGGGAGAGACAACCTCCTTGCTCTGATACGGATTCTGGTCTCATCCAGCAGACGGCTGATAAAAAGGTAAACACATAAAAAGAGCACATTTCCATAGCCACACGTTCTATGAAGACAGCAATTACACTCCAGTTGAGAATATAATTCATTGGTTTTTAGCACATTTACAGAGGTGGGCCGCCGCCGCCGTGATCTAATTTTACAGCACTTTTCAGAAACTCCATATCCATCAGCTGCCCTCTCCATCCCCTCTTCCCAGCTGCTGCCAACGGCCGATCTGCTTTCTTTTTGCTGTTGTTGTTTCACGGAAAGCATTTCTTTCAGAAAGAAATTACGGAGCGAAGTGCCAGCAGGGCAGAGGCGCAAGCAGCCTGGTGGGTGGGGTGGGAAATAGGATGGGAGTGGGTGTGTGTGAAAGGTGAGGAAAGGTGGTCCCCTCCCCAGCCCCTCCTGGGTCAGAGGCGATGCCGGGGAACAGGGCCTGGGCAGCAGGCGCCCCACACCTGCTCCTGCTGCAGCTGGGACCACCTCTAAACCTTCACTGTGGAGTCCCTTTTTGAGTTAACAGAAACTCTGCTATAAAATCAGACAAAACTCTAAAAAGCCATGCTCCCAGAGCAAAACAGTAAAACCCAGAGCAGGAGTGTGGAAAACACAGCCCAGACACAGAAAGGTCCTCCCACAGCACGGCTGTGCCACCGTGGGCTGCCGGCCGCCTCCAGCTGCAGCAGTGTCTGTCAGGCTCATCTGTCCACTAGCCCGGTACACACAGACAGGGCACATCCACATGCTGGTTATGTGCAGGTGCCAGGGCCTCAAAGCACAGGGCAGGTCCTGCCCAGGAGCAAGAGGAAGGCCGGAGGGGGAGGCTGGTCTGGACGGGATCACTGGAGTAATGAGCATCACCAACACTCTGGGTTGGTGCCCAGCATTAGCCCAAAGGAAGCAGGCGTGGCTGAGGCCTGGGAGGCAGAAGGAGTTAGCAGGGGGAAGAGAGCTCCAGGAGGCAAAAGGCCCAGGGGCAGGGGAGGGGTCAGCGAGTTGGGAAAGGCGGTGGTGTTGAAAGCTTCTGCCAGCTGGGGGTGGAGGCATCTGCTCGGGGGTGGGGCATGGCGTGGTAGAAATCATCCTTCCACTGTCTAGCTATTCTCAGGGATTGTGGCTGGATATTTTATTTTTAAAAATATACAAAAGTTGGCCGGGCAGGCCGGGCGCGGTGGCTCAAGCCTGTAATCCCAGCACTTTGGGAGGCCGAGACGGGCGGATCACGAGGTCAGGAGATCGAGACCATCCTGGCTAACACGATGAAACCCCGTCTCTACTAAAAGATACAAAAAACTAGCCGGGCGTGGTGGCGGGCGCCTGTAGTCCCAGCTACTCCGGAGGCTGAGGCAGGAGAATGGCGTGAACCCAGGAGGCGGAGCTTGCAGTGAGCCGAGATCCGGCCACTGCACTCCAGCCTGGGCGACAGAGCAAGACTCTGTCTCAAAAAAAAAAAAAAAAAAGTTGGCCGGGTGCAATGGCTCACACCTGTAATCCCAGCACTTTGGGAGGCTGAGGCGGGTGGATCACCTGAGGTCAGGAGTTCAAGACTAGCCTGGCCAACATGGCGAAACCCCATCTCTACTAAAAATACAAAAATTAGCTGGGCGTGGTGGTGGGTGCCTGTAATCCCAGCTACTCAGGAGGCTGAGGCAGGAGAACTGTTTGAACCCGGGAGGCGGACATTGCAGTGAGGCAGGATCTTCCCACTGCACTCCAGCCTGGGCGACAGAGCAAGACTCCATCTCAAAATAAATAAAAAAATATATACAAAAGTAATATATCAGTTCTTTAGAAAAAATTTTAAAATGTAGAGAATCAAAGTAAAACTTCTGCTTCAACCCAATTTCACATGTGTTCAGCTTGCCACAGAAAATGACTCTTCATTCTGATCGGTTCTCTTTCGGTTCCTCTCCCATTGATTGATCAATATACACACCTTATTTTTGCCACACAAATGGGGTTATACTCTACATATTTTTTCCAATGACTTGTTTCTGCTTTTAGTATGTCACGGGTGTCCCTGTTTAGGAGTTTACCAAGATACCTCTTGTTTTTCATGTCTGCACAAAACTCCATCACAGGACAGGCTCCAGTTTTCAAACACTCTCACATGCTAGAAACCTGGATACAAGTGTTAGGCCACCACATGTGGTTCTTCCCCCGCTTTTGTTTTGGTTTTTTTAACCTAACACTGTATCTTGGATATTGTTCCGTATCAGCAAACACAGCTTTCTTGTTCTATTTATTTATTTTTAAATTATTTATTTATATTTTATTTTTTTGAGACAGGAGGTGCACTCCTGTCACCCAGACTGGAGTGCAGTGGCACAATCTCAGCTCACTGCAACCTCTGCCTCCCGGATTCAAGCGATTCTCCTGCCTCAGCCTCCTGAGTAGCTGGGATTACAGGTGCCTGCCATCACACCCGGCTACTTTTTATATTTTTAGTAGAGACAGGGTTTTGCCATGTTGGTCAGGCTGGTCTTGAACTCCTGACCTCAGGTGATCCTCCCGCCTCAGCCTCCCAAAATACTGGGATTACAGGTGTCAGCCACTGTGCCCAGCCTCTTGTTCTTTTTTTTTTTTTTTTTTTTTGAGACGGAGTCTTGCTCTGTCACCCAGGCTGGAGTGAGTGGCACGATCTCGGCTCACTGCAAGCTCCGCCTCCCGGGTTCACGCCATTCTCCTGCCTCAGCCTCCCAAGTAGCTGGGACTACAGGTGCCCGCTGCCATGCCCGGCTAATGTTTTGCATTTTTAGTAGAGACAGGGTTTCACCGTGTTAGCCAGGATGGTCTCAATCTCCTGACCTCGTGATCCGCCCACCTCGGCCTCCCAAAGTGCTGGTATTACAGGCGTGAGCCACCGCGCCCAGCCGCCTCTTGTTCTTTTTAATGCCCATGACAGAACACATGAAGTCTGCCCATGCTGATGGACATGAAGGCTGTCTTCCATTTTCTCCTATTACAATTCACAGTCTAATAATAACCTTGTAAATTTGATATTTCACAAACAAATCCATCTTCAGAAGATACTTCCAAAAGTGCAACTGCTGAATCAAAGCTATAGTTTAAATGATCCTGGAGTCTGAACTTTGCTAGAGATTCACAATTTTCTCTCCAGGGAGGAGAGAACATTTACATCCCCACGAGCAAAGATGAGGGGGCCTGTTTCCTCGCATCTTCTGTAATTCAGTAGATCGGTATTTTTTTTTTTTAATCTCTCCCAAGACAAGTGAAACCCAGCATTATCTCATTGTCTCATTGTAGTTTTAATTCACATTTCTGTTATTAAGAGTGCGGCTGATCTTTTTCTTGTTGATTTGTAGAAGTGTTTTATGCAGTAAGGAAACCAGCTTTTATTACGTTTTACACTTAAACTTTTTTTTTTTTTTTAAATAACAGAGTCGCACTCTGTCGCCCAGTCTGGAGTGCAATGGCGTGGTCTCGGCTCACCGCAACCTCCGCCTCCCAGGTTTAAGCGGTTCTCCCGCCTCAGCCTCCCAAGTAGCTGGGATTACATGCATGCGCTACCACGCAAAGGTAATTTTTTGTATTTTTAGTAGAGATAGCGTTTCACCATGTTGGCCAAGCTGGTCTTGAACTCCTGACCTCAGGTGATCTGCCCACCTCGGCCTCCCAAAGTGCTGGGATTACAGGCATGAGCCACTGCCTGGCCTACATTTAAGCTTTTTATCCACCTAGAATTATTTTGGTATGAGGTAGGGATCCCGCCTTACCTTTTCCCGATGGTCACCTGAGTGGCCCAATACCATTTAATGAGGCACCCATTCTGCACCCACCGCCCACTTATAAATGCCATTTTTATCAACTAAACGTGGCCCGCCACGTGGACGCCCTGCTCTGGTGGTCTACTCCTACTGCGACTATGTCCTCGTCACCCACACCAGTCAGAGCCTTCACTGGCCCCATCGCTGCCAGCACTATGAATATCCGGCACAGACCTCAAGCAAGCCCCGTTCTCCCCTGACACGGGATGAAAGTGATGGACGGCTGTGGGGCCACAGTCTGTCCACTCCCGCCGTGTGCAGCTCTGTGCTGAGGAGGCTTTGCAAAGCTGCCCATCATCCCCGACTCCTCACAGTGAGAACACAGAGGCCCCGGGGACGGAACCCCTGCCAAGGGCGCGGCTGGGGTGTTTACCACCCTCAGCAGGGGTCTGGGAGCAGGTCCAGGCCAAGAGAGAAGCCCATTAGCCGGGGACCGTCTTGTTTCTGGGAGTGGGGAGGGATGGAGAGGGACTCTTGACAGTTTCCATGCAAACCGCAGGGCTCCCGGCACGTTAGAAACGGAGTCTCTTCAGGAGTCGATCTCGCCCTCCTTCCCGCCATCTCCCCTCACCTACAGGCCGCAGCCTATGTTTAGATTCAGCGTCCCCCTCTTCTCCCTCACCCCACACTCCCGCCCCCACACACTGGGAATAGCAGGGGAACCCCGCCCCGCGAGGAGCCTAGACCCCGGCTGGGCGAGGGCACCGCGTCTCCACCTGCCCAGCCCCACACCTGCCTGGGACTGAACACGGCACGTACCCCGTCAGGCACCCGAGGCGAGGCTGGGCACAGCCACACCCCACGGACGAAGATGCATTTATCTAAAAACTGGTTTTAGAAGCTGCTGCATGAACAACCTCCCAGTTCACCTTTTCAGTGCCCTGCTGAAAACTGATCTTCAAACTAACTCTGCTCTACTCAGTGAAGAAGGAAGCAGGTCTGTCCCCTGTGTCTGGAGTGGGTTCAGGACCCCTGTGTCTGGAGTGGGTTCAGGACCCCTGTGTCTGGACTGGGTTCAGGACTGGCCCGGCCTCCATGCATCAGGGAGGGAGGGGGTTCTTGAGCTCCAGGAACCCTGGGGTCAGGGAGGATGCGGCAATACCAAGGGGTGGGAGACCCCAGCACTGGGAGCTCAGGTGCAGGGCTGAGCTGGTGCAGACAGCCTGGACCCAGGAGCTGGGAGCTCAGGCGCAGGACTGAGCTAGTGCAGGTGGCCTGGACCCCAGAGCTGGGAGCTCAGGCGCAGGACTGAGCTGGTGCAGGTGGCCTGGACCCCAGGGCTCGGAGCTCAGGTGCAGGGCTGAGCTGGTGCAGATAGCCTGGACCCCAGGGTTGGGAGCTCAGGCGCAGGGTTGAGCCGGTGCAGGGCTGAGCCACTGCAGGTGGCCTGGACCCCAGGGCTGGGTGCAGGCGTTGTGTGGGTGACTCCCACTGTTAGGGCCTGGTGGTCACCTCCCTCCCTGGCCTGTGCCCAACCATGGAGGACAGCAGCAAGCACAGTGGCCGCTGCCCAGGACACACCAGGTGAGGCTGGTGAGTGGCCCCTGCTGAGTCACCTGTCACATGAGCCTGGCGCTGTCATCCGGGGTGGGTGGAGTGCCCAGCCCTAACCAACCAGGCCCTCGGGGCCCCTGATGGGGCAGAGGGCAGTGGTGGCGTGTGGGGCTCCCTCCTCCAGCACGATCCAGTCGCCACCGTGGGGTGACAAAGGGGCCAGGTGGGGCTTGGTCTCTGGGGCAGGCAGCTGAGAGGCTGCTGGGAGGCGAGGAGCAGAGAGAGGTGTCTGTGCATGGGCCGAAGCTCCAAAGACCCCCGCACATACCCCATTGTCTCACTGGACTCCTCAGCACAAGTTACGAAGACACAATGATCAGGAATTTCAAGGTGGGGACCTCAGTGTTAAACTCTGGGTGCAGGGCCCTGCTGGGCATGGGTCCCAGGCGACTGTACGGGCCACAGCCCCAGGATGCCAGCCCCAGGCACCACCCTGGCTACCCTCACCTGGCAGGAGGGGTCACACCACCCCGATTCGGGGAGGGCCAGGACTGATTCCCGCTCTTGGGCCTCTGACCAAATGTCACTTCTCTCGAGAAGCCTGTTCCTGACCCCTCCCCTCCCCATCCCTCCCCTCCCCTCCCCACTCCCCCATACAAGCTGCCGGAGCCCGGGGATCTCTACCACGTCCACGCCAGGGGAACACAGTCTTCGTCTCTCACCCCAAGAACAGGGCCTGGCACAGGGCAGGCCCCTGAAGTGACACATCAATGTATTTCCGTGGTTTTTCACCAGCGCTGTCCCCGCTGGCTCCTGGAGAACCGGTGCTGTGTGGTGCCCTGCGTCCCATGTGCAGTGTGTGGCACCCTGAGAACTGGTGCTGTGTGTGGTGCCCTGCGTCCCATCCGCACTGTGTGGCACCCAGTGGGTGCTCCAGAGATTTGTCTGAGGAGTGCTCGGAGGAAAGGCGGATCGCACAGCCCTGGCATGGGCTCGGAAGGACGATCGACAGGAGGCTGACCAGGGCCTGGGGAGAGGGACAGGCCGCTCGCTGGGACAGGCCCTGGCCCACAGTCCACTGCTTGGATCCTGGTGCCCAGTGCAGGGCCATTGATAGAATAATTGGTGGCGAGGCCAGGCAGGACCACAGGGAGCAGCAGGGTTGTCAGTCAGGCCTGGCCGGGAGAACCTCCCCCGCCACCCTGCAGAGGCCACACGTGGGTTTGCTTCTCCCAGGACCCTGGTGACAGGATGAACAGAGGCCAAGGTTGTGCGCAGGAGGCACCACCATTCTGGCACATTCCAGCAATGCTGGTGGCTGCGGCCGACACCCACAGAACCCCACCCTTGCTGCTGGGCTCCGAGGGGTGCAACAGCTGCCCACATCGGCCAGTGCAGACCCCGCCTCACCCTCTGCTCCTGAGGGGTGGGGAAGCCTCCATCAGGGCCTTGGAAACGGCTTCCTCCCGGTCACTGTGGAGTCCCCACCCTTGCGTCCCTACCTGTGAAAGGAAGGATGAAGGCAGAGCTCCCACAGCCTCGGGACTCAGCCTCAGACTACCCACGCCCCCACGGCTGGTGCTGGCGCAGGCGGGCAGGCACGCCCACAGCCTCTGAGCCCCACGTACAGTCCGGCCCTCACCGGGAGATGCTGGCCGGCTGCTGCAACCTCTCTGCTCCCCCGGTCCCCTAACACACGACAGAGGGCCTGAGAGTCCATCCACACTGGCTGCCCATGGGACGCACTCACGTCAGCAGTGATGGCTCTTGGACTTCCTGTCATTCGTTCCCCTTTTTCTGCCTGGGTCCAGCTTGGTTTTCATCTCCCTACGGGGTCCCGCCTCCCGCTCTGACCAGGCGGCCCTCACACTGTCCCGGCCTCCACCCCACAGGCCAGGCCTCTTGCTGATGTGGAAACTCGGCGTGGAGCAGACACGCAGCTCTCACCACAGGCCACTGACCCACGTCTGCACTCCCACGCTATCTGTCCGTGAGCACTGTGCCAGGGTCACCCCACTTCACAGAAGCACACTGAGGCTCAGAAGCTGCCAAGCAACGTGTCCAAGGTGACAGACAAGTGGCCAGAGGGGACAGAACCCCAGGCGTGTGTTGCAGAGCCCTGCTCTTCCCTCCTGTGAGATAGCACCAGGCTTTTAACCTAAAGATGGCCAAGTCTCCTTCCTTTTCTCGGCCCCTCCCAAGTCAGGTGTGGAGGAGCCCAGACATCCCTTCTGGGATTTCAGCCTCACTCAGCACCCCATCCTCCACAGCAGGCAAGCATCCTGAATCCCAGGATTCCTGCAGGACTGGGGCCAACCAAGGGCTTTAGACCACCCGGCCCTAGAGCAGACTGATGCCTGAGCCTCCACGGCAGAGGACACTGCTCTGAGGACCCAGGATTCAAAGTGGTGCCAGACAGGAGGCCAGCCGCACCTCCATGACCCTGTGCCACCTGGAGACGCAGTGGCAATTTCCTTGCTAATTCTCAGGGCCCCAAGGGCAGGGCTGCCACAGGCCTAGCCTCACAGGAACTCTGAGAAGATTAACGAGATGTTTGTAACATGTGTGCAGCTCCCTGGAGTCCACATCGAGACAGGGAGAGGAGACTCATGGAGTACGGACTCTGGGGCAGTCGGAGGGGGTGGGAGCTGGGGGTGGGGCGGTCTAGGTCCCAGTTGGCGCTCCACAGGGATGTCCCTCCCCATTTTCACTGTGGAGATGGTGGAGGAGGCAGTGTCTGGAATCCAGTTCTTTGGCCTGTGATGGTGTGAGCACCAGGGCTCAGAGCTGGGCACAAAAGGCCCCATTTAGAGACTCTGACAGCAATGGAACCAGACGAGGTATCTGGCCAGACTCTGCCAAGAGCGGGCACAGGACCTAACACTCAGCAAGCTCCGCCCGTGCCCTTGGTTCAGCTCATGGAACTCTAACGGACACTCGGCAAGGACAGGTGATTTTCTCCCATTTATAAAAGAGGAAACTGCATTTGTTGTGAGAGATGCATGATGAGTGTGACGGGCCACGCCATGCCTAGTGGAGCTTCTCCCTAACAGGGAGGCATGAAGGCTCAGTGACGGGAACTGACTCACCCAAGTTCCCGTGAGTAGGGGCAGGATTTGAACAGGATCTGGAAAGGGAGTTTGCGGAGAGGTGAAGGACACAAGCCTGGGAACTGCCTTCAGGCAGCACAGAGAAGGAACAGGCCCAGACGGGACCTCCAAACACGAACCACGAAAAACAAGAGATAGCAACGTTGCTGTCAGACACGTGCGCCGGCTCCAGCCTCTAGATCCAGCAGCCGCGCAGGGCCGGTGAAGAGGCCAGAGCCTCCCAGAGGACCTGGAGTGGCTGGAGGGGCAGGGAGAGGAAGGAGGAACAGGCTCAGGCAGGGCAAGACACCAGTGGGCTCATCACGGCAGTCAGAGGATGCCGGATTCCCAGGGCAAACCAGCCAGATCGACGGAGCAAAGAGATGAGTTTCTGAAGCCACAGAGCCTGTTCAGAGCCAGTGTGCGCTCAGCATTTGCAGGTGGAATCAGAGTGTCCATCAAGGGCAGGGGTCTGTGCGCACCACCATGGGCTAAATACAGCCCAGTGGCAGCCACGGCCTGGAGCTAGGAATGGGTTTTGCGTTTTAAAGGGGTTGTAGGAAAAACAAAAACAGCCTGCAGAGGGGGCATGGCTCTGCCACACCCTGGTCTCAAACAAAAAGAAAGAAACAAAAAACAAAACAAAACAAACAAACAGAGAAGAGTATGTGACTTAAACCACAGGGCCAGCAAAGCCTAAAATACTCTCTAGTCCTTGATAGAAAAAGTGTGTGATCCTACGCCAGGGGCAGCTCCAGGAGGCCAGTCTCTAACCCCTTCATCTTCAAGGCCCAGAGAGAGGTGGGACATTGCCCAAGTCCCCCCGCTGTCACAGGCGAGGACTAAAACCCAGGTGTCCCAATGCCAGGCCCTGCCTGTGATGCTGTCCTGCGCCCATGAACCCACCTGGCCTCCAAAGACCAGATAAAGGGTCCTGACCTCCGACTTCAGCTTAGGGTGGGGCAGGATTTCCTTCTGTCTTTCTGAACAGGGCTGGGGAAGTAGGGTGGCAGAGAGAAGGACGATTGTTCAGATCAGAGCATGACACTGTCTCGACTGCCTGTGCTTGGCAAAGACTGTCTCTACAAAAAATTTTAAAGAAAATTAATAGGGCATGGTGGTACACACCTGTAGTTCCAGCTACTTGGGAGGCTAAGGCGTAGAGGATCACTTGAGCCCAAGAATTTGAGGCTGAAGTGAGTCATGACTGCGCCACTGTACTCCAGCCTGGGCAAAAGAGCAAGACCCTGTCTCCAAGGAAAAAAAAAAAAAAACAGGCCAGGCGCAGTGGCTCACGCCTGTAATATAAGCAGTTTGGAAGGCCGAGGGGTCTCGGGAGTTTCAGACCAGCCTGACCAACACGATGAAACCCTGTCTCTACTAAAAATACAAAAATAAGCTGGGCGTGGTGGCGGGCACCTGTAATCCCAGCTACTTGGGAGGCTGAGGCAGGAGAACCGCTTGAATCTGGGAGGCAGAGGTTGCAGTGAGCCAAGACCACGCCGCTGCACTCCAGCCTGGGTGACGAGCGAAACTCTGTCTCAAAAACAAAAAACAAAAACAAAAACAAAAAGAGGAAAAAAAGAAAAAAAGAATTCCCTGTTATTTATCTGATATCAATATGATGGGCATCCGGCACTAGCATTTGCTGATCTGCCTCATGGATCGAGCGGGACCCTGCACACCCTGGTTTAGCACCTGGTGAGGAGGTGCCGGCTGCGAGCAGGCTGAGGTTGGCAGAAGCCGGCCAGCTACCTGGGGGGCAGCGATGGGATCTGACTTCAAAGCTGAGGACAGGGCTGTGTCCCGGTGACCAGTGTTCCAACCAGGGACAGAACATTCTGGGAAGCAAAGGTCTTGGTCACACCAGCCTCATCAAAGAGGGAGAGGGACGGGCTGGGGAAGGAGGCCGGGCCTGACGGAAGCTAGACTGGAGGCAGCTGGGAGGAAGAGGAGGTACTTCTATACCATGCTGAACTGTGGGTGTTGCGTGCCTCTCCCACCCTCAGCTTCCTAGGACCCTCATCTGCAAGTGAGGCCGGGCCTTAGAGCTATGTGGGGTGTGGGGCTGGGAGCTCCACGCCTCTGGGCCTGTCTCAGCATCTGTGAGGTAGGGCTCACCCCACAATGTTGGGGGGCCTTGGGAGGCTCAGAGAAGGTCGTTCACTCAGAGCTCGGGTCCCAGAATCAGAATTCTCCAAAGATCACTCCCGCAGACCTAAAGCACTAAGTAAACTGTGGGGTCAGTAGGGCACAGCGGGGCTGGGCCGGTGCTGTTGGTTCTCCAGGGTGACCTGGCTCAGACTCTACCTCAAGACCCTGCACGTCGGGGAGAAACCAAAACCCAGGGAAGTCAGCCCAGGCAGGGGCTTTGCAATGGGAGCCCCCAATAAAACGGAAGTTCCCGGGCAGCTGATTGGCTCAGGGGTCCGGCACTGGGGGTCCCGGATGGGACGCCTATGAGCTCGCCCTGTGGAGAAGGTTCTAGTTTGGCTTCTCCACCGAGGGGCAGGCCAGTGATCTCCCCCATAAAGACTGTGGTGCTCATGACCTCCCTCCCTGGAGTCAAAGGGATGAGCTCAGGCAAGGAAGAGGGTCGGCTGGCTCCTGTTTATCCATTCAAGAAGCAACCACTGACCGTTTGTCAAACAGGAGTAAACAGACAGTGGAGACGCCTCCTGCTGTGAAGATGCACACGGTTTTGTGTGGTGGTGGTTTCAGGGGATGGGCAAATGCGCTGGGCAGGGGCCAGGCTCACCCTGGAGATGCATTGGTGACCTGGGTCCTCATGACGCTTCCTCGGGCCTCTGCATGCAGGTCCTGCTCTGCCACCTGCTAGCTGGGACCCTGGCCAAGTCACACAGCCCCCGGGGCCTCAGTGTTCCCACATGTGAGCTGTGGGTCATACAGCCACACTGCCACACTGCAGCAAGGATGAGGAGGGCCAGTGGCCTTCACTCGGGGGTGGTTCACCGTGGCTCTCCTATTCCACCCTGGCACCTGCCTCCACTGGCCGAGGAGACGGCCGAATTATTACTTTTTGAGGCGGAGTTTCACTCTCATTGCCCAGGCTTGAGTGCAGTGGTACAATCTTGGCTCACTGCAACCTCCGCCTCCCAGGTTCAAGCAATTCTCCTGCCTCAGTCTCCTGAGTAGCTGAGATTACAGGCGCCAGCCACCACGCCCGGTTAATTTTTGTATCTTTAGCAGAGACGGGGTTTCACCATGTTGGCCAGGCTGGTCTCAAACTCCTGACCTCAAGTGATCCACCCACCTCAGCCTCCCAAAGTGCTGGGATTACAGGCGTGAGCCACTGCACCTGGCTGGCCGCATGATTTTTTAACCCCTGAGTACTTCAACACGTATTTCCTCGAAACAAGGCCGTTCCTCACATGAGCACAGAAGAGTTGATTCCGCTACAACTCAACATCTGCGTTCCTAGAAATCACTGCATGCAAAACCACACAGTCAAAACCACAGGGCTTGTGGGGAAACAGGGTTAGGGGAAGGGCACTCAAAGCAGACAGGAACCCTAATAAAAACGGCAGCACAGCTTCACACGTTAAGGGGTTCAGAGACACATAAACATGGCACTTGGGCTTGGAATGCTGTAAGTTTACCCAGGGAGGTGGGCTGGAGAGCTGGTGCAGAGTGGCAGAGGCGGGTCAGTGGAGACAGGAGGAAGTTGTGCCCTGACGAGGATGGGGTGCCCGGGGCAGCTGGGGCTGTGTGAGGTGCGCATGCATCCTGTGTGTTCCTATGTGAACACAGGTGCATCAGGCCGGCTGGGGACGGTGGCTGTGTTCACCCAGTGCTTCTGGTGGGTGAAATCTCACAAAGGAAAACAGGAAACTTGTGTTATCTTCAAACTGTTCCCTGCTATATCAATCATGCTGGAACCAGTTCTCTCTTTTTTTTTTTTTTTTTTGAGACGGAGTCTCGCGCTGTCGCCCAGGCTGGAGTGCAGTGGCCGGATCTCAGCTCACTGCAAGCTCCGCCTCCCGGGTTCACGCCATTCTCCTGCCTCAGCCTCCCGAGTAGCTGGGACTACAGGCGCTGCCACCTCACCCGGCTATTTCTTGTATTTCTTAGTAGAGACGGGGTTTCACCGTGTTAGCCAGGATGGTCTCGATCTCCTGACCTCGTGATCCACCCATCTCGGCCTCCAAAGTGCTGGGATTACAGGCTTGAGCCACCGCGCCCGGCCAGTTCTCATTTTCAAAACAAGCTTTGTAGCAAAACTGACTGTCCAACTATCACTATCAAGAAATTAACCTTGGCCGGGCACAATGGCCCACGCCTGTAATCCCGGTAGTTGGGGAGGCCAAAGCAGGTGGAGCACTTGAGGTCAGGAGTTAGAGACCAGCCTGACCAACATAGTGAAACCTTGTCTCTACTAAAAATACAAAAATTAGCCAGACATGTGGCACGGGCCTGTAGTTCCAACTACTTGGGAGGCTGAGGCAGGAGAATTGCTTGAACTCAGGAGGCGGAGGTTGCAGTGAGCTGAGATTGTGCCACTGCACTCCAGCTTGGGTGACAGGGCGCAACTCCATCTCAAAAAAAAAAAAAAAAAAAAAAAAAAGAAAAGAAAAAGAAAGAAATTAACCTTGAAACAATACAACCAGGAAATCTGTAGCCCTGGATCAAAACTTGCCTACTTATCCTGCCAACCCAACATGGCGTTTTTATGGTCCAAAGAGACAGGTTGGTGCCCGACAGCACGTGATGGCTGAGATTAGTGAGCTCGGGGCTTACAAACCAGGCAGCAGCAGTCCCCATGGGGTGCTGGAAGTCCATGAAAGGAGGCTGTGCTTTTCCGTGCAGGCAGTGGAAGGCCTGAAAGGTTTTAGGCAGGGAGGACCATCCCAGGTCCCAGGCTGCCCCGTGGAGGGCGGATTTCACAGGGAGACAGATGGAGGACGTTGCACCCCTGCGTGGGGGCTGAGGAGGGTCTGAGCTACATTTTAACTTCAAGGTGAGCCAGAGGAAAGCAGCCTGCCAATTAAGCCCCCAAGGCAGGTATGCACTTCTCCCAAACTCTCCACATAGCTCAGTAGGGACAGGGGTCCATGACCAGGACAGACTCTGGAGGGGCCACCAGGGGGCCAGGAAAGGAGGGCAGAGCCTCACTCAAGCCTGGTTCTCCCGCCTCATCCACCCCAAAACCCTTGACCCCAAAACAAACATCCCGGAAAACAGATCGGGACACTCCACCAAACTCCACTATAAACAACCGTAAAATAAACCCAGGCCCATATGCTGACGATACTGAAAGAATCAGACACGTGCCTAGTGAAGTCAGGCAGTGGGGAAAAATCTGGCTGTCCTTTCGGTTTTGGTTTTAGGAGACGCAGAAAGTGCTGCTGACAGAAACTATGCATTTGGCACCCACCGACCCTCAAACATCGACAGAGAACACCGGGTGCCTGACACTCGCCTCTCCAGGCATGGGGGCTGCTATCTCGGCAACGTAGGGTATCTTGCCTCAAGTCACAGAGAAGCAGCAGCAGAGCCCGGGCTCTGGAACCGGGGCTTCGGGATGTCCCTGCGCCCAGGGCAGGCAGGGGAGGCCTACGGATCCCTCTTGAGGGACGACCGTAGGTACAGAAAATAAAAGGTACGGGGTTACAAGGGAAACCAAGCATTTTGAAATGTTAAATTGCTTAAAAATCAAATTTGTGAGACAGCCATGCATATCCTTCTGAATTAACATACTAAATAACAGGATGAATCCGTGAGCGTAAAATCAACTGTCACTTAGGAGTAGTGGAGACATCAGTGCCCCTCAGCGAATGGGACGTGAATGTGATGTAATGAAATACCCAGGCTTCCTGCTGGGGGCCAAGGCCCTGGCTTCGTAACTGGGGAAATGCTGAGTTTCATCCAGAGGCAGCGAAAACCAGAACGCTGTATGTTCCCCATCTAAGTCGAAGCCCCATGAATTCTCTCCCCGCCCCGCAGCGGCCTGTGGGGAACTCTCCGAGGTGCTGACCCTGGCCTTGGACGGGTCTTGGCTCTTGGACAGGGGCGTCCCGTGACTCTTCGTCTCTGAGCAGGCACAGCTGGCCTTCCGGAGAAAGTGGGGTGTGTTCTCGGGTCTCCCCCAGTCAGACCCTTGGCTTTCTTGCCCAGCCTCCCTGGACAGTCACACACACTGGTGACCCATGATGTCGACTCCTCCCCAGTCCTGGACCCCTTCAAAGTCCAGCCCATGCTCAGAGCAGGAGGCTTCGCTTCCCCTAAAGTCCACTATTGTCCTCAGGTCCAAAAGGCAGGCGCAGAAGAGGGCGTGACCGGCAGAATCACGGCCCTCAAAGATGTCCCTGTTTTGAATGTGTCCCCTTATGTGGCAAAGGGGACTCTGCAGAAATGACTGAGTTAAGGATCAGGAGAGGGAGAGATGACCCTGGATTATCTGGGCGGGCCACCCTGAACCACAAGGGTCCTTGTAAGAGAGGGACAGGAGGTTAGAGAGGAGAGGAGACAAGAGGCTGCCATGCTGGCTCTGAAGGCAGAGGAGGGGCCTTGAGCCAAGGAACACAGGCGAGGCAGCCTCTGGAAGCTGGGAAAGGTGAGGAACGGATTCTCCCTGGAGGAGCCTCCAGAAACTTAGGTATTACAAATTTCATGTTTAGACTTGGGTCCCATCCCCACGATATCTCATTATGTGCATACAAACATTCTACAACTTAAAGCCAAGATCTGAAACACTCCTGATCCCAGTCATTTCAGATAAGGGATTCTCACAGCCTGTACCATTGTCATTCCATTGGACAGATGGAGAAACCAAGTCTTGGAGGAATCGTGATGGGCTATGGGAGACCTGCCTGGATGTGTCCTGGAGGGCACGGGAGGGACTCCCATAACTGGGTAGAGCTGTTTGTCTCCAGCCTTATGTGGATGGCCCATAAGGAGGTACCCCCTCCTACAGACTAGCACAGTGAGGCTCAGACAGGCAGTGTGACAGTGTGACTGGGGGTCCATCCGCGGAACAGGCAGCTGGTGGGGAGGCAGGGACTCACCTGTCCACTGAGAGCTGTGGCTTCCTCTACAAAACGGGGAGACTAGGGGGGCTGCGGTGACTACAATGGACACGTGCCAGATCCCGGTGCACTGGTCTGTGCTGCCCCAGGAGCATGGGCAGTGGCACCCAGTCCTGCCTGTGGCCCCTGGTGGGAGCGGGTGAAAGGGGAGCATGGAACTGAATTCGCTTGGCCACTTCGGGACAGAGTCCTGGGAGAGGCTCTCTGGGAAAGCCCCTTTCACTCCAGCCGTATGGCAGAGCTGGGACCCAATCCCAGGAAACCTCACTCGCAAGAGTCCTCTGTGTCCTCCCTGCAGCCCCCTCTGTCCACCCGAGACTGTTTCAAAGCGTCTGGTCTGGGGAAAGGCTCAACTCTCTGACACAGAATCCAGGGAGTCTTTCTCAGAGGGATGCCATCGGCCTGGAAAGTTTTCTCCATTATTACTGAGACGCACAGCTGGTCCCTGTGCACCACTGTCTCTCCCCAGCCTCAGAGGCAGGTCCTGTCCTCAGCTCCTCTTTACAGATGAGGAAACTGAGGCACAGGGAGGTAACGCTGCTTGCCCAGGGTTTCCAGGTGGCAGGGCTGGGGAAACCAGGAATACAGGGACGAGGAAAGGAATCCCCTTCACAGCAGAGCTCAATGGGCCCAGAAGGGGCGGAGCAGGGCCATGCTATCCGGCCCCAGACAGCAGCTGCTAAGTGCTTAATCCCCAGGCTGGGGCAGGGAACCCGGGAGGGGGAGTTAGTGTTTGAAGGGTGCAGGGCTTCATTTCTGCAAGGTTCAAGGTGAAAGGGGTTCTGGAGACAGATCGCGGTCATGATTGTACAATATGCTTAACACCACTTACTGTACACTTAAAAATGGTTAAAATCATACTTTTTTTTTTTTTTAAATGGAATCTTGCTCTGTCACCCAGGCTGGAGTGCAGTGGTGCTATCTTGACTCGCTGCAACCTTCGTCTCCTGGGTTCAAGCAATTCTCCTGCCTCAGCCTCCCGAGTAGCTGGGATTACAGGCGCCCGCTACCATGCCCAGCTAATTTTGGTATTTTTAGTTGAGATGGGGTTTCACCATGTTGGCCCAGACTCGTCTAGAACTCCTGACCTCAAGTGATTCACCCACCTCAACCTCCCAGTGCTGGGATTATAGGCGTGAGCCACGGCCTGGCCAAAATCATATATTTTATGTTGTGTGTATGTAGTTTTTTTTTCTTTTTCTTTTTGAGACAGAGTCTTACTCTGTCACCCAGGCCGGAGTGCAGTGGCACAATCTTGGCTCACTGCAACCTCCGCCTCCTGGGTTCCAATGATTCTCATTCCTCAGCTTCCCGAGTAGCTGGGATTACAGGTGCCTGCCACCACACCTGGCTGAATTTTTTTTGTATTTTTAGTAGAGAGGGGATCTTGCCAGGTTGGCCAGGCTGGTCTCTAACTCCTGACCTCAAGTGATCTGCATGCTTTGGCCTGCCAAAGTGCTGAGATTACAGGCATGAGCCACCACACCCAGCTGCTCCAGCAGTGGTCGTGACAAGGCCAGGCATGGGGCCAGCTGCGCAGCTTTCGCTGTGGCTGCTGCAGCTGTCCCGGGCTAAGTGACAGTCCAGGTCTGCAACTGTGCCCCTGACTCCAGCAATTGCACCCTTATTCAGCTGCTTATTACCCAGCAAGGCACCAGCCAGTCAAGCTGCCCTGCTGGGCACACAACTAATTGGGATGGTTGGGTTTAGAGAGGAGGAAATGGGGGCAAAGGGGCCACCCACCCCTGCCTCAGCGCCAGTCGCACAGCAAGCCCCAATCCGCCATGTCCCTCTCATCAGGCCCCAGGTGAGGGATGCCTGGAGGAGAGAGGAGCTCAGGAAAGGCAGCTCTTGACTCCCCAGTGCAGGGGGTGAGTCCTCCTACTCCACCTGCTGGGGCCTCCTGCTTTACAAACGCCCACACGGGGTCACCTGGACACCTCTGGGGCCTGCCTTCCACTACATCATGCCCTGGGTCTGTTTCAGGAACCCACAGGTGAAGAGACAGAGAAACGCAGGGGTAGGGGGGACAGAGAGAAGGGGGAGCAAAAACAGAAACAGTGACAGAGAGTGAGAAAAAGAGACAGGGAGGGAGGGAGATGGAGAAAACTAGGAGAGAGAGACAGAAAGCAAAGCAGGCCGGGCGCGGTGGCTCAAGCCTGTAATCCCAGCACTTTGGGAGGCCGAGACGGGCGGATCACGAGGTCAGGAGATCGAGACCATCCTGGCTAACACGGTGAAACCCCGTCTCTACTAAAAAATACAAAAAACTAGCCGGGCGAGGTGGCGGGCGCCTGTAGTCCCAGCTACTCGGGAGGCTGAGGCAGGAGAATGGCGTAAACCCGGGAGGCAGAGCTTGCAGTGAGCCGAGATCGCGCCACTGCACTCCAGCCTGGGTGACAGAGCCAGACTCCATCTCAAAAAAAAAAAAAAAAAAAAAAAAAAAGAAAGCAAAGCAGGGAGAGAGGAAAAGAGACAGGGAGGGAGGGAGATGGAGAAAACTAGGAGAGAGAGAGCAAAGCAGATAGGGAGAGAGAGAGGAAAAGAGGGAGGGAGGGAGATGGAGAAAACTAGGAGAGAGAGAGCAAAGCAGACAGGGAGAGAGAGAGGAAAAGAGGGAGGGAGGGAGATGGAGAAAACTAGGAGAGAGACACAGAGAGCAAAGATAGGGAGAAAGAGAGGAAAAGAGACAGGGAAGGAGGGAGATGGAGAAAACTAGGAGAGACAGAGAGCATAGCAGATAGGGAGAGAGAGAGGAAAAGAGACAGGGAAGGAGGAAGATGGAGAAAACTAGGAGAGATACATAGAGAACAAAGCATATAGGGAGAGAGAGAGGAAAAGAGACAGGGAGGAAGAGAGATGGAGAAAACTAGGAGAGACAGAGAGCAAAGCAGATAGGGAGAGAGAGAGAGAGGAAAAGAGACATGGAAGGAGGGAGATGGAGAAAAATAGAGACAGAGAGCAAAGCAGATAGGGAGACGGAGAGTAAAAGAGACAGGGAGGAAGAGAGATGGAGAAAACTAGGAGAGAGAGAGAGAGCAAAGCAGATAGGGAGATAGGAAAAGGGAGGAAGGCACAGAAAGGGGGGAAAAGAGAGGGAGGGACAGAGAGGGAGGAAAAGAGAAAGGGAAAAAGAGAGGGGGAGAAATGGGGAGAGGGAGGGAAGGAGGAGAAGAAGGGAGGGAAACAGAGAAAATTCCTGTCCTAACTCTCCCACCCTTTTCTCAAAGGCAGAGAATGCAGAATCCCCGCCAGGACACCCAAGCTGGGGTACAAATGCTGTGCACTGTTTGGTAGCCCTGCGACCTCAGGAGGTAGCCAGCTCCCAGGTGTCCATTCACCGTTTGCTGCACCCAGATTGGTGTTGGGCCTGTTAACACACAGGCAGTGTCTTCACACCGAAGCGTGGGCCGCATGGTGCCTTCTGGAGTAGGGGGCCATCTTGTGAAGACCAGGATGTGGGTCCCCAGTCCCCTCCACACTCAGGGAAGACTCTGCCACAGAGGGGACATGTATGTCCTGGAGCATGACCACTGTGAGGCCAGGTGTGGTGGAGACAGCTGTCCATCCCCTGGCAGCCACCACAGCTCCTCCTCTCCCACAGCACTGAAGCCCCATTGTCAGCCAGGCACATGCCCCCTCCCAGATAAGGACTACATTTCCCAGCCTCCCTTGCAGCTAGGTGTGGTCACGTGACTGAGTTTTGGCCAACAGAATGTGAGCACTGTTCTGGGGGCAACTCCTAGGTTGCATTCTTAAAAGACCGGCTCATGGTCTTCCTGTGGTCATGGGGGTAAGCTAGGGTCACACCCCAAAGATGGAGTGGCTCAAGACAGAAGAGGCCTGGGCACAGTGACCTCACAGAGCAGTCACCACACTGAGTGACTGGTACTTGAGAGAAATGTGTTTTTCTCGTTTAATAAAACATCCTTTTTATATATGATTTTTAAATATAACATAAAACTTGCCATTTTATCAATTTTAAAGTTCACAGTTCAGTGGCATTTGGCACATTCAACGCTGTGCATCAGTCACCTCTACCTGCTTGCAGGGCACTGCCGTCGCCCCCACCAGAAACCCTGCACCCAGGAAGCAGCCACTTCCCGTTCCTCCCACCCCAGCCCCTGGTAACCCAGTCCACTCCCTGTCCCCATGAATTTCCCTGGTCTAGAGAGTTCACATGCCACATTTGTCCTTTTGTGACCGGCTTCCTTCACTCAGCATCACGTTCTCAGGCTCATTCATGCTGCAGCCAGTGTCAGACCTTAAGATGCTGTTATTCTAGGTCTGGTCAGTTTGGCCTCCTCCTTTATTTTTATTTTTTACTGTTCCTTGAGAAGCAGGGCTCACTCACAGGCAGGGTGCTCAGCACTGGCCTGGCCTCCTCCTAACACACCAGGTGCTCCAGGCTGAGTCCCCCTCAGGTTCCCAAGTGAAGCCCCCACTCCAAAGGTGCTGTATGTGGAGACAGGGCCTTTAAGGAGGTAATTAAGGTTAAACGAGGCCCTATGGGTGGGGCCCCAATCTGATGGAACTGGTGGCCTTATAAGAAGATGAAGAGAGGGAGATCCTCTCCATGCACCAAGGAAAGCCTCGTGAACACAGCGAGAAGGAGCCCAAGGAGCGAGCCCCCAGTGGAACTCCATAGGCACCGTGCTCTTGGACTGTCCAGCTTTCAGAACTGGGAGAAAACGCACCCAGTCTACGGTATTTTGTTATGGCAGCCCAAGCTGAGCCATGAGGCAGAAGAGAAAGGCGAACGCCCGGAGAAAGAAAACCATACGCCCAAGGCACATAGGGGCCCGCGTTCCTTTTCCTCCTCTGTCCTAACCGCCCCTGACCCACCAGCTGCACGTTTTTCCTGCAGGCTTGAACCCAAGCCAGGGCCTTAACTGTTTCCAGGCACTGACTGATTCACTTATGCAGGTTGCTGCCCCCAAACACTGGAAGATCAAGCCGGGAAACTGGCCTCGGCCCTGAGCCAAGTTCCTTCACCCTCATATGAACTCCATCATCCGACCCCGTCGTTGCAGACATACTGGGACAGAACATCGCTCATCTCCCTGTTCCCACGAGGAAGCTGCAGCCCCCTCTGTAAGTCCCCCAACAAATGCCACGGACTGTCCACCCTGGTGTTCAGAGCTTCCTTTGCTGGAATCCTAACCCACCCCTATCTCAGGAAGGTTTACATCCAGTCCTTTGTGGGAACTCTCCTGCCTGCGGCTTTTGGGGTGACTCCAGCTGAGGGTTCGGCTGGAGGGAACAGCATGAAAGACTCTGTTTCCTGGGCTGTACAACAGGTGTCACGGCACCTGCAACACTGAGTGTTCTCTGACATAGGCAGGCAGAGATGCCTGCAGGACTCTTGGCTCACAGCACATACTGGGCTGACCAGCTCAGGAAGGGAAGTTGATGCCATGCACCCCGATCGGTTAACTTTCAAGGGGTGCAGCTTGCCAACAATCCCCCGAGACCCACTATCGAGCTCCACTGCCACGCAGCAGTGCCCCACCCCCAGCAGTCCCACTCGGGACATCAGTGCAGAGGCCAGGAGGGCACGTGGGCAAAGGGAATGGCATGGTGACAGCAGCTGAGCGGCAAGTGAGACCCCTAGGCAGACTCAGGGCCAGGCTCACAGTCAGCACTTTCTGTCGAACCTCATTCAATCCAGAGCCTCCTATGAGGTGGGCAGAGCAGATGTGGGGACCATGAGATGGCCAGACTGGTTCCCTACACGGGGGGCCGGGACGTGGGCTGGTGCCTGCACTGCACTGGTTACATGTTCTGAAGATCGCCCTTGGAAACAGTTATGACTATTTAGGGAATATAGGAAATTAAAATAGAACATTATTGGCTGGGCGCAGTGGCTTACACCTGCAATCCCAGCACTTTGGGAGGCTGAGGCAGGAGAATTCTTGAGGCCAGGAATTGGAGACCAGCCTGGTCAACATAGTGAGACCCCATCTCTACAAAACATAAAAATATTAGCTGGGCGTGGTGGTGCATGCCTGCAGTCCCAGCTCCTCAGGAGGCTGAGGTGGGAGGATCATTTGAGCCCAGGAGATTGAGGCTGCAGTGAGCTATGATCTTACCACTGCACTCCAGACTGGGGGACAGAGCAGAACAAGACCCTGTCTCAAAACATAAAATTATTTGTTTTGTAACCAGGGAGAAAGAGGTTCAGCAAAGTGAAGCCACTTTCTCTGATGGCCACGCAGGGAGGCCGGAGGGCCTGGCGGGCTGTGTGCCTCAAATATGCAGCCCAAGGGCCCTGGCAGGGTGGCGGGAAGGCTCAGGAAGCCCACAGCAGCAGACTTGACTCTCCCATCTCCACGGTTACTGCTGATGCAGGGTCTGACCCTGCCAGGCCTTCAGGGAGAAACCAAGCAGGGCCCCACTCAAGACACTCAACCCCCAGGCGCTGCCTGCTGACCTCAGGCAAACTGGATCCTGGCTAAGGAAACTCGCGGGGCCTTGCCCCTGGACGCCTCCAACAAAGAGGAGCTGGTTTGCAGTGACAGCGTTTTCCCGGAGCCGAACTCCAGCAGGGATTTATCACACATTCTTGTTGAAGGCCACCAGGTGACCAGTGGACATGTGTGGTTACGCCCAGGCCGAGTGGCCACCAGTTCCTGTGAGAAGAGGCCAGAGCGGCGGTCAGAGCTCATGGGAGCAGCATCTCCATGTGGCAGGCGGGCCTCAGAGGTGCTGCTGGAGAAGCCCCGGCAGGTTGCTGCACAGCCAGTGTGCGGGGTTTGCAACCTGCCCCTGCGGACCCCAAGGTCAAAGCAGCGAGGCTGAGACGCTGATGGTCATGACTCTGGGGACTTTCTGGTGGCAGGGACAACCTGAGCAACGCAGGGCTCCTTCCCATCCCATTCCCCAGCTGCCACTGGGAAGCAGGAGTCTAGCAGATTGTCATGCCTGAGGCTCAGATAAGAAAACTGAGGCTCAGACTGGTGAAGGCTTGCACCAGGTTGCACAGGCACAGGCTGGTCTGACCACACCTAACCACGAAGAGGTGTTCAACTTTATTAGAATGTTCCTCTCCTTCCCTCCTCCCCCACCGCCTGCTGAATGCTGAGAAGGAAAGCTGACCTAGCTTCAGGGAGCTCACAATTCCAACAGTACCGAAAAACTGTACTGCAAGATAAATGACCACATAAAGACGGAAAAGTAAGTGTTTCAGGATCTGAAAAAGGGAGCAGCCAACCCCATCTGGGAGCTGGGGATGAGTTCAGAGAGGCGCATCTGAACTGCGTCTTGAGGGATGCATGGGAGCTCACTAAGAAGGAAGGGTGGCCGGGCGTGGTGGCTCATGCCTATAATCCCAGCACTTTGGGAGGCCGAGGCGGGCGGATCACGAGGTCAGGAGATCAAGACGATCCTAGCTAACACGGTGAAACCCCATCTCTACTAAAAACACACAAAAAAATTAGCCAGGCATGGTGGCGGCGCCTGTACTCCCAGCTACTCAGGAGGCTGAGGCAGGAGAATGGCGTGAACCCGGGAGGCGGAGCTTACGGTGAGCCAAGATCGCACCACTGTACTCCAGTCTGGGCAACAGAGCTGTAGTATAAAAAAAAAAGAAAAAACCAAGAAGGAAGGGCATTCCCAACAGAGGGACCCGCATATGCAAAGAGGAAGGCACAATGTACTCGTGGACCGTCCAGAGGACGGTGGGCAGGTGTGCAGAATACCGGCCAGGCGACAGCCGAAAACAAGGCCAGAACTCCAGGAGGACTGCACGTCTTGCTGGGGAGCCTGGTCTTTATCCCAGGGACTCTTACGCAATGGAGCAGAGTGATCAGACTGCTGCTCTGCCATTCTGTCGCCTGCAGAGATGACCGCACCAAAGATGGGCAGCTAGGTGCCTTTCCAGAGGCGAGTGTCCTGGGCAGGGGTCATGCCCCACTCTCCTTGTTGTCTCCTCTGCACAGGTGTAGACAGCAGGCCTCTGTCCCACGTGGCCTTCTCTGTGTGTGTCTGTGTCTCTTCTCCTCTAAGGACACCAGTCCCACTCGACTCCAGTGGGACCTCATCTTAATTAACTACATCTGCAACAACCCTATTTCCAATTACAGTCATGATCACATTCAGTGGCATAAACTTTAGGGGCATGATCACCCCTGTGATTGGAACTGTGCAACCTCCTTCATATACATAACCCCGCAGCAGCTTCAAGGGTGGGTACTCTTATCCGCTTATGGGGGGGTGGACAGGGAAACTGAGGCCCTGGATGGCAGAGCCAGGGCTCTAACACCCAGGCTGTTTCCTTATCTCCTCCCCAGGAGTCCAGGTCCAGCGGTCCCAGGAGCCAGAAAGGTAAAGGTGAGCCGGGAAAACGTCACCCTGGGGCCCCCTGACACTTCAGCAATTTCCCTAGTACTTGGGTGGCACGGGAAGGTTCAGGGACCCGGGCAGCTTTTGCCTTTCCTGCAGAAGGCAAAAGCTCGGCAGGCTCTGCAGCCACTCCCTCTAGAAGGTGAGCTCATCAAGTACCAAGTCTCCCATGACAGCTGCAAAAGCGACGTGCGCCCGGGGGCCCGCCCTCAGGTTTGGCCCCAGGGTGCGCCCCGCCCCTTCTTTTCTGAGACGGTGCCTGGTGAGGAGGGCTTGGAGCCAGGCGGATAAATACCCGGGACCAGGAGCACAGCCTCATCCCTCAGTGCCTACCCAAACTCACAGCCCAGACCTCTCCTGAACACAGAACCAGGCAGGGCCCTGCCCTGGGGGAGCTCGAGGTCTCAGGCAGAGAGGCTGATGCTGACAGAGAAACACACTCAACACTGAATGAGATGCAAATACTTATGAAAAACCCAAGCTGTAGACTTTTCACTAAAGTAGATACACAGTGGTCCACAAGCACACGGAAAGGTGCTCACCGCCATCAGCCTCCAGGGAATGCAAATCACAGCCACAGCGAGATGCACCTCACAGCCCTGAGCATGGCGGTAAGCAGGAGGCAGACAGCGGTGAGTGCTGGCGAGGACAGGCCACGCTGGAGCCCTCCGGCACTGCTGGTGAGAACGCCAAGGTGCAGCTGCTGTTGGAAACAGTCTGGCTGCGCCTCAGGAAGTTAAACTCAGAGTCACCACAGGTCCCAGCAACTCCTCTCCTGGGTGTCTACCCGAGAGAAGTGAAAACACACAGCCACATGAAGGTGTGTACACAGTGTTCGTAACAGTGTTATTTGCAAGAGACAAGAGCTGAACAACTCCAATATCCATCAACTGATGAGCAGATGAACAAAACGCAGTCCATCCACACCGGGGCTATCGCTCAGCCACAAAAGCGAGGGGAGCCCTGACGACGCCCACTATGATGCAGGTAAGCCTTGAAGGCATCGCACAGAGTGAAAGAAGCCAGCACAGAAGAACGTACTGTCCGGTTCCAATCACACGGAAGGTCCAGGATACATAAAGCCAGAGAGACAGAAAAGAGTTTGGCAGTTGCCAGGGGCTAAGGGAGGGGCAATAGGGAGGGAGATGGACCGTTCATGAGCGAGGAGTTCCTTTTTTGGGGTAAAGATGTTCCGGAAGTAGACACTGGCAAAGGTTGCACAACTTGGTGAATGCACAAGAAACCACCAAATTGTGTACTTTGAGAGGGCGAATGTCATGGTATGTGGACATACCTCCATAAAAAGAAAACTGAGCCAGGCCCAGTGGCTCACGCCTGTAATCCCAGCACTTTGGGAGGCCGAGGTGGGCGGATCATCTGAGGTCAGGAGTTCAAGACCAGCCTGGCCCACATGGTGAAACCCTGTCTCTACTAAAAATACAAAAATTAGCCAGCCGTGGTGGCACATGCCTGTAATCCCAGTTACTCAGGAGACTGAGGCAGGATAATCACTTGAACCCAGGAGGCAGAAGTTGCAATGAGCCAAGATTATGCCACTGCACTCCAGCCTGGGTGACAGAGTGAGTCTCAAAAGAAAAGAAAAAAAGAAAGAAAGAAAATTGGGCCAGGTGTGGTAGCTCATACCTTAATCCCAGCACTTCAGGAGGCTGAGGCAGGAGGATTGCTTCAGCCAAGGAGTTCAGGACCAGCCTGAGCAACACAGCCAGACCCCTGTCCCTACAAAGAAATAATAAAATAGAAAAATAACAGAATAAGACTACAGGTGGGGCGCACCTGTAGTCCCAGCTACTCAGGAGGTGGAGGCTGCCATGAGCTGAGATTGTGCCGCTGCACTCCAGCCTGGGCAACAGAGCAAGATCCTGTCTCAAAAAAAAGTAGAGAAAAGCAGAGAGGAAAGAAAGAAAGAAAAAAAAGGAGAAAGATAAGAAGGAAAGGAAGAAAGAAAAAAGAAAACTAACAAGGCGCCGGCACATTCCTTGTGAACGTGAGGAATGAGCTCCCACACCGCTCCCCCGGGCTTGGGACAGTGTTTTCAGTGTCCTCTGAGAACCATCCCCTGCCCGTGTCCTAGGGGAGCTGCTGGTCAGTATGTCCCTCCCACAACCACCTGCCCTCACATCTGCAGTGAGCACGTGCCCGGCCTGGTCAATCAGAAATTACATCCCTCATAGGCAGAGATCAGGCACGGAGCTTCCGCGGAGCCCATCGAAGCCTTTCTAGGCCCTGGAGAAATGGGTCTCTCCCCGGCTCCAGGACTGAGAACCTTAAGGACTATGTGAGCACAGACACACCGGCCTTTCCTAACACACATGGAACACCTGCTGTGGCATGAAATTAAACCCAAGGAGGAAAGCAGAACCAAGAACGGGAGTGAGGGAGAGCATGCTCTGACACTGTGGGCACCTGGATCCAGCTATGCCTGCAGCTACCCAGGGAGTAAGAGCCAATGAAATCACTTTTCACTTAAGCTAATTTGAGCTGCGATTGTGCCTCTTGCAACCAAGTCCTGATTGACAGTCAGCTCACATTTTACACAGATGTGGATATGGAGGAAACCTCAGGGGTCCCAATCACTTTTTTTTTTTTTTTTTGAGACAAGTTTCACTCTAGTTACCCAGGCTGGAGTGTAGTGGTGCAATCTCGGCTCACCGCAACCTCTACCTCCCGGGTTCAAGCGATTCTCCTGCCTCAGCCTCTCAAGTAGCTGGGATTAGAGGCATGCATCACCACACCAGGCTAATTTTGTATTTTTAGCAGAGACAGGGTTTCACCATGTCGGTCAGGCTGGTCTCGAACTCCTGACCTCAAGTGATCCACCCACCTCAGCCTCCCGAAGTCCTGGGATTCCAGGCATGAGCCACCGTGCCTGGCCCCAGATCACTCTTATAAAGGTCTGTCAGGGCTATGTGTGTAGGAGCTCTGCTCTGCAAAACACATAGACCTTTAAGCAATGGACTCTAGCGGAGCAAGATGCTAGGGAGTGAGGTCTGTCTTGCTCCTTTCTTCCCTGCCTGTTTCTTTCTTCTGCCTCCAGGTGGGAGGGTGGAACTGTAAGCTGAGTGCTCGAATGGTGTGACTGCCCAGGCACTGGGACCCTAATGAGCTGGAGGGTGAGGTACGTGATCCACCATGCAGCAGAGTTTCCTGTGTCCCTGGAGAGACAAAGCAAGGCCCAGGGCCCAGGCTGGGGATGCAGAGGTGGAGGTGGGGGCAGCGCAGAGCCACACATAGAGAGGGTGAGGGGCGTGTGAAAAGCGTGGCATCTGAAAGCAGGCACGTGTTCTCTTGGGGACCAAGCCAACCCACCCTCCACTTGGCCGAGCCATCTGTGAAGTCGATCGCACACATGTGCTGCCGAGGGTAGTTTCTCCACGGAACACTGTCATGGTCAGCAAAGCACCAGGTGTGCGGACACGGGGGTCACAGGCGTGGGGCACCACGGTGAGCACACGGGAGCCTGAGGGCAAAGAAAATCTGGTGGGGAGAGGAGGGGGAGGGGCTGAGCTGACATCCAGGTTATACCAGGTAAGTGGCGAGTTCTGAACACACCGGGGAACACAGGTGAATCCGAGGTGGGGCCGTGATGGGCAGGGGGTGAGGGGGAAGGTCAGCAGCACAGGTTTCAAAACCCAGGAGAGGGCCGGGCATGGTGGCTCACGCCTGTGATCCCAGTACTTTGAGAGGCTGAGGCGGGCGGATCACCTGAGGTCAGGAGTTCGAGACCAGCCTAGGCAACATGGTGAAACCCCACCTCTACTAAAAATACAAAAATTAGCTGGGTGTGGTGTGGTGGCGGATGCCTATAATCCCAGCTAATCTCCTGCCTCAGCCTCCCAGCCTTGGGAGGCTGAGGCAGGAGAATCACCTGAACCCGGGAGGTGGAAGTCACAGTTAGCTGAGATTGCACAACTGCACTCCAGCCTGGGCAACAGAGCAAGACTCTGTCTCAAAAACCAGAAAAACAAAAACAAAAACAAATCCCAGGGGGCAACCTGGGCCACAGTGGAACCAAATCCACACCTACCAGGAACCCAACTGTGGCCTTACTAGAGATGGGCCCTCTGCAGGTGGAATAGTTAAGATGGGGTCACACTGGAATAGGGCAGGCCTTAAATCCAATGGCTGTTGTCCCTAGGAGAGGGAGACAGAGACACACAGAGGGAAGACAGCCCTGTGAACTCAGGGTGGGAACTGGGGTGATGCGGCCACAAGCCAAGGAATGCCTGAAGTCGCCTGGAGCTGGAAGGGGCAAGGAGGGTCCTCCTGAGAGCCTTGGGAGAAAGTGCAGCCCTGATGATACTCGAGTTTAGACCTGTGACCTCCAGGGCTGTGAGGGAGTGCATTTCTGCTGTTCTGAGCCGCTTTGGGGTGCTTTGTTATGGCAGGGGCAGGAGACTCACACGGGGAAGATGAGGCGTGTCCTGGAGGAGCAATGGTCCTCTGTGGCTGCAGCCCACGGTATGAGGACAGCACATGGACAGGATTCTCCTGTATGCCTTCAAGAGCCACCCACCAGGCCCTGCATCAGTCAGTGGCTGTCACAGCAATGCCGAGTAACAAGTCCCTCCAAGAAACAAAGAAACCCCACTAGGTGGCTCAAAATAGTAAGTTATTTCCATGCACGAATGGATGCCCATGCTCGACCCATTTTATAGAACTGAAAACAAGGCCCAGAGAGCGGAAGCTCCTTGCCTGGGGCCACACAGCTAGTAAACAGCAGAGCCACTGCCGTTTCTCAGGAACACCAATGAGAACTGGGCTCCAGCTGCCACAGGGGTTTCTGGGGTTAGATTTGTGGAAAACGTGCCTGGCAGTCACCAGGACCTGGGACAGACTGTCAGGAGCATTTTGGAGTTTCGCTCCCTGGGGCCTGTAGGGAGGGAATGGGCATGTCCATTCTAGAAATGGGAGCACCAGAGGGGACAGACCTGCCCCAGACAGAATGCGGAGTGTATGGGTCTCGGGAGCTGCCAAAAGCGACCACACACAGTGGCTCCAAACCACACACACTTATTCATGTAGAGCTTTAGAGGTCACAAGTCAAGAGGAGTCTTATGCGGCTGGAATCAAGGTCTTAGCAGGGCTGCCTCCCTGGAGGAGAATCCGTTTCTCACCTTTTCCAGCTTTTAGCAGCCACCTGTACTCCAGGCCTCGTGACTCTCCCTCCACCTTCCAGTAGCATCGCCTCTGCTTCCGGGGTCCCTCGCACGGACTCTGTGACCCTCCCCTAAAACCCCCGTGATTCTATTTGCCCATCTGCATAATTCAGGGTGATTCCCCCGTCTCAGGTGCCTCGACTCAGTCACATCTACAAAGTCCCTCTTACCAGGGAACGTGACACCCACAGGTTCCGGGATTAGGATGTGGACATCTATGGGTGTCATCATTCCTGCGGCAGGGAGAAGCCCCTCAGTGACACAGCAGTCAAGGCCACCCAGTCACCTCCTCCTGGAGCCCTCCCTCCCAACCAAGGCAAATCAGGACAGCCCTGAACTGGGTAACGAGGCAGCATCTACCCACAGCTTTGAATGCACACATCACCTAGCCAGCAACGCCTGCTCTAGGAGACCGGGGTGCAGAATTCCCCAGGCTAGCAGCAAGGGAGGGTGGACTTGAACAGTTGTTGCAGTCTTGTGAGACTGAAAGATCAGATGTGTCCAAAATGCTCATTACTAGGGTAAGGCTAGGACGACACGGTGCATCCACGCTGCAGAACATGACGTGGCTATTAAGGAAACACACACATGTAGATACCCTGACGTGGAAAGATGACCTTGATACAAGTGAGGAGGAAAGAAAACAAGCTATAAAGCAATATGCACGGTACGATTTTATTTCTACAAAAGGGAATGGCGTAGGAGTGACATGGATTTGACGACGTGCTGAAAAAACTCTGAAGATGCCGTAATGGCCTCTACGGGGGTGGACAGTGTGCAGTGGGACCTGGTGACTTTATACGCATCTGTCTCACTGTTTTAATATTTTTACGAGGATGTGTTATAATTTTAATGAGAAATAATTTTTAAAAATCAAAAATATCCCCCTCCATTTCAGGTCCTTAAAGGCTGCCTTTCCTAGATGGCCCATCAGAGTGTCCCCGGTGACTTTCCTGTAGATAATTCACCCTCACCAGGGCCCACCTGTGGGGCTTCCTGCTGGGCCTCCCTCCACCCTCAGCTCCAGGCATGGCCAGCCGAGATCCCTAACTCACTGGAGAACTCTGCAGCCAGGAAGCCACAGCAGAGAGCAGAGCGGGGACAGGCAGAGGCCCCAAGGCACAGCTCGCAGACTCCAGCTTGGGCCAGGCACACAGCAGGTGCTGGAGACACAAAGGGATCTGGAAGCCCCTTTCTGAGCAGGTCTTACCCTGGGTTTTGCACACCCCCAGAGCAACGCTGTTTAGAGGACATTTCAAGGCCGTCATCAGCAAGAATTCCCAAGCCTAGCCTGGGTGTGAAGGGTGTGAGAGGAGGAACAGGACTGAAAGAGACGCCTGGGTGAGAGTTCTAGTCCCCCCCCAGGCACTGACCAGCTTGGAGACCAGGCACTGCCCTTCTTAGCAACCAGGCCCCAACTTCCCCCTGCAGTTCACTTCCTGCTATGCCTGCAGGACAGTCCTGAGCTGCTAGAAGGACCTGCCTGGCGAGAAGATTCTGAATGTAGCCACCAATTAGCTGTGTCTGTAGTGGGTACAGGGCAGGAGGAAGAGTGGCAGAGGTGCCCGGGATGTGTCACCTCTGATCTACATGACCAGTCAAGGCTACACTCACAAGGAAAAATCACAGACAGGGACATCACCTGACGACCAGCACATGGGCCTGCCACCATGGTCCTGCTGACTGCCATGGAGATCCAAGGGCCTCAACTCACAAGAGTAGGTACCGTCATCCAGGTGGCCACCTCCGTAAGCTCCGCACCTGCCTGGCCTCCAGGATAGATGGGGGCTGACCCCACCCAGGCCATCCTAGCCCAGCTGTGTGCACCCTCCCCACACACTGAAGACCGAAGCAGGAGGATCACTTGAGCCTGGGAGGTCAAGGTTGCAGTGGGTCATGATGGCACCACTGCACTCCGGCCTGCGCAGAGCAAGACCCTGTCTTGAAAAAGAAAAAAAGTTATATTTCCTGTAATCCCAGCACTTTGGGAGGCCGAGACGGGCGGATCACGAGGTCAGGAGATGGAGACCATCCTGGCTAACACGGTGAAACCCCGTCTCTACTAAAAAAAAAAAATACAAAAAACTAGCCGGGCGAGGTGGCGGGCGCCTGTGGTCCCAGCTACTCGGGAGGCTGAGGCAGGAGAATGGCGGGAACCCGGGAGGCGGAGCTTGCAGTGAGCTGAGATCCGGCCACTGCACTCCAGCCTGGGCGACAGAGCGAGACTCCGTCTCAAAAAAAAAAAAAAAAAAAAGTTATATTTCTACTATATTGTAGTCTATTAAGCGTGCTATAGCATTATATGTTAAAAAATTACGAATCTTTTTTTTTTTTTTTTTTTTTTTTTTTTTTTTTTTTTTTTTTTGAGACGGAGTCTCGCTCTGTCACCCAGGCTGGAGTGCAGTGGCCGGATCTCAGCTCACTGCAAGCTCCGCCTCCCGGGTTCCCGCCATTCTCCTGCCTCAGCCTCCCGAGTAGCTGGGACCACAGGCGCCGCCACCTCGCCCAGCTAATTTTTTGTGTTTTTAGTAGAGACGGGGTTTCGCCGTGTTAGCCAGGATGGTCTCGATCTCCTGACCTAGTGATCCGCCCGTCTCGGCCTCCCAAAGTGCTGGGATTACAGGCTTGAGCCACCGCGCCTGGCCACGAATCTTAATTTTAAAATACTGTATTGCTAAAAAACGTGAACAACCATCTGGGCCTTCAGTGGAGGGCCTTGGCTTGGCTGTGGATGATCAGCGTGGTGAGCGCTGAAGGCTGAGGCGGCAGCTTCTTAAAATAAGACAACAATGTTGGCTGCATCAATGGACTCTTCCTTTCACAAAAGGCTTCTCTGTAGCATGTGACGCTATTTGATAGCATTTGATTCACCCTAGAGCTTCATTCAAAACCGAGTGAATCCTCTCAAACTCTGCTCCTGCTTTATCGACTCTGTTGAAGGAATATTCTAAATCTTTGCTGTCACTTCAACAATGTCTGCAGCACCTTCGCCAGGAGTAGATTCCATCGCAAGAAACCATTTTCTTGGCTCACCCCTAAGCAGCAACTCCGCAGTCTTTCAAGTGTGATCGTGAGCTTGCAGCAATGCAGTCCCATCTGCAGGCTCCGCTTCTAATTCCAGTTCTCTTGCCATGTCCACCACGTTTGCAGTTGCTTCCTCCACTGAAGTCTTGAGCCCCTGAAGCCGTCCATAAGGGCTGGAATCAACTTCTTCTAAACTGTTGTTAATGTGGATATTCTGACCTCCACCCTTGAATCGCGAATGTTCTTCATGGGATCTAGAATGCTGAATCCTTTCCAGATGGGTTTTTTTTTTTTTTTTTTTTTGAGACGGAGTCTCGCTCTGTAGCCCAGGCTGGAGTGCAGTGGCCGGATCTCAGCTCACTGCAAGCTCCGCCTCCCGGGTTTACGCCATTCTCCTGCCTCAGCCTCCCGAGTAGCTGGGACTACAGGTGCCCGCCATCTCGCCCGGCTAGTTTTTTGTATTTTTTAGTAGAGACGGGGTTTCACCGTGTTAGCCAGGATGGTCTCGATCTCCTGACCTCGTGATCCACCCGTCTCGGCCTCCCAAAGTGCTGGGATTACAGGCTTGAGCCACCGCGCCCGGCCTCCAGATGGTTTTCAATGGACTTTGCCCAGATCCATCACAGAAATCACTATCTATGGCAGCCTTACGAAATGTATTTCTTTTTTTTTTTTTTTTTTTTTTTTTTTGAGACAGAGTCTCACTCTGTCGCCCAGGCTGGAGTGCAGTGGCGCAATCGCGGCTTACTGCAAGCTCTGCCCCGCTGGGTTCACGCCATTCTCCTGCCTCAGCCTCCCGTGTAGCTGGGACTACAGGCGCCCGCCACCACACCCGGCTATTTTTTTTTTGTATTTTTAGTAGAGATGGGGTTTCACCGTGTTAGCCAGGATGGTCTCGATCTCCTGACCTCGTGATCCACCCGTCTCGGCCTCCCAAAGTGCTGGGACTACAGGCATGAGCCACTGCACCCAGCCACGAAATGTATTTCTTAAATAATAAGACCTGAAAGCTGAATGCTGGATGTTGTGTTAGCAGGCATGCAAACAACATTCATCTCCCTGTACATCTCCATGGGAGCTCTTGGGTGAGTAGTAATATTTTAAAAGGAATCTTTTTCCGAGCAGTAGATCACAACACCGGGCTTAAAACTATTCTGGAAACCATGCTGTAAGCAGACGTGCGGCCATCCAGGCTTTGCTGTTCCATTTCTAGAGCACAGAGTAGATTTTACACAATTCTTACGGGCCCTAGGATTTTCGGAATGTTCAATGAACACTGGCTTCAAGTTAACGTCTCAGCTGTGCTAGCCCCTAACAAGAGAGCCAGCGTGTCCTTCAAAGCCAGCCATTAGCTTCTTTCCAGCATGAAAGTCCTAGACAGCATCTTATTCCAATGGAAAGATACTGAACATCTGTTTCGCGTAGCCACCTTCACCAACAATCTTAGCTAGATCTTCTGGGTAACCCGCGGCCTCACCTTGCACTTTATGATCTGGATGCGGCTTCTTTCCTTAAACCTCATGAACCAACTTCCACTCACTTCCAGCTCTTCCTCTGTAGCTTCCCCACCTCTCTCAGCCTTCATAGCATGAAAGAGTTGAGCCTTGCTCTGGATCAGGCTTGGGCTTAAGGGAATGTTGTGATTAGTGTGATCTTCTCTTCAGAGCCTAAAACTTTCTCCATATCAGCACTAAGATTGTTTCGCTTTCTTATCATTCATGTATTCACCGGAGTAGCACTTTTAATCTTCTTCAATAACTTTTCCTTTACATCCAAAACTAGGCTGCCTAGTGCATGAGGCCTGTCTCAGCTTTCGACACACCTTCCTCTCTACACTTAATCATTTCCAGCTTTTGATTTAAAAGGGGAGATGTGAGTCTCTTCTTTCACAGGAACACTTAGAGACCACTGTAGCGTTATTAGTTGGCCTAATTTTAATACTGTTGTGTCTCAGGGAATAGGGAGGCCGGAGGAGACAGAGGGATGGGGGAGCGGCTGGTTGGAGGATTGGTCAGAACACAGAGCATTTATTAAGTTCACTGTCTTATGTGGGTACAATGTGTGGCATCCCAAAATAACCAGACATAATCATGAAAAAGCTTGAAATACCCTGAGAATTACCAAAATGTGACACAGAGACACGAAGTGAGCATGTACTGCTGGGAAAATGGCACCAATAGGCTTGCTCCACGCACGGATGCCACGAACCTCCAATGTGTAAAAACACAGCCTCTGCAAAGCACAATGAAGCGAAGCCTCCTGAAACAAGGTGTGCCTGGCCCCCCGAACAATCCCTCCTCCTCCTCCTCCTCTCAGCTTGGGTTTCTGCTTTGCAAAACCCCTTGGCATCTCTTCACAGCAACGTTTACAGGAGACGCAGCAGAGGGGGGGTCCCAGCAGAAACGACGCCACCAGATCCCGGCTGAGCTCTTGCAGGCTTTGCGGGGCTGCAGGAGGCACAGCTTTCACATGGGCCACCCCGTCTCTCCCTCTCCCGCAGCAAAGGCAGCCAGTGGGTCACACTTGAGATGCCTCCTGGGCCATGAACCTTCACCCTGGGGTTCTGAGCAGGTCCCAGGGGACAAAGTGGCGATGGGAAAAGGAAGGAGAAATGGGCTACAGTCTGCCCCATCGCCCCCCGCTCAGCTTCTACCAGAGCTTTCTGGCTTTATTTGGTGTCCACAGTGGGTAGGGATGAGGGGGCTGTGAGAGCTGCTGTGGCAGAGGGGTCGGCTGTAGAAAATAAAGCCATGCCACACTGTGGGACTTTCCTCTCGACGATGGGTGACACATTTACATTGTGATTCCCAACCCAAGGCCTCTAGTGAGCAGCAGATCAAGGAAAGCAATTGAGTTTCATCTTCTAGAGCAACCCAGGCTTTGAGGACCGCGATGAATTCCTTATGTCCGCCCGGGGACAGCGAGGGGTTCAGGACAGGCAACGTCGTGCGAAGGTGCCCTGTGTGTGCCCTCCCGGCAGGAGATGCGTCATGAAAACATCTTGAGTGTGTGACGGCAGGAGGGGCCAATGCCCCGTGGTCCACTGCTAGGTGACACGGCAGGATGGAGCCATCTCAGACTTTCACTAGTGGGAGCTCCCACTGGAGTGAGGTGGACCCCACAGGAGAACAGCACGGGAGACTGCAGCCCCTTCTCAACTGACCTCAGCTCCGCGGGGCCACCGGCTCCTGCCCCTCTCTGCAGCAGAGGGTCTCACCCAGACAGAACCTCTTGGAACCACCTGCTTCACCATGCCCCCCCCCCGCCATCTCCACGGCCACACCCTTGCTGGGTTGGACTCTGCCTCCAACCTGTGTTGCAGCTGCCTGTGCGATGCCTCATCTCCCCGCGGGGCCAAGGCCCCCCCGGTGGCAGCACTCACACAAGACAGGAGAAAGCCAGGGGTGCTCAGGACAGCAGCATTTGCATCCTGGGGACCAGGTCAGATGCAGGTGTTGGGGTCCCATCTAGATATGAAGAGACAAAGTCCGGGGCCTGACCACCATTTTTACAAGCCCTCCAGGAACCTGGAGAGTGTGGAAGGCTCTGAACCCCGGGCGCATCCCAGACAATGATGTCACATGGCCGGGGAGGGCATCGTGTGCCTTAGAACCCACAGTGACTCCAGGGCCTGGGGCTGAGACCCGGCCTAAGGAGGAGTCCTGGATCCTACCCTCCCAGCCGAGGACCAGGGCCAGTCCCCTTAGCAGCACAGGACCTCAGTCTCCCCCTCTGCTGAGTGGAAACAACGGCACCACCTCTCAGATTCCAAGTTCCACACCTCTCGCCCCGTTTTCCAGGAAAACCCACATTCCATCCTCCTCAGCCTTCCCTGCAGAGCTGCTCTCAGGGGAAGGGCCTAGCACTCTGCGGAGGACACAGCAAACCGTTTCTCACTTTGCGCAGCCTGACAAGCCCTGCCGGCCGGGGCGGGCGAGGACAGCGCCAGCTGCCCTACAGCTCCCTCGCATCTCTAGGTTGTGACAGTGGCAGGAGCCCGCCCGGGGCCAGTCACTCCTCGGCCCACGTGGTACGGCCGCTGTCACGCTCCAGTGGAGGGTTGGCCCCGGGCTGTGGGCGCCTGAGCCAGTCATTCATTGGCTTCACTCTCCAGGGCGGCGGACTCTGTTCCCTTCTTTTTTTTTCTTTTTTTCCAAATTCTAAGTCCATTAAGAAAGCACAACTCCAGGCCCTGCAGCCCAGAATGGAGGCTCATCCCCCATCCTCTGATGACCAAAAATACTGTGTAGCCTCCCGCCTCCGAGGGTCACACCAGTGAGCTCACAAACACACGTGCCTCCCATGCTTCTCACAGCAGGGCTGGGGGAGGATGACACCAATGGAGACGGTGCAACCACAGGCCCGGCCCCACGCCGAGGCTACTACAGGGAGAAGGGAGCCCCGCCCCCCTTCAGTGGGGAACCCAGCCCAGAGAGGGGAGGCGACCGGTCTGGGATGTGCGGCCACAACAGCCCAGGCTGGATGTGGGTCTGCAGGTCTCAGAGGCAAGGGTGAGAAGCCGGTTCCTAGTGCCCATTTGAGGCGTGACACCTCCTCTCTTGGACACTTTAAGTGCCAGTGACCTGGAGACCACCCAGGCCATACACCCCCACCTGGGTGCACCTGTGCAGCTGTACGCTCTGGCTCCATGGGTGAGCATGGATGTGCAGGCTGTGCACAGCGGTGTGGAGGCCGTGAGTGGTGTGCAGAGCCATGTGCGTGGACAGCAGGACACAGCGGGTGAGCCAGTCCCTTTCTCACAAAGGAGCTACACTCCAAGACCCCAGTTGTGTGAATGCAGAAGCAGGAACCACCTCCCTCCTCACGGCGCCTGCTCGGGCAAAGGGACGGAGTCAGCTCGGACTCCACCAGTGCAGAAGGCAAGCCCCGACCCGCCAGGGAGCACAAGCTGCTGGGTCTTGAAGGCTGTCGGGGGCGGGTGGGGGGTGGGTTCCGTCAGTTTCACAGCTGCACAGGCCTGCAAACCCTTCCCTCTCACTCCCTCCACCCGTCTGCCAAGGCTGGCTGGCCAGTGCCCCAAGGGCTGGGGACCCAGTAGGAGCCGCGCCCACCCCACCCTGGTCCCGGCTCCTTTGCATGGGTCTCAGGTCTCGCCCTCCCAACCCAGCCCCTGGGCTTCGTGCCAGCATGGTGCCCACTTGTACATAGGCATCTCCCCCAACAATGCTCCCACAGAGCCCCTGGGACCCCGAAACCCCAGGAAGAGGCTGGATGCCCCAGGAAGGGAGTTGCTACCTCCTAAGCTTCACAGGCCTTCAGAGATTAGAAGCCGAGGTCCAGAGAGGCTGACAACCCACCGTGGGGCAGCTCTGCACCTGCGCTGCGCCAGCCCTGTCCAGGCCACCTTGGCTCCATACCAGGAATCTGCTTCTCTCAATGTCTAGGGGAATTCGTCTGAAAACTGTCCCAGGTCCCACGTCCCCCCAGTCCTATAGACATCCGCCCAGTGCCAGAGCTATGAAACAAGCTCAGTCCTGCAGAGCACTGTCTGCGAAGTCCCCGAGCTGCTGAGAACTAATGAACTGATGAACTCATGAACCAATCTGCAGGTCACACGGGAGCTGCCACGAGCTTCCTCAATTCCGTGACGCTGCTGTCCCCCAGCCCCCAAAACTGCTTCTTGTCCACTAGGGTCAAAAAAGCAACTACACAAAATAGAAAGGGTCGAAAAACGAAACACAGAGGAAAGAAATTCACCAAAATGCCACAGAGAGCGCTCGGCCGATTCGTCAGACCAGAGCTAATGCTGCTTTCCCCCTCCTCAGTATTACTTATTTTCCTGTGGAACGAGTATTACATTTATGATGGAAAAAATAACCACTGATTCTAATTTGTTCTTAAAATCCCAGGTGAGTAGTCACACGTGGGCTCCTGTTTATTTCCCTGCCTGAACATTTCTGGGGGAGCAGGGAAGGGCAAACAGAGCAATTTTGGACCTCAGTGTCAGGTGGTAATTCATGTTTCTTTCAGCTTCTTAGAATCAATCTTGTTTCCCTCTAAAACGACCGAAGTCACGAGTGACATATTCTGCCAACAAACCACAGCCACCATTTTTGTTTTTCACTGTAGATCAAGGGTCACTGAAAATCAGAACCAAATGGGCTGAACTTTAATTAGCGACAGGTCAGGAAGGGCTGAGTCGCACCCAAGCTGGGAGCTTTCCTGGAGGAACTCCACGTGTGCCCCAGCTGAGAACACAGAACCATCCAGAAAGACGCAGGGAAATGTCCCCCAGGAAGCCTCCTGCCTGGGCAGCCCATGGCTTCCCACGCAGCTTCCAGATCCCTGCCCCAAGCCTCTCCGGGCTACCCCAAGGGCCCTCCTCTGGCCCAGGAAAGCAAACGCCGGTGGATAGCAAAGGCTCTGGGTTTTCTGAAATACCTTCCCAAGTCTTGACAAAGCCCTTTAGTAACCTCAGTTACTTTAGAACCCAAATGTCTACCTGTGGGACCCGTGGCTTTTCACAGGGGACTTCCTCCAACCTGCAGCAGGCAGCTCCTGCCGGCCACAGCCTTCCTAGGACCAGCCCCTGGCTCACACACTCACCCACAGGAGCCAGACCCTGGGTGCCTTCCTCCATCCCTGAAGGCCCCACCCTGCACCCACTCCTAAAGGTACCCACAAGCCATGTGGACCCCACCCACAGTCACCTCTGAATCCATTCCTTAGGGCCTGGAGGCCCCACTGGACCCCAAATTCAGTAAGTCATGCAGTGATTTAGACCAGCGGCTGCCCCAAAGCACCAGGCCTGCATGAGCCCCTTGCCAGGCACCCACAATTGGCCTCCCAACTGCTGCCATCTCCCAGGGTCCAGGAAGAATCCAGACCTCAGTAGCAGAGGCAGCTCCTAGCCACCTCCTACAGCCCTGCAGTGCTGGACCTGCCACCCCTACCTGGTGGTGTCTCCCCTCCTAGCCAGCACAGGAACGCTCCAATGCATTACACCAACAGAACAGACCACCTTCTTTATCCACCAATATTTTACACTAAACATCACCATACAGAACAGAGAGACACTGCTCGGTTTAAGGAGGCTGTAGGTCTCTGCACCCTCACAAATCAATCATTCCTCTGTACCAATCCCACCCACAGTCACCTCTGAGAACCTCCAGGGAACTCTAGGGTTCCATGGGGCATAGTTGGACAAACACCAGCGTATGCCTCAAACTGGGCCCAGCCCAAGGCGGTGAGCAACAGCAGGACTGAACAGAATGGGCTCACAAACACCTTCTGGGCACCAAGAAGGGCCCCCGCCCCCTCGCCCTCCTACCTGGAAGCCGCGATCTCAGCCTTCTGCTTGGCGATGGTGGCAGCCCGCTCAGCGGCCTCGACGGCGCGGTCCACCTTCTCGCGGATCTTGCTGGCCCGCAGGGGGATGAGGTTCTTGCGCTTGCCGCTGACGAGGATGTTCTGCTTGTACTTGCCCTCCTCCTTGGTGCCGTCCGGGAAGGTCATGCAGCCGTAGCCGTGGCGCCGGTTGCTGGCCCACTCGCCCTCGTACTTGAGCCCGTCCGAGCGCTGGCTCACGCCGAAGCCGGAGCGTTTGTCGTTCTTCCACTCGCCCACGTAGGTCTCGGTGGTGGTGGCGTCGATGTCGTCCTCGATGACCGCCAGCTCGGCCTCGGCCTCGCCCAGGCTGATGGTGGAGTGGATGTCGCTGGCCGTGGAGCTGACGGTGCTCATGCCCGCCTCGCTGCGGAAGGAGCTCTGCTTGCTGCGCTGGCTGGCCAGGCTGCTCTTGGACTCCGACTTGCGCAGCTTCAGCCCGCTCAGCAGCGAGCGCCGAAACAGCCCCTTCTTCTTGCTCTTGAGGATCTCGGAGTCACTGTGGGCCACGAGCACGAAGCCCCCGCGGGACACGGCCGGGCTGCCGGCCACCGCCGGAGAGGCGTCGGGATGCAGCGCCGTGCCGTTGGTGTGCTCGCTGCGCAGGGAGTTGATGGACGTCCTCAGGGGCGAGCGGATGACCGCAGCCATGCCGTACGGGACGCTCTGCCGCACGCCATAGCCCTGGCGCATGCCACCGACCCACTGGCCCTGGTAGGTCCCTGGGGAGAAAAAGAGAAGGGTGAGTGCCTAGCAACAGAGAAGAGGGCACAGCCTGGCCACGGACAGGGTGGAAGCGGCCACAGTCCTGTCTGAGCTTCCTGTTGTTTTGTGTTTTTTTTTTGAGACAGGTTCTCGCTGTGTTGCCCAGGCTGGAGTGCAGTGAGGCCATCACAGCTCACTACAGCCAGGAACCCCTGGGCTCAGGCAATCCTCCTGCCTCAGACTCCTGAGCAGCCGGGACTACAGGCACGCATCACCATGCTCTGCTAATTTTTAAATTATTTGTAGAGATGGGGTCTCATTATGTTGCCCAGGCTGGTTTCTAACTCTTGGGCTCAAGTGATCCTCCTGCCTCAGCCTCCCAAAGTGCTGGGATTACAGGCATGAGCCACACCACTCCTAGTGTGCTTTCTATCTTGATGAAACCTGGTGAGGTTTGTGTGGAGGCAGACAGGCCACGGTGCCTTACAACTTCTATCACGGTGCCTTACAACTTCTATCACTAGTGGTTGTTTCTGAACACACCTCCACCCTGCCACCCTGCTTCTCATGGCTAGATCTTGTTCTCTCTTGGAAACCGGGGAGAGAGAAGGGAGGCATCAGAGTCTGTGGTGCAGAGTGAGGACCACAGAACCCAGAGTGAACACGGAGCCCCCCGCCATGGGGACAAGGAAACATGTCCTGGGTCAGGAGGCCAATGAGTGGCAGCTACAGGGACACAGGTGTGGGCTACACACTAAGCACTGAATGGGCTGCTCTGGGAGGCAGTGAGCTCCCCACTGCTGGAGGTATCCAAGAAGCGTGTGGAAGACCACACAGTGGACACACCACGGAAGAGATTCAAGGGCATAGGGAAGAGGCAGTGGCCCACGACCTTCAGACATAAAGTCAGCAGACGCGATATCCCCAAAAGAAGGGAGGGTGGGGACTGGAGCAGCTGCCTATGCACCTGGGTTCTCAGCAGCACTGTTCCCATGACTGGAAAGGTAAAGGCAACCCACAAGTCCATCACCCAGTAAATGGACAGACGCCATATGGTCTGTCCATACAATGGAACATCATTCAGCCTTGAAAAGGTAGAACATTCTCACACAGGCTGCAACGTAGATGAATGCCAAAGACATTACACAGAGTGAACTGAGTCAGGCACAAAAGGCCACATACTGGATGATTCCACGTACACGGGGTCCTTCGAGTAGTCACGCTCAGAGGTGCAAAAAGTAGAGCGGAGGGTGCAGGGGCTGGGGCGGGGCATGTGGGGTTAGTGTTGAATAGGGACAGAGTTTTGCAGTGGGATGAGGAGAAAGTCTTGGAGGTAAATAGCGATGACAGCTACCTAACACCATGAATGTAATTAATGCCACTGAATTGTATACTTTAAAATGGCTAACGCGGTACATTTTGTATTTCTCTTACCACAATAAAATAAAAAGGAAACCCGGTCAGCAGACCTGTGCCCATGTCTTGCTTTGTGCGCTGTGACTTCAGGCAAGTTTCTGGGCCCCGCTGGCCCTCAGTGTCCTCATCTATAGAGTGGAACCAAGACTCCTCATGCCACAGGTCACCGTGAGGACGACTGGGCCTCAGCACGGTGCCCAACGCGGCAAACCTCAGGCCTCAATTTGTCATTCGAGCTTCTCATTGCAGCCGGGCACTAACGGAGTGCCCCTGGAAAGGGCTTTTGCGGGGAGAACAGAGGGTCCATCCACCACTCTTCCAGCCACGGTAGCACAAGCTACAGACCAGAGGCCCGGGGGCCGAGACTTACTGATATGTAGGTTTTATTCATTCCCCGCTGTTTTCATAAAACATTGGAATTACCTGCCAACATCTCAAAACCAAGAGATTTTACATAAAAATTCAGCTCTCTCATGCCTCCTGAAAAATGAGAACCTGGCCACCCCTGACCTCTCTGTTAAGAGGACAAAACGGACAGGAGCTGGCAGCAGCGGCTCCCGTCCTGCCAGTCACTTATTTTTTGAGACAGTCTCTCTTTCTGTCACCCAGGCTGGAGTGCAGTGGCGCGATCTCAGCTCACTGCAAGCTCTGCCAGGTTCACACCTCCCAGGTTCACAACTCAGCCTCCTGAGTAACTGGGACTACAGGCACCGCCACCATGCCCGGCTTTTTGTATTTTTAGTAGAGACGGGGTTTCACCGTGTTAGCCAGGATGGTCTCAATTTCCTGACCTCGTGATCCACCCGCCTCAGCCTCCCAAAGTGCTGGGATTACAGGTATGAGCCACCGCGCCCGGCCCTACCGGTCACTTTTTAAACGGAGAGGCTATAGCAGGTGGCAGGTACCGCCATCTCTTGGAGCGAAGCAGCCCTCTACTCCCGGTTGCCCCCCACCTTCCCTACCCAGGCCCCCTCCACGCACGCGCCCCTCACCAGAGGGCGGGATTCAAACTAAGTGTGGAATTCAAAGTCCTGTAGCCCCAAGTGCCCTGTCCATCCCCAGGGTATCCCCACACCCTGCCACCTTCACTCACCACCCCCCAAAGGGTCCTGATCCTCTCAAACTTTTCTGTCCAAGGCTCTGTTCACACACTCTCCTCTCTCAAACTCCCACCCTCTAATCTAATCCCATGGGCTCCAAGCCAGCCCCACCCCTCCTCCACAGCACCTCCAACACCCCAGTCCCCAGGCCCACAGCCCCCATGGCATCCTGACTCAGGACAGCGGCTGGGGTCCTAGATGTTCCAGAATGTATCTTCCAGCTCAACCACATCACAAGCCCCCAGAGGGACTTGCGGTGCAGGCCCCTCATGCCCCACATGGCACACGGCCCAGCCAGGCAGAGGAGGGGCGTGCAAGGATCACCAATCAGGCTACAGCCCCAGACAGAGCCCCTCAGGCTGCCTCACTCCAAGAGATGGTGGCACCTGCCACACAATGCAGCTTCTTTGTTGAAAAGTGATCAGCAACACGGCCTCTGAGGGCAGCTTCTCCAGGAGCAGAGCCTGAGCTGGGGGTCCTGTGAACGTGACTTATTTGGGGCAGGAGAAGGCGGGTGCCAGGAGGAAGGACATGGCAGCAGGGGACCGGGCTGAGTGAGGTGGTCTCAGCGGGAGGTCAGCTTCAGCCTCATCCCACTTTCAGGCGAGGGGGTCAGACGTTTGTACTCCCACACTGGTCGATCATTCTGTACCCCCAAAGCTGCTTGGGGAGGCAGCTAACCTGGAGGCAAGTCCATGCCATCAACATCAGAAGCGACCTCCGACTCCAGTGATGGGGCTCCTGCCCTCCCACCCGCCAGGCCGTGGCACCTTCTCCTGCAGGAGGCCGAGAGCCCTGCAAGCAGGGATGTGTGTGGACCTGACGCCAGGGACCCCACGAGGGATGTGTGTGGACCTGACCCCAGGGACCCCACGAGGGATGTGTGTGGACCTGACCCCAGGGACCCCACGGCACCGCTGCACACCTTTCCAGAGCGTCAGCCTCAGAGGTCCCAGCACTGGGGGCAGTTGTGGTGGGCACGGGGAGAAGGCAGAGGGGGCAGCTGACTCAGAACCACCCAGCACCCCAATGCAAACCACACTGGGGGGAAACCCTGTGGCTTGCTCCATACCCAAACGCCCTTCCAGGCTGGGGTTTGTGAGGGGGAAACGAACTAGGCTCAGTGGGTCTCAGGGGGTGGCCCTTTACCGAGGCCAGGCCCACCCACACAGTGGCTTTCCCATGGCCAGTCCAAGCTGGGCACAGGCTGCATCACAGGGACCTTCACCCCAAGATTGCACCCTCAGCGACTGCCCCTTCCATGTGAGGGCTGTGGACAGGGCTGTCAGATAAAACACAGGACACCTGGTAACATCTGAGTTTCAGATGAACAACATGTCGTTCTTTAGGGAACACACTGCATGGGACATACTTATATTTAAAAAGCATTTGTTGGCTGGGTGGGGTGGCTCATGCTTATAATCCCAGCACTTTGGGAGGCTGACACAAGCAGATCATCTGAGGTCAGGAGTTAGAGATCAGGCTGGCCAACATAGTGAAATGCTGTCTCTACTAAAAATACAAAGCTAGCTAGCCATGGTGATGGATGCCTATAATCCCAGGTACTCAGGAGGCTGAGGCAGGAAGATCACTTGAACCTGTGAGGTGGAGGTTGCAGTGAGCCGAGATCATGCCACTACACTCCAGCCTGGGCGACAGAGCAAGACTCAGTCTCTAAACAAATAAATAAATAAAAATAAAAAGCATTTGTTGATTACCTGACATGCACATGTAACTGGATGGCCTATTTTTTGTTTTGTTTTGTTTTTTTGAGATGGAGTCTCACTCTGTCTCCAGGCTGGAGTGCAGCAGTGCAATCTCAGCTCACTGCAACCTTTGCCTCCCGGGTTCAAGTGATTCTCCTGCCTCAGCCTCCTGAATAGCTGGGACGACAGGCATGCGCCACCAGGCCCAGCTAATTTTTTTGTGTGTTTTTAGTAAAGACAGGGTTTCACCATGTTGGCCAGGATGGTCTCGATCTCTGGACCTCGTGATCTGCCCTCCTCAACCTCCCAAAGTGCTTGTTAAATTGGGCCGCCCCTCAGCTGAAAGTCCAGGATGGTGGGCTGCCCCTACAAAGTGGAGGATCACCCTGGAAAGAGGAGAGGCTCACCCACTCCCCGACGTCCCTCCTCCATCAAGGGATGCTCCAGCTTATAGACACAGATGGGAACAAGAGCTGAAAAGTGAAGGCATCACGGATAAAGTGACGTGGTCCCCCCATACAGTAGAATGTTCCTCAGCCCTAAAAAGGAAGGAAAGCCAGGCACCTGCTGCTTCCTGGATGAGCCTTGAGGCCGTCATGCAGAGTGGAATAAGCCAGGCTCGAAGGGACAAATCCTGTGGGATTCCACTCTCATGGGGTCCCTGGAGTCATCATATTCACAGACATGGAAAGTAGAACGGAGGGTGCCGGGGCTGGGAGGGAGGATGACCAGTGAGCACTTAGTGGGACAGAGTTTCGGTTTGGGAAGATGAGAAGGTTCTAGAGATGAGGTGATAATGGCACCCACCTCTAGGTTTAAGTAACGCATGAACTGACGGAGCTCTGGCCATGCCTCCTGGCACGGAGTAACGAGGGCCGCTGGGACCTTTCCTGCCCCGTGTTTGCAACTGCACGGTGCTGGGTCTTTGCCCCCCGTGGGAATATTTTATTGATATAAGAAAAGGGCTTTAGCTACACGAAAGCACATGGGCTTCATTCAGTTCTGTCGTGACTGCTTGCATAGCCTGACCTCACCACCCCACAGCAGAGGGCACCAAAGCGCCAGGGACAGGCAGCGAGGGACAGGGCTTCCCCCAGATGGAAGCTCTGCGGGCTGGGCCTCCACACTCACCGCAGTTGCTCCTCTCCCTCCCTCCCTCAAAGCAACATCCACTGTGATGGAGCTATTGAGCGCACGCGCCTGCACCATCAGCTCGGCCACCCCCAGCCCTTTGCATTTATGCTGGATTAAGTAAACAAAAAGTCTGGGCTCAGTTTCTTTTTTTTTTTTTTTTTTTTTGAGACGGAGACTCACTCTGTCGCCCAGGCTGGATTGCAGTGGCCGGATCTCAGCTCACTGCAAGCTCCGCCTCCCGGGTTTACGCCATTCTCCTGCCTCAGCCTCCCGAGTAGCTGGGACTACAGGCGCCCGCCACCTCGCCAGGCTAGTTTTTGTATTTTTTAGTAGAGACGGGGTTTCACCGTGTTAGCCAGGATGGTCTTGATCTCCTGACCTCGTGATCCGCCCATCTCGGCCTCCCAAAGTGCTGGGATTACAGGCTTCAGCCATCGCGCCCGGCCTGGGCTCAGTTTCTTGGTTGTGCCAGCGACACCCTAGTGCTTGGCGGCTACCTGCAGCTGAGGGCAACTGAGCTGGATGGCGCAGATGCAGGACACCCCCCACCCCACCCCAGGGCACATGGTGGAGGCCTCTCCCAAGGTCAAGATCCAAAGCAGTAGGGAGCAAATCCCAGGCAATTCCCAAAGCCTGTTCCATCGAACCCAACTGGTCACCTGCAGAACAGACGGCTTATGTGCAAAAAGACAGGACCCAGTGCCGGGGGGACAAAGCTGTCCCGCCAGCTACCCATCCCTATGGGCCGCCAAGAGGGTCTGTCTCGGTCAGCATGGCCCCCAGAGCTAGATAATGTTCTGTGGGCTCCAGTTGCCCTGGCCCTGGGGCCCCGGAAGACAGCCCAGAGGCAGGTGGGTTGACAGGGTGCCCTGCTTCCTTCCAGACCCTCTCAGGAGGGTGTGGCTGCAGGGGATGTCGGTGCTGCCTCCACACACAGGTACCCCAGTTCTGCTGCCGCCACCTCACCCACCGATGGCCCAAACACGGTGAGACGGAGTCAGAAGACGTGGGTGGACCCCAGGTGAGGACCAAACCCCCTAAACCTTGCCGGTGAAACACCGACTAGAACCACCACAGACTCACAGAGAGCAGATGAGATGAGGCCACCAGCAGGTGTCACTCGAGCCGCAGCTGTGTCCCCGCAGGGCTGTACCCCTCCCTTCCTGTTCTGCCAGGCTGGCGCCGCCTGAGAAGCTGCATTCCTAATGCTCAGGGGACCCGCCTGGAGATCCTCTGGGACGGTCACTCAGCACCTGGCCTGCGTGGTCAGCAGCATTGTCTGGGTCCAAAAGCCAGAGCCCAGGGCCAGCACAGCCCCTAGGCGGGCCTTGCGGGTAAGTGCGGCCAGCAGGCTCTTGCTGTTGCCTGTCTCTCGCCAGGGCCCGCACATCTCACACACTTGTTTATTTTCCTCCTCTGAAGCCCCACCCGTCAGCTGACATTCTTCCCAAAACATTAGTTTCGGAGCCCGGGCTCCCAGCTGGGGAGAGCACAGCCCCCACCCTCAGAGTGACTCAGAAGTGGCTCCTGTGGGCTTCCCATGGCCTCCCCGTTCCCAGATCCGACACCCCTCTGGCCGGCCCATATCGACCAGCACCCATCTTCCACTTGAGCCGCTTTGGCTGGGTTTCTGTCCCCTGTACCCACCCTCTGCCCAAGATGCCCCGGAACAGACCCCTGTCCTTGGGGTCTTCGCCTGTTGTGCCCCATCCGGGACCCTCGCAGCAACCAGGCCCCGGGCACAGGTCCAATGTGACGGTGAGAGCCCTACACTGGCCCACAGAGGGCATTCACAAAGCTCCAGGGCTTTCTCCACGGATGGCCCCCATGCCCCGCGCCTGTCCCTCCTGCCTCTCTGCACCTGCTTTGTCCCCAGCTGCAGGGAGCCCCATCCGTTGCATGGCTGTTTCACCAGCACATCAATTACAAGCTAATCCTATGCCGCAAGGTATTCAGGTCACTCCTCCGTTTTCATAGCTAATCTTTACATGATGTTAAACTTTATCCTTTGGATAAATTCCTAGAATGAAATTGCTTGGTCAAAAGAAGGTTTTGGGGTTATAGTTTTTAAGAAATTACCCTCAGAAAAGACTCTAAGAGAGAATGTCCCCTACATTGTTACTACCAACACTAGATAGTTTTTCATTTTTCGAGATGGAGTCTCATTCTGTCACCCAGGCTGGAGTGCAGAGGTGTGATCTTGGCTCCGTGCAACCTCCGCCTCCCAGGTACAAGCGATTCTCCAGTCTCAGCCTCCCGAGTAGCTGGGACTACAGGTTCCCGCCACCACGCCCAGCTAATCTTTGTATTTTTAGTAAAGACAGGGTTTCAACATGTTGGCCAGGATGGTCTCAAACTGCCCTCAGGTGATCCACCTGCCTCGGCCTCCCAAAGTGCTGGGATTACAGGTGTGAGCCACCGCGCCTGGCCCATCAGTTTTTTTGTTTTTGTTTTTGTTTTTGTTTTTTTGGTTAATCTTAGTGGAACTCTGAATAGTTATGTCTGCTGGAATTTGTTTTTTTTGTTTTGTTTTGTTTTTTTGTTTTTTTTTTTTGAGACGGAGTCTCGCTCTGTCACCCAGGCTGGAGTGCAGTGGCCGGATCTCAGCTCACTGCAAGCTCCGCCTCCCGGGTTCACGCCATTCTCCGGCCTCAGCCTCACGAGTAGCTGGGACTACAGGCGCCCGCCACCTCGCCCGGCTAGTTTTTTTTTTTTGTATTTCTTAATAGAGATGGGGTTTCACCGTGTTAGCCAGGATGGTCTCGATCTCCTGACCTCGTGATCCGCCCGTCTCGGCCTCCCAAAGTGCTGGGATTACAGGCTTGAGCCACCGCGCCCGGCCTGCTGGAATTTGCTATGGGCTTAATTGCATTTCTCCAAAATGCATATGCTGAAGTCCCGCCCACCCATCCCCCCACCCTCTGCCACCTTAGAATGTCACCTTCTTTGGAGATAGATAAGGTCTTTAAACAGGTGGCTGAGGTAAAGATGAAGGCACTGGGGGCCCTAATCCAATAGGCCTGGTGTCTTTCTAAGAAGGGACTCAGAGGTAGACAGAGGGACAAGCCCATGAAGACAAAGAAGAACCAACTCTCCCGGCACCTTGACCTTGACCTTCCAGCCTTAGAACTGCAAGGAAATAAACTGTGGTTTCAGCCACGCTGTCTGTGGCATTTTGTGATGGCAGCCCAAGAACACAGAATTCTTAGTCTCTAGCGAGGTGATTAACTATATAAATAATGAAACAAAAGTTAGGACAGGAGAGGTGTAGTGGCTCACACCTGTAATCCCAGCACTTTGGGAGGCTGAGGCAGAAAGACTGCTTGAGCCCCAGAGTTCCAGACCAGCCTGGGCAACACAGCAAGACCCCGTCTCTACCAAATTTTTTTTTTTTTTTTTTTTTTTTTTTTTTTTTTTTTGAGACGGAGTCTCGCTCTGTCACCCAGGCTGGAGTGCAGTGGCCGCATCTCAGTTCACTGCATGCTCCGCCTCCTGGGTTTAAGCCATTCTCCTGCCTCAGCCACCCAAGTAGCTGGGACTACAGGTGCCGCCACCTCGCCCGGCTAGTTTTTTGTACTTTTTAGTAGAGACGGGGTTTCACCTTGTTAGCCAGGATGGTCTCGATCTCCTGACCTCGTGATCCACCCGTCTCGGCCTCCCAAAGTGCTGGGATTACAGGCTTGAGCCACCGTGCCCGGCCTTTTTTTCTTTTTGTTTTTTTTTTTCTGAGACAAAGTCTCACTCTGTTGCCCAGGCTGGAGTGCAGTGGCATGATCTCAGCTCACTGCAACCTCCACCTCCCAGGTTCTAGCAATTCTGCCACTTCAGCCTCCCGAGTAGCTGGGATTACAAGTGCACACCTCCATGCCTGGCTAATTTTTGTGTTTTTAATAGAGATGAAGTTTCACTATGTTGGCTAGGCTGGTGTTGAACTCCTGACCTCAAGTGATCCACCCGCCTCGGTCTCCCAAAGTGCTGGGATTACAGGTGTGAGTCACTGCACCCAGCCACAGTTTTGTTTAAATTAGTGTGTGTAGTGGTGCACACCTGTAGTCCAGTTGCTTCAGCCCAGGAAGGGCTGGAGCCGAGGAGGTTGAGGCTGCAGTGATCATGCCACTGCACTCCGGCCTGGATGACAGAGCAAGACTCCATCCAAAGTTAGGACAAACCAAGAAAAAGGATAAAAAGCCAGATTGCTGAAAAATATAAATAATGAATGAAAGGTAGAGAGTTTTTTCTCCTTCTGCGGAACCCAGGAAGAAAAGTTTCTAGGCAAACAGAATCAAACAAGCCTACCCCAGGGGCACCAGGCAGAGGAGGGTCGGAGGAGGGTCGGGGGAGGCACAGGAGTGCTAGGGAAGTGCTCTTTTTTTCGCCAATGCTTCAGCAGGCACTGAGAAAGTGCTCATTCTGAACTGAGAGACCCTGCCTGCTTCCCCACCCAAACAGGAGAATTACTTCATCCAGGAGAGAGATGGAGAATTCCTCTGAAAAAACAGACTGCAGCCAGAAGCGAAGGCTGCCACACAAAGTTTCCACTCAGCTTTTTGGTACCTCACTTTCATACATGAACAGTCAACCATACTCAGACATAAGGAGAAGCCTTGGCAGGGAAGAAAAAGACCAAAACATACAAATAAGTGGAAAAAAAGGGGGGGAATCAAAAAAATGCAGCAGGTGGGAGAAGACATCAAGGGACCAGGGTTTAAATCCTCAGGGATAAAATACAAAATGAGAATAAAATGCTATTAAAAAGGAAAGACTAGGGAAAAAAGCTCCTGGAAATTAAAAGTATAATAGCTAAAAGAAATATTTTGGTAAATGAGCTGGAAGATAAAAATCAAGAAAATCTTTCAGAAACTAGAACAAGAAAAAAGGTGGGCAAAACAGTAAGAAAATTAAAGGATTCATCCAGAACACCCAAACTCTAAATATCACGAGTTCTAGAAAGCAGGAAAAGAAAATAAGCAAAGATTTAAACAAGAAAGTCTCCTGGAATGGAGGGGTGTGAGCGTCCAGACTGGAGGGCTCACAGATACCACACAATGAGGGGAGAGACACCCAACCAAGACACAGTGGCATGAAATTCAGAACTCAAACAACAAAGACCCTAAATGCTTCCAGAGAAAACCAAAAACAGATCACAAATGAAGGACCAAGAATCAGAACAGCATGGGCTTTTCAAGGGCAACACTGAACCTAGAAGTCAGTCGGAAACTGCACCTCCACTGCCCCAAATCAAGAGCAAAAATGATTTTCAACCTAGCATACTATGCATACCAATTTATCAAATAATCAAGCCACAGAAACTCTATCTTCCTTGCATCCTTTCTTAGGAAGCTACTCCAGGATGTGCTCCACTCAAATGAGGGAGGAAACCATGAAAGAAGACATGAGGAGGCCGGGCGCGGTTGCTCAGAGGAGGTGAGACACAGGAGAGGTGAAGGAAATATCCAGGAAGACAGGGGAAGAATTGGGAAGAAGGCAATCAATCGATAAACAAACGTATTTGTACGTTTGTGTGTATTACTGAGAGAATCTGGCAGGTTTGCTCAAGTGCAAGCTGCATTTGAGAGGTGTTTCACTGAGCAGCTGGAAGCTGAAAAAAGAATTAACTGGTGATTTAAAGAAAACTGCAACTGAAAAAAAAGCGAGACAATTACTAACTCAAGCTATGCATGAGAAGTGTACAGAACCAGACTCCATTGCCTGGCTCAGCAGTAAGCAATACTCACATAGTCATAATGAAAAACACTGAGTTATGGATTTAACAAAAAAAAAAGCAACATAGCAACATTGAGATAGCGGGGAGAGGATGGGGGTCTAAGAGATTGAAAATCTCCATCTAGGCCGGGCGTGGTGGCTCAAGCCTGTAATCCCAGACTTTGGGAGGCCGAGACGGGCGGATCACGAGGTCAGGAGATCGAGACCATCCTGGCTAACACGGTGAAACCCCGTCTCTACTAAAAAATACAAAAAACTAGCTGGGCGAGGTGGCGGGCACCTGTAGTCCCAGCTACTCGGGAAGCTGAGGCCGGAGAATGGCGTGAACCTGGGAGGCGGAGCTTGCAGTGAGCTGAGATCCGGCCACTGCACTCCAGCCTGGGCTACAGAGCGAGACTCCGTCTCAAAAAAAAAAAAAAAAAAAAAAAAAAAAGAAAATCTCCATCTACTACAGTAGGAAGTCAACAGATAATGGCTAAAAGTGAGCATGAGCTCAGGAAGCGGCAATCACACACACTTGGAAACATGGTGGTCTCTGAAAACAAACGATTTTTGCTCCAACCTCTAATTTGTTTTTAGCACCAAATGACACCTTAAACTATGGGCACATAGTATCTCAATAAGGATTAAAAATGTTAGAGGAGGGGAAGGAAAGATGCATTTATGAGAAGATTCTCACAATAGTGATAGTAACCTCATTTTTCCAGCCACAGAAACTAAGGCTCAGAGGGGACTCATGTTGTCGAGGTGGGTGAAGACCTGAGCCCAGCCCCGATGCACAGTCCTGCTCCCCGTAGAGGACTGGCTGGCAGATGCCCTGTCCTTGCGTATTTGGAAGTATGCTGGGGAATGCCAGGAAGGGGCAGGTCCAGGATCTCCTCAGAAGGACAAGGGGAGAGGAGTCAGCAAGGGTGGTGTCAGAAGGTCTGCAGATGAGGGCGAGGAAGATGATTGTGACAGGGTGCACATGCCAGAGGCCAAAAGCACCATGTGCAGACACCATCTCCCTAGGGTGGGAGGTGCCAGGAACAGCAGCTGACCCCAGAGGTGGGCAGCAAATAGGACCCGGGTGCGTCTTCACCCCGAGGAGAGTAGCAAATAGCACCCGGGTGTGTCTTCACCCCGAGGAGAGTAGCAAATAGCACCCGGGTGTGTCTTCACCCCGAGGAGAGTAGCAAATAGCACCCGGGTGTGTCTTCAACCCGAGGAGAGTAGCAAATAGGACCCAGGTGCGTCTTCACCCCAACCAGGTGAGAAGGGATTTGGAAGGCCAGTGCCTCCAGTGTGGGGGCTAAAGGTTCACTAATCTGTGCTGTGGGGACGAGAGTCAACTGAGTGGAGCAGCCACACCCCAAGCGGTTTCCAGAGTGGACTCTGGGCAACGTTTTTACCTTGCTGCTTCTACTCTCCACATTGGTTCATCGCACTAGGTTTTTTTTTTTAACTTTTCCTTTTTAAAAAATACTTTAGAGCAGTTTTAGCTTTAGAGAAAAATGAGTGGAAAGTACAGAGAGTTCCCCTCTACTGTATCCCCTCGCCCCCCACTTCCCCTGATATTAGCATCTTGTACATCTGTCACAATTGATGGGCCAAGACGGATACGTTATTAACCAGAGCCATGGTTTTCATCAGGGTCCACGCCTTCCATGGGTGTGCACAAAGGCATCCAGACATATACCCGCCATTAGAGTATCTCAGAGGAGTTTCACTGCCCTACAAATCCCCGGGGGTCCACCAGTCCATCCCTTCCCGCCCCCAACCCTGGGCAACCACTGATCTTGCCACTTTCTCCAGAGTTCTGCCTCTTCCAGAATGCCATCTAGTTGGAACCCCATGGGATGTGGCCCCTTCACACGGGCTTCTCCCGCCTCCCGCTGAGCAACATACATCGAAGGCTGCTTCGCATCCTCAGGGCTGTTTGCTTATCCACTTCCCTATTCAATGGCAACTTTGTTGCTTCCGACTTTGGGCAATTACAAATAAAGGGAATGTCTTTTTCACATCCAAATTTAAAAAAAACCCACAAAGATGGGATGGCCAAATCTCAGAATAAAGAGCATTCTTTTAAATCAAATGTACGTTATCTTTACCGAAACTCCTGCGTCAGCTGCTTTTTTGTTTTGTAGCGGGGACAGAAAAACCTTCCTGAGCCACCCCAGCAGTAGCCCAGCAGTCAGGAACCCCAGCTGCCGTGTCTGAAGGACACGGTCTGCTGGCATTTGCTGAACACTTGTGAAATACCAAGACAGCAGCAGGCATGGTGTCACTTCCCCATGGCACACAGAGGCTCAGAGAGGTGAGGTCACTTGCCCAAGGCCACACAGCAACAAGAGGTGGAGACCTGAGCCCTCCCCACAGGGTTAGCCCTGGAGCCTGGAAGGAGGCTTGGAGACTCTGGACCCAGCCCTTCTGTTTCCCCCTCATCCCTGACATGGAGGAAGCCCCATACCCAGTAACCCTGGCTGATTTGTGGACCCAGGGCAAGGCTTAGAAGTGGGGCTCATCTATAGACCCTACCGGACACCCTGTCCACTGGGAGCACAGTGACCCCCAATATTCCCACCAGCCCTGAGCATCCTCCCAGCCACACCTGCTGGGGACCGACTCTGCTTTCTCTTACCCCGATCTCACCCGGGAAGGCTAGGGTCTCCCACCTACCATGAAGGCTGACGCCGCCAAAGCCACTCACCATGCATCCGGGCCACGCTAGGGGTTTCCAAAGGCCACTGAATCGATTCTCGCACAGCCCCGCGAGGGAGACATTAGCATGTTATTGTGCCCATTTTACAGATGCCAACACCAAGTGATGAGGTTAAGCCACTTGCCCAGGTGCTAACATCGGGGAAGCATCTGAGCCAGGACCCCTAACAGGCACGTCTGCTTCCAAAACCCACACTCTGTATGAATATTCTTTACTGTCACCGGGCAACAGAGCAGGCGAGGCCAACACCCACGAAGGCCAACTTCGGCTCTGATCACGACCCGGCCCCACCCAGCCCCTCCCTCACTCAAGAGGGCAGACACCAGTGAGGGGGGGTTCACTCGGAAGTGCGGCAGCTGGGGAGGGCACCGCCCAAGGTGGCAGCCCTGTGCCCAGCATGGGGGCTCTGGTCACTGAGGGCCAGCCTGTCCTGGGCCATGGAAGGGTCCTGCTGCTTCTTCTGACCCGCCCACGCCAGTGCCGTCCTCTCCCGGGTGAGCAGATTAGATGCACAGGCTCAGGAGACCTGGGCGTCCTGCTGGCTTCTGAATTTTAGCCTCGTGCACGCCTGATGGGGCCTGGGAGAGCAGGAACTGCCCCCCCTTGCCCCCAACCCGGGCTTTCTCCCTCCTCCCTGGGGTGTGAACCCAGGGGAGGAAGGGACAGGATGCAGCACAGAAGGGCGCCCCTCCCAGTCCTGCCCCACCCTGACCCATGCTCCCCTCACTGCCCGCTGCAGAGCTCTGATGTTGGGAACGCTCACCCAGGGGGCGGTGGGGTCCACGGGCTGGCCTGGCAGATAGCAGGGTTAGTGGAAACCCCTGCGAGGCGCAGGGTGGAATGCAGGGTGCCTGACTGATGCTGTTACCTGTGCAGAGATGGCGCCATGGGGCAGGACTGGCCCCTCTCCAAGGAGAAGATCCCCCAACACACACACACACACCACCCGCGAGCATGGGCGGAAGTCAGGCAAATCTGAGCTCGGCTCCTGGCTGTTAGCTTCCTAGCCACGTGACCTCAGAAACTAGTCCTTGACTTCTCTGAGCCTCACTTTCCCCATCTGCAAGATGGGGATAAAAATCAATCCCTCCAAGCTACAAAGGAGCACAGCAAAGGGATGAGAGCCTGGGAGCTGCAGCCAGATGCCTGGCACCAACAGTGGTCACAGTCCCCTCACTGTCCCTGCCTATAAAACGGGGACCACAATCTCTACCTCCAAGGGCACTGGAACGGGTCTGCATTTACACAGCACGTTAGACACACTGGGCACGAGGCCCGCACCGTGTGTCTGGTACATAAAATCCACGGGTGGTCTCGGTGGTCTAACCCGTGAGCGCGTAGAGGCCTACAGAAGGTTCTGGAGACTGCTGCTGTTATCGTGACAGTGGCACCACCTGGGAACTCTGAAATGCAGGCTCTGCAGCGGATTTTCAGCTCACTCCAACAGCTGCATCCAGGAACTGGGGCTGGGGCCCTACAACGTGGGTTTAACAACCTCCAGGAGCCGCAACGATCCTCAAGCTGAGCCACGGCTCTAGCGCAGAGGCTTGAATTGGAATCACCTGGAGAACTTTGGCAACTAATGACAGGCCTCACCGTCCCGCCCAGAGATGCTGATTCGGCGGGGCTGGGGGAGGCCCGGGCTCAAGGCTTTTAAGAGCTTCCCAGGTGATTCTTATTTCAGAACCAACCACGTTTTTATTTTTTATTTTTTTTTTTTTTTGAGACGGAGTCTCGCTCTGTCGCCCAGCCCAGGCTGGAGTGCAGTGGCGCGATCTCGGCTCACTGCAAGCTCCGCCTCCCGGGTTCACGCCATTCTCCTGCCTCAGCCTCCCGAGTAGCTGGGACTACAGGCGCCCACAACCGCGCCCGGCTAATTTTTTGTAATTTTTAGTAGAGACGGGGTTTCACCGTGGTCTCGATCTCCTGACCTTGTGATCCGCCCGCCTCGGCCTCCCAAAGTGCTGGGATTACAGGCGTGAGCCACCGCGCCCGGCACCAACCACGTTTTTAAATTGTCTTTTAAAAAATACATTTTTTTAAATAAATAGAGATGGGCCCTCACTATGTTGTCCAGGCTGGTTTTGAACTCCTGGCCTCCAGACATCCTTCCACCTTACCCTCCCCAAAGTGCTGGGATTACAGCCATGAGCCACCATGCCCTCCTCTATTTACATGATCTTTTAGGATCAGCAGTCTTGTGGCTGAAGAGCTGTGCCTGAGTGAAGTTCATGTCTTCTCTCGAGAATCCCTTGGCCCCAGCCGGCACCTGCTCCTGCCACTTTCCCTCGGAACATCTGCATTTCCAACCATCCCAACCTTCCCAAGGGTCAGGGTTCTGGACGTGCACAACCCCATAGGCTGGGTGGCTCTGTGTGGCGGCCTCAGGCTGAGGACGGCGTGGGAGGGAGGCCGCCCACTCGGGTCGTGGCCTGGAGCAACAGACTTAGGCAGGCCCATGGGTATGGGGAGCTATGAGCCGGCACCTTGGGGAAAACCCGGGCACAGAGGCCCCCACACCACTAGGAGCCTGTCTCTGGGCCCCAGGTGAAACCTCACAGGCCTCAGTCTCCTGGGCACTGGGCTCAACGGCCGTGGTGGTGCTGGGAGGAGAACCCAGTCCTCTTGGAGGACTCGGGGTCAGAGACAGAGGCAGGCTGGTGGGAGTCGTGTGCTCAGGCTCTGTGCAAAGCCACCAGGGTACAAATCCCAGCTCCATGGTGATAACCATGCAGCCTGGGGCTAGTTAAGCAACCTCAGTCTGCACATGTGCAAAATGAAATATTATAGGATAAAAGATTCTTACCCCACGGGGCTGCCTTGAAGACCCAGTTACTAAGCACAAAACAACAGGAGTGGCCTCACAGACATTAGACCCCAGCCCCGCTGTTGCTCTTGGCACCCCCAAGGAGGCTCCTCCCCCACCAAACACCTGTTGTAGGGTAAACGCCCCAGATAGCAGTAACTTTCGCATAATCCAAGAACAACCTGAGCTAAGGAATCCGGGAGTGGCCAACCTGGAGAGTCCCTCCTTGGCTATGAGGAACCTCTGAGCCCCCAGCCTGTCCCATGGAACACGCGCTGTGCAGGGGCTTGAGGCCCTGAGTTTTGGGTTGAATGACGGTTGCCAGGTGGAGGTTGTTAGGGGAGGGTATGGGGTGAACATGCCATGTGAACTTCATGTGAACTGCAAGCTGCTGCAGTTCTCCCATCGCCGCACTCCCCTCCCCACCCGTGGCCTGCAATAAACCCCGGGTCTCCTTTGCTAGCCCTGGGTCACTTCTTCAGCCCTTGAACCCTGTGTTGTACCCACTGGTGTTGACAGGGGTTTGGCACAACATTTGTTACAGCCTCATGAAGGTCCCCCAGGAATCCCCATTAGATCCTCATGTCCCCCTCCGGGTCTGTGCTCTGAGACAATGGGCAGCAGGTGGGACCGGTCCTCCTCCTCCTCCTCCTCCTCCTCGCCACTTCCTTCTCAGGACCTCGGCTGCAGCATGCATGCTGGCTCTGCTTCTCCTGCTCAGGGGTCCCCTCTGCGAAAATGGCCAGTGACCCTGCAGCACCGAGGGCAGGGTTCAGACCTCTCATGTGCGTGCCCAGCGGCTGACGATGGGGCTGGGTCCAGGCAGCCTGCGAGCTACTGGGGGCTGGTGTGGAGGAGAAGGATAGCAACCGGCCAAGACCCCCGAGGAGGGAACACTGAGGGTTCGGGAATGGCCCACCTGCCCAGCACCGACTGTATGCTCCAACAGTCACAGCTGTCACTGTCACCCCACTTCCTCCAAACACAGACCTCAACATGCCCAGTGGTCAGTCCCCAGGTGGAGCCCTGGAAAAGACTTCTCAGCTTCCAGAAGTCTCTTTTTAAAAGAAGCCATGGGCCAGGTGTGCTGGCTCATAGAGGGACTCCGTCTCAAAAAATTTTTTAAAATAAGACCAGGCGAGGCAGCTCATGCCTGAAATCCCAGCACTTTGGGAGGCTGAGGCAGGTGGATCACTTGAGGTCAGGAGTTTGAGACCAGCCTGGCCAACATGGTGATACCCTGTCTTTACTAAAAATACAAAATTAGCCAGGCATTGTGGCGCATGCCTGTAATCCCAGTTACTTCTGAAGCTGAGGCAGGAGAATCCCTTGAACCTGACAGGCAGAGGTTGCAGTGAGCCGAGATCGTGCTACTGCACTCCAGCCTGGGCAACAAAAGTGAAACTCCGTCTCAAAAAATAAAATGAAATAAATAAAAATTAAAAGAAGCTGTAGGGTATGTGTTTAACAGCTCTTCTCAGAGAGTTGGACCCAGAGCTACCCAGCAACTCAGCCAGGTCACCCCCGAATCTCCACCCAGGAGGAAACGAAATCACGCAAACGTTCTCAGCAGCACGACTCAGGACATCCCACAGGTGGAAACAGCCCAAAAGTGACCCGGGGCTAGCAAACAGCCCACACCTCTGCCAGGTTTGAGCTGCTTCCACCTGTGGGCTGTCCAGAGTGGTGACAGATTCACACAAAACGTGGTGCCCCCCAGTGGAATATCACTCAGCGATACGAAGGAGTGGACTCATGCAGCCCCTACATGGGTGAATCCTGAAAACAACGCTGGGAACAGAAGCCACACACAAAAGGCCACTCAGCGTATGACTCCATGCATGCGAAACGTCAGGAGCAGGCAAACCCACGGAGACAGGAAATGAGTCGGGCCACCACAGGCGGGGAGCCGCGGGAATGGGGAATCGATCGCTAGCTAGAGGGTTTCTCCTTGAGACGATGAACATGTTCTAAAATTGATTATGGTGAGAGTGACACAACTCTGAATATTCTAGAAACCACTGGACTGTACACTTTATTTATTTATTTTTTTTGAGACGGAGTCTCGCTCTGTCGCCCAGGCTGGAGTGCAGTGGCGCGATCTCGGCTCACTGCAAGCTCCGCCTCCCGGGTTCACGCCATTCTCCTGGCTCAGCCTCCCGAGTAGCTGGGACTACAGGCGCCCGCCACCTCGCCCGGCTAATTTTTTGTATTTTTTTAGTAGAGACGGGGTTTCACTGTGTTAGCCAGGATGGTCTCGATCTCCTGACCTCGTGATCCGCCCGTCTTGGCCTCCCAAAGTGCTGGGATTACAGGCTTGAGCCACCGCACCCGGCCGACTGTACACTTTAAATGGGTGAATTGTACGGTGTGTGAAATAGATGTCAGGAAAGCTGTATTTTTTAAAAGTCAGGCTTTTTGGAGCCCTTTTTCTGCAATCAGAGAACAAAGGGGACCGTCCATTTGGGGAGCAATAGCTACAACCTGGCCTCTGGAGGCTGCCCCAGCCTCAGCCCTGGGGAGGGCCGCACAGTTGCCCTGTCCCCTCCCAGCTTGCAGGGACACACCTGGACTTCTGGGCAATGCCAAGGCCATGTTTGACAGCAACACCCCCATTCCCGTTATGGGGGCTCCACGGGGGGCTCTCACAGGAGGAGGATTTCCCAGAAAGCTTGCTCTGAGGCCTCGGGGGACCCCACAGCTGGACATGTGGTCCCCAGGGAGGACCCCACAGTTTCCAAGCTGTGCCCCTAAACCTCCACAGACACCCCAAAATCTGCCCAGAGGGTCCCTGCAGCCCATGCGACGTGGGGGAGTGTTCGGGCCAGGACTAGCGCAGGACTCAGAGACGGGGCCTCAGACTAACGCACCACTTTCGCTCCGAAAGGGGGTGAGGTGAGGGGGCCGGAACCTGGGATCTGCAGCTCCCAGGGCATTCTTTCACAGAGGGAATTAGAGGTTGTTTTGTCAGGGAATGAAATCGTGTCCTTATTTTCACTAAGCTTTACTTGAAATTTAGCGTTTCCTTAAACTAGAAGATGCCTCAGCCCACAGGGGTACTGGCCACATCGGTGACTCTGTCACTCATGGAAACGGCATGTCCCCGCACAGCAGGATCTGACACCCTAGGACAGGTTACCCCAAGGCCTGCTCTAGCTGCAGAGCCCACCACGAGCCTCATGCCCACCCTGCCGCACGTCAGAGCAGCCAGCCAGGGAGGAATGAGCCAAGGACAGCAGTGTCCACCCTCGCCTGCCCCTGCAGCCCTCCATGGACACTGGCTCCGAGTGTCAGCCAGGCCTTGGGGGAGGGATGCCCAAGGCAAGGAAGGTGCTGAGGATCTGCAGTGTGCAGGACCACACAGCTCCCAGGAGGGCAGGATGAGAGCCCGGCCCACACTGGAACCCAGGCTGGCCGGGGAGTGTCTGGGGTGGGCAGAGTGGACCCCTCCATCAAGGCCCCCACTGCTGCCTCAGAATCTGTGGGGCTGGCCTGGGAGGGGCCTGGACACTCCTGTGGCTCCCCTGCCCACAGCCGACCTCCACCAGGTCCCCCTCTGGCCTTACACCCCTGCGGGACCCAGGTAGTAGCGGCCATTGCAGAGAACGCAAGTCCTCCAGTGATCCTGGGACCCCAGGGCCCTCTCACACCCCCAGTGCCTTGCCAGCACTGGAAGGGTGACCAGAGGCTGAGTTGGGTGCAGGGCACTGGCTACACCATCTCCCCAGCCCCAGCCCACCCTCCTGGTCTACTCCAGGTTTGGAGCGGGACCAGGCCTCTTGGGGGGGGGTCTGATTTATCAGAAGGAGACCCTGACCATCTCTGGGGCTCCCCCAGACCCCATGCACTCTCAGCTCCTCCTGCAGGTCCCAGCCCTCAGTTCCTCATGGAACTTCTTCTGAGCCTGCCTCTGGCAGACCCCCACCCCAGCCACAGCCTCACAGAAGGGAGAGCTCTCCTCCCACCCCAGCCACAGCCTCGCAGAAGGGAGAGCTCTCCTCCCACCCCAGCCACAGCCTCGCAGAAGGGAGATCTCCTTCCCGGTCCTGTCACAGCTGCTGCTTGCCTCTGCAGCCAAGGGCCACAGCACCTGGTGGTCACTGAGAACCGGGAGCACAGCTGAAGACATCCCCCGGCCCTGCCAAGGGTCAGCAGCACCCGTTCTCACTCCGGCCACTCTCTGCCCTCGCTCAGAGGCTTTGGTGCCCCCTGGGAAGCTGACCTCAGACCCAAGCCCAGGAGGAGAGAAGGAAATGGCTGGGCTTTCTGGAAACTTCCCCTGAGCCATCACCCAAGGCTCAGGGGAGGACTCGGAAGGCAGGTGGCTCTGGGGCAGACAGGGGCAGAGAGGTAGCTGATGGCATGTGGCTGGCTCTGAGGTATCCCCTGCACCCCAAAGGGGCCCCCCTATACCTGGAGCTCCCACCAGGCTGCGTCGTTCCTCTGTTGGATATAAACCATCTCCCAAAACACCACATGTGAACAAGGTCACTCTGAGATCACAGTGGAGTGAGACAAAAACAGGTCACTGTGCCACCCACAATCACCAATCATCCCCTCTCTCAGCTAAGATGAGGGACGGCTGCTTCTTGACCAATCTCCGCATTATTTTGGTGCAGGTCTCCCATGTCCACGGGCGATAGTGACCGAGGTACCCACAAGAGAATCGATCCCTTTCTAACAGCACCTGGTCTAGTGAGCCCCACATCCCTAGACTCTCCCCTCCCCACCACCCACCCAAACCCCAAACCCTCTCGCCCCGTGGTTCCTGGGGGAGCGTCTGCCCTCATTGCAGGGAGGAACAAACCTGGCCCTTCAACCAGAGCCTTCTAGGGGCTTGGTTGGCTGCATCCACTGTCTGAGACAGTCCTGGGTGTTTGCACAGCAAGTGCCCCCGCAGGCGGCTGTGGGTGGGTGTGTTTCTCTCAGAGGAGAATCGAGAGGGGACGCCCTGGGGCCTGGGGTCAGTCAACACTCCTGAGAGCAAGAAGGCACTGGTGGGATCCAGAAGCTCCCAGGCCCAGCCCTGCGGCCTTGGATTCACAGAGCTCAGAACCAGGCACAGACCACCCTGGAGCCCCTTGCGTGGCTGGGGATCCCAGGTCTGGGCTGTTCCCGCCCCGAACTCCCCTCCTCCTGTAGGATTTTGCAGTGGCCACCTCCTCCTGCCAGCAGCCCCTCCCGACACAGAGCAGACGGGGGCACTGGCCCTGGCACTCTGGACCAAGTCGGGTCCAGCTGCCAGAGTGAGAAGTTCGTTGTTGACCCCCGTGCTCCAGGGAACCAGTTTCTTTTTCTTTTTGAGACAGTCTCGCTCTGTTGCCCAGGCTGGAGTGCAGTGGTGTGATCTCAGCTCACTGCAACCTCCGCTTCCCAGGCTCAAGCAATTCTCCTGCCTCAGCTTCCTGAGTAGCTGGGACTACAGGTGCGTGCCACCATGCCTGGCTAATTTTTGTATTTTTTGTTAGAGATGGGGTTTCACCATGTTGGCCAGGCTGGTCTAGAACTCCTGACCTCAAGTGATCAGGCCTCAGCCTCCCAAAGTGCTGGGATTGCAGGCGTGAGCCACTGCACCCAGTTCAGGGGCCCAGTTTCTATCAAATGCTCCTAACAGTCCTACGAGACCTCTTCACAGGGCCGGAAACTGAGGCAGGTGGGCAGAGAGGCCCAGTGCCACCCCAACAGCCGGACAGTGCGGTCTCGGGAAGTTTGCCGCATCTCTGGCCTCAGTCTCCTACTCTTGACAGCAGGAGGACAGCGCCTCACAGGGCTTCCATGTGGAATCCAAGGAAAGACGCAAAAAGAGCTGTGGTGTAAACGCAGGGAATGGTAGTGTCAACACCTGGAAGGGGGGAGAGAGGAACAATGCGCACCCCTCCCCCCCCCCCCGCCCAACAGCAGGACTGACGTTTGCCCCTCTGCAGCCCTTCCCCCCCCCCACAGCCCCCCCCTTCTCTCTTCCTGTCTCTTCTTTCTCTCTTCTCTCCCTCTCTTCTCTCCTTCTCTCTCCCTCTCTCCTTCTCTCTCCCTCTCTCCTTCTCTCTCTCTCTTCTCTCTCCTTCTCTCTCTCTCTTCTCTCTCCTTCTCTCTCTCTCTTCTCTCTCCTTCTCTCTCTCTCTTCTCTCTCCTTCTCTCTCTCTCTCCCTCTCTCCTTCTCTCTCTCTCTTCTCTCTCCTTCTCTCTCTCTCTTCTCTCTCCTTCTCTCTCTTCTCTCTCCTTCTCTCTCTCTCTCCCTCCTTCTCTCTCCCTCTCTCCTTCTCTCTCTCCTCTCTCCTTCTCTCTCTCTCTTCTCTCTCCTTCTCTCTGTCCCTCCCCTCCCACCTCTCTGCTAACCACACCCCCATCCAGGCTCAAATGCTCCTTCCCTTTGCTCCTGTCACTCTGGCCCAGGACACCAGGACCCTGCTCCTATGGGTGTCTCCTGGCCGCTGTCTCTGCAGCGCCTCCGCACTGGCCTCTGCTGCACTCTTCCACACAGGAATGCACCATAAACCGACTCAGGATGGGTCTCTGCAGTGTGGACACGGCCGCTCGGGCTCAGTCTGTGCTGGGATCCCAGTCCCCACTGCTGGCCCAAGGGACCCCAGAGCCCAGGTGACTCCCACACTTCTCCCTCCCATGCAGTACCGTGGGCTGGGACCTCCATTTCCCAGAGGGTTTACCTCCTGGCTCTTGTTTTTCTTAACAACTGGACTGGCTCTGGGCAGACCCAAGGGTGAAGTGTGAGGGTCCCTTGGGCTCCTTGTGTGCTGGGTCCCAGGGTGGTCCTGTTCCTTCTGCCCCTGGTGCTCACAGATGCTCCTCCTGACGTCTGGAAGGCCCCAGGGTTCCTCCCCGACCCGTTCACCAGCCTCACTCCCCAGAAGGCATCTCCAGCCCCTCCTTGAGCCCCATCCGTGCCCCGCCCCATCCTTACCCGGCAGGGAGTTGTACAGGGCTGACTGACAGGTCCCACTCCCCCAACCAAGAAGTCCGAGGGCTCTTTGTTCACCACTGTCCCCAGAGCCAGCTTGTTGCCTGGGACACAGTCGGCGCTCAATAGATACTTGTGTGGCCCCACATTCCCGCAGACTCCGTGGCTCCTCCCTCTACCTGCAGCCATTGTGGTATCTGAGGACCGGAGCTGGTGAGCAGAGCCGGATAGCGACAGCCGGACCCCAGACCCCTCCAAGCCACAGACTGTGATCCTGGCTCTGTCCTGTCACCGCTTACTGAGCACCTACTGTGTGCATGGCACCGTGCCTGGTACTCTGGAGCCAAGACAGACACCCAGCGCAGTTTATCTCAAGAAGTCCAACCTCCAACAGAGCAGTCAGCCTGCAGCTGGGCGGGCCGGGGTGCAGTGGAGCCGGGGGCTCACAGGGGTGTCTACGGCCTACGAAAATGTCACAACTCAACAGTAAGAAGACAAATAATCCTTCTTTTGTTTTTTCTCTCTTAAGACAATGTCTCGCTCTGTCACCCAGGCTAGAATGCAGTGGCATGATCATAGCTCACTGCAGCCTTGATTTCCTGGGCTCAAGTGATACACGTACCTCAGCGTGTATCATAGGCACCACCATGCCCAGATAATTTTTTGCATTTTTTATAGAAATGGGGTTTTGCCATGTTGCCCAGGCTGAAAACCTCCCCCCTCTTTTTTTTTTTTTTTTTGAGACAGAGTCTTACTCTGTTGCCCAGGCTGGAGTGCAGTGACGCAATTCCGGCTCACTGCAACCTCCGCCTCCCAGGTTCAAGTGATTCTCCTGCCTCAGCCTCTGAGTAGCTGTGTATGCCACCATGCCCAGCTAATTTTTGAATTTTTAGTAGAGATGGGTTTTTGCCATGTTGGTCAGGCTGGTCTCGAACTCCTGGCCTCAGGTGACCTGCCCACCTCAGCCTCCCAAAGTGCTGGAATTACAGGTGTGAGCACTACGCCCCGACTGAAATAACCCAATTTTTAAAGGGGCACGGATCTGAACAGACATTGTGCCAAAGATGTACCCATGGGCGACAAGCACATAGAGAGACTCAGCACCAGCCTCCAGGAAATCTATCCCAGAAGCCGCTGCAACCAAAAAGACAGGTGACGACAGGTGCAGACTGAGGACGCAGACACACTGGAGCCCCCATGCTGCTGGCGGGAACGAGTAAACGGTGCAGCCAGGTGGAAAAAGGCTGGGGTGGAGTTAGTGCCACACGACTGTCACTGTCTCTCAGGCCTGGGCTACACCGTCTGTAAAATGGGCATGGCACATGGACGCACCTGGCCTCATGGGGCTGTAGGACAGCAGGGACGATGGCCAATGGCCTAAGGGATGAAGTATTTGCCACGAGGCCAAGCACAGGCCAGTGTGGCGTCTCATCCTGCCTTTGCTCCTGTTCCTGGCGCATCCACACCCTCCTCCCCAAGCTGCTGCCTGGCCTCCCTCCCTCCCTCCTTCTCCCTCCTCCTCTTCCTCTGCCCAGTTCTCGAGTCCTGGGGCTCCCCTAGGCTCCATCCTGCTCATTTCTCACCTTCCACTTTCTGTTTTCTTTAAATAATATTTTTTCCCTTATTTCCAAGTTTTCTTATTTATTTATTTTTGAGACAAGGTCTCATTATGTCGCCCAGGCTGGAGTGCAGTGGCCTAATCTGAGCTCACTGCAACTTGCATCTCCTGGGCTGAAGCAACTCTCCCACCTCAGCCTCCAGAGTGGCTGAGACTACAGGCGCAGGCTACCATGTCCCAGCTAATTTTTGTATTTTTTGTAGAGGCAAGGTTTCGTTATGATGCCCAGACTGGTCTCAAACTCCTGAACTCAAGTGATCCGCCCACCTCAGCCTCCCAAAGTGCTGAGATTACATGCATGAGCCACCGCACCCAGCCACTCCCCTCCCACTATTCAATGCCACGGGGAGTGGGAGATGCCCCACCCCTTCCACCCAGACACACCATCCCCACCACGGACACACCTCTGCCCCGGCTGTGCACAGCTTCTCTGCTGAGCATGTTTCACAGCGCGACTCTCAGCCCCGGCACCTGCACCTGCTCCTCCTCCAAATCCCCTCAAAGACAGGACCACCCAGCCCCAGACCCCTGGCCTCTGCCCTACCGCGCAGCCCCCCATCTCCACAGCCCCCACCAGACCCAGCCACTATCTCCACTCCTCGGACACAGGCACCCCTCCCTAGAGGTGGCATCCCTCCCACGACCCCCAGCTTCCTCTCTGCCCCCCCTTTTCCCTGTCCTCACAGCACCAGAGTGACCACCTGAACTCAGCCATACAACTCCCACGCGGCCCAGCACCAGCACTCCTGGCATCCACTGTGGAGAAGCGAAGACGTCTGTGCACAGAAAAACCTGGACCTGAGAGTTGGCAGCAGCTTTTTAAATTCACAACATCCCACGCTGGAGACACCCCAGATGCCCTTCGAGGGACGGACGGTTAAACAAACTGGTCCATCCACACCGTGGGACACTGCCCAGCAGTAAGAAGGAAAGGACTATTTTATTTGTTTTTTTTGTTTGTTTGTCTGTTTGTTTTTTGAGACGGAGTCTCGCTCTGTCACCCAGGCTGGAGTGCAATGGCGTGATCTCGACTCACTGCAACCTCCGTCTCCCAGGTTCAAGTGATTCTCCTGCCTCAGCCTCCTGAGTAGCTGTGATTACAGGTGCGCACCACTGCACCGGGCTAATTTTATATTTTTAGTAAAGACAGGGGTTTCACCATGTTGGCCAGGCAGGTCTCGAACTTCTGACCTCGGGTGATCCACCCGCCTCAGCCTCCCAAAGTGCTGGGATTACAGGCATGAGCCATCCAGCCCAGCCTGGAACAAACTATTAATATAGGCAACACATGCAAGAATCTCCAGCGAATGAGGCTGAGCGACAAAAGCCAGGCCCAAAGATGACGAACTGTGCGATTCCGTTTACAGAGCATTTTGGAAACGATGAAACTGAAGGAATGGAGAACAGCTCAGAGGCTGCCAGGCGGGGGCAGTGGGTGTGGCTACAAAAGGGCCACACAAGGGACCCGGGGGCGGGTGCTCCCCATCCTGACCGTGTCCATGTCAATATCCAGTTCCGACATGCCATCAGTTCACAGGATGCTACGTCGGGGGAGACCAGACGAGGGGGACACCAGATCTCTGATCTGTTCCTCACCACTGCCTGGGAATCTACAGTGATCTCAAAATAAAAAGTGTAATTACAAAAATACGAAACCTGGCTGGGCACGGTGGCTCACGCCTGTAATCCCAGCACTTTGGGAGGCTGAGGCGGGCAGATCACGAGGTCAGGAGATCGAGACCATCCTGGCTAACACGGTGAAACCCCCTCTCTACTAAAAATACAAAAAATTAGCCGGGCGTGGTAGTCCCAGCTACTCGAGAGGCTGAGGCAGGAGAATGGCGTGAACCCGGGAGGCGGAGCTTGCAGTGAACCGAGATCGCGCCACTGCACTCCAGCCTGGGCGACACAGTGAGATTGTCTCAAAAAAACAAAACAAACAAAAAACACACACAAAAAAACAGACTGTGTTGCTGTTCTGCTTAAATCAGACGTCCTTCCCAGGCCCTGGACAAAATTCAAAGTCCCCAGACCCCGGGGCCTGGAAGCTCTCTGTGCTCAGACCCCGTGCCCTTCTCCCAACTGCAACAGCCAGAGGGCTCTCTGAACACCAAGCGGGCTCTGGCCGTGGCACCCCTGCATGCGCCGTCTCCCTCCTGCAGGCTCTTCCTCCCTCTCTCCACACTGCTGGCCCCTCCCGTCCCTCAGAGCTCGGCTGATTGACCACTCATTGATCCATCCAGCCATGACTTCCGGAGCTCTCCTCTGCTGTCGGGCGCTGTGCCCGGGGATGACCCCGACAGACCTGGTCTCTGCCCCCACCTGCCTCCCCCTAGCAATGCCTCCTCTGCTTGTTTCCAGAAGCAGAGAAAGGAAGGCGACTATGGCTTCTCAAGGGGCGGTCCCAGCACCACCTGCATTGAACGGCCCTGGCTACGTGATCCTCCCAGGCATTCCCGGGCTCCTTTCTGGGCAGCCTAGGTCAGGGAGGCCGGGTCAGGCGACCCAGAGTGCACAGACTTTGAGACTCGTGACTGGAGTTATGGAGTCCCCGCTCCATCACCTCCCACTTCCATTGCCTCTCTGAGTCTGTTTCCCATCTGGAAAATGGGGGAGACATGCTTTCCTCACAAGGAGATGAAACAAATGAACAGGGAAAGCTCCAGTGCCCGGCCCCACTCTCTGGGCAGGAAAGAACCACAGCAGCTTTCACTCAAGTCCATGCCGAGCTGGGGGAGAAGGGCTCAGGACAAGAAAGAAGCTTCTGGGCATCTCACACTGCCTGGATGCTGACCCCAAGGGTACAGGGCCTCTGGAAGGGGGCGAGGTGAAAGACCAACTCTGCCTGGGTCTACTCCAGCCCAAGCCTCCACCAGGCCTGTAGGAATCTGCTGACTCCGGACTATTTTTTTACTCACTGTGCAAACTGAGATCTGGGCACACTTAGGCCCCAGGGAGGATGGACAGGCTCTTATCTGGGGATCTGTGGATGGGTCTCCAGGAACCCATGAACCCTCAGGAGAGCCACCAACCCTCACGTGTGCAGGGACCTGTCTTTATCCTGGGAGGGGATGCGCGGCTCCTCACGTGTGCAGGGACCAGCGTTTACCCTGGGAGGGGACACACAGCTCCTCATTTGTGCAGGGACCAGCCTTTATCCTGGGAGGGGACACGTAGCTCCTAATGTGTGCAGGGACCTGCATTTATCCTGGGAGGGGACACGCAGCTCCTCATGTGTGCAAGGACCAGCATTCATCCTGGGAGGGGATGCGTGGCTCCTCATGTGTGCAGGGACCAGCCTTTATCCTGGGAGGGGACGCGTAGCTCCTCGTGTGTGCAGGGACCAGCAATCATCCTGGGAGGGCAAGCGCGGCTCCTCGTGTGTGCAGGAACCAGCGTTTACCCTGGGAGGGGACACGCAGCTCCTCGTGTGTGCAGTGATCAGCGTTTACCCTGGGAGGGGACGCATGGCTCCTCACGTGTGCAGGGACCAGCGTTTACCCTGGGAGGGGACGCGCAGCTCCTCATGTGTGCAGGGACCAGCGTTTACCCTGGGAGGGGATGCACGGCTCCTCATGCGTGCAGGGACCAGCATTTATCCTGGGAGGGGACGCGCGGCTCCTTGTGTGTGCAGGGACCAGCATTTACCCTGGGAGGGGACGCACAGCTCCTCGTGTGTGCAGGGACCAGCGTTTACCCTGGGAGGGGATGCAGAGCTCTGTGTCCACACCACACCGGCAGTCCCCTAAGTTTACAAATTGCTGGGCAGAACTCTCTGCCCCTGCTTCACTGTGAGACCTGGGGCAGGGCCCCTCCCTTGGTAGGCCTCAGTTTCCTCATCTGTAAAGCAAGGGGGCCCCTGTCTGGTTCCATCACTAAAGGCATCTCGGGGCGCCGGAAACAATTCTGCAGCCGGAAACGACTTTGCAGCAGCGTGAACTCAGCAAGTGTGACCCCGTGAGCCTCACCTTTACCGTCTTTTAAATGGGAGCGGAACGCCTTATCTCAAGGCATTATCTTAAGGAAGGAAAGCCATAACGTCTATGACAAAATGCCCAGCACAATACTTGGAACGAAATAGATGTTTTAGAAAGAAAAAGTGTTTTGCTTTCAAAGGAATCCCCTGGCATTGCAGTTCTAAGTTATCAGACACAGTCAGCCCTCTATAGCTTCAGGTTACGAGTCCACAAATTCAAGCAACTGCAGATCAAAAATATATTTAAAAACAACACAATAGGCTGGGCTCAGTGGCTCACACATGTAATCCCAGCGCTTTGGGAGGCTGAGGTGGGCGGATCACTTGAGGTCAGGAGTTCAAGACCAGCCTGGCCAACATGGTGAAACCCCATCTCTATTAAAATACAAAAATTAGCCAGGCGTGGTGGTGGGCGCCTGTAATCCCAGCTACTCGGGAGGCAGAGGCAGGAGAATGGCTTGAACCCAGGAGGCAGAGGCTGCAGTGAGCCGAGATCACGCTGCTGTATTCCAGCCTGGGTGACAAAGTGAGACTCCATCTCAGAAAAAAAGAATAACAAAAAAATAAAAATAAAAGAATAAAAACAACACAATCAAAATAACTGTACGACAATTAAAATAATACAAAAAAAAACCCAACATGGTATAATTATTCACATTGCATTTAGGTAGTATTAGGTATTATAAGTAATGTAGAGATGACTGAAAGTGTATGGGCGGATGTGTGTAGGTTATGTGCAAATACTATACCATTTTCTTTTTTTCTTTCTTTTTTTTTTTTTTTTTTGAGACAGAGTCTTACTGTGTCACCCAGGCTGGAGTGCAGTGGTGTGATCTCAGCTCACTGCAAGCTCCACCTCCCGGGTTCACACCATTCTCCTGCCTCAGCCTCCCGAGTAGCTGGGACTACAGGCGCCCACCACCACGCCCGGCTAATTTTTTGTATTGTTTTAGTAGAGACGAGGTTTCACCATGTTAGCCAGAATGGTCTCGATCTCCTGACCTTGTGATTCACCCGCCTCGGCCTCCCAAAGTGCTGGGATTACAGGCGTGAGCCACGGTGCCCGGCCTATACCATTTTCTATGAAGGACTTGAGCATTTGAGGATTTCAGTATTTACAGGGGGTCCTAGAACGAATCCCCTGAAGATGCCAAGGGACAACCGTATGGGCTTTGCAGCACTTTCCAACCAACATCTGGAAGACACCGTAGTGAGTAGAATCGTGTCCCCCAAAAGATATGCCTGGGTCCAAACCCCCAGCACTTTATTTGGAAAAAGAATCTCTGCAGATGTAATTAAGTTAGAGACCTTGAGATGAGATCATTCTGGATTTAGGCTGGACCCTAAATCCAATGACAGGTGTCCTTGTAAGAAACAGAAGAGGAGACTAGGTGCAGTGGCTCACACCTGTAATCCCAGCACTTTGGGAGGCCGAGGCAGGCAGATCACTTGAGGCCAGGAGTTCGACACCAGCCTGGCCAACATGGTGAAACCCTATCTCTACTAAAAGTACAAAAATTAGCTGGGCATGGTGGCAAGTACCCATAATCCCAGTTACTTGGGAGGCCAAGGCAAGAGTATTGCTTGAACCCGGGAGGCGGAGGCTACAGTGAGCCAAGATCGTGCCACTGCACTCCAGCCTAAGCAACAAAGCAAGACTGTCAAAGAAAGAAAGAAAGAGAGAAAGAGAGAAAGAGGGGAGGACACAGACACAGAGGAGAAGGCCACAAGATCACAAAGAAACAGAGCAGCATTTATCCTTATAGAAATGTAGGTATCGTCTGGGCACAGTGGCTCATGCCTGTAATCCCAGCACTTTGGGAGGCCAAGATGGGCAGATCACCTGAGGCTGTGAGTTCGAGACCAGCCTGGCCAACATGGTGAAACCCTGTCTCTACTAAAAGTATAAAAATTAGCCGGGCATGGCGGCGTGTACCTGTAATCCCAGTTACTTGAGAGGCTGAGGCAAGAGAATTGCTTGAACCTGGGAAGCGGAGGCTGCAGTGAGCCGAGATCGTGCCACTGCACTCCAGCCTAAGTGACAAAGCAAGACTGTCTCAAAAGAAAGAAGGAAGGAAGAGAGGGAGGAAGGGAGGGAGGGAGGGAGGAAGGAAGGGAAAGGAAAGGAAAGGAAAGAAAAGAAAGAGGAAGAGAGGACACAGACACAGAGGAGAAGGCCACAAAATCACAAAGAAACAGAGCAGCACTTATCATTATAGAAATGTAGGTACTGGCCAGGTGCAGTGGCTCATACCTGTAATCCAAGCACTTTGGGAGGCCAAGGCAGACGGCTCACCTGAGATTGTGAGTTTGAGACCAGCCTGACCAACACGGTGAAACCCTGTCTCTACTAAAAATACAAAAAATAGCAAGGCCTGGTGGTGGGCGCCTGTAATCCCAGTTATTCAGGAGGCTGAGGTACAAGAATCTCTTGAACCTGGGAGGCAGACAGAGGTTGCAGTGAGCCAAGATCATGCCACTGTACTCCAGCCTGGGCGACAGAACAAGACTCCATCTCAAAAAAAAAAAAAGAAAAGAAAAAAGAAAGAAACGTAGGTATTGTGCTTGGAAATTTTCTAGTCTACTTTATTTTAATGTACTATATTCATTTCATGAACCATTTGACCCAGAGTTTGAAAAACTCTACCTACAGCTGCAACTCTAGGACCTGCTTGCTGTGACCAAATACTCAGGCCGAGGCCCCAGCCTTAAAGTTTCCAGTGTCAGTGGTCTTGGATGGATCCTGGCATGGGTCAGTTATCAAAGCTCCCAAGAGATGTCCAGCTACAGATGCTCCGGAGGAGTGGTCCTCAACCTGCACTGAACCTTAGAATCACCTGGCATGTTTAAAAAGGAATCCCAGGCCAGGCGCAGTTGCTCACACCTGTAATCCCAGCACTTCAGGAGGCCAAGGTGGGCGGATCGCTTGAGCTCAGGAGTTTGAGACCAGTCTGGGAAACACAAAAAAACCCCGTCTCTACAAAAAATACAAAAATTAGCTGGGTGTAGAGGTGCATGCCTGTAGTCCTAGCTACTCAGGAGGCTGAGGTGGGAGGATGGCTTGAGCCCAGCAGGCAGAGGTTGCAGTGAGCCATGATCACACTATTGTACTTCAGGATGAGAGACAGAGCCAGACCCTATCTCAAAAAAATTAAAATAAAAAGAATCCCAATGCCCAGACTGTACCGAGGACCTCAATCAGCACCTATAGGTGGGGCCTGGGCATCTGCATTTTTTTTTTTTTTTTTTTTTTTTTTTTGAGACAGAGTCTCGCTCTGTCGCCCAGGCTGGAGTGCAGTGGCGCGATCTCGGCTCACTGCAAGCTCCGCCTCCCGGGTTCACACCATTCTCCTGCCTCAGCCTCCCGAGTAGCTGGGACTACAGGCGCCCACAACCGCGCCCGGCTAATTTTTTGTATTTTTAGTAGAGACGGGGTTTCACCGTGGTCTCGATCTCCTGACCTTGTGATCCGCCCGCCTCGGCCTCCCAAAGTGCTGGGATTACAGGCGTGAGCCACCGCGCCCGGCTGGCATCTGCATTTTCTAAAGCAACCTAGATGAAGCCCATGCACAGCTAAGATTAAAGTGAGTACACTAAAGCAGTGTCTCCTGTATTGGAGCCACCTGAGCATCTCCAAACACACATTCTGACCCTGGAGGTCGGTGGCAGGCCTGACACCCTGCATTTCTAACAGTCTCCCAGGGACACATTCTTGGCGACTCGAATGTGTAGCCAGACTTAGGAGGTACAAGCCCAGGACTGTGGTTCTTAACGTGAGGTCCCCAGATCAGCAGCCTCAGCATCACCTGAAATTTGTATGAAATATCAATTCCTGGGTGGCATCCCAGGCCCAGAGACTCAGGGGTGGGGCCGGCAATCTGTGTCTTGACACACCTTCCAGGTGGTTCTCATAACACTCAAGCTTGGGAAGCACCTGCACAGAGCAGCAGACAGAGGCACGCCCATGTCCTGCCCATCTCACACTCCACCAGCAGCAGAGAGAGCAACTCTCGCTGTTTTTGGAAAGCGTTTGCACCAGAGACCCTTCCCTGGGTCCAGAACGACACCTATTACATTCATAGGAAGCAGGGAGGTGGCCCATGTTGAGAAGGAAAAAAAATGTCATGACTAAATCATAGAGACGGGGAAGCTGAGGCTGAGGGAGACGTGGCTTCCAACAATCTGCAGCCTCGGGCTTGGGATAACAACTCTCACCCTGCCGCCCTTCCAGACTCCACTCAGGCACTGCCTACCCCCAGAAGCCTCTGCTGCTCCTGCAGGGACACACACACCTCCCCTGCCCCTTCTCAGGCCCCGCCCTGTGATGCTCCCATTCAGGATCCCCACTGTGGCATGAAAAACCCTGAATTATTCCATATATCTCGGTTTTGCATCCCTGTTCAGACTTCTTATTCTTCCAGGTAGAACACAGGACTCCTATTTCTTGCATTTTCATTTGTTTCTTTTTTTCCAATCTTCCACATTACCGCAGACTCTGTACTGTACACACAGTGAGTGCTCAGCAAATACTTACAGGCTGATTCACTGAGGTTGGACCTGAGCTTTTCTGTCTTTGTGCCTTGAACACAGTCTGAACTGGGCAAATGCTTCTCCAATGACTGAATGAATCAAGCCAAGGAAAAGCAATAAAAAGACAGTGAGAAATTAAGCAGACTGGAGGGTACTCATCTCTCTGTGGGTCTTTCTTCGCACTTTGCAATGAATGCTACTCATTAAATCGTGGTCCAAAAAGGCCTCCCAGTCATGACTGCTTCTCATCATTAGAATGGTATCACTCCGTGATTCATGGCATTCAACACCATCGTCTTTCTCATATAAAACACTGGCAGTCTCTTAAGGAGCAATGACAAAGCCAACCACAAAACAAAACTGATCAAGGAATTTGAACAGGCATGTTTTAACGCTAATTGTAAAGTGAGACTGACCTGTGGACATGAGGGTCTCAGGGAAAAACTTCCCTTTAACTATGTCCAATTCTAAGGTCTTGCAATGAAACAGGCATATAAAATAATGATGGTAAACAAATTACCAAATACTACCACATTTACTTGCACAATCCATTCATTCCACAAATATTTATTGACTACCACGTGCCAGCACTATTTTAGTCACTGGGCACATGGCAGTGATCAGCATGGACACATACCCCTTCCTGTATGGAGCTTACACTCCAGACCAGTGATGCTCAATAAAGCTTTCTGCGCTGATGGAATGTTCTAGATTTACATTGTTCAATATGGTGGCCACTAGTCCCATGTGGCTGCTGAGCCCTTGAAATGTGGTTGGTCCTGGTTCGTGGCCTGTTAGGAACCCAGTCACACAGCAGGAGGTGAGTGGCGAGTGAGTAAGCAAGCAAGTGAAGCTTGGTCTGTATTTACAGCCACTCTCCATCACGTGCATTACTGCCTGAGCTCCGCCTCCTGTCAGATCAGCAACAGCATTAGATTCTCATAGAAATGCAGAGCCTATTGTGAACTGCTCACGCCAGGGATCTAGTGTGCACACTCCTTATGAGAATCTAATGTCCGATGATCTGTCACTATCTCCCATCACCCCCAGAGGAGACCATCTAGTTGCAGGAAAACAAGCTCAGGGCTCCCACGGATTCTACATGATGGTGAGTTATATTATTACTTCACTATATATTATAATGTAATAATAACAGAAATAAAGCACACAATAAATAGAACGTGCCTGAGTCATCCCAAAACCATCCCCCAACCCTGGTCGGTAGAAAAATTGTCTTCCATGAAACTGGTCCCTGGTGCCAAAAAGGTTGGAGACCGTTGGTCTAGAAGATTCACCCATTAAGGCAGATGTAAAGAGAACGGTGGCCAGTCTCACTGACTGATACAGACAAATCACTCCTTTGCCTGCCTTCCGCTGTGCACCTATGACCCCTATTATGCTCCAGGAGAACTGAACACACACAACCTATGGCAGGAATACACCTTAGACTTCAGAGCAACTTCTATACATCTTACTAAAGTCTCACCCCAGGTCGGGCGCGGTGGCTCACACCTGTAATCTCAGCACTTTGGGAGGCCAAGGCAGGCGGATCGCCTGAATTCAGGAGTTCAAGACCAGCCTGGCCAACATGGCAAAACCCTGTCTCTATTAAAATACAAAAAAAACTAGCCAGGTGTGGCGGCAGGTGCCTGTAATCCCAGCTACTCGGGAGGCTGAGGCACAAGAATCGCCCGAGCCCAGGAGGCGGAGGTTGCAGTGAGCCAAGATCACTCCACTGCACTCCAGCTTGGGCTACAGGGTGAGACTCTGTCTCAAAATAGATACATAAGTAAATAAATAATGCAAAAAAATAAAGTCTCACCCCCAAACCCACCTCCACAAGCTGAGAGCTGCTCTCCCAGTTGACCAGAAGAGGATGTGACCCCAGAAGACACTCACTTCTTCAGGAAGGACTGACAATATGGGGGTGAAAAAATAGGCAGGCATGCCAAGCGGTGGCCCTTCCTAGAGCACAGAATCCATGCACTGACCGAGTAGGACCAGGCACACTTCTTTTTTTTCTTTTGAGATGGGGTCTGGCTCTGTCAGCAGGCACAGTGGCACCATCTTGGCTCACTGCAGCCTTGACTTCCGGGGCTCAAGCAATCTTCTCTCCTCAGCCTCCTGAGTAGTGGGACCACAGGCGTGCATCACCATACCTGGCTAATTTTTGTATTTTTTGTAGAGACGGGGTCTCACAATGTTGCCCAGGCTGGTCTCAAACTCCTGGGCTCTAGTGATCCTCCCATCTCGGCCTCTGAAAGTGTTGGGATCGCAGGCGTGGCCCCCATGTCTGGTGCAGGTATAGTCACACTTCTGGTGGTTGAGTGTGCTGGAGGGTCCAGGGCCAGGCGGTCACCAGCAAGGAGAGGCGGTTTGGCTTGAAGAGGATGCCTAGAGGGAAAATGAGCCCAGCCGTCCACCAAACCCAGGCAGGCCAGGCAGCAGCCGGGAGCGCTCTCCAAGGTCCTGAAGGGACTGCCTCTCTTCTCTCCTCTCCAGACTGGAAGCCAGCACCTCATTCAAGTTCGAGCCAGGACCCCAGTGCAGCAGTAGTAGCTCCATCCACCATGTGGCCTTTCACAGCCAGGAAGCTACCAGCAGGGGAAGTGGCCAATCCACCGAAAGACGGACCAATGTGGAAAATTCACACCAACATCACCCTCTCCTCTAGTACTCACGTCTTTTTGTCATCTAAGGACACAAAGGGCGTTACATTCAATATTATTAGCTCACAGTTGAGAGTTCGTCATATTTAGAGTCGTGGAGGCTTGGGGAAAACAGGAAGAAAAAGTCTTGGAGAGGAACAGCAGAGGCTCCTGCCCCCACCCTCACACCCCACCCTCTCTTGCTCTCTCCTGCTGGATGTCCTCAGAAGAGAAGGGGTCAGAGTTCTCTCTCTCCTTCTCTGTGTCAGCTAGGACTGCTCACTCACTACTCCAGATCGCTGCTGTAGGTGGGTGCTGGTCCTCACTCCCTGGCCAGCTCATCTCAGGATTCCTCATATAAAGCCCGTCAAACGGCCTGAGGGCCGACGTGGGCAGGGGTGCTCCTCAGCCACATTTGTTTCTCAGCTATAACCGGCAACAAAAAAAACTAGCTGTTTGCTTCTTCCCTTCTCTTTTCACCTTACGGAGCCTTTCACCACCCGCCCCCCAAAGTAGCGGAAAGAGAATCTCAGAGAAAATGCTTTCATCTCCAACTGCTCAGGGCTTACTTCTTGTTTCTGAAATGAGTTTCTGTTGGCATAATCTCTGCACCAATGAACCTGATTCCTCCTAACCTGGGCACTCATTTTAAAAAGAATTTACTTGTCGCATAGTCATAGCCAAGCACAAAGCATATGCCCAATGGTAGTTTATTTTGTTTAGATGAGGGATTTTTCTCCCTAAAAGGGGCACTAACAGCATAAACGTGTGTTTAAAATGGAAACGAAGCACACAACTGCCTCTGTCATCTGAGCCTGGTTTACAGGCCTGGTGGAGATTCAGAATCCTTGGCCAGTGGGGAGCAAGCAAGGCCGCGAGGGCGCAGTGGCTGCGTTTCGGGGGACAGGGTGGAAAATGTCTCCGGGTGGCAGGTGTTTTGTGCGCGTGTGTGTGCGCAGGCGCCTGGGGGGATCTGAATTCTGACTGTGGGTGTGTGTGATTTGTGTGGGTTGAGGAATCTGGGCCGGTGAACGGGACCTGAGTATGAGGGGGAGAGGCTTGGGCGTGAGATGACTCATATCTTTCAGGGTGTAGGAGGGCTTATTGGAGGGGATAACTTTTGATTTGAGGGGTTCTGTGTACACAGCACCCAAAGGAAAGATCTACCCGTACAGTGCAGCACAGGCATGCATGGTGGGCCTCAGGGGGCCAGGGGTTCTGGGCAGGGTGTGGATTTGCCTGTCTGTGCATGGGCATTCACCTACAATTCCAGGCCACTGTACACACATGAGAATGAGGGATATAAAGGAGACGAAAGAACAGGAGGTATTTTTGCACAGGGGCATTTAGAGAGAGGTGTACCTAGCAAAAGCCCAGGCTCTGGGACGGCTGTCCTGAGCATGATGCCTACTGGTTCCTCCCAAGCCACACCCACTCAGAGCCTCCACTTCCCAGTGTGGAAAATGGGAATAACAAGAAAATCACCCTCTAGAGGTGTAAGAATTAAGGGCTATAATTCATTTAACACTTGCCACATGCTTGGCAGACAGTAAGTATCTAACGTTGCTATTTATCATAATTTACATGATCACCAGTCTCATGTCCAGATATTGGTTCTAATAATGATCATTGTAAGTGACATGCATTGCCTGGAAACTGTAACAATAGAACTAATGGTAAATAATAATGTATGCTTACTATATTCCTGGCATAGCCACACACACCATTCTCAGTTAATCCTCACCCACCTTATAGGTATTGTTATCAACCTTTTGTAAAGATGAAGAAACAAGCTCAGAGAGGTTAAGTAACCCGCCCAAGGTCACAAAACAGGGCATGTAGGGCAGGGATTCAAGCCCAGGATGCAAGTTGGGGTTGTGACTTCAAGCATGTGTGCCTGTACCCCACACCCCCAGGCCTCCCCATGCAGACAGTAGAAGCTCCTCAGCCCCATCAGGGAGTACCCTAAGGGGAGGACACACCTGGAGAAGGAGGAGTTGGCACAGGTGTCCCCAGCTGAAATTCCACACCAATTCCAGCTACATGTGGAATACACTGGCCGCTGGTGCATCATTCCCCAAGTCAGCGCAGAGAGCTGGGCTAAGGTTCCGGAGCTTTGCTGATGGTTGCCCAATATTCCCCCACTTCTTGTGCAAAGGAAAAGTCGGAGTGGAGCTGGGGCCATTAACTCCTTCCTCACTGCCCCTCGGACACGGCTGTTACCACCCACCAGTTGACTGGGAAGGAGGCATGGAGGCCTCTGCCCCATTCCGGGGATCCCCATATCCTGCGGGCTCCCTCCATGGGCTGCCTGGGGACACTCAGTGCCACAGTCACCCCTTTCCCAACAGGAAGCTGGGAGCCCTCCAGAAAAATGGCCCAGATGTCCAGGCCCGAGTCCCCAAGACCAGAAGGGTCAATTCTATTTCCCGTCATGCCATGTCGCCAACCAAAAGGGAGAGCCGGCCATGCAGCTCCCCATCTGCGTCCCTGCCTGGCTTTGCCTATGGGACAGCTGAGAACCGCACATCCCTTGAGAGGATGGTGAAAATCTGGGCTTCTTCCATGCAATGTGATGCCGGAACAAGGGGGGTTTGGTCCCAGACAGATCAGGGATCCCTGCAGACAAAGGCTGGGACTCCTGAATCACACAGCCCAGGCCTTACTGGCCTCATCTGTAGAATGGACACGATCAGGCAGGACCACAAGGAGGGGAAGGGCGTAGGGGAGCAGGACGCTGAGGGAGCTGGCTGGCTGGAGTGGAGAGCCCAGCCAAGTGGACCCATGGCGAAAAACATCTCTCCCCTTAACCGGTCAGATCCTAAACTCACAGCCAGCCACAGAATCAGATCCTTTCTTCCCCAAAAAGCCACAACAGAATCGCTGCTCCCTCTCCCTCAAATGTAAGCTCCATGAGGGCAAAGATCTGTGTCTGCTTTGCTCAGTGTGGTTTTCCCAGAGCCTGGCACACCTGGCTCATAGTAAACATTCCATTAGTATTTGTTGAATGAAAGAAATGATCCCTCCGGACACTGGAGATGTCTGAGGAGCGTGGGCAGAGTGGGGTGCTCAGCCTCACCCCCAGATATTCTCAGGAGTTTCAGAGACGACAAAAGCCCTGGCTCCTCTCTTCCCCATGCCCTGCGTGAGCGCAGCCTGCACAGTCCTTCTGGAGCAGGCTCAGCCGGGAGCACCTCTGGAGGACAGGTCTGCAGAGCCTGGTGGCCAGAGCCTGGGGGTGACAGCAGCCTCTGGGCTCCAAACAGCCCAGCTGGAAGCGCCAGGCTGCCTGCCTGTCTCAGCCACCCACATCTGCTGCCCGGGCCTCCCTGTGCCTGCACGCGCGCGCACACACATACACACACACACAGGCCCACAGCCTGGAACCAAGGGAGCGCCGTCTGCTACTGCCTGGCCCTCAGCGCCCCAGGGTCAGGGAAGCTCTCCAACCTGCCCCATGAAAACAACAACGGCACAGAAAAGGCCGCCTGAGACCGGGGCTGGGCACAGCTTTGACAGGCAAGAGCATTATATAATTAACTGCCCCAGACTCCTCCTCCTCTTCGGGTAATAATGAACCCTGCTTTTCAGTTGCATAAGCCAAAATAATAATTACTCTCCAGCCCCCTGCCACTCCTGGATGTGGCCGGGGAGCAGGTGTTTCCAGCTTTCTTCATGAGACTCGCAGGCAGCCAGCGGGCGGGGAGGACCAGACCACACGTACGCTCTGGATTTTTATTCCCGGCAGAAGCACAAGTCATCGCTGCACCTCACTCCCTTCCCAGGCATCCATGCCTGAAACAGGCGAGCCGCCCGAGGGAGACAGGGGACCCAGGGCCTCTGAGGATGAGCTCCCACATGGGGGTGGACTGGTCGGGGAAGCCAGTCTGTTTGTTTGGGGTCTGGCTTCCAGGAAAGGACCGGCTCCGTATGGGTCAGGTGCACTGAGGAGTGGATATCGGAGTATCCAGGCAGGCGGGCAGCTGCAGAGCCGGCCAAGGCTCCCTGCACAGAAACCATCTTACAGCAGCAGCAGCAACAGCAGCAGCAGCAGCAGCTCCCTGGCTTCCGGCCCCGGCTCTGCCCCGAATGTGGTGGCATCTTAGAATGAAAGCACAGACTGATTCCCTCAACTAATGGTGAAAATGATGCAGCCACTGAAAGGCGAGATTCCTGGGCTCTCACTGAGCAGATGGGCCTCCCTCCTCCCTCCAGCAGCCTGCTTCGACAGCTCTAGTCCGCGTCCAACCACCTAGAAGTTTATTGCCTGGCTGTTTTGGTTCGGGTTGGCATCCCCCGCCCCTAGCGCTCCCCATCACTCCCTTTCCCTCCGCTTGGGCAGATTCGGGGCTGAGGAAGGCCCTCGGGCGCCGCAGGAACACTAGAAGCGAAGCTGAGGCCTGATCGAACGGCGGCCTCCTGGGTGGGGGGCAAAGCCAACAGGGGGAGGGGCCCTTCTCCCAGCCCCCTCTGTCCTTGCTGGGTTCCCCAGGGCCGCGGGCCCAGCCTGGCCCTTCCCGCAGGTCTCCGGCCTGCTGTGTCCGACGCACGGAGGCTCTGCTGGGCCCCGCCTGACTCTGCCCCTGGAAAGCCCCCAACACCCTTCAGCTGGCACAGGGGCACTGTCCCCACCAGGCAGCGGGGCAACCTGTAGCCAGGAGCCTCCGTGGCCTCCAGGGAAGCCCGGGAAAGGCCCCTGGTGCCCACGGCCCAACCGGAGGGCGCAGCTCAACTTCCCCGGAGATCCACAGAAGGGGCGCGATCGGAAGCAGGTCCCCTCCCGCCCCGGCCCGGCCCGCGGCACCTACCTCCGTCCGAGTAGGTCTCGGTCCCGTAGCCGTCCTGCAGCCCGTTGCTCCAGGTCCCTTCGTATTTGGCCCCGTTGCCCGCGCACTCCCGCACCCCGTAGCGCCCCTTGAATCCGTGCGTCCACTCGCCCTTGTACACCCACTTCCCCTTGCTCTCCAGGCCGATGCCGTGGCGCTTGCCCTGCGCCCAGGTGCCCTGGTACGTGTTGCCGCTGGGCCAGGTGTAGACGCCCAGCACCTCGAAGCCGTGGCTCCACGAGCCGGTGTATTCGCCTTGGCCCTTGGGGCCGGTGCAGACGCCATGGCCGTGCGCCTTGCCGTCCTCCCAGCCTCCACAGTAGGACCCTCCGTCGTCAAAATTAAACCTGCCCCCACTGGACATGCATGTAACTCGGTTCCAGATCCCGCAAACGGTGAAAACGGAGTCAGGCGATCGACACAGCGGAGTCGCCGCCGCCGGCGGCCCTGGGTCGCGAGCGTTTTCCGGAGGAGAGGAGGACGCGGCCCCGGAGCGCGGTCTCGGGCGCGGGCGGCCGCGGCGCCGGCTCCGGAGGAATTTCAGTCAATCGGGGGCGATTATTCCTTTTCGAGCTGCGCCGCGGAGCCTGACCAGCGTCTCGCGCTCCCGCTGGAGACAGGACCGGAGGGGAGGGGGAGGGGAGGAGGGAGGGAGGGGGCAGGAGCGGCGGCGGCGGGGCCCGCGGCTCCACCTCAGCGGTGAGAGGGCCCCTCGCCGGCAGCCCCGCGGGGAGGGCGCCGCGCCGAGGCCGGGCGGGGGGCGGTTCAGGCCCGGGCCGCGGCCCCCCACCTGCGGCTGCCGCGCTGCGGGCGCCCGAGGGCGGCGGCGGGGCCCGCGGGCGGCGGCGGCACGGGCGGCGGCGCTGGCGGCTGCACCATATTGGGGGCCGCGGGCCGGGCGCGGGGCGGCGGCGGCAGCAGCAATGCGGCGGCTCGAGAGGCGGCGGCGGCGGTGGCGGCGGCGTGCGCTCCGGACCCGGCTCGCGCGCTCGGGCCGCGCGGCGCGCGCCCGCACCCCGCCCGCCCGCGCGCCCCCGCCCGTCCCCCGCCCGCGCGCCCCCGCCCGCCCCCGCCCCGGCCCCCGCCCCCGGAGCGCGACGGTCCCAAGAGGGGCGCGGCCGGGCAGGCTGGGGCTCGGCGCGCGGGCGGGGACCCTGGGCGCCCCGCCCTCCGCGCCCCCCGCCCTGCGCTCCCCGCCCGGGGCTTCCCCGGGGCCCCCGCCGGCCTGGAAACCGGGGTCCAGTCGGGGCGCCCCCGCCCCCTCCGGGACTGGGATTTAAAGGCACAGGAACTGCGTAATGGGAAGGCGCCCAGCACCCAGGGCGCCCTCGGCCCCCTCCCGGGAGCCGGGCGGTGAGGCTGGCAGAGGAGGCCCTGCGAGCTGAGCGCCCCTGCCCCTGCCCGCTCACGCGCGTCGCCCCTCCCGCCGGGTTCGGATCTGCCCCGCCTGCCCCTGACTCGACTGAGGCCCTTTGCAAACCACAGGTGGTTTTCTCCGGTGACAAACACTCTTTCCTTCTTCCTTCCGGGCAGCTTGGGTCCAAGGGTCGGGGGAGGGGGGCTTACCCCAGAAAACAGGGATTTGGCGAATCCCTCTCCCCTATAAATTAAATGAGAGTCGAGGCACACGCACGTATCTTGGAGCAAAGTCACCCGAATTCCGTGCGCCCTGGCCAACAGGTAGCCCCCCCCACTCGGGGAACGGTCGCGCTTTGGGGGAGCAAAGTGGGACCGCCATTCGGGCGTTTCTAGGTCTCTCTCCAGACATACTCTCACCCTCCGCCCCACCCTCCCCCAGGAGACAGTGTCTGATTCTTGGATCCGAGCATCCTGGGACCCATTTAAAATGCATTTCCTGGACCATAAATCCTCAGGCAGAAGCTGGCGTCCCCAGCCCTCCTGGAATGCGTGCGGGAAATGGCAGGAGCCCGGTGCGGTGGGCTGATCGGGGTGGGGAGGCTGCCCAGGGTCCTCGCTCCTGGGAGCGTGGGCCGGTGACTTCGCGGCGCAGTGAGCCAGGAACTGCAAGCCAGGCCTGGAGTCTGAGATTAGGACAGGAGAAGAGGTGCGATTCGGAGCCTCCAATCAGCCAGGAGCCCTGCTCAGATCTTCCCCCGTCTGAGAGAATCACGATGGTCCCCACTCTTGGCTCACTCTTGGCTCATGGGGCTATCAGGAAAATCAGACCCTCCTGGGAGTCCCAGAGTTCAACCTCAGTCTCCTGCCTTGGGCACCAAAGCCTCCTCCCCAGGGTACCAGCAGCCAGGAGGACAGTCACCTCTTTATACACCCACTGTTAATGAGGGACTTTTAGGGCAGTCGGCTGTGTTTTGTGCAGTTACAGTGATTCAGTGAACTTCCCAGAGCTGTCTCCCTGTGCCCCTCTACAGAAGTTCTCGAAATGTCTGCGGTGGCATCATCGGACCAGCTACCTCTTGGACTTTATTGGAAGCTGCCAAATTGCTTTCGAAACACCTGGAGCAATTGACCTCTCACCCTTCAGTGTGCCTGGGTTTGTGGTTCTCTATTTCCTGGCCGGCACTGGTGTCCTCAAACTTCTGATTTTCTTTCCATTTATTTTACTTGATTCATCTAAATAGGTATGAAATAATATCTCTGGGCTGTTTCATGTCCATGAAAATTTCTCTATTGTAAATGTGTGGGCCAAAGGAACAGCACCTTGTCCTCAAGAGACTCGGGTTCAAACCTTGGCTCCAGGGTCCACCAGCAGTGTGGCTTTCGGCAGTCACCGAATGTCCCTGAGCTCAGTTTTCTCATCTGTAAAACGGAGATGACATAGTTCCCGTAGGGTTACCGTGGGAATTCAAAAGCCAGGCGCCCAGCACTCAGTAAGAGCTCAGGAAGTGAGAAGTAATGTTACCAGAAGCCAGCCCCCCAGGGAGGGTCATGGATTCCTGCATGGAGACGCCCAGCCCTCTGCCTGTTGAAATAAACATTGCCACCACTCATACGCTCTACTTTCCATTTCTTCCATTTTATTTCCAACCCTTTTGCTGCTGAATCAGCAGCCCTCCTTCACACAAGCAGTGGATTGCAACTGAGATCCTATTGAAACACGGTGGTTTTTTCCAAGCAGTTACTGGTCAGCACCTTCCACCCTTGGCCAGTGTACCCTCTGCTCCTGCAGTTCCAAGCCCCCCACCCCTACCGCCAACTGATCCTCTCTCATCTCCTGCAGTCAGTCACTCCAGCGGTGACAGGCTCTAGTCTCTGAAATGCAGATATTAGAGGCATTTATTCTGTGCAATTTGGAAATCACTCCCCCATAAAGTAGGGCTGGCAGTATTGATTTCATTTTGGAGGAAACTCTCCAAGCCCATAAACATCATACCACCCAGCAATTTAAAAACAAAAACCAGGGAGAAAGACAAAAAAGCTGTAACCCACATGTGAGCCAGGCACGAGGATGAAGACAGCATGTTAGTCATCTTGTGGACTGAGGAGATTTGGAATTACACTCTCCTTTTTAAAAGACACACTTTTCTCCACCAAGGTAAAGTGCCTTGCCAGAAGGAAAATAATGACTGGGCAGGATTCAAGCCCAAGTCTGCCTGGCCTTCCAGCCTGCACCCTTTCTGGCCTCCAGCATGGGTCCTTGCTGCTTCTTTTGCCTGGTGCCTCTTCCCATGACAGTAGAGCTTTCTGGTCTCAGCTCCAGAGAGGCTTCCTGACTGTACTGAAGAAAGTTAGTTCCCCCTTCATCCCCACAAAAGCCTATTGATCTCCCTCAAAGAACTGAGCCACAATCAACTTATCTGTGCTTACCTTCTTGTCTTTGCCTGTGTTTACCATAACACTGTGAAATGTCCACAAGGTCCCCCATTCCACGTGATCTTCTTTCAGGGTGGTGTTGACACCCCTCCTGTTGAGGGAGTGCTTTGGGGGAGCAAAGTGGGACCGCCATTTGGGTATTTCTAGGTCTCTGTTGAGAGATGGGCTTTGCATTCCCTTCCCTTGACTCTGGGCCAGTGTGTGATTATCACAGAAGTGACATGATGTGACTTCAAAGGTCAGTTCATAAGCAGCAACACAGCTTCTGCCTCATGCTCTTGGGGTGCTCAAGCTTGGAACCAAGTTGCCATGATGTAAGGAGGTTCAAGAAGCCCCTGGACATGCCAACAAGGAGAGATACAGGGTCCTCCAGCCTACAGCTCCAGCCAGACTCCCAGCCAGCAGCCAGTACCATTTGACAGCCATAAAAGTGTACCATCTTGAAAGTAGACCCTCCAGACCCCAGGCAGGCCACCCCAGCTAAAGCCACATGCAGCCGAGACAAATGTTCCCCATCAAACCTTGTCATCATTTCAATTTTCTGAAAAAAAAAATTGTTGTTTTAAGCCAGGCATCACACAAACCATAACCCAGAGGTCAAATCTAGTCCACCGCCTTTCATAAAATTTCACTGAAGCACAACCGTGGCCATTCATTTGTGTGTCTGGAGTGGCTTTTACACTGCAACGTAAGAGTGGAGTCATTGTGACAGACACCATATAGCCTATAAAGCGTAAAATATTTACCATCTTGTCCTTTACAGAAAATGTTTACCAAGCCCTACGTACTAGTCTTCGAGGGCCAGCATAACAAAATTCCGCAGACTGGGTAACTTAAACAACAGAAATGTCTTACAGTTTTGGAGGCTAAAAGTCTAAGATCAAGCTTCTGGCTGATTCAGTCCCTGGTGAGAGTTCTCTGCCCAGCTTGCAGATGGCCACCTTCTCACAATGACACGACCCAAACCTCTCTCTTTTACTGGGCCCTACATCTCTGCTCTCAGCCATCCTGCCTTGTGTTTCTGCCTTCCATAGACCAGCTTTATCTGTTGCAATCTGCTCTTCCCATCCTGACAGTCACTAACCTGAACTCTGGGGATCCTGATTCCTGAGTCTTAGGAGAGACATTCAGCTTGGGTCAGGTGTCCCTTTCTGACTCCAGTAGCTGTGGTCAAGTAGTGGGGTCCAGGGTCCTCCCTCGTGATGGCAGAAAGATGTGATCAGCATTTCTAGTACAAGTAGAGGAAGCAAACTGAGCCAAAAATTGGGATATGGGGGTCTGTCAATAAGACATGATGTAAAATTGAGAATGGAAGAGCTTTGACAAAATGATAAGCGTGATTTTACTTCCTTACTTACTAAGATCTAGAACTACCCATGACTCCAGATAGTGCTGTCACTGGTCATTCAATTTCAAGATGAAGATAATTATGAAAAGAGAGGTGGGAGGAAGGAAGAAGAGGGGGATAAAGCAGAAGTAATTTGTATGGATTAACACGAAGAAAAAATAAACTTTGTGATTGTGATGATGATATAAAGGATAATGAAGATGATGATGTGTTAGTGATGATGATGGGGATGATGGTGGTGGTGGTGGTGATGGTAATAAGGGTAATGATGATGATGATGGTGATGGTGGTGATGATGGTGATGGTGATGATAAAGATGGTGACAATATTAATGATGGTGATGGTGATGATGGTGATGGTGATGGTGATGATGGTAGTGATGACGATGGTGGTGATGATTATAATGATGGTGATGGTGACAGTGATGGTGATGTGATGGTGGTAATGGTAATGGTGATGGTGGTGATAGTGATGGTGATGATGGTGATAATGGTAGTGATGATGGTGATGATGGTAATGGTGGTGATGGTGATGATAGTGATGATGGTGATGATTATAATGATGGTAATGGTGGTGATGATGATGGTGATAGTGATGATAATGGTAGTGATGATGGTGATAATGGTGATGATGGTAATGGTGGTGACGATAGTGATGATGGTGATGATTATAATGATGGTAATGGTGGTGATGATGATGGTGATAGTGATGATGATGGTAGTGATGATGGTGATAATGGTGATGATGGTAATGGTGGTGAGGATAGTGATGATGGTGATGATTATAATGATGGCAATGGTAGTGATGATGATGGTGATGGTGATGATGATGGTAGTTTGTGATGATGGTAGTGATGGTGATGAGGATTATGGGAATGGTGATGATGGTAGTGATAATGATAGTGATAATTATTACATGTATGTGCCTGGCTCTGTGCTGAACCTATATTATCATATTGTATTTAATCCTAAAGCAACTTTATGAGGCTGGTAGTATTATTACCCTCATTTTACAGATGAGGAAATCTGAAGCTCATAAAGGCCAACTCACTTACTTAAGGTGGAAATGAAGAAGCAGTTGACAGCAGAGCACAGGCTTGCAGCCACCACACTCTTCTGTCTCAAGTGTGCAAATGTCCCCTCGCTGGGAAAAAAATGAGTTGTCTCTGGCCAAGCCACATATTTATATAATTTAATGAATATTTAAATAGTAAATGCTCAGATAATGACCACCCAGGTCAAGGAATTAGACATTATTGGAACCCCCAAAACCCACTGTGTATCCCTCTCCAATCATAACCTTCTCCTCCCTCCAGACAGAGCCATTCACCTGAACTTATGATCACTTTTGCTTTTCTTTATAATGTTACCACCTGTCTATGTGCATCTTAGGCACTGTGGCCTAGTTTTCCTGTGTGTGAGCTTCGTGGGACTGGAATCCTACCAAATCCTTTCTTTTCTGCCCAACATCATGCTTGGGATTCATTCCTGTGGCTGGGTCCCTTAGGTTCACTTGTTCTCTTTGCTGTATAATATTCCATCCTATGAATATCTCCAATGTGACTGATCCCTTCTACTGTAGGTAGACATAAGAGTTGCTTATGGTTTATGGCTGTTTTTATTCAAAAGAGCTGCTTTCACTTTCTTGTCTGTGTATGCTAGAATGCGTGCACACATCTCTTTCTTGCAGAACACTCATTCACTCTCAGCCTTCACCATAAACACCCTCTCCAGGGGTCCCCTGGAGCCACTTTAGGTGTCTCTGAGCTCTGTCAGCACCCTGTGCACCCCCATTATAGCCTATATCGCTCTGCCACGTAACTATCTTCTAACTCATGGTCTCATCCACTCAAGTGGGGAGTGGGGAGCGCTGCCAGATTTCTCTTCTTCTCTCTCCTTCTCTCTTCTCCTCCTCAGCACCTGGCACAGTGTCCAGCATGCAGTAGGAGGCAATCGTTACATTTTTGAGTGAATGATAAATGAACAAACAAAGACATGACTGGGAAGTCAGCCTCCCCTAAACATTTGTTGAATCAATGCTTGTCACATGAAGTGAAGGGTGTAGTCTGAAAGTGCTTTTAAGACACTCGGCTGTGGCTATTTCTGTGATCTATGTTTTGACCTTGTTTGACATGAGCTGATATTGCCAACATGGCACTTGGGGACGGCTATAGAGAGTTACAGAGGTCCCACTCACCCCTTCCTGCTCAGCAGATGATGCCAAGCATATAAAGACATCCAGACGGGGCGCGGTGGCTCATGCCTGTAATCCAAGCACTTTGGGAGGCTGAGGCGGGTGGATCACTAAGGTCAGGAGTTTGAGACCAGCCTGGCCAACATAGTGAAACGCTGCCTCTACTAAAAATACAAAAATTAGCCAGGCATGGTGGCGCACACCTGTAGTCCCAGCTACTCGGGAGGCTGAAGCAGGAGAATCGCTTGAACTCAGGAGGCGGAGGTTACAGTGAGCTGAGATGGCACCTGTGCTCTCCAGCCTAGATGACAGCGTAAGACAACGTCTCCAAAATAAAAAAAAAAAAAGAAAAAGAAAAAAAAAAAAAAAGAAAGAAAAGAAAAAAGAAAAAGACATCCAAAGAAACGCTTTCCCGGATGGATTGCTTTTATGTCTTCCCTCCTCCTTGTCTGGCTCCCAGGGCTAACAACTATGATTAGACCTCGTTAGAATGAGGTAGCTAGTGGTTTCCTCACACCTTTGTCTTACCTATCGTGAACCCGTCCATCCCCGTGGAAGGTCACTGAGCAGTGTGGGCGGCAGGAAGAGGTCCGTGAATCTGCTGGTTCATCCAGGAAGGCAGCGGCAGTCGTAGAGTCTGGGCAAGGCTTTGGGAAGGGGCTGAGCTACTCCAGGAGGGTGGGTGCACCCAAAAGTCAAAGCTAGGGTGGAAAGGCTCAGAAATTGGGGAGATGAACCCAAAAGTCACAATAGCGCACTGAGAGCCCTGGCCAGTGTAAACCAGCTTCCTGCAGCATGCAGCGCAGCCCAGGCGAGTTCCCACCTGTCCCGTCAAGGCGGGTTTTCATCAGTGCTCACTGGCCTCAGGATAACTCCCGGTCTCCTTCACACGGATCCCAAGGCTCTCCCGAACTGCTGTCTGCCGAGCCCTCTTGCCTCCCCATCTTCACCCCATGCTCCAGTTCTCATATCCCACCTACTTGAGCTGGCTTCTGCCCGTCCATACTCTGTTCCCTCTGCCTGGTGTATTCATTCAGGTCTCTCCTTCTTTCAGGAAGCCTGCCCGGCCTCCCACCCCACCCAAGGCCAGGATGGGTGCTCCTGCCCTGTGCTCCCATCGCCTCTCAGGCCATTTGTATCAGTGCTCGGCACCCCTGTGGCTGGGTTTGTGTCATCATCAATGCTTGTCACTAAATGCTTCAGGCAGGGACGAGATCTGCCGTGTTCACTTTCTCTCCCCAGGGCAGTAAGTGTCTGTATACACTAGGTACTCAACAAATACGTGGGGGTGACCAAATGAATGAATATGGTGGGGAAGAATTTTCTTGGGATCACAGAGCAGCTGAGAGTAACAAGGGACTGAGGACAGCTCCCTTTCTCTCCCAGAACTTCCCCAACCTTGCCTTCTGCCTGGACGGGCCGGGAAGGCCTTGCCCTCCTCCTCCCCTGTGCCAGTGCAGCCTGCAGGGGGCTTGGGTTGCCCAAGGGCAACTCCCCTTTACTGGGGCAAAAGCACTCAGGGGTCTCCGTATACTCAGCTGTTGTGTGGGATGGGCTTGGCCTGGGTGCTGACAACCTGTTTCAGACCCTGGATCCAGCAGTACCTGAAGCCAAACTACCTCTGAACTGACCCATTTACCAAGGAATAGGCACCAACGAATTCCCTTTTTGCCTAAATCACTTTAAGTTGGATTTTCTAGCATTTGAAATTGAAAAACTTTTTTTTTCGAGACAGAGTTTCACTCTTGTTGCCCAGGCTGGAGTGCAGTGGCATGATCTTGGCTCACCACAACTTCTACCTCCCAGGTTCAAGCAATTCTCCTGCCTCAGCCTCTTGAGTAGCTGGGATTACAGGCATGCACCACCACACCCAGTTAATTTTGTATTTTTAGTAGAGACGGAGTTTCTCCATGTTGGTCAGGCTGGCCTCAAACTCCCAACCTCAGGTGATCTGCCCGCCTCAGCCTCCCAAAGTGCTGGGATTGCAGATGTGAGCCAACATGACTGGCTGAAAATGAAAAACTTCTAAAAAACATTTATTGAGAGAGAATTTACATTCCATACAGTTCACCTGTTTGAAGTGTACAATTCAATGTTTTCAGTGATTCATCAAGTTGTAAACTATCACCACAATGTCATTTTACCTTTTCACTACCCCAGAAAGAAACTCCATACCCTGCCAGGCGCAGTGGCTCACGCCTGTAATCCCAACACTTTGGGAGGCTGAGGCAGGCAGATCCCTCGAGCCCAGGAGTTAGAGACCAGCCTGGCCAACATGGTGAAACACTGTTTCTACCAAAACCAAAAAAATTAGCCGGGCATGGTGGCGCGTGCCTGTGGTCCCAGCTACTCAGGAGGCTGAGGTGGAAGAATCACCTGAGCCCGGGAGGTCAAGGCTGTGGTGAGCTGTGATGGCACCACTGCCCTCCAGCCTGGGTGACAGAGTGAGACCCTATCTCAAAAAAGGAAAAGAAAGGACAGGAAAGGGGAAAGGAAAGAGGAGAGGAGAGGGAGAAGGGGAGGGGAGGGGAGGAAGAAAGAGAGGGAGAGGAAGGAAGGCAGGCAGGCAGGCAAGCCCATACTCGTTAGCAGTCCCTCCCTCCCCACAGTGCCCTCAGTCCCTGGCAACCACTCACCTGTTTCCTGTTTCCCTGGATTTCTTAGTTCCAGAGATTTCCTGTGAATATA